>NC_142129.1:44590000-45279500 GCF_024610735.1 Ursus americanus
CTTCTCCCGCAGCCCTCACAGACAGCTGTAGCTCCAGGCTCAGGCCTGCCTTCTAATCCCCCTACACCACCACCACCAAGCAGCAATAGCCCCTGCGCCAAGTTACTCATTTCTCTGTCCCTCCCGGCCCCCACCTGTAATATAACCAGCCCACAGTCCGCCATCTGTAATTTCTAAAACCTCCCAAGACAAGTTTCCCTTGGAATCCTGTGGCAAATTCTTTTTAACTGCTATGAGGTTGCTCACAGTCCTTTTTTAAGTGTGAAGATTCGTATCTTTAGCTGTAGAAATGTTAAGGTTTTTGCTTACGGGGGTGCTACCCCGCACCCAACTGCAGGCATTAGGTGGTACGTGGTTTTTGTGCGGTGTTGCTTTTCTGATGGTAAAGAAATTCTGAATTCCAAAACATATCTGGCCCAAAGGCTGGATGAGAGATTGGGGACCTGTAGCATCTATCTTGCACAAGATGGTGGCATTAAAGGAGCCCGTGGAAGGCACTGGCACAGAGCCAGACCCATCAGGGCGGTTAACCGGTATCAGCCACGCTCTAAGGCCTCTCCCCAGTCCCCGCTCACACAGGGCCTAACCCCTCCCGCTAACAGACCAGGAATGGCAGAGGCCAGTCTTCATTCATCTCTGGTGTCTGCAGAGCTCCCAGCTCAGGGACCTACCCCTAGTAGGCACTCAAGGCTAAATGAAAGAATTTCAAAGAAGTCAACTGAAATGTCCTCTCTTACCATCAATGATTAACTGATAAAATGGGAACTCAAGTTGTTTACCAACCTAGGGTCGGGAAGTGGAGGTAGAGCGGACAAAAATAGACCTGCAAGGCTTTTCCTGGGTTTAAAATTTGGGATCTCTCTGCATTTCCAGAAATAATCCTGAATCAAACGGTAAAGCCTGAGCTGGAATAGAAACAGCTAATTCTGTAGTATTCTTGCCTAGTGGAAATTACTAGGCACTACAAACCTCCAAAAGCCACCAGGGCCTCCCCTTCCACGCAGTAAAGAAAATATTAGTCACCATTCCCAAGGAGACCCAAACTTCTGGCCAAAAGCAGGGAACCCAGCCTCTTACTCATCCTTCGTAAGGGCAGAGTTGATCTAGTAGCAAAAAAAAAAAAAAAGAAAAGAAAAGAAATACCTAGCAAAGCTTGCTTTTTTCTCTTGAGCAACCAAGTGAGTATGGCCAAGGTACTCAAAGACCCACAAAACACTTTCTAGAAAACCTGGGGAAATTCTACAACAACCTATCCTACCTTTCAATGCCCTTCACAGGATTCGGCTACCCCACGGGAAAAACATACCCCCCAAGGCAATCATTCCTCCATCTGGACTTGGGGACAATCTCCCAGCACTAAAGCAGATCCAAGTCATCTGCCTCACGCCTCAGTTGTGAAGGGGGTCTCAACTACACGGATGTGATTGATTGGATGTCATTGTAGGACAGGACCCTGGCATTCATCTGGTTCACCAGTTCTCAAAGTGTGGTCTGCAGGCCTTAAGAGTCCCCAAATCCTTTTAGGACACTCAAACCTATTTTCATTATAATAATATGATATAATTTGCCTTTTTCACTGTGTTGACATTTGCAGTAATGATGCAAATAAACTGGTGGGAAAAATTGCTGGCCCATAGCACAAACCAAGGCAGTGGCATCAAACTTTACTAGCTAGCGCTGGAGGTATCTGCCACCATTTGCAACAAAAATAAATAAGTAAAATGTTAATTTCACCTAAGGATAGCCATGCTGGGGGCGCCTGGGTGGCTCAGTCGGTGAAGTACCCACCCGACTCTTGATTTCCGCTCAGGTCATGATCTCAGTGTCCTGAGGTTGGGCACTGAGGATGGAGTCTGCTGGAGATTGTCTCCTTCTCTCTGCCCCTCCCCCCTGCTCACGCTCTCCCTCTCTCACTCTCTCTCAAATACATAAATAAATAAAATCTTAAAAAAAAAAAAAAAAGACTGTCCATGCCGAAGCATAAAAAGTATTAATTATATTCCATCTCAGCCCTACGGTGTACATCTCTTTAATATTCCGGGAGGTATATTAACGGGAGGTATATATAAGCACTCTGCCCAATGCAGAGGACGACAGCTGCCTCAAGGAAGAGCACGTGCACAACCATCAGAGTTGTGACCTGAACTTGCTAGTTTTTTCCATAGAACAACTGACAAACGAACTGTGGTTATTCAGACTTGGGTATTCGGCAGGCGTTTTCTTGAAAATAAGTTGAGCCTGTCACTTCAAGGGAAACAACTAATGGATTCAGTGATAAAAGACAAATTTTCAGGTAAAAATTAAAATCTGGGGAAACTTGCATCAGCCACTGGGAGCCTGACAGCTACTCGACACCTAAAAACTTTTCTGATGAGTGGATGGTAACATCAAGAAATGTGACTTTTTTGTTGTGGGTTTATTGTTTATAATTAAATGTCAACATTCAGAAGATCTCAGTAATTCAGGTAATTCAGTAAACCAATATTTTCCAAAGGACCAGACCCCCCTCCTCCCACATGATGTAGGCAGAAGCAGGGAGACGGTCAGCTTCTTTCTGTCCTGATTCCAAGTGAATTGGGAGAACAGCGCTGGCCTCCACAGTCACAGCCCACATCCAGCCACGCAGCGCGGGAGAGGGGGTGACGCGGCGCGGGAGAGGGGGTGACACACCGCAGACACACATGACCTATGTGGGTTTGCTCGGGCTCTTTCACTGGACTAATACCATACTGTGAGTTTGGTATTTGATTGTCCTTTGTTTTTCCGTTTCTTTGTGGTTTTATAAACTCCTTTTACATTCATTCTCTCATTTGGTTCAGCCCTCACACCTGATGGGACCCTACCAGAGCCCCTCCTTAAAGAAGACTATAAGACAATGATGGAACATTGTTAGACTTTCTTTTTAAAGCAAAGCAAATGAAACCATAAGGATCGGGATTCCTTTTTCCCTTTTAACTACTATGTTCTAAAAAAAGTAAGAAAGATTTAAAAAAATAATAAAAATAAAAAAGATGTTCTCTAGACTTGATGGCCTGCCCCGACTCCTGAATGGCAAAGGGAAAACCAGTAGATGTGTTCTCACTTGGTAAAGGAAGATAAAGTCATGGCATCCACCTCATTGACCTGATGGGTAAACTGAGGGCAGGGAAGGAGATGAGGCCTGCCCGTGATCCCACAGGGAGCTGACAGTACAACCAGAGAAAATACAGGCAGGTGTTCCTCCCATCCCAACACAGATCCCCTCTTCTTGGACTGTCTTGTGGGGTACCCTCAAATAAACCCCTTAAGCCCTGCCTGGTTCTCACTTTCCACTCTCATCATAGTGGTGAGGGCAGCAACCTACCTGTGGGGAACTGGCAATGGGCCCAGCCATCATGCCCCGGACAATTAGGCCAGACTTTGGCCTGATCTTCTCTCCCGTCCTCTTCGTGTCCAAGGAAGGCTCTGACGACTGAAGCTTGTCCATCTTCTCCCACGCGGGGGCCACGGCGGGGCTTTCACCTGGGATAGCCTGTGTGGGCTTACTTTTGTGGGGGGGCCTTTTGGATGATACAAAATTACCAAGTAAATCCCCATCAAGATTGTCATGCCTGCAAAAAAAGAGATTATTTCCATTAAAACAGATTCCCCAATAGCTAACAGTGATAATAAATCCCACATTCAACAGGCACTCATAGCAAGCCCACTCATAAATCTGCGATGATTCTACCCAGCCAGTGCTTTATCATTAAAGATAAAGAATAGAAAACACTTTCATATCAGGGCAAGTCTGACCTACAAAATAAGACCAGGAAGCAAGAAACAAAATCAGAACTGATGATCCATGATAGGATTCCTCAAATATCCTTAAGAGTTTGTATCCTCAAATACAAAGAGCATCCTTATTCCAGACCCAAGTGACTGCAGAAGACCACAGCCCTTCAATACAGTCCTCAGCTACGTGGAGCCCAGCCTCACCGCACATCATTGACAGCAGTAGATGGAGACGTGTGCCAAGCTTTGTGTTTCCCAAATATTCTGCTAAGGTTCAGTTAAGGTGGGTAAGCCAATGGCTTCTCTTCTTGGGTTGCTTGGCACTGAAAGAAAGAAAGAGATAGATTGTGTGTGTGTGTGTGTGTGTGTGTGTGTGTGTGTGTAGGGGAAAGAGAGAGAGAGAGAACAAAAGAAGGTGAGACACAGTGAGGTGAGCAAGGAGGAATGACAAGGAGTAAGAGAGCAAGAGACCCAGGTAAAAAGGACTCATACCTATGATCTGTGATGGGTTAGCCAGAGCCCAGCACTCCTCTGACACAGGCTGGACGGTTTTCTACCATTAGACTCTGGCCTAAAGGGGCAGTGACTGCTGCTCTGTGCCAAGCTGCTGATTACCAAGCACTGGTTCACACAATAGAGAAGCGGTCATGTGTGTGCTATGACAGGGCACAGCCAGCAGAGGAAGGGGCCAGAACCAGCTTGGGGAAATCGAGGACTTGCAGAGAAGGCCGCACTGAGTCTGAAGGAATGAGTGGCCAGGAGATAACCAGAATGCCCAGGCACTAGCACAGAGGCCTGTGAAAGCAGGCCAGGCCCAGGTGAGCCATTCAGGCTGATCACGGAAAGAGTTTTGCAGGTTATCCTTAGGAGTTTGGATTTTATCCTGGAAGCCATGGGAAGCATCTGAAGGCCTTTCCACAGGGAGCAGCATGGCCAGACTTGTTTGTAGGAAGCTCCCACTGTCTTAGGTGGAGGGGTAATTGGAGCAGATCACCAGAGGCCTGGAAACGAAGGAAGAGCCCGTGGGAGCTAGCCCGGGCAAGAGGGGAGGGTATGAACTGAGCCACTGCTCTCAGGACAGAGAGAGCAGGAAAGGGTCTAGTGTCATTAAGGATTCACAGAGGCAAAAATGTTAGAGCCGGAGAGGTCAAGGATGACACCCAAGTTTGTGGCTTCGGTAACTGGGTAGAGCTCGGGAGCCTCCACTTTTTCTGCTGGTTTTTTATCGCCTCAGGAATATGTATTTTCCCAGCCAGGCTCTAAGTGCCTTTGAAGGAAGAACCATCTTCCTCCACACTACCCGGATTCGCTTTCACATCTTAAGCCTTGAGTTAATGTTTTTAACGGTCCTGATCCTTGGGCAGCTCGAAGCCCAGCCCCTACACCTTGGCTACCCTCAGGAAAGAAAAGCCTTCTCAACAGAGCCGGAAGGAAACACTCAGTCCCAGAGTTAGACTCTCGAGTGACTACAGGCGGCATATTAAGGTTGTAATTTAACGGAACTGCTTTCCAAGTAATAGAGGTTCAATCAAGAAGAGCAATTCATTTTCTTCCCACGAGTTCCAAAAGGCCTTATTTTTCAGATGTTTCCATTTCTACAGCGTTGCTTTTAGAATTCTATACCCGTTTTGTTTTTTTTAAGAAAATGCAAACAAAGCAAGCCCTTGATGCTGACAAACTTTAAACATTTAAATCATCAGCATCCTCCTTCGCGTCTCCTCCATTCCCGAGGCCCCCGGAGGAAAGGAACAGTGCTCCCCAACAGGGAATCTGAGAGCACACAGTGTGGGCACTGAATCATTATTCCCCGAAGGCGTCCTGATCCCGGAACCTGGGAATGTTCCCTTACATGGAAAGGGACTTTGTGGAGATGACCGTCCATTATCTGGGAGGGCCCATTAGAGTCACAAGTCTCCTTGTTTCAGGGAGGCAGGAGGTCAGTGCCAGGAGTAGGAGATGCCATGACAGAAACAGAGGCTGGAGAGATGTGCTCTGAAGACAGAGGAAGCAGCCACAACCCAAGGAATGTAGGAGGCCGCTGGAAGCCAAAGAAGGAAAGGAAACAGATTCTCCCCCAAAAGTCTCTAGAAGGAATAAGCCCTACTGATACCTTGCTGTTAACCCAATGGGACCAATTTTGAACTTCTCGGAACTGGAAGATAACAAATTTGTGTTGCTTTAAGACACGGTGATGCTTCAATTTTATATGTCAACTTTGCTAGGCTATGTTGCCTCGTTGTTTGGTCAAATACTAGCTTAGGTGCTTCCCTGAAGGTATTCTGTAGCTATGACTAACATCTACCATCAGTTGACTTTAAGAAAAACAGATTCCCCTAGATAATATGGGTAGTCCTCATTCAATCAGTGGAAGGCTGTAAGAGCAAAAACTGAGGTTTCCCAGAGAATTCTGCTTCAAGACTATAACACAGAACACTGCCTCAGTTTCCCACATGCCAGTCTGCCCTACAGATTTCAGACTTGCCAGCTCCCACAATCATGTGAGCCAATTCCTTAAAATAAATCTCTTTATAGGGGCACCTGGGTGGCTTAGTCAGTTAAGCACCCGACTCTTGATTACGGCTCAGGTCTTGATCTCAGGGTCATGAGATCGAGCCCCACGTTGGGCTCCACACTGGGCATAGAGCCCACTTAAAAAAAAAGAAAGTAAAAAAAAAATTAATAAATCTTTTTATATAGGAAATATAAATCCAATAAGACATATGTGTATAAATACATATAATATTTGCACATATATTTACATTTATTCACACACACACACACACACACACACACACACATCCTATTGGTTCTGTTTTTCTGGAAAACCCTATTACAGCCACTCAGTTTCTAGCCATTGGTCACAGCAGTGATAGGAAACTAATCCGTACTGTAAATACATGAAGAGATACCTGGCTTTGCTTGTTTCTGACAATGATGTTCTCCATCCTGCATCGTCATCTGCAAGGTCGTATATATTTACCAGTGTGGTCTCTGAGCATCTTGATGGTAATTTGTTATTTTTCTTTGGAATTGAGAGTGCAGGGATTGGTGTTTCTTGAGTGAAATTGTTAGTAGTATTTCCAAAGTGATCCAGAAAGTATCTGGTAATGAGCTCAAGGTTTGTTTTTAGAGGATTTTCCTTTGCCTATCATAAGGAGAAAACAAAAATCATTAATTATATGTACAGCTTCAGGGGAAGGGTGAAAAAGATGGCTATTCCAATTCTCTGACATAGTTTATCAGCTTTTCATTCATTCATACACTCTTTCAGCAAATGTCTACTGACTGCCTATCATATGTGAGGCGCTGTGTTACAACACAGAGATGAAGACAAAAACCTTTACCCAAAAAAACTAACAACCAATGCATGAGTCAGGCGATTTAATGAACAACTGTAATAAAATATGACATGGAGAGAAAAATCCCAAGCAAATTTCCTCTTGGTTTTTCTCCTAGGAATAACTTTAGAAAACATATATCCATTCATTTAAAAAAAAAAAAAAAGAAATCTTTAGGGATCATTAACTCTACAAGATAACAAATACTTGGGCCTGAGTGTTCTCTTAGGTCGTGTACTCTGCATTTAACACTGGACAACAGCAGGTTACTGCAAAGAACAGAGAGAGGCCGTCAGGAGTGACTCAATCTACACCCGAATCTTAAAAAAATTGAAACTCTTTTGTATTTGGTTTTAGAAATAAATGACATCAGGGGTGCCTGGGTGGCTCAGTCAGTTAAGCATTCGACTCTTGATTTCAGCTCAGGTCATGATCTCAGGGTCATGAGATCGAGCCCTGAATCAGGCTCCATGCTGAGTGTGGAGTCTGCTTAGGATTCTCTCTCTCCTCCCTCTGCTCCTCCCTGCCAACCACTTGCACTCACTCTCTCTCTCTCTCAAAAAAAGAAAGAAAGAAGGCAATGACATCAATATTTCCCAACCCTGACTATGCCAAATATCATCTTTGGAGGTTTTTAAAAATATATATTCCCAGGCCCTACTGTGTCTCATTAGGCCAGAATTGCAAAGATTGGAGTCCTGATTTCTCCTAAAATTCCCCTAAGTAATTTGGACAAACATAGCTGTCCAAGCAGCAATCCACAGGCTGACCTTAGGCCGTGTAACTGTGTCAGTCCCCACCCCACTTGTCCAGGAACGTCAAGCTGCTGGGAAGTGTGGTCAGACACGGGACGTTTGGTGAGTCTGCAGCCCGAGCAATAAGGCGCCTGACCGAGGACCTGGCACAGAGAGGAGCCCCAGGCACCTCCAGCCCTTCCCCGCCCTACTCCCCTGATCCGTGCTGCAGAACCCTGCCACCAACACCCACAGCCAAATGGTTCTGACCAACAGCAACAGATTGATCGGGCAGTCAGAATCAGGGGACAGCTTTATTTTTGTAGTATGGGACCCAAAAAAAAACTATTTTGTCTAAGTCTAAATGAAACTCTCAAGGAAAAGAGTCAGGGGAGAGATGTTACATAATTTATTTTGACCTTCTTGCTTTTTCTTTCAATACGAGAGATTTATAGCCCTAGATTACCTGAATTATATTTTATGGCTTTTCATAACACTCTGCTCAGAACAGACACAGCCTTTATGTGAATATGGACACCATTTTTCAAAATCTCAATTTTACAAAGGCATTTTTATATATCATATCCTTAACAGGGAAAAACAAGTTACTGGAATTAACATTAAATTGCAGGGCTTTCCTAGAATCAGGCTAGCTTTGTCAAATGTCAAATGTCAAAATCATTATGCAGTAGATAGATTAGTAAATCTATTTTTCTGTAATATATAAGCTCAATTCATTGCATAATAACTACTAAAAACTGTATAAATCAAATAATCAGGGCACCTATCAAGACCTAATGAAAACATCTTATCTTCAGATAATCATTACCTTAGGGAGACTATATTATAGTGGAGAAGTAAAAGTCACTTGAATGGCAAAGAGGATTCCAGGAAATTAGGTAAAGTTGCATTTACATAAAGTTCCCACTGTACCAGCATGGTTAATTGATTTTCTTGTCACCTGTCTCACTTTCTGTGGAAAAAATCTTTCTAAAATGTACAGTCCACACTCCTGCCTTACAACGCAGCTAAAGGAGATGCGCTGGCTATCCGCGGCCTGGGTCTACAGGACTCCAGCCGGACATGTGCAGGAGGCGGAGGGGCCCTGCTGTCACCCTAGGACCAAGGACGAAGGGCGTCAATCTGACGTCTTTACTGAGCTGATGCTAAGACTGTACCTGGCTGCCACTGCCCTTTTCTCATCAAAGTGGGGCACAGGAACTTTTGGCAGCCTGAATGTTCCCTCAGGTTGACGTCATCCTTTACTTTATTGCGGGAAACTCAGCCTGAGCTCCCCACGGGGCTATGATGTGCATGAGGGTGGTTTTCAAGCTGTTCTGAGGTCCTCCAGGTGTCTCAGAAACAGCCGTGGAGGCTGGGGCGGGGGGGGCGGAGTGCCATCCCCCATTCCAACCCAGTCTGCTAAGATTTCATTTGAGTAAAGGGTTACAACTACAGGAGACTTGACCACCATTGCTACCGTAGGACTGAGGATCAGAAGATCCGGTTCTAGCCTCGCCCCTATCCCGTAACTCACTGTGAGACCTTGACAAGCCACTTTTCTCTCGCTCACAGTTCCCTCAGGTGGGGCCCCCCATTCTACTGGTAGTTTAAAAGCTGCTCAGCCCAGTCCTGAGGGGCTGCTTCAAAAGGCCAAGAAGGCAGGTCTTCTTCATCCCCAATTCAACTATGGGGCTTCCCTTCTTTGTTTTACATATTTGGACTTCTGCAGGAAATATCATTTTATTCCTTCTTCAAAAAAATTATAATAAATGCTAAACTACAGGATCATTAGGTTCTTTTCAACTCTGCCGCTATGCCCTGCAACAAGGCAACATCTGCTGGAGAGCCCATTCTTCAATCAAATTAGAAGATTCTGTCTTCATAGTAGAAAAAACAATGAAGCCAGAATTGTAGCTTCATTCAGTCAGTCAGTCAGCCAGTCATGTAATCCACAAACACCCACAGACTATTTACTTGTCCTCAGGCAACATGTTAAGTATGAGGCTACAACAGTGAACAAAAAAATGCCAGTCTCTGGCCTCCTGCTGCACCCAAGGTAGTGGGGAGGCAGATCTACTTAAAGAACCACACACATACTCTATTTTAAGTGTGCCGAGCACAACGGAGGAAAACTACACGGTGCATGGAGGCTTAGAACCGTGGCTGGTGGGGGACGAATGAGGCGGAGGGATCTGGGAAGCCCTACCCTCACCCCCCAACCATTTGCTATCTCCACTCCAATGCACCGGGGTTAGCTGAACCCAAGCCCCATTTCTGCCTAAATTAAATGTCACGGTAGACTTAAAAATAAGCTATTACTCAGAATTGAAGAAGGAAAATCTTACACAGGCAGGGAATGGAAAATTTTAGTAGAACTGAATACTATATTCCTAAGTACAGTCTGACTAAAAACAGCCTCCTAGGGGAGGAGGGAGCACAGGGAGTAACCGTTAAGGGCCCGGGTTCAAATCGAGCTTCAGAGCCACACATGCGCAAGAGGCCCACGGGGATGGCCTGGGGCCTGACCGAGCCTGGAAACCCAGCTCACACTTGGGATTTGTCAGCACTTGGCTGGGTCTGTTTCTCCCTGGCCGCAGGCACAGTGAGCCTCCTGCCACCCATCTCCGACAGCTTGGCAGGGCCCACGAGGGCTCTGACATTGCCAAGCTCCGTTCCAGAACATTACACCACACCTTCAAAGCACGTACCTTGTTCTCCTTGTAAAGCAATTCAAGATGCAAAACCTTGCGGAGATTATTTCTGCTGTTTATGCTGAGGTCAGAGCGTGGGCGTTCCTGGTCCATGGTCACACATGTCTTCTTTAAGCCCTGCGGGAAGAAATCTGAATCATTATTTTCATTTTAAATCAAAACCTTCCACTCTCTGATGTAGGTTATAAATAAAACACTGTTGGTGTTCATTGTGATCATTCCTATCCTGCCTTCTTTGCAAGGATCTTGCAAGGGCCAAAAACTGACTTAAGGATTTATTTTTATATAACCTTTACGCTTGACGTCTTCACAATTACTATTCTGAATCTTACAATAACTCCATGGGCTGAGCTGAGGTTGGAGCTGTTAGCCCATTTTATAGAAAAGGAAAGCGAGGTGCGGGTCACTGACTCACACAAGGCTGGAGCCCTGGGTTTGACACTAGATTTGGAGCCACTAGATTTGGAATATGAAGCTTTAAAAATAAACTAAAGGGAAAAAATGAGCAAAGGGCCAATAATGATTCCTTTCCTTTCTCAGGTGACAGCAAGGGTTGAATTGTCCAGTAACACAGGAGAATCACATAGCAAGGGGTTCTGACCATCCTGGCCTGTGAGTCGGCAATGACAGGACTGAGGCCCCCTGGAAGCATGTGGTAAACAGTTGCTGAGTTCCCAGTGAGGCCATTGCCACCAACCAGCTCTGACCTTCCAGAAGGCCCAGCTAAGATATACTCTGGCAATGGCGAATGCTATTTCCCGTGAGCCTGGCTTCTTCATTCAAAAAATAACCACAGAAGCTGCCTCCTACCCACCTTGCCGGGCCATGTTGATCACCAAACATGGAGGAGAACAGACATCTCGCAAACAGCTCAGCCTGGCGCTAAGGGAGCCCCTTGCTCCTCATGGATCCAGACCCTCACAATAGCCAGGCCTCAACTTCTCCCCCAGGCTTTGTGCTCACAACCTTACAGAGACTCCCACTAACGGGAAAACAAGACAAAACCTGCTGCCTGCCATGAACTGAGGGAAGAAGAATTTGTGGAAAAAGAGGGATGAACACAACCTGGAACCAAAGAGAATAAAAAGGAAGTGTTGAGGAGGGAGAACAGAAAGAAATGGTGTACATGTTGGGGGAAAGGCAGGGGCATGCTTGGGTGCTCTAGGGAAAATGAACTGGAAGGGGGGGGTCATAGCAAGCACCCCCATTTAATCTGGGTTTCCCCATGGCTTTCCCGCCAATCAGAGTTAGGCAGAAACCATGAGACTCCCTCTCTGCTGGATAACACTTTACGTTTGTCAACAGTTCAGATCAGCAAGTCTTGGCACACTTCACAAACTCACCGGGACTGTGGTACACACCATTTGAGAACCACTGGGGTAGTGGACAAGGATGCCCTCAGGAATCAGCCAGTCCTCAGTCCCATCTGGTCCACTTAATCTTCATCACTCAACAAACATTTCCCATGCACCTACTACGTGGTGGGCCGTTCTAGATGCAGGAGATACTGAGAGAATAAGAGAAACCCCACCCCTTCGCAGAGTTGACATTCTGTTGGGGAAGCAGGAAAAGGTTTTCATGACATTAGAGCAGAGATGTGAGGGAAGTAGGAGAGCAAGCCATGCAGACACTTGGGGAAAGTGTGTTCTCAGCAAGCAACAGCAAGTGCAAAGGCCCCGTGGCAGTCACAGGAGGCCAGTGCAGCTTGAGCTGCGTGACCAGGGGAAAATGGCAGGAAATGAGGTCAGAGAGGCTGCCCAGAGCCTGAAAAGGAAAGGCCTTGTTGACTTTTGTGAAATGGTGGGGTGGGGGCACGGTGAAAAGAGGAGCATGAACTGACTTGTACTTGTAAAGGATCACTGGCTGCTAGGTTGGGAACAGATTTGGGGAGGCAAGGGATTAAGCAGAAACTAGTTAGGACGCTATTGAACAACTCACATGACCGATGGAGGTGGCTTGGACCAGGTGGTTGCAGCAGAAGTAGAAAGAAGTGGCTACGTGCTCTACGTGCTTTGCTGGTAAAGCCAAGAGACGTACTCATGGACTGGATGGAGGGTGTGCACGAAGGAAAAAAGCCAGGAGTGATTGCAAAGGTTTGGGCCCAAGCAGCCAGAAAGATGGTGATACTGCCTACTGAAATGGGAAAAATTGCAAGACATAGAGGGAATCAGGAATTGGGTTTTGGACAGGTTGAGATACTTATTAGATATCCAAGTGGAAATGTAAAATCAGCTGTTGAAAAGAATGCAAGAATTCTGGGAGAAACTTGGGCCAGAGATAGGTATTTGGGAACTGTCATCATATTGATGGCTCTGGAATCCAGAAGACTGGCAGAGGCACCTGGAAAAGGGCAAGTGAAGAAGAGAAGATTGAGTCTGGGAGTCCCCCAGCATGCACAGCTCCAGGAAACGAGGGGGACCAGCAGAGAACCAAACAGGTTAGAGGATGCAAAGCAGGAAAAGGTGGTCTCCAGAAGCCAAGAGGAATGAATTTCCAGGAAGCAGGACACAATCAGCTGTGCCAAACACAATGTTAGACCAAGAAGTGTGAGGACTGAAGTTAAAGGTCATTGACAAACTTGACAAGAGTTGTTTCCGTGGATCGGGGGGACAGAAGCCTGATTAGAGCGGGTTTGAGCAGGTAGGAAGAAGGATTAGAATCAGAGCACACACAGCTCTTTCATGGGGTTTGGCTATAAGTGGGAGAAGGAAAATGGGCCAGTAGCTGGAGGGACTTGGGGGGTCAAGATGGGATTCTGCAGGAACGACAATAGAGGAGACAAAATGTATATGCAACAGGGAGAGGAGGACGGCAGCAGTGCCCTCAAGCAGGCAAGAAGGGACGGGCAAACAGGGAAGGGGGGGGCCTTTCCCAGGAGTATGGAAAATTCGCTCACAAGAGCAGGAGGGAGACAGAATGAGGGTCCTGGCCCAGGAAGATTCGCAACTGTGGTGGTACAGCCCGTCGCGAGTTTTCTCAGGACACTTCTGTTTTCTTGGTGAAATGAGAACAGGCATGAAGCTGTGGGGTTGGAGGAGAGGGCAGGTGTGAAACGGCCATGCCAGAGTGGAGAGAGGGAGCAGGTGGGAGAGCTATAAACAAGGAGGCGGGCATGCCCAAGGCCTCAGGCGGTGTGTTTCTCTCCAGCCCCATCCAGCGCTGCAGGGCAGGCATGGGGGGGGGGGGGGTGGCGAGGTTAATTTGAAAACTCGGGGGAACAGGAGGAAAGAAGAGAAGGGCAAGGGAGGTGAGCGTGTTGTTGAGGGTGTGGTTATAATGACAGGTGGGTAAGAAGTGGCCGGGGGCCGGGAGAAGTTGGCAGGAACTCTGGAATGCAGATGTGAGTGAGACCGAAGAACAGTTTATGACTAAGGGATGTGAGCTGTGAGTGAGGATGACAGAATGCTTGCACAGATTACAGAAAGGGTACAATGCTGGTAACAACGGGCCTAGGACATGACCGCCTGGAAAGGGTGGCAGAGGTAGGATGGGGACAAGTTGCTGCAGGAGAGGGAGGCTGGGGCACGATGGGAGTCCCCTTGGAGGACCCTGACCCTGCAGGAGACTGGCATGACTCTCCCTGAGGGCAGACCACGCATGGACGAGGGCCAGTGTAGCTGGGTGTGATGTAGGGTAGAGGGCACAGGGGGCAGTAGTGGAAGGTGAGGTCAGCAGGGTCATAGAGAACCTTGTAGGCCCAGGTGAGGACTTCCCTTGGATTTTATTCTGGTCGTAGTAAAGCCCGTGGAGGGTTTTGAGTAGAGGAGTGACAAGCTCTAACTTGCTCACCCCAGGCAAGTTTCTTTGCCCCCTAGTCTCATGATCGTCTCACATGAAAGAGAATAAGTATTCCTGTCTTTCAGGACTGTTATGAGGATCTGAGAAAACAAACAGGCAACTAGAAGGTACCTCATACCATGATGGGAACTCTAGGTTATACCTGCCTTGTGCCAAGCCCTGAGGGGAGTACATGGTCTCAGTGCAGAAGCAGAAGGTGACGGACGAGGAAAGCAGCTGATCTGGACTACAGTCCACAACTTTCTGAGTGACTGTGGGCAATTCCTTTGTCAGGTCAAAGCTTTAGTGTGCCCGGATAAAAAATGGGAGGGCGAGGAGGCCCTGTGAACCAGACACTGCCAAGGCTCCACCCGGATCAGGGGTCACTTCTGTGGACTGGTCTAGTGGGTGACACAGGCAGACGTATCAACTATAATGTGAGCGCCAGTGAGCAAGCCACAGACAAGGGAAGTCAGGTATTCCAACTGGAGTTATCCAAGAAGACTTCCTGAAGGAAACAGACTGGGGGTGGGCTGTGGATGGAACAGGGGAAAGCCTGTGGGAGAAGCTGGAACCGATGCTGGGGAGGTAGGAAGCCTTAGCAAGTGAAATGATGATAGTGGACGGCCTCACACGATGTGTCACTGACATCTGACGTGGAGCCAGGACTTGGGGACAGAAGGTCAATTGGCCATAAAAAGAGCAGATACAATGAAGCCACGCTGCATTTAAACATTTTCTAAATTTAAACAAAAAATTTTTTTTAGAAAGCAAAGAAAGACACTTTCAAAACAGATGCACATCAGAGATGGGGGCGGTAAAGACAATCCTGAATACAGGTACCTACTACGTGCAGGTACGACGCTTGGGGCCTGCCCATATATTATTAATCCTCATCATAAATCTGCAAAGGGTGGGTCTTAATAGTGCTGTTTTACAGACAAGGAAACTGAGGCAGTAAGTAACGGACCCAAGCTCACACTGCCAACCAGTTGCCGGTATTTGAACCGCTCCACCTGGGCCAAAGCCCTTCCCCTTTTCCGTTCAAAAAAATGATTTTGTTTGTGTGTATGTTTAATCCAGACAGGTGCCCATGGCCCCTGCTCAACAGGACACCGTGAGCGCCAAGCCGTCGGTCACTCTGCATAGAATGAGTTAGAATATGGAATAGGTGCCGTCCCTACACCGACTTACGCAGTAACCTAGAGCGACCTCTTTCCCACGGCGTCCCCACCTCCACTGCAGATGGCTTGCTAAGGGCCTCCCCAACTTTTGAGTACTCCGAAAACTCTCCCGGTGCAGCACAACGTAAGTTCCAAACAACCACGGCTGCAACCTCTGAGCTCGCCACTGCCGAGGGAGCACGACTGAACGGTTCGACTCTCGGGAACATGTTTGGGCCCCTTGGGTTCCCTCTGGGGGGACGTTCTTCCCCGGTAGGGTGGAGGGGCCGGGACAGGCGACGGGGCCGAGCAGCCACGCCTGCGCGCCGAGCTCTGGCTCGGCCACCACGAGGCGGCTGTGCTTTTAGAGGCCGGGAGGAGGCCCCCCGCCCCCGGCCCATGGCCACCGCCCTGTACCCCGTCCCCCGCGGGAGGGGCGGGATGCCTGCGCAGGGCGGTGGCCGCGGGCCGGCGTGGCGGGCGGACGCTGCGCGGGGCCAGCGATGGCTCCTGGGAAATGTAGTTTCGGCAGGCCCGGGAAAGTGGCGCTCCCGTCTGGCATCCCCCGGGGCAGGGGGCGGCAGGGGCGGCTCTCCCTCCGCGAAGGCGCGGAGCTGGCAGTGGCACCCCAGACTGCGCCCTCACCCTGGGTCCGCGGCCCCGAGCGGCGGAGGCGGCCGACCTACCTTCCTGCTGAGGAACTCCCGGACCAGGGAGGCGGCCACCTCCTCCACGAAGAGGCTGTCCATGCCGCCGGCTCTGCCCACGAGGCCGCGCCGCCGCTGCCCAGGCCCCGGTCCGTTGGGGCCAGTATGGCCGCGTTGCCGTGGTGACGGTGTCACCGGAGCGCGGAGAGCTCCGCCCCTTCCCCGGAGCCCGCGGGCTGAAAGGGCGGGGATAAGGGGAGGAGCGTGCTTCAAACCGGCTTCCGAGAGCGGTAGGCAGCCCAGGGGCCAGGCGTGGCCTCCTGGCTCTGTCCTGGCTCGGTCCTGGCTCCAGCCTGTCCCTCTGGGTGGCCTAAAACCAGCCACTGCTCCCCGCTGAGTCCTGATTGCCCAAGATGGAAAATGGGGAGAATGCCTGCCTTCCTGTTCCTGGAGGAGTAAACCCACAGTGAAGTGGCCCAGAGAGGGCCACCTACAGCACAGCAGCTGGCTGCGGGGCTCACTGAGGCCAAAGGACCTTGGTTGGCCTGGACTGCGTGGGGCCAGGACTCTGTGAACTCCGTGCTGAAATAAAAGGACAAGTCCCTCACCCGTTTAATGCATGCTCTCCCATAATGAGACTGTCAGTAATTGAGCACCAAGCACTTTATATCGGTGCCATCGAAATAAGGACCCAATCATTATAAGTACCTATAATCATTTGCAAAGAAAAATATGCTTTTCCAAGCACCATAAAATGGAGCTGCTAAATAAATCAGAGCTACAGAGCATGACCCCAAGACCCATCAAATAGAATTTCTCCATGCCACAGACTAGCATAAAATCAGCATTAGCCAAGAAGAGCATTGGCCTCACAGTGGTCAGCTGTAATTTCTTCTCCTACTCAGAAATTCAATAGGCCACTTACTCACTGAGCTTAGCAATGGAATTGAATGAAAATTTAACTCCCAAAAGACCACATACAGCATATCTTTGTGTAAATGTAAAACAACTTAAACCAGAAAATCATAATTCGTGGGGATATAATGCTTCAGTGAAGTTTTTTTGTAAAAAGAGCAAGGGAGTGAAGACCACATGATTCAGAACAGTGACTGCTTCTGGAGGGGGAGGAAGGGGCACAGGGTAGGGGGGAACCACATGGGTACACATAAGTAATTGTCAATGCTCTGGGTGTCATTAGGGCATTTGTTTCTTAAGCATTTGTTATAGTATTTCAACTAATACATTAGTTTAATAAAAGATGGCCTTGCAGGGACTGATGTTGAGATGTCAGGGACCAAGGCATATTATTAATTAATTCTAAGCTCCGGAGGTCCAGAGGAAGGGAGGGGGGAATGGGAACGGAGGGACAATTTAGATGGCTTTGTCTCATAACACGGAGAAGGTTCTGTGATGTGTGTGCATATATACATGTGCATGTGTAAAATCCTACACATCACTGTACAGCAGTGGCTCTAGGACTCATCTGAGTCCGTGAGCTTGGACATTTGTGTGAGTCTGACCACAAGAGTTTCTGCGGTCCCTGGCTTCTGCCTGGTGCCCTGTGGGGCTCTGGCAGCAGGGTCCAGCAGGCACAGAACGGGCCTTGGAACAGGGCTGCTGCATTGTGTTGTGAGAGTTGAGTTCATGTGTTGCCTCCTCCAAGATGCTCCAGGACAGAGACTGACTGAATGGATCCCCCTGCAACCTTGGGGGCAGGGCAGGACTGGGCGTTTACCTGGGTCAGGGGGCTCCAGAGAACAGAGGTGGGAGCATGGATCTGACCAGGTGCAACATGTCTGGACCAGCTGGGTTGGAAGGATATTGTGAAAGTCCTTCTAATGACATGGCCCTCAGTCCTTCCCAGCCATCTGGCCACCACTCCCAGAGGTCAGGACAAGGAGTCCATTCCAGGTCATTGTCCTTGGCAGCATGAAGGAGCAGTTCCTCTACACACTCTCCACACAGCCCCACCTCATTGGCCACCTCCCAATCTCTACTTCACATGGCCACCAACATGAGACTGGCGGTGGAAGAAAGACCCAGCCTCAGCCAGGCCTCAGCAAGATGAAGTGGGACAGACATAGCCCTGGTGAGATTTGGCCTTTCACTGAGCCCAAAGCACGCAAGACCTCCTAGTTGCCAGGGGTGATCAGTCTTGCTGGCTGCTCAAGTCTTGCAGCAGGGCCATCCAGCCAGAGGGTGAGAGGAAGGGAGGGAGGGAGGGAGGGAGGGAGGGAGGGAGGGAGGGAAAGGAGGGGGAAGGAAGGAAGGAAGGAAGGAAGGAAGGAAGGAAGGAAGGAAGGAAGGGGGGAAGGAAGGAAGGAAGGGAAGGAAGTTCCTCCTCACATTTGAATGTCACCTAATAAGGTAGAAAGAATGATGGAATTAGCATTTGACAACTAGCAGGATAATAATTCATTCAGGCAAGAATCATCAATGGATGCTAAAACTAGTGGGTAAAAGTTTGAGGAGGAACAGTACATTTATGTAATCTCAAAGTAGCTCTCCGTAAGATATTTGTGAATTACAAGGGGGAAACCTGTCACTTCACAGTTAAGAAAGTTGGCCAAGATGACATTAACCAAGTGATCAGAGTCACCATCACCAGCGATGGGACAGATCAACACCATGTCCCTCCCTATGCACTGAAAGAGACACAATACCACAGAAGTGGTATTCCTGCCGAAAGAGTAACAATAAGAACAACAACATCAGTGACTTAAACAAAATCAAATTTTATTTGTCTCTCACAGAAGTCCAGGGCTCATGCAGTGCCACACATTATTAGGTTCCCCATTTCTTTCTCTCTTGTTTCTCCACCATGTGTGGCCTTGACCACATAGCCCAAGATGGCAGCACCCATGTTCTAGGTAGCAGGATGGTGTAAAGAGTAAAGAATAAAAAGCAGAGTCCATATGTACCACATCTTAGAGAAGGTTTCCAGAAGCTGGCGCAGAATACTCTGCTTACATCCCTTTGTCAGAACTCCCTTGCTTGGTCACACCTAGCTGCAAAGGAGGCTGGGAAACGTAGTCTTTGATTCGTCAGCCAGATGAAAAATTCTATTACTATGAAAGGAATGATGGGTACAATGGACACGGGAGGACAACTAACAATCTTTGGCACACTGGTGTTGTGTTGTTTCAAAATGGCCTATTTCTACACCCTTGGTCCTTTCTGTTAGGATCTCGAATCATGGCACCCTCTCCACTTTAAACACTTACGGTGCACACAATATACCCAATCCTGTGCCTTGACGTGCCCGTTGCTCAGAACCCATCTCCTGCTGACCTGGATCCCCAAACACGCCTGGGCCAACCCCACTCCCACGCCTGTGCACGACTTGAAACCTCAATACCATTTCCTATTAGGAGAGGCAGCAGCGGAGGGAAACTCTCCCACGGCCTCTCCGCTGACATTCAGGCTGATTTAAACTGAGATAACCAAAACATCCAACCTTTGTTCCTTCCTTCCGAGATAAGCAAATTAAAACGCCTGTGGTAAACAGCTGTTTCTCTGGACCTTGGGCTTGTTCAGAGCTCGGGGGGAGGAAAAGGAGATTTGAGGGTTTGAAATTAGCATGGAGTAGCAAGATGGCAGGACTTGTCAGTGTTTCCAATGGAGCCTGAGCGTCACCACTTGCCCAGAATGCACTAGGGTAGGAAAGGTCTGCGTTTAAAGGCAAAGATGGCAACAGTCACAGATCTCTCATCACTGTGTCTTTTCTTCCTCATCCCGCACTCCACCCACCAGCTCCAGCTCCACCTCCACAAGCATGTGGGGTGTTTTGGTCTTGGGGTGGGAGGAGATTGGGAAGTTGATATGCTTTTTGGAACCTGCAGAGTCTTTGTGGAAGCTTCTCTCCGAGTCTGGCTTGGCCTAGGATGGTACTTGATTCCCAAAATACGGTAGGGTGGAGGCGTGGGGAGTGGGGACTCTTCTGAGACTCTATAACTAGCAGCCTGCGTCTTCTCTGTCCTTATTTGTGTCACTGCAGGGGCAGTGATATGGGCATGGGTCCTGTGACGTGGGCATGGGTCCCTGTATTATTAGTCACATCACACAAGTTTTTCTCTCTGCCAGAAATGGCTAGCCCTTCTCCTCTCCGTTAGACATTCCTGAACGACTCACTCTTAAAACCCAGCTCAGATGTCACTTCCAGGAAGCCTTCCTGGGATTCCCCCAGCACCAGCTCCACATGCTCCCGGCACCCTGTGAGATGACAGTGTGGGCCACAGGGGAAGCTCTGAGGCTCTTGAGCTACACTGCCCGGATGCAGAAGCCTGGCTTAGCTTCTTGGTAGGTGCGCAATTTGAGCAAGTCTTATAACATCTATGCCTCAGTTTCCCCACCTGTAAAATGAGGATTAGAAGCAATACCTTCCACATGGGGCCATGGGGAGAATTAAATGTTTTTCAAAGTGCCTGGCCTCATAGCAATGTTAGTCACAATAGCCAAAAGGTGGAAATGATGTAAGTGCCCCCTGATGGATGCATATGCATAACACAGTGGGGTAGGTAGTCCCTACAATGGAATATTGTCCAGCCTGACAAAGGAAGGAAATGCTGCGATACGTACAGTGTGGATGAACGCTGGAAACATCATGCTTGGTGAAATAAACCAGCCACAAAAAGACAAATACTGCATGACTCCCCTTACGCACGGTACCTGGAGTAATCAGGTTCATACAGGCGGGAAGGAGAATGGTGTTTGCCAGGGGCTGGGGAGAGAGGGAAATGGGGAGCTGTTTTTTAGTGGGGACAGAGTTTCAGCTTAGGAAGTTGCAAGTGTTCTGGAGATGGACAGTGGTGCAGTTTGCTCAATGACGGGAATATACTCGATGCCACCCGACTGTACCTCTAGAATGGTTAAGATGGTAAATGTTATGTGATGTGTGTTTTACCACAATGTTAAAGATAAGCATTTTTTAAAAGGGGATGGCACTTAATAAGTGCCATGAGGGGTGCCAGCTATGCACGTGAGCACACGACCTATGTGCTCGTCTGTCCCTGTCCTCCAGGGTGGCCACTGAAGGAGTTCACCCCTGGTCTAACGAACACTCCAGAAAGGGCAGGAGGAGGGCTGAAGGTGCAGAACTCGTGCGGCCTATCTCAAAGAGAGAGATGGAATTGTTGGGGGGAGAAGAGTATGGAACGAGGCAGGGAAAATCCCAAACGGAGACTAGCCCCCAAGGAGGGGTGACAGGGAAGGAAACTGGCCCGGGAGGAGCCTGGGGAGCCTGACATGAGACAGACAGAGTTCATACCACCGGGAAGGCCCCAAGGAGAGCCGGGAGCCCTTCCTCCTTGGGCCTCGGGCGGGGTGCCTGACACCATCACGCTGGACACAGCCCCCCCCCCCCCCAGTCTTCCCACAAGGGTGTCCAAGGCAGCTGTCATGTGGAGGCCAGTGCATACTGGAGATGGAGGCTGAGGCGCTAACCTCGAAGAACAGGCTGTCACGCAGCTCCCCGCGGATCCCACAGAGGAACGTGTGAAAGTGGTCTGAGGCTTGAGGGTGGCTGCAGGGTGACCTCTCTGGGGTCCAGTTGAGTCCCAGCAGGGCCCGCCGGAACACGCACAGTTGGCCATGCATGTGCTGTGTCTGAGGATACTGCCTCCAATCCAAGGGTCTCATTGGGAGCACCCCACCTCCTTCCGCCTGTTTCTCATTCTGTCACAAGCATTTCTAGAACCTCCCCATATGTGATGCCTCTCCGGACAAGTCCAGAACGGGGTCTACTCGGATAGATACACATTGAGGGAAGGGCTGGAGCTGCCCTTGCTGACCAAGCTGATGCAGGAGAGACCCAAGGGGAGGAGGGGCTTCTGTGCCCTTCCAGGCTTGTGGGGACACCTAGTGGAAAAGAGGGTACACTGGCGTGGTCACTCCAATCTCCCACTAACTTGCTGTGTGTCTCCGGGCAAGTCACACACCCTCTCCGGACCTCAGGTTCCCGAATTATAGAACAAAGAGATTGGACTAGATCATTTCAAGGGGCTGTTTCAGATCCCCTATGGGGAAATAATGTCAACAGTCATTTGTGCAAAATCTTTTACTTATCAAAGCACTTTCACATCAATGATTTCCTGCTCCTGGAATTTTCTTGTAGATTATTAGATTGGATCCCATTTCCCGTACTTCACAGAAGGGAACTATGAGGCCCAAAGAAAGGAAAAGACTCACCCAAGGTCATCCAGCCAATCAGTGGCAGGGCTAAGACCAGAATCCTAGCATGCAGGTCTCTTGACTCTTACAAGGATGGCTGACACCGCGATATCAGAAAACAGCCACCATCTCCCGTGAATGCAACAAGGGAGCCCTGTCATAAAGCAGAAACTGTCAGAGGAGGCCTGGCTTCTTGGCTGCTGACTTGCCGTGAGACCCCAGGTAAGCCAATCCTCCCTTGGGCCTCAGTATTCTTCTCCCTTAAAATGGGAATGGGTTGTGAAACCTCCCACAGACAGAGAGAATTCACCCCCCCCCCTTTTCCAGAACCAGGGAGTCACTGACTTGGCCACAAACCAGACAAATGAATCTACTGCTGTGGGGGTCAGGCCTCCTGCCCCGGAAGTCGGAAGGACAAGAATGTCTTATTCTGGACGCCTGCGTGGTTCGGTCTGTTAAGTGTCCAACTCTTGATTTCAGCTCAGGTCATGATCTCAGGGTCGTGAGATCGAGCCCCACATTAGACTCCACATTGCTTGAGATTCTCTCTCCCTCTCCCTCTGCCCTTCCACTCTGCACCTGCCCCCCTGCCCCGCTCACTCACAGGCTCTCTCTCTCTCAAAAAAACCCCAAAAAACAAGAAACAAACATAAAAAGGAATGTCTTGTTCTGTCTTTAAATAAACAAACAATTCTAACCCCATAGGGCCCAACTGACTCAGTCCTCCACAGAGGCAAGAAAACCCAGCAGTCATTCAGTGCCTGGTTTCCAGGGGTTGGGTACCTGGGCAATTTCCGGGGAGGCCTAGAACCATGGTGCCAGCCCACAGAAGGCATTCAGAGCAGGCAGGAGGCTGGAGCTTGCCTGCTGTATAATTTGAGGAGTATTTAATGAAGGGATGGCATTAGCAAAGGTGGGGGCAGGGTTGAGGGAAGCCACAAGGTACCTATATTAATCAGGATTCTCCCAAAAAACAGAACAGGATGTGTGTATGTATATACACATATATATGTGTATACACACACACACACACACACACACACACACACACACACATATATATAAGAGAGTTGTCTTAAGGAATTGTTCAAGCAATTATGGAGGCAAGCAAGCCCACAATGTGCAGGGTAGACCAGTAGGCTGGAGACCCAGGAAGAGCTAATGCCACAGTTCATATCTGAAGGCTGTCAGGCTGGAAATCCAGAAAGAGCCGATTCAAGAGCCAACTCAAGTCCAAAGACCATCTGCTGGCAGAACTCCCTCGTGCCCTTGGGAAAGGGCAGTCATTTGTTTTAGTCAAGATTTCAACTGATGGGATGAGGCCCACCCACATTCTGGAGGGCAATCTGTGTACTGAAAGTCTACCAATTTAAACACTAATCTCCTCCAAACACACCCTCACAGAAACAGTCCTGATAATGTCAGATCACATATCTGGGCACCACGGCCCAGCTCCACTGACACACAGAATCACCCATCAGAGGACTCTAGGATTGGAGGCATTATCTGCCCTAGACCTGGGACAGCCATATGGAGAGGGCCTCCTGCAGCAGCCGACAGCAACGGAGCTGAAGAAAAAATACCCAGAGCTTGCTCTCCTCCTTGCCTTCTCCATCATACCGAGCCCAGCTGAAATCCGGAGGGCAGGGGAGCTGCTAGCAGAGTCCACGTAGGTCAGCCTCCCGGGGCTCACAAGAGGGTGCAGAAGGATGGAGAGCGGTATTGAGGGACACATGGATGATGCCAACATGGCATCCCATTAACAATTATGGAACTGAGCCGTGGACACCTGTGTACCTCCCAGGGGACACCCAGAGCTCCTGCAGTGGGCTGTGGGCGGGGAGAGATCCCCCTTTCCAGAACCATTTACTCTGCTACAATGGGACAGAGGAGGCCCACCCCAACTCAGGGTTTCCAGTGCCTCCCAGTGCCTCCCAGAGAAATGAATCCAAACACCCCTAGCATTCCAGAGCCTCTGCCCTCAGGCCTCAACGACATCTCTACCAGTTCTGCCCTCTCCATGCCAGCACACATCCTGACCTCGGCTTGGCCGGGGGACCTCAGAGCAGTAGGGTCATCTGCTCAGAGTCAAGTCTGTTATGAACAGATGCTAAGGCAGGCTTTTTCAACCTCAGCACCATTGACATGTCAGGCCAAGTATTCTCCACTGGAGTGGGGGCTGAACTGTGCCTTGGAAGATATGCAGCAGCGTCCCTGGCCTCTATCCACGAGACGCCAGCAGCACCCTCTCCCCGGTTATGAGAACCGAACATGTCTCCAGATGCAGCCCGATGTCCCCTGCGAGGCCAAGTCACCCCTGGTTGAGAAGCACTGTCCTGAGGTTTGCCTTGTATCAATCTGACAACCCTTCCTTCACGCCAGGGAGGTTTCAGACCCTTTTTAAGAACATCTGCATCATCTTAAGCATCTTTCTGTATTGTGACTTTTGGATATAGTTCAAAGGATGTTCCATTCAAGGGGACTTCTGACTTAATTTCAAGAAAATGAGCAACTTTCAAGCTGCCTATCAAGAAAATAAGACTGCTTGAGAGTCAATGAGATGAGAAAAGGCTCGATCTCCTTCCCAAGGTTAAGAAAACTGCCGTCTGCATTTCTCGCTCTCTGACACCCCTGTTCTTGCTCTTGCCGCCTGACCTCGTGCAGGGAAAAAGAAGGTCCAGAGAAGAACTTACAAGTATTGAGCAGACTTGTCACTGGTGAGGTGTAAGCAGCCACATGGAGTCTCATCTCACGCCGAACACCAAAATAAAGGATAAAGGTCTTTTTTAACCATCAATCACAGAAGCTGTCACAACTGAACAGCTATCAAATCTCTGGACAAGGAAGGGGTTTCAAAGCTTAGGTACAAGAAAACCCAAAGGAAAAAACATGAACACATTTTATTAGAGAAAAATGAAACAAATATTTGTCCCGAAGAAATTAAAAGACAAAACACATTGTTTTCCTTTTGGAAAAATGATCTGGCAATAATTCACCTAAATTATTTTTGCTAAATTACTAGCCTAAATTATCTGTACTAAAAGCTTTACAACTTTGACTTTGTAATCCCACATCTAAGAACCCAACCGAAAGCCAGAATCCGAAACACAGGAAAAGTTCGATGTGCAAGGATATTGATTTCAGCGTGATTTACAATCGTTGCCAGTCTCTTGGCCATCAACCCCTAGGGGAGCACTAAGGGAGCAGTTAAGTGAAACTTCCATGAACTTCTCCCTATACTACTGATGACAGCACTAAAAGCTGACATTTCCAGAATCTTTAGAGTGACACAGAGAGGTGACACTGACCCAACGCTGGAGAACAAAGCACGCACAGAAGGACACACTCAGCAAGGCTAGAGTTCTGGAAAGACATTTCAGATACAAGTGTCCGGGTATAAGAGACCCTGAGACAAAGATAATATGTTCAATGTCACCCATTATTTTAATCCACTTAGAATGTATGCTAATTGAATTTTAACATGAAATTCATTTTTAACAAATTGGATAGAAGTCTAACTGTTTTCTTCCAACCAGATGGGCCCGTGTCTTACCACCATTTATCATTTGATCAGCGTTTCTCTCAGGGAATGGAAATACCACAGAGGATGGGGTCTCTTCATTTCAGAAGAGTGGGGAGTTCGCATTGAACACAGTGCAGCTGTAGTGTGTATTATGTTGACATTCGAAATTCTGAAAAAGAAAAGTTGATCTTCTTTGATTCTGAGCAGTAGGACTAAGGGGCTTTAATACTCAAAGTGTGATGGCCTCCAAACCAGAATCTGCATTTTAACCAGGTCCGCAGGTGTCCCCCACAAGTTTGAGCAACACTGCTAAGGGACACAGGTAGACTGGGTGGGGGGACGGCATAGCGTGATGGGTTCAGAGGTAGGTTTGCAGTCAGTCTTTATTTTGTCTTTGGACACAGGCCTTGAAACCTGGACCCATCACTTGCCGCCGAGGACATTTCGGGAAAGTGCATCCTGTGGCAGGGTAGGGGTGCCAATATCTACTTTACAGGTTTGTTGTGAAGGTGGCAGAAGCCAGGGGACACCTGGCACATGGTGGGTCCCCACAGGCGTTCTCCTCCCACCAAGTGTTCTTCTTGGTCCTGTTCTTTCAACATCCATGGGAGGGGCGGCTTGTGACAGGCCGAGGCCCCAGATTTGCACATTGGCAAAACAGGCTAAGGTTTCTCACCTGAAATCTCTGCTCTTAAGTGGATTTGTGAAAGAGATTTGGCAACACATTTTTTTTATATAACACTTTTTATTTTGAGATTAGATTCCTGTTCAGTTGTAGAAAATAAACAGGTACCCTTTTTCCAGTTTGCCCCAGCATCTTTCGAAATAATAGTACAGTATCACACCTGGGATATTGTTATTGATACAATCCACTGATCTTTTTTTTTTTTTTTTTAATTTATTTATTCGACAGAGATAGAGACAGCCAGCGAGAGAGGGAACACAAGCAGGGGGAGTGGAAGAGGAAGAAGCAGGCTCCTAGCCGAGGAGCCTGATGTGGGGCTCGATCCCATAACGCTGGGATTACGCCCTGAGCCGAAGGCAGACGCTTAACCGCTGTGCCACCCAGGAGCCCCACAATCCACTGATCTTATTCAGATTTCCCTAGTTTTACTGGTGTGTGCGTGTGTGTGTGCGTGTGTGTGTGTGTGTTAAGTTCTACGCAATTTTATCGCGTGTTCTGTTTATACATGACAGCACTTTTTTTTTTTAAGATTTTATTTATTTATTTGACGGCCAGGAGGAGCAGAGGGAGAGGGACAAGCCGACTCCTGGCTGAGCACAAGCCCATCGCAGGGCTCCATCTCACGACCTTGAGATCACGACCTGAGCGGAAATCAAGCGTTGAATGCTTACCCAACTGAGCCACCCAGGCGCCCCGACATGGCAACACTTTTTAAACAGTTTATCTAAACATAGGCTTCTCAGGCTTTTCAGAAGCCCTAGCTGTTTACTTCTGCCCTGAGCAAAAAGAAAGTATTAACTAAGCAAGTTAAGTAAACAGGACTGAAGACAGGAAGGAATATGTAACCCCATTCAGGACAAACTGCTTTCTCTCCCCCCCCCCTTTTTAAGAGAGGGAGAGGTTGGGGAGGAGCAGAGGGAGAAAAAGAGAGAGAATCTTAAGCAGATTCTACGCTCAGCCCAGAGCCGGATGTGGTCCTCCATCTCAGGACCCTGAGATCTTGACCTGAGCTGAAATCAGGAGTCCGGTGCTTAACCAACTGAGCCGCCCAAGCGCCCCCAGGACAAACCGTTTCCAAGAACAAGCTCGCTGTCCTTGGCCAGTGAAACCTTAGCCATCTCTGATTCCTGTTCCCTCCCCCTTCGGGGTCTTTCCACTCTGGTTCTTGTTTTCCCTCCAAATCCAAAGAGGAAAGCATCTCTGACCTATTGGAGACACCTAGTCTCCCTCCGAGTCTTTGTTTCATCTCTCCCTTGGCCACCTGTCTCTGTCTCTCTCTGCCCCTGTCCCTCTGTTACATTCTGTCCCTCTCCTTGCTTCACACAGCAGCACCTACACTCAAAACATCACCTCCCAGGAACCAAGAGCCAAGAACACCCGGGAACATTCCCATGCTCTTGATAGTTACCAGCCAGATAAATTCCAGCCAGAGAAGCTACCTATGGCCTAGCTCCCTGTGTGTGGACTCTGCTTCTTCCAAAGAGCGAGGGCCTGCTCTGAGATCAGGAAGCTCCTTCTGGGAAGAGACTGGGAGAGGAAGGGTAGATGGAACAGAGCCCCAGGAGCAGGGGGACGTGACAGGAGCGCCCCCCAGAACGGAGGCCAAGCTGTGCACAGGCACAGAGGACTGTGAGAAAGAGGACGACCCCCAAGACTACGTAAAGACCTGTTATTCTTCTGAGTCAGGGACCCTTGCCAAAAGGAAAGCCTGAAACGTAACATGGAAACCTCTTCCAGACCTCCTCTCTGGATGAGTGGCTGGTGTCCACGCAGAGTGGGGTACAGGCCTGCACCTGACAGAGAGCTGCTGGCTGGCAGCCAGGCACCCGTCCTCTGGGCCCCTGCTCACCACGGATGCTGCAAGACACCCCAGCCTGTGAGTGCACGACGGCCTCCGCTCCGAGGCCCAGATCCCACTCCCACTCACTCATCGTCAAATCCTCTTGCCTTCCGATCAGCTGAGCCAGATACGAACCCACTGGCTCAGGTCTTCAGGTCTCAGCCCTTATCAGAGGTCCTGTCCTCTGCGGCAGGGCTTATGTCACTGTCCCCCGCATTTTAAATCCAAAGTCAGACCCTGTTGACCTCTCAGTTCCTGCTGAGAAGCCATTCTGAAGCCTGCCCAGAAGTGCAGAACTTGTCCTACCAGGCCCCTCGTGGCAATCCTGGGGGCAGCAAGGGGGATGTGATCTGAGCCCCAGCTGTGTGAGTCTGGTATCCCCACTCAGCCTGGGGCCCTCCCAAAGGCAGGCTCGGTCTCTTATGGTCACCCTCCCCAGAGGACAAGGCCCAGGGAAGGGCAGAGCCTGCAGTCTTTTCCAGCCACCTTAGCTGGGCATGGAGTTGGGGTGTGTCCCCCATCGCAGACCCAGTGGACATTGTCTCCTGCAGGAGGAGTGGGAGGCCACATCCTGACTGACACTCGCATAGGCCCCACCATCCAGCTGGAGCTTCAGATTCCTGCCCTAACCTTGGGCCACGAGCGCCTGCCCCAGCTACGGGTGGGGGCGGCCTGCAGTGGAGCAGGGCTGGGGGGAGAGAGATCCCAGCACGTAATGACCCACAAGGCCCCTGCAACCTGGCCGCTGCCTTGTGTCCTGTAGCCGCCATGCAAGGCTCCCTGAACCAGTCCGGCGGCTTCCTACCTGCATGTCCTCACGACACAGGACTCTCTCCTGCAGCCTCTGTCCCAGCTCTGCACAGCCTCCAACACGGCGTGAGCGGCAACAGTGAGAAGGATTGAGCCAGGACTCCTCGCCCAGGGGAAGGAGCAGCCTCCATTTGCTCTTCTGCCGCTCAAGCCCAGTGTTTTCCAAAGCGCTTCCACTGTGTTCTTGGGGGGTGTCTGAGTCTTAAGTCCCCAGCGATAGCAAGTGCTCCTCCCAGGGGCAGCTGAGTCTTGGGATCCTGAGGGCAGAGAGGAGGCTATGTGAGAAGGCAATTGCACCCCAAGGCCACCAGAGGGCAGTGCAGGGCAGAAAGCAGCCAGCAGAGGCGCAGGGAGGCCAGAAGTCACCGCATTCCTTAGGAATGAAGACCACCTTTGGGCCCATTGAGGTCCTGCCAGGCGTCATCCAGCAGAGAAGCCATGAGCCAGGCCACCCAGAGGAGGCTGAAAACCCTCGGACAGGCAGGGCCTCCACGAAGCCAGAGCTCTCCTGTCTCTCTGTGCGTACCAGACACTGCATTTTAGCTGGGGCCCAGGAGACTAGGGCTTTCCAAACTAACTTGCACGTGAGTTACCCTGGAAATTGGCTAACTATGAATCTGATCCAGGGAGGCCTGAGGCCCCAAATTCTGGCCACTGGGGTTTCATCCTCTGGCAGGAGGCTAGGTGTGTTTGCTCTAAAGAATCCCAGCCGCCCAAGAAATTGACACCCAGCGTCCCCTGACAAATAGCTCAGCCAGAGTGGTCCCCCTGTAGGTACAGAGCTCCTAATCTCTGCAGTGCCTGACTCCATGAGCAGACTGCAAGGATTGCATATAGATGAGGAAAGTCTAACTGGTGGAAGATGAAAGGAACAGGAAAAAAAGAAGCAGATAGTGTAGAGAGAATATATCTTTTTTAAAAGCATCAATATTCCCTGCGAGATAGAAGATGTTGTATGCACAAAACAAGAACAGCATGCAAGTTGCTTGGCTGCAGCGGGGGCAGGGGGGGGCAGTCCCATGCCCACTGACAGCCCAGCTGTGTGTCACCTCGAGCCAGAGACCGCCCCTGTCTCTCCACTTTCCTGACTCAGGGCCTTCTCCACTCCAACCCGGCCCCCTGCAGGCTCAGCCCAGCAGTAGGAGGGGGGCATCAACATGCCAGGGTAATTCTCAAATCGTGGGACAAGAGTCCCTGTGGATAAATGCCTCAGCCTTCTGTCCCTTTGAATGAACAAGGAGAAAACAACATTGCAAAGGTACAGCGGAGCAAAATCTGGAGAATGGAGGGGCTCAGAGGAAAACTTGGCTGCCCCAGGGCCCTACACATGAAGGGAAAGGCAGGCACAGAGCAGGCACACGTCCCCAGGCACGCCATGAGGTCTGAGGAGAGGGGCTCCCCACCGCACACCTGGGTCAGGTGCACTCCAGGAAGTGGATGGCCCCTCTTCAGGGCCAGATGAGACAGAAGGCACACGGAGAGGCCTGGCCTGGGCAGCAGGAGGCCCAGTTCCAATCCTGAGTCCACCAGTGACAGCAGTGTCACCACAACTCATTTCCCCCCAGAGCCTCATCCCATGTGTGTGCAAGACTCACGCCCTCATTTAGCGTGGCTGCGTGGATGGCCCCCTTCCCTTCGCAGTCCCAAGCCCCTGCTGACGCTGCTGCCTCCAGCCCCAGATCGAGGGCCCCTGGTTCTCTTTTTGCAAGACAGACAACCTCATGTCACCGAGCCCATCAGAAGCAGCAACTCCCAGCCCCAGGCAGGCTTCTCTCTCCCTGACATCCTGGGACCCCGGCTCCCCCCCCAACACCCCACATGTGAAGGCACACACACGTCACATGCTACACCACACACAATTATGTACGCATACTATATACGCACACATCACACACACACTTACGCACGTATCGTCCGCACACTGTCTGTGGAACACACACAGCACACACCCACGTGCATACACATGATCATGCGCTACATACACGCACCTACATGCACACGTTCTTACACGCCCCCGCATAAATATGTATCGCAAACATCGCACACACGTCTCTGCCCTTGTCTGTGCCCCCAGCTCTCCGGGTCCCTATGTACTCGCAGTGTTTCCTCGAAGCCCGTCTGTCTGCCCCATCGTCTCCCACTCACCATTAAATGAGTTTGCACGTGTAAAGCGCCGAAGGCCTAGCACAGCCAAGCGCTCGCCGCCTGTTAGCTAAGATCATTAGAGTTGTGTTTCTCCTTCACTCTGTTGCTGTGTGTCCCTCCTACGTTTCTAGGTGTCTCTGTTGTCCTCCATGTCTGCGTCTCTGTCTCTCCTTCCCATGGCTCTCTCCCTCTCTCCATCTCCACCTTTTCCCCTCTGCTTCTTGCTCTCTGTCTTTGTCTCTGTAGGTCTCTCTCTCCCCTAACCCCCCTCTCTCTCACCCAGTGGCTCACCTCCTCCACCCAGTCTCTGCTCCCCACCCCAGGCCCTGTCCCTTCCAAACTAGGGATGAACCCCAGCCTGAGCCGGATGGAGAACTTTACCGACAGCCCTCCCTGCTGTGCTCCTCCCAGCCCTCCCCGCATATGTTTCTCCCAGACCAGGCTCAGCTGCCTAAGTGCTGCTCTGTCCCTCATGCTTCTGGCTCTGGAGGCATGACCCACATGCTGGGCCCTAAGCTGGTGCCCCATCTCCAAGAGGCAGCTAGCCCACCCAGCCCAAGACCTCCTCTGGATGGGGCTGCCCTCTCTTTGGCCCTGGCATCCACAGGGAACAGATTCTGTCCTGCTGGAGCCAAATGGGGATTAAAATAGCAGGAAAACAGGAGATCCAGGAAAGGAAAATGCAAGCTTTAACTAAGGAGGCTGGAATTCAGGAAAGAAAGGGAGCTCCACTCCTGCCCCACATCACAGACGGACAGATAACAAGGATTCTTCCAAACTTCCTTGGCAGTTGCCCCACGTGCATACCCTACACACTCTAGCCACAGCGACTTTAGTGTTCCCCGAACCTCAGTCCTCCCTGCCACAGGGCCTTTGCACGTGCTGGTTGCACTGCTGTTCATGCCCTTGGCCTTGGCTGTGGCCACATGGTGTAGATCCTTCCCTTCGTTGTAAGCCCAAGTAGTTTATCAGCTCCGCCTCGAGCCATCTTGCTTTCCCCCTTCACCACCCACATGGTGTTACATGGCTCTGCAAGGATCTTTGACACGTTGTCTTCTCTGCCCAAGAGCCTATGAGCTTTACCAGGCTGGGGATGGTCTTAAGTGAGTACGATCCTCGCTCAGCCATTGTCCCATCAGCAAATTGTTCCTGGTCACAGGACCCCTGCTCCAGAAAGGGTCCCTGGAGACCCCAGACCTCCACAGTCCATCTGATCGCTAAAGCACAGGGGGCAGTAGAGGGTTTCAATCTTGACCCTGACACTCAGGTACGTGAACCTAGGTGAGTTACTTAAGCTCTCTCTGCCTCTGGTTTGTCACATAAAAAATGAGGATGATATGGAGATAAAATGAGTTCATACATGTTACATACTCAGCACTGCACCTGGCCCAAGGCAAGTGCCATGAAGTATTGGCCATGGTTAGGACGCTTTCCCCTTTAATTCAGCACAGGTCCAGTGAGCACAGAGGAGGAGCCCCGGCCCTGCTGGGCATCCAGGGATCACAGAGCGGCTCATTCAGAGGTGGGGCTGGAGCGTGGGTTCCTGCTCTCAGAGCTGTGAGGCCCCTGAGGAGGTCAGTGGGGGCTGGGGGAGCCCCTCTGAAGTCCAGGGGAGAGCAGAGCTTGACCCTGGCAGAGGAAGAGAAGGAGAGCATCAGGTTTGCAGAACGGCATAATCCCAAAGAAGGAGGAAAGGACCTGGTGGGGGTGGGGCGGGCAAGGAGGTGCTGGGGAGACAGAGGGAGAGAAAGCCGAGGCATCAGGGGATGAAGCCTAGCTGGGCTGGACAGATGAGATGGGCCCAGCACCATGCAGGCAGCTCCTGGCTCCTGCTGCAGAGGCGTCCCTGGTCCCAGGCCGCCTCACATTGGCCATCACCACCTCTCAGGACACACGCGGTGTGGTGGGAGGTGGAGCCCAGCGTCCTGCTCCCGCCCCACCTGCCAAACACCAAAGAAAAGTGTTCGCTCTGGGAATTACTGAACTTGGGAATGTATTCATGGACTATGACAAGAGCCTTAGAATCCAACTTGCAGACCCACAAAAGCTGAGGATTCTGGTAGCTTCTAGAAGACAGGGGTACTCAAGGCTGGCCGAATTCTCTCCCAGATGCGGCCGGTGTGGTAAGAACCTGGTCTGGTTTTCCGATTCTTCTGAGGAAAGCGAGAACCTGGGTGAGGGTGGGCTCTGAAACCCTGCCCTCCCCACACACCCGGCTGACGGTGGGTGGGCTCTTCACGACATGCTGAGTGAGTCCGTCCATCTGCGGGGGGGGGGGAGGGTCCTGAGCTCCGCCTCAGAGCGACAGCGCAGGGCAAGCAAAGGACGTGCTGGTGGGGATCCACGCAGAAGCCCCCGGCATAGCTGTGAAGGCAGTGACCCCCTGCCCAGCTCGCTCTCCCACAGATGCTGGAATGGCTGAGGGGGAGGGAGGAACTCAGGGGGCAGGAGTCTTCCCTGGGGGACGGTGATGAGGACACAGGAAGGATGGCAGTTGTCCACGGGGGACACTGGTGGGTGAGTCTGTGCATACGTGTGAAAGGGAGTGAGCTCTCCATCACCGTGGGGTGTGCAAGCAGAGGCTGAGAGCTCCTGCAGGATGGTGAAGAGGGGCTCCAGCAGCCCAGCACACAGAGGGAAGTGGGTCTAGAGGAGTAACCCCTGGTCTCCCCTTTAGTCCCAGGCCGAGGGTGGGGGTGTGACATGTGTGTCTGCCTCTGGGAAGGGGCGCAGGTCAAGAATGAGGAGAGGGTAGGAGCCGGGCCCGTGGGGCAGGCAGTGAAGGCTCTTGCAGTGGCCTTGTGGGCTTGGAGGGGTTTCCCAGGCAGAGGTGCCTGGCAAGAGGTTGAAGGCTGGGAGCGGGGCCCAGGAAGGGGCTGCTAATGCCTGCAGAGGGACGGCTGCGATCAAAGGCGGTGGGAAGTGGGCTGATGTGAGGGGCCTGCGTCAGAAAGGCTGGGCAGCTGGTGGGCACAGGCTCAGCAGATAGAGACTGGAGAAGCACGGTAGGTCTGAATACGTAGGGTCCCGCAGGTCAGGACTCTTGATGCCTCTTCCTTGGGAAGGGGAGGGCCAGGAGTCAAGGAGGGTGAGATGCTTCTCTGTGGCTGTGGAAAAGGGTGGGGCATGTTCTTGGGAGCCTGGAGGACTTCCTGGTGGAGGCGGCAGGAACTGGCCTGAGCCTGGGGCGGGGGGCGGGGGTAGGCAAGACTTGAGTGCAGCAGGAAGCAGGGCACACGGGGGCATTCCCGGAGGAAATGTGGCCTGGACAGACTAAGTGCAGATGCCGCTGCTGCTGGAGAGGCCAGCCCAGCGGAGCCCCGGCCCCGGCCGCCTGGCTACAGGCAGAGTGAGTGCACATCTGTAATTAAGTGAGAAAGCTATTTCCCACTGTTGTTAGAAGACCCGACACACTGGAAAGAAAGCAAAGCGTTTTTCTTTGTAATGATAACTTCTGGATCTGAGGACGGTGTCAGCTGTCATTTCTGCTGGCCAGCAAAATGCCGCTCTGCCACCCCCCTGGGGTGACAGTGCCCATTTTAGACCTCAAAAGGCATAACTGCTTGTTTTTCCTTCAATACCACAGAGGAAGGAAATAGACTGCGGCAGCAAAGGCAGAACGCTTCTGGAAGTCCATTAAGAGAGCCCCGCCAGCCAGCCAGCTTTTAGACAGCCAAATAAAGCCCCTGGCTCCTGCATGGCCGTGGCAGGGGTAGGGGTGGGGGTGGGGGGGCAGGCGTGTAGGAATTCCCAGAGTCGCTGAGAGAAGGGTACCAGGGATGGAGCCCACACTGCCCACCCTGCCCAAGAGCTGGCAGGAAAGGGGAGCACCAGTGCAGCAGGCGGGACCCTTGAAGACCAGATTCCCCAGCCCCCAGTCCCGGAATGATGGATGGGAAAACCGGGACCGTGAGAGAGGGCTCGAAGCTCGGGGGCAACCCTGTGTGCTGCAGTGCCAGCCGGCAGTGAGGAGCCCGGGATGCGGCCGGCCGCACCACGCAGGAGCACATGGCCTTGGACGGAGCGCGCCCTCCCAGGCCAGCGGGCAGTACAAGGCCGGTGTTGCACAGCTCTCCTGCGAGGACCCCATCTCAGCGCTGCTCCCACATGGAGGAAGGCTTCACCCTCTCCCAAGACTCGGGGCAGGAGAGGGGGCACGCGCAAAGGAGGGCAGGAGGACCGGGTACTGAAAGCTCCAGCAATGTGCTCATAGGTCCCAGGCTCTTTCCTTGCCTCAGTTTCCCCATTCATCCCAAAGCAGCAAGGATAGGCCTCAAGCTGGAAAACAAAGGAGGCTGGACTAGGTCAGAAATGGGGTGCTGAGTTGGAGGCAGGCTGTCCAGTGTCCATTTGGGCTAGAGCAGCCATTCCCCTGGACTTCCTCGCTGCCCTCATATTTGTACTTGGGGGTCCTCTTTCTGCGGCTGGCTCTCTGCTCGTTCTTTCACTCACCTCTCAGTCCTGCTGTTTCAAGAGGGCAGATTTGTGAAGGAGAAGGTGCCTAACTCACGCTGAGATCCGCATGCACGGGGGCTCACATCCCCCCTAAGCCACGTGATTCACAAAGACTGTGTGAGGAGCTCTAGTAAGCTCTGGCAATTGTTTAGCTACCCGGAACTGTCTGCTCCACATCCGCCTTTCCCACTAGACCACATGCGCCGCAAGACTGTGTCGATCCCCAACACCTGGCACATACTAGGGGTTCGGTAAATAACTGCCAGGTGATTCCAAGTAGCTCCATTTTCTAGAGTAGGAGCTGAGGCTCAGAGAAGTTAAGGAAGCTGCCCAGGGCCACACAGTAAGTGGCACGCCGGGATTCCACCCTATAGCCGCGCCATCACACCTACGAAGCGGGTTGGGGTGATGGTGAGTGCAGGTGACTCGGGGGCTCAGTGCCCAGAAGATGCTCTCTACACCAGGGTGGAGCAGCCAGGAAGGCAGCTTCCCGCATCTGCATAACTCCACAGACAGACAGACCCGGGATTGAATCCCAGCCCTGCTGTGCAAGCATCATGAGTGGGCTGTTGGGTTCCGCGTCTATAAGATATGGGTGATCATAAAATCACTTCCCCTTGGGTTGTGCGAGGACGAAAGGCATGGAGGTGGGTAGCCTGGGTGAGGGGCACCAGCATCTGCCGCAGTGTGGCCAGAGAGGGCCTCAAGGAGGTGACAGCTGAGGCAAGAGATGAGAGAGGGAGCCAAGCAGGTATCTATGTAAGTGCCTTGTAGGTAGAGGGAACAGCCAGTCATAAAGGCCCTCAGACTGGCGAGCACCCGGCACGGTCCAGGAGCAGTGTGTATGTGCACGTGTGTGTGTTTGTGTGCATTGTTCATTCAGGCATCTGCGTGCACGTACGGGATGTGCAAGACTTTTGGCGTGTGTATGAGTGTCATTTGTGCAAGGATCTGTGTGCATGCACAGAGGGATGTGTGTGGGGAGCCTCGTGGGCCACTGTAAGACGCACGCTCTTCCTCTGAGCGAGGAGGAAGTCATTCGAGGCCCTTGAGCAGAGGAGAAACGTGATCAGACGTTCTAACCTTCAAGGCCCACGTGAGTCGACGAGTGTGAAAGCAGCTCCCCAGGGGACCCCGAGCCTCTTCTTGGGCTCTGGTTCCAGCCCCAGTCCCACGCCCACCGGTGCCTCGGACTGGGCTCGGCAGTGCTAACCAAAGCTCTGTGAGCGGAGACACCGTGGGGGGTGGGGGGGCGGGGCGCGGCAAAGAGATGGGGCTGGGCCAAAGCAGAGAGAGAAGCTGTTGGGCTCCCCCTGCGCCCCGGACAATCTCCTGGGTGTGTTATTGGGGAAGAAAGTCGAGTAGGCCCTCACTGAAGACCAGCATCACCCTCAGGCAGGGCCTCCACTCAGAGGGCTTTATAAAAAATTCCCGGAATAATTAAAAAGAGACTGTTCACTCCCCCTCCTCCTGCCTCCGGGGAGGGATATTCATCTGCAAATAAATTAAAACCAAATCCAGCAATTTGCATGACTCCAGCTCTGGGGCTGCTTGTAAGCAGGTCCCTCGAAGATGCGAAGATGCCCTGGACCAGAGCGAGGTGGTTCTGATCCGCTGCTCCAGGGGCAGCCCTGCTGGGGCAGCTCCTCTTCCGGGGGCAGAGGCTCTGTCTGCCCTGTGCTTTCACACTGGGGCCCAGAGCACTGTCCAGACGGTGGAGAATTGGGGGACTGAGGCCGGCAGTCATCACCTAGTCATGTTTCCGTCAGACGGGTGCTGTCTGTCCGCATGGGCTGCTCAGCGGCTCTTGGGCTCCTCTGACCGGCTGGGCGGCCTCGGGAAGCCTGTTTGTTTTAGGGGAACACAGAAGGCTATGGCCGACCTACACTGAGGGAAGAGGTGCTGGCATCGAATGGGTTGATGTGACAGGAGTTCAAAAAGGAAAACAATGGCTATGCAAATTCAAGGTAGAATTACATGATGCAACCTAAAAATATCAGCAGACACCAGGCTGAGCCCTGCTTCTGTTCAGAAGTCCCAAATATGTTGCCCTCAGCCGCCACAGGACGCTAACCCTATGATGGGGGTCCCAAGCTCGTGACCTCACCCAAACGTGATCACCTCCCAAAGGCCCCCCTCCTAATACCAACACGTGGGGTTAGGGCGTCAAGATAGGAATCCGTTGCTAGCAGTGCCTGCACAATCTTCCCTTCCCCTCTGGCTGGCTCATACAGGACTTTCCCCAGAGGGTAACCGGGACCAGAGCTTTGAACGGCAGGGCCAGCCCGTGAGCTGGGCGCTGAGGTCAGCCTGTATCTTGTCCTTCTCCACAAATCCATCATTCTGTCCCCAGTAGACAGGCCCCCCACTTAGGCTAGAGGAAACCCCTCGCTGCTCCCGGGGCCCATCTCCGCCCAGGTGGGCCGCCTCATGCAGTAGGAATGGGGGTGGCAATGGGCCTGGTTTCTACGGCACTGAGATGGGTGTCCCCGCCCAGGGCCCACACAAAGAGAAGGTGGCAGGGAACAGGCTCATGGTTCCCCCACGTAAAGGGCAGAACAAAAAGACAAAAAGCTCTTTGTTGAGCACAACATAGTGCCACCCCCAACCTGGGCCTCCAAGTACACAGCACAGGTGCTCCCCGTACCTCCCCTACAGGCAGCGGAAGCAGTGCTGGGACAGCTCCCCTGCCACGGAGGAGTGCGGACAACAGCCAGGAAGCCATGGGGTGTGCCAGGAGTTGCAGGGCTAAGCCCCTCTGGAAACAGGCAGAGAAACCAAGCCCAGAGTGGTCACAGGGCTGGTCAGAGGAGAGCTAGGTGAAATCTGAGCCTCCTCTCCAGGTCCCACTGCCTTTCTCCACTAAGAAAATGTCAACAGGATACAGCTGAGGACCCCGGTCCAGCATGGCCTGGACACATAGGAAGCCTTGATGAATGCTGAATGGCTTCGTGGGTGCATGGGTCAATAGACGGGAGGGAGGTAGGGAGGGGCAGGGAAGAGTAGATGGATGGATGGATGGATGGATGGATGGATGGATGGATGGATGGATGGAGGGCTGGCTGGCGGGCTGGCTGGAGGGCTGGGTGACTGGGCACCCATCTAAGAGAGTAAGATCAGTGCATGACTATATGCTCTCATCTTGAGACTGACCAGAACAGCATGAGAGCTGGGAGGGAGTCCATGAATACCTGTTCGTTAATTTAAAGGCAGGGTAAGAAGTCTTCCCAAGTATGGCCTCAGGAGTCAGCCTGGATGGACATTTCGATGCTCTGACTCGCTCCTGTGTGATTTTGGGAAAGTTATTACACCTTCCCAAGCCTCAATTTCCTTGTTTGTAAAATGGAGATAGTAAGAGTCCAACTCAAGGATTAATGAGGTCATCTACATAAAGGGCTTAGCACAGTGCTTGGCATATAGGAAGAACTAAAAAATAATATTACTAGTTATTATATATTATTAATTTTATGGTCACTTATGCACTTTTCTTTATTAATAATAGCAAGATAACTGTGACAACCCTTCTCAGTGTAAAAGCCAGTGGCCTTATAAGAGCCCACGGGACCTCACATGACCTTGCTTGGTTTCTTCACTGGTCCCATCTGTCTCCCCCTCGAGCAACATGCACTTGCTGCATTATGCCTCAGATGTGTGCCCCTGCCCCAGACCCTTGGCACCTGTTCTCTGTCCTCTGCCAGGCCCTTCCCCCAAAGAGCTCCATGGCTCACTCCCTCACCTCCTTCAAGCCTGCTCAAATGTCCCCTTTTCAGTGAGACCTTCCCTCACCTCTTTTAAAATTGGACCACCCTGCCCCTCTGGGGTACCTCCAATCTCCCTCCCCTGCTTCATTTCACCCCATAGCACCTCCCTCCTTGTGACTTACTACGCACTTGAATTAATCAACGTATTTATCACCTGCCCCTCACAACAGTCTCAAATCCACAAGGGCAGCGATGTTTATCCCTTCTGTTCCCCAGTGCTACAGCAGTGCCAGGCACACAGTAGGCCTCAATGCCCAGTTGCTAAATAAACAAATAATGCGTTAGGAGGGTGTGCTAAGGCTTACAGCCTGTGCCCCCAAATCCAGGGATCCAAGCTGAAAGGAGACAGATGTCCAAATGGAGGTGGAAAGGGTTCTCAGGAGCCTAAAGAAGGCATCGTGAAGAGGTGGCCTTTGCACCCACCTTGGAGGGGGGGAGGATATGGTTAGGTACAGCAGGGAAGGAGGGCATTCCAAGCTGTGGGGTTGACATGAGCCAATGCCCTGCAGAGAAGAGGAAGAAGCGGGGGCCCTGGAGCACTGGGGGTCCCCTAAAGCAGGCCGGCCCTGGGGTAGGGCCAGGAAAGCGGTGCAGGTGATCGTGGGGCCACAAGCCAAAGTTTTGCACAGACTGTAGGAGAGGGTGTAGGTCAGAGGCAGCCGTGGGGAGGCCCTTCCCAGCCAGGCAGTCAGGCCCCAGGGAGCTATAATGAGCTTTCTCATCAGAGCTGTCGGGAGGATGGATTGCCTTCACCGAGGAGGCTCAGAAGTGAACATGACTGCCAGCCCCCTTCTGCTCCTCGTTTCAGAAACTACACATTATTGACCCATGCTGGCCTAGAGTGGGAAGGCAGAAAACCCACTGGGGTGATTGATGCCCTTCACTCTAGATGAATGACACCCGTAAGTGGCCCCCATTCACCCTGCGTGGCATCCGCCGCCCCCTTCGAGCAGGAGCCAGAGGAGCCTGCCTATTGGGAGGTGGTCTGGCTATTGGCTCCAGCGCCACTCGGCTCCCACAGGTCTGCGCTTGACAAGGACTGATGGGATGGGGGCGCGGGGGTGCATGGACACTGGGGGGTGGGGCAGTGAGCGCTCAAGTGCAGCCGGAATGAGCTTCAGCTCCAGAGTCCAGGGTCAGAACTTGGCTCTGCCACTTCCCGGTGCTGGGCAACACCTTCAACGTCTCTGAGTCCCATTTTCCACACCAGGGGGTGGGGGGAAACTGCCCCAGGCTAGGCCACTCTTATACCTCGGGGTTTGCAACTGGGATTCACATAAACTGGGGGTAGCTGAAGTGGGGGTGCTGAGGGTGCTATCCTGGAACAGCCTCATGGACTCTGTGAACACAGAAAAACAGAGAGAGAGCAGGTGTGTTAGGGAAAGCATGGCGCCCGCAGGGGGGCCAGGGAGATCCAGCCTAAGTTTTGGATGGTTTTCCCAATCCTGACCTTCCTTCTGCTGCATTTGCTGGCCCGGGGCTCGCTGAGACACCCCTATAAGACCTCTCCTATAATCAATTCCCCTTTCCTCGATGTGGTTCAAGACGATGTCAATCGTATGGTAGATTGTGTTTCCGGAGACCACAACAATCTCTCCCAGCCCACACACTGTTTTGCAATGGGCCCTGGCCACCCCCAGCCCCATCCAAGGGGTGATGTCTGTCTTCCCTCCTGCCCCCGCGATGGGCTCAGTCAATGGCATGAGGTGTCAGTGAAAGTCGGGGGCTTCCAGGTACCAGCATTAAGAAGATCCGACAGCTTTCCACCCTTGCATCCTGGGGGCAGCCAGCTGCCAGGTCAAAACTGTCACTTCCCGGAGGCCACCATGCTGCGAGGGAGCCTGATCTAAGCCACTTGGAGAGGCCCCAGAAAAATGCCCAGCCCAGCCCAGGCTCCAGATTCGTGAATGAAGAAGCCTTCTTGAATGTTCTAGCCTCAGCAGACAACTCATAGAGCTGATCATTGACAACTGAGCTGTCTCCATTGAACCCTCCCCAAATTATAGAAGCCTGAGCAAACAAATGACTATTGTTTTTTTAACCATTACACTTTGGAGCACTTTATTATGCAATAACAGATCACTGAAACAAATTGCAACCCAAAAGCCAAAAATTGCTACTCCCATCTATTGGGTTCCTGAGTTCGGATAGCGACAGCTCTGATAGTGAGAGACACCCAGTTAGGGTGAGACCCCACAAGCCAAGGAGGCCTTGGGTCCCCATCCCGGCCTCATCTCTGATTGGCTGCATGACTCTATTGTCCTAAGTGTCAGAAGGGCCTTCCTCACCCTGCACCCCACCCAGGTCCCAAGAGCATTGCTCCTACCAGCCCAGTGATCTGGAACCTCACAGAACAATCTTCCCTGAACAATACACACTGCTCTTCTCCTCTTCTAGCAGATCTTTACAAAACCCTAATTCGTTCAATGAGCACTTCCTCTACAAATGGCCAATAACCGTATGAAAATATGCTCAGCCTCATGAGTAATCAGGGAAATGCAAATTAAAGCAGGAATGAGATTCACCTTCCTGTTTATCAGGTTGGCAAAATGAAGACTGATCATAACTGTTACAGACAGGGCTAGGGCATATCAGGGGTCTTGGGTGCTGGGAAGCAAGCAATCCACAAGGCACTTTAGCAGCATATATTAAAATACAAAAGGTCTGTGGGGCGCCTGGGTGGCTCAGTCGGTTAAGCGTCTGCCTTCAGCTCAGGTCATGATCTCAGGGTCCTGGGATCGAGCCCCACATCAGGCTCCCTCTCCCTCTGCTACTCCCCCTGCTTGTGCTCGTTCTTTCTCTCTCTCTCTGTCAAATAAGTAAAAATCTTTTTTAAAAAATAAAAAATATCTGTATCCTCCAATCTAGTAATCCCACTTCTGAGTTTGTACCCGAGAGAAATATTTGCATGTGTTAGAGAAAGAAACACGTGCAAAAATGTTCTCTGCAGCCTTGTCAGTAACTGTGGAACTCGGGGAACGAACCCTACCCCCACGAACAAGAGCCGTGTATCCTTGCTCTGCTACACCAGGCAGCCATTACCGTAAGTGGTATTTTATGCCACATCCATGCCATAACATAGAAAGTACACACAGATGACATAGGTAAGTGACACATAGCACCAAAGTCCTGGCACTAGGAGGTCTCTAAGACATATCGTCAAGCGCAAGAGCACCTTTCCAGTACGGTATTTGTGTAAACGACCTCATGAAAAATGAAAATACAAAAATTCACTGTAAATGCAAATTTTAAGGTATGGAAAGGAACTCAGGAAACATAAAAAGTATTCTTTGGGGACATGGATGGTATTGGGAATGTTTGTCTTATTTTTATTTGTTTTAATGATGATAATGTATTTGTGTGTATTTCTTATGTTTTTAAATATAATTTTTAAAGTAAACATTTATGAATACTCATAGGTGTTTCTAGGTTGTTGGGGGCAGCTGCTGGGGTCCAGGCTGAAGACAGAGCTGGAGTATGAGGCTCATTCCTGAGACTGGAGGAGCACAGGAGTGGGGAAATTACCGTGGGCTGGAATGGTCAAGGAGGGCAGCCTGGAGGAGGGATCCCTCAAAGGCTGGAGAGTGGTTGGAGAGGAGGAGCTGCCCCAGGAGAAGTTGGGTGCCCAGCCCCTAGAAAGCTGCATAGAGAGCTTCTGGCCCGGACAGGAAATGGGGCTGGGTAACCTCAGAGAGCTTATCTTGCCCCCAGCCTCTCCTGTGTTCTGATTTCTCTGGCTTCTGAGAAGTCTCCTTGTCCTGCCTGTGATGTTAGGGACCAGGTACAGGACAGCAGAGATGTGGGGCTTGATGTGTCCCCATTGATCAGGCCCCAGGACCAGACACACACACACATACACAGACACACACAGACACACACACAGCCTCTCTTGCCCCACAAGAGGACTTCACATTCATCCTCATGGCTCCCTGTTGGTTCATCTGTTCATTTGCATATTCTTTATTAGATCACACATCCATTTTCCACCTATGTGCCTGTGGGCCCAGCACTCTGCCTCAGCCACCTGCTCTCCTGGAGCGGCCGAAGTCACTAGAGCTGGAAGGGCCCTCAGAGTTCATCTAGTCTGAACTTCACCCGTTTTATAGATATCAGCAGGCGGGTGACTTGCCCAGAGACGCACAGAGTGGCAGGCCAGAACCAGGACGAGGAAGGTGCCGGCCTGCCCCCCACCCACCCCCCGACTCTCCCCCCTCCATCTGCATCTTCCCTGCAAGTCTCCAGCCCCCACGCCGCACCTCCGTGCAGAGAGAGATCAAAACACTTGGCTCAACAAATGATGGAATAAATGAATAAATGAGTGATGACTAAGTTAAAAATAGGCAATGCTGGATTTCTCATCATAGAAAAAGAAGAAGGGGGGGGCTATCTTCTCCACAGTTATAAAGAGATTGCCGTCCTCCTGGTGTGCCTGTATGAGTGGGGCTGGGGAGGGGAAAGGCTCCAGGCCCTGGAGAGTATGCTTGGGCTTTAGGTCTAGGTGCTCCCCAATCAGTACGTGTACCTCTGTGCCTATCGGGCCGGGCCCCAAGCACTGCTGGGAGGTGAACAGACCTTGACCTTAAGGAATGCAGTCGAGGGGCGCCTGGGTGGCTCAGTCATTAAGCGTCTGCCTTCGGCTCAGGGCGTGATCCTGGAGTCCTGGGATCGAGCCCCACATCAGGCTCCTCTGCTGGAAGCCTGCTTCTTCCTCTCCCATTGCCCCTGCCTGTGTTCCCTCTCTCGCTGGCTGTCTCTATCTCTGTCAAATAAATAAATAAAATCTTAAAAAAAAAAAAAAGAAAGAAAGAAAAAAGAAAAAAAGGAATGCAGTCGAAGGCAGTAACTCCTAAACTTGAGTCCTGCATCAGAGTAACCTTGAGGATTGTTAACGCCCCATCTGGAGACTTTCTGATTCAGTAGGTGTGGGGCGGAGCAGAGTCTGCGTTTCTAACAAGCACCCCGGTACTGCGGATGCTGGAATAGCAGTGGTTCTCAGTCCTGGCTGCTGGCACAGTCATCTGGGAGGCTGTGAAACCACCCAGGGCCCTGACTGCTTCCTTAACCAATGACCTCAGAATCTCTGGAGAAGAGACTCGGGCAGCAGAGCTCCTCGCACTTCATCTAAGGTGAAGGACGGGTATTTTTTCCTCGGGATTGTCAATCAGTTGTAGAGCGGCACTTTTGAGAAATATGCACAAAAAAACAGATTCCTAGAAAAAATGAAATGAACCATAAAGTTGCACAAAGATATGGTCCCATTTTTATTATTAGATTTAGCAAGCATAAAACTACTTTGTCAATTGCCATAGAAGTTTCCAGAGGCTTCCTCTCAACTTCTTTTCTTATTGCAGACTGGTAGCCAAAAGTCTATGAACTGAGAGCGTCTTTGGACACCTGATTTGAGGAGTCCTAGCCTAGACCTCTAACTCTCAGGGTCAGTCAAAGCCAGACAAGGATGACCGACAGCCTAACCTGCTCCCGGGAGTCATGTCTACAATTCTCTCCAGTCTGGATAAGCGTCACACCCTCTTTCCCATATCCATAGGGGCCTTCCTTATACGGGCCGGAGTTGGGGGATTTTCTGAAATACTTCTCAAAAACATCGCTAGTGGGAAAATCAGTAAGAGGAGGTTTGCGGAGAGAAGTACGGTTCTCTTGCAGTTAGATTCCTGGCTGTGAGGTCAGCAATTCTGGGTTCTGGCTTTAAACCTATCACTAACTAGCTAAGAGGCAAATATTTCCCTGGGTGTCATTTTCCCTTCCTGTGAACTGGATGGAAAGGCATCTCCGGCCCTGTGATATCATTACTGTGGTTCCAGTGATCTGAAAAATGCATATTGCCCCATGGATTCAGTCATCAATGGCTGGGACAGAAATCGTGGTGAGATCCTCCCAGAAAGAATTCCCTGGCTAATTGGTCACATAGCTGAGAGGGCTGAGTATTAAACTGATGGCTACTGTCCCTCCATAGGTGAATCCTAGCATCCCCTCAGTGCCAAACACGCTAACTTGAGTTGTGTTTGCCTTTTCCCAAAGGCGGGTTGTTGATTCTTTGACATTCAAACCCAGGATCAGGTCACAGTCATGGACAGAAAAACGAGAATCTAGAAAGCAATACACCCTCTCATCTGGAGGAACTGAGTCCTGGCTCTGAGACTTCCCCTCTCTGGGCCTCAATTGCCATATCCACAATGAGGGGAATTAAACTAGATGCTCTCTAAAGTCACTTGAAAAACTCTATATTAATTTGCCAATTATTGCTAGACTTTAATCACAACACAAACATCTGTAAAAGATCAATGTCACTTCTAGTCTAGACCATCAGGACCAGGGTGGCTGGGTGAACTTCATCTTGGCCACATTTTCCACTCACTCTCCCATATAAAGCCTGTCAGAGTGGAAGCTAGACGGGCTGAGAGTGTGTGTGATGGGCCCATCATTGAACTAGCCACGTTCCTGTGCTTAACCCGTTATCCTTAGAGAAGGTAGGGACTATAACTGGTACCATTCTGAGCTCCACTTTGCAGGGGGAACTGTGGCCCAGAGAACCCAAGTAGCTCACCCAAGGTCAGGCTGCTAGAATGCCGCAGACACAATTCTAACCGGGCAGTCTGGCTTCAGTCAATTCCTGCGGAGCCCCTACTATGTGCAGACGGTACAAGACCCTGCACAGAAGCAATATTTGGGGACTCCTCTGATGGTATTTACGCTCTGTTAAAAACCAATTGCTCCTTCTTCCCGAGCAGCCGGGGGAAATGCAGGACAATTTGAATTTCTTCTGCCAATATTCTATATACATGCCAAAGAGAACATTAGCAGATTGTGTGGGGAGAGGCAGTTCTCCATACAAATACATCCTCTTGTCACCCAATCCAGGCTCCAGTGCTATGTTTGAGAGCACTTTCTTTCTTATGGGAAGAAAAAGCTTTTGAGCGAAATTCCAGTTCTTCCTCCACGCACAGCCTCCTGCTGAGATCGGCCAGAGGGGCAGGTGGTTGATGCCCAGGTGGGCTCTGAACTTTGTCAGGAGAACTGGGGGGGAGATTTCATAGCAAGCCCTGAGTACACAAGAGTGCTATTTCTAAGGACCTACAGACCTTAGGGGGCCCTTCCTGCAGACAGAGAGTATGGTGCTTAAGAGCATTGCCTCCTGACCCAAACTGCCTGGGTTCAACTCCTGGGTCCACCACATACTGGATCTGTGACCTTGGGCCCGTTACCTAATCTCTCTGGGCTTCAGTTTCTTCATTCCCAAAACAGACAACAGTAAGGTTTCTGGGGTTATATAAGTCCATCAGCTGTCATTATTTCAACGCCCGGGTAACTCACCAAGCCTGCTATTTGGAAATGCAGAAGTCAAGGGCTTAAGTGTGGGATTCCACTTTCTCTTTAAATATGGTTCCTTCTAAGAACAGTGTGATGGCCTTCCCTGAAGACAAAGTGATGGGAACTCCTGCCTTTCCCTTTTTCCCTCCACCATCCAACTATACCCATCTTGGGTTCCCATCACCTCTCCTTGGCTGCTGTTCTCCCACAGTGGGGGAGTCAGGCTGAGAAGGGGGGCCTGGATTTTCCCTCTGCTTCTCCTTCCCCACTTCTTATCCTCCTGGACCAGCACCTGTTCTCATCCTTCCTGAGAAGAGCTGACACAGGCCCAGGCCCCCAGAAGGGATCAGGGGAAGGGCTAACTCATACCAGCTGACCACAGGTGACAAGGTTGCTATGAAGACATCCTAGGGTGACTCTAGCCACAGCTCACCTACAAAGCTGTCTACAGAACATGGCCTCCGCTAGCCAAAAAGAGCTTGCCTCCTCTCTGATCCCTGCTAGGATTCTGCAAAAGCCTGGCTGGGGTTTGATTTCTGTGCTTTGTCCCAATCTGACCCAGAAGCAGATCTCCCACCACACCCTGTGGGCTTGGATGTGGGGGATCCCCAGGTCCCCAGGCTCAAGGCCCTGAATGAACCCAGAGGCCTCACTCTCTCTGCAGCCTCCAGCCTCCAAGTCTCCAACTGGAACTGGGAATGTGAAGCTGTGCAGTGAGGTGGGGGCAGCTCAGGCCCGGGGGTCAGGAGGTCTGTGGTCTCCCCCATGGTACCCTTGCTCAAATGCCCAGACTAACCCACCCAAATGCAGGGCTGAAGGAAACCCCTTCCCAACCCCCAGAGCAAACCTACCTCCCCCTGCTAAAGGCCAATTCCTACATTTTTAAATATATTTTTCTTACTATTAAAAGTAATATATACCCTTGCAAATTTTTGGAAAATACTGAAAAACACAAAGAAAAAAGTAAGAAATCATGAATATTCCCATGATCCAGAGTTATCTGTGTGTGACAACCTGGTTCTATCCTCTCATAATAGACATATCAGATGCATGAGCTTCGGTCAGAGCCAAGGAAAGGAGTCAGGCACCCTGTGTCTACACCCAACTGCTAGCATTGGGTGTTTACAGACGGTCTAGGGGACTCCCGGGAAAACTCAAAGCCGAGCCCACCACATTCAGGGTTCAGACACCCAGGCCTATGACCTAAACAGGTGTAGGGCTAATGTGAGGTGTCAACCTGGCTGGGTTGACCAGTTGACTGGTCAAACGCCCGCCAAGATGTCGCTGTGAAGGTGTGTTTCAGATGTAACTAACATTTAAATCAGTAGATCTTCAGTAAAGCAGATTAGCCTCTGTCGTGTGGGTGGGCCTCATCCAATCAGTTGAAGTTCTTAAGAAGAAGAACTAAGGTCTTCCTGAAGATGAAGGAATTCAGCCTCACGTCTGCCACATGGGTGCAGTCAATGGTAATAGTGCTGGTGACAGACAGTAGCTACACTTCGGGTGAGCACAGCATAAAGTTACACTCGCCGAATCACTATGTTGTACACCTCAAACCAATGTACATTGTGGGTCGGCTATACTTCAGTTAACAAAAACAACACTGCCAGGGACGCCTGGGTGGCTCAGTTGGTTAAGCATCTAACTCTTGATCTCAGCTCAGGTCTTGATCTCAGGGTTATGAGTTCAAGTCCCATGTTGGGCTCCACACTGGGTTTGGAGCCTACTTTAAAAAAAAAAAAAATGCCACATGGAAACCATGCCTGAGGTTCCAGCCCGCCTGGCCTGCCCTGCAGGTTTCAGACTCAAGATCGCAATATCAACTCTTACCTGAATTTCCAACGTGCCAGCTTACCTCTGGATTTCAGACTTGCCAGCCCCCACAATTGTGTGAGCCAATTTCTTAAAATAAATCTCTCTCTGTGTACACATATCCTCCTGGTTTTGTTCTTCTGGAGAGCCCTGCCTAACACAGGCAAAAGGGAAATGGCAGAGATGCTCTGAGACCCTCGATCCCTTGAGGGGATCGAGAGGAAAGGAATGGCCTCAGTGTGCCCCAATGACTGTCATTTGGACCACCTCCACCCTGCCTCTCTGGTGGCCTGTGGCCACATTTATCAGTTCCAGGAGCTGTCCCGGTAGCTCCCTGCTGGGGGACTCCAAACAGAGGAAATCAGGGAGAGGAGACTGTTCTCCCTCCCTACTCACCAGCCCGCTGCAGGGACGTCAGCAGCGCGCACAGTCAGCAACGTGCTGTCCCCAGCAGAGCCTCTGTCCGCAGGCGAGGGCGAGTGGGGCCGAGGCCCAGCCACCGCCAAGTCAGAGGCACAGATCCCAGCGCAGCCAGCACAGAACAGCCAAGGCCCCACTCCATGGTCGGGGGATCAGGGCAAATCCGTGCATGAGTCTGCGCAAATCAGGGAGGACAGAAAGAGCCAGATGAAGAAACCAGCCAAAACTGGGACTCTGACCAGAGGTGGCCCATGAGAACATGAGCTCCCTGGAATACACAACCCCCTGAGGAGGTCATAGAACCTCCCCGGGGATGCAGGCTCGCGTGCTTGCAGCAACTTGAGTTAAATCTCAAAGGACAACTGTCATCCCACGGAAAGAGCTATGGATGAGGACAGCAGAGGAGAATGCGGCCCTCACACAGCTGGGACACGGCTTCCCTCCTCTCCACGGGCCAAGGCATGTTGGCCGGAAGGCAGGGCACAGAGGGGGCCCAGTGTCCTGCTTCAGGCCTTTCTTGGAGTTTTGATTAGTCAGATGTCTCCTTGTTTCTGGCTTATTTCTGGTCTTCAGCACTGTTGACGATTTTCATATGTCTTGGGAAGGTGGGAAGGGGCGAATCAGGAGGGGCTAGTTTAAACTGTCATAACCCCCTAATCTGTACTTTTCAGGGCCTTGTCTTGTTCCAGAAACAGCTGAGGACTGTGGAGCAGAGATCGGGGTGGAAGGAAGTGGATTCTCTGCCATGCTGCTCACGGGCTGGCTGGGGCTGAGGAGCAAAGCAGGGCTGCCACCCACCACGAGGCCAGGAAGGTTATCACAGTGTCTGCCCAGGAGGCCAGCAAGGACAGTGGCCAAGCAGAGACTGACAGGGAGGCCACCCCCCTGGGAATCTGAACTTCTCTGGCTTCTTCCGTGACCTGGGGGTGATGTAAGGCAGCCCAGCCACCCAGATGGTCCTCATCCCCACTCGACAGATGAGAAGCCTGAGGCCCAGAGGGGGAAGCTTTGTTCCAAGGGCTGACAGCTGGTAAGTCATGCAGCAGGCCTGGAACCTTCGCTCCCAGTCCAGGCGTGGGGCCATGTGAGTAAGGCAGAGGACAAGTTTTTGTGACCACGCCTTGCTACCACACTCCCAAACCCATCCCCCTGGCCGCCGGGAGAAGAGTCTAAAGTAGATGTGGCTCCCGACTCTGGTTTCCTCTGGCTTGCTCCTTTGCCCTCCTGTGGCCCCAGGGAACTCCATTAGCAAAGGCCTCGCCTTGCCAGTCTGGCACCACCAGCCTTGGCCTTGTCCCCAAGTTTGCTCCTATTCCCAGGTTCAGTCAGATGGTCCCCGAGCCACCCAGCCACTGGCCTGCCCTTTGACCAGCAAAAGGCCGAATCCAGGCCCTGCCAGCCTCCCAGACCACTCACCTTTTTTCATCTTATGTCTTGGGCTCCTGCCCTCTGGGAAACACACAAGTCCCCACAAAACAGACGCAGACTGATCCAGAAGGAGAGAAAGGGGCGCATGTCCTTGCCTCTGCTCACTCTGTCTGTAAAACAGGAATGCGAACTACAGGACTGATTGTGAAGGTCCCTTCCCGTGCCCATGTTGTCTGGGGAGCAGAATCAGAACCAGAACTCGGGCCATCACTACTTCTCCTCTGCACAGCCTCCTGACTGGCCTGCTGCCTCTCTCCCGTCTCAGCCAAGTCTTTCTCCACCCAGTTCTTTCTCCAATGCCAACGTGACCATGTCGCCTCCATGACGGACTCCTCAGTGGCTGCCTTACCCGGCCTGCGTGCCCCCTTGCTGGGGCTCTGTCCACTGCTCAGGGTCCCCTGAGTAGACCCCACTGCCATCTGTGATGGACTCCAGCTCCAGACTTCTGCCCATCCCTGAGCCTGTCTCGTCCTCTGAGAGGCCCTTCCTCCACCTTGACCAGCCCTCCACTGGCCTCCACACCTTCACCCTCACCTCAGCTGAGCTCATCCTCCATGCCCCTGGTGGCTGAATTGGTGACCCCAAACTCACGGGTCCTCAGAGCCCTTACCTGATCACTGGTCTGCAATCCCCCCATGCTGTGACAGCCACGGTGTCTTCTCTGCATACACCCGGTGCTTAATAGGTGCTTAGTAAATGTATGTGGCTCTGAGCACAGTCTTCTGCCTTCCAGCTCAGCACTCTTGGAGGAGTTCAGGAAACACAGACCCAAGTGGAAACATCCAGATGCTGCCCACACCTTCAGGGGCTTCTCAAGTCCCTCTGTCCCTGACACTCCAAGGCTCTTGCCCTGAGACTGCCAACATCATCCCCTTTCATGTGTTCCCTTCACAAACATTTGTTCAGAATCGGGGCACCTGTCGTAATGCCCTGCACAGAGTCTCATACATAGTGGGTCCTCAATGTCAGCTGACTCTGAACTGGAAGAAACGATGACAATAATGAAATCTCACATTTCTAGGGAGCGGTTGTTCTCGAGAACCCAGTCCTCATAACAGTATGGCCCTCCTCGGCAGGGGTCACTTCATTTTGCAGAGGAGGAACTGAGGAAAAATGGTGATTCATCATCACAGGGGCCCCAGTGAACACTGGAGCGGGGGGAGGGGCGGGGGAGAGGTGGGAGGGGACCAAGGGACTGGACACCTTCCCAGAAGGCAGCGTCGGCCTGTGCCGCACTGTCCTCGGGATCCCCTCCAGGGGCTTCCGCACAGCCCAAGCCCATGCGGCCGGCTCCTGGGAGGAGCCTGCGCAGGGGACGGGGGACTGTGAAACCACAGACATGACAAACAAGAGCCAGACCTGGGGTGCCACTCGACACTGGAACCGAACTATTCCGGAAAATACGAGCTGCACAGCTGTTCTCCAGGCGCCAAGTTCAAGGCTCCTTCATGGGCAGGTAGAAACTCCGCCAGAGCTGACTTAATCCCTACGAATCGACATGATGACTTGTTTTTCTTTAGAGTTGAGTGACAACATAGCTGATCACAACTCCTGCTCAGACCTGACTTTCCCCAAGCAGGATTCAAGAGGGAGGGAGGGAGGGAGGGAGAGGGAGAGAGAGAAATACAGTGATATCCAACAGAACCCACAGAAAAAAATAAAAATAAAAAATGAGCAAAATCAATGCCTGTTCTTCCACCGCAAGAATAAAATTGTATTCTGAAACCGCATTGCGAAAGCATACTCTGCAGTCTGAGACCAAACTGGTGTGACCACGGCTCAAATAAAGAGCGTCATAAGCCTGGGGGACAGGATGTCATTTGGCCATATGGGGACAGGGAGCACCCCCTCATCTGCTATGGTCTGAGCAGGCCCAGCCCCAGACAAGACAGGGGGTCCATGTGGGGACCCCCACAGGTAGGACAGGGAGGCTGGCTAATGTCTGCTCGGTGGCGCAGGCCCTGCCTTCCCCACAGACCCCACTGTGGTACCATCTTCTCTCTTGCCTGGACTGCTGTACCGTTGCTCTGCTCTCTCCTTAGCTCCAGGCTTGCTGTCTCCAACCCAAGACCGCCTTGCTGCTCAAGCAAGCCTTCTAGAACGCAGATGCAACCCTGTTCCTCCCCTGCTCAACCCAAGTCCCTCTTAAAACTCCAGTCCTTCGAAGTCACCCTTTCCTTTCACAGCCGCACACAACGACTCCACGGCCCTCAGCCCGTCAGCCTTACAGAAAGTCTGGACTCCCTTCAACAGTTGTGGTTCCCACACATTTTCCCAGTCACCTTTCACTCTGAATTCTACTGCTGCTCAATTTCTTTTCTTTTCTTTTTAAAGATTTTATTTATTTATTTGACAGAGAGAGAGAGAGACAACCAGCGAGAGAGGGAACACAAGCAGGGGGAGTGGGAGAGGAAGAAGCAGGCTCCCAGCCGAGGAGCCTGATGCGGGGCTCGAACCCAGAACGCCGGGATCACGCCCTGAGCCGAAGGCAGATGCTAACGACTGCGCCACCCAGGCGCCCCTGCTGCTCAATTTCTGATCCCTTCTGTGTTGGTCGGAATTCCTAGGACAGTAAGTGACAGAGACCCCTCAAGCTAGCTCAAGCATCAGGGAAGAATTGTCAGGGAGCTCCCTTACTGGGGGCAGAGGCAAAGCAGGCTTCTGGCTGGGCTGGCGCCAGAGCCTGGAAGGCCACCGGGACCTCCTCTCCCCGTCTCTCCCCTGCTCCCTGTGTGTGGGAGCTCGTCCTCTCAGCTTGGCCTGCTCCTAATGGTAGCCAGCAGTCATGTAGCTGCCGCACTTGGCATCTCTCACTGTTTCCAAGACGAATAGTCTCTCTTCGATGCAAAGTTTTAAAGTCCCAGGGAAGGACTGTGACTGAGTCGGTTCAGATCCGCTGTCCGCTCCTGTACCAACCAACTGTGGTCAGTGCAGCGAGGCCTGTCGTTTAGTTAACCTGGTCGACTGCACTGGGCCAATCCACCGTGGCCCACTGCCAACCAAATCACGTAGCCAGAGTAGGGCATGCCCTCTCAAGGGGGCAACAGTGGCCCCAAGAAGGGAACAGCAGTTCTTGGAAGGCAGAACGATGTCGAATATGATAATGGTTGGTGCCCCCAAAGAGCCACAATACACAACCAGATAGTATGAAAATTTCATAGTGGGGAGGGCAATTAGGGAAAAAGTCTAAAAGGGCTCCTTTCGGGGGAAGAGGGGTGGTGATAATAAAAAAGTAAATATTGAGCAACACTGGAGTAGAGGACGACACACATCTCAGAAGGATGGGACCATTCTGGACAAAACAAAGAAACGTCCAGTCCCCCTTCCACTTCCTGCCGCTGCTGACCCCTCTCCAACAGGATACAGATATCCTCACCCAGTCCAGCACCCCTTCCTCATTCCCAAGCGCCATGCACACAATGGTGTGCACGGTGCTTCACTCACGTTCACTGACCATTCACACCTCGGGGAAGCCGTTCCTGCCCATCCCGTCCCCCTTGGACCTGGTCCTTGTCCCCTCTTTTCTCTCCGAGTCCCCGAGACAATCCCTAGCCCAGATGCTTCTCCATCTTGGATACCAAGCTAAATCTAGGCATTTCCACTGTTTGACTTTACCAAGCAAACCGCCCACCTTCCTTCCAGACCACCCTGAGTTCGTCTTTCATGATCAAAAAGAGCCTTGAAGGCATTTCAAAAAGAAAAGGCTCCTCTACCCGGAAGTCCGCCCTGAGGAATACAAAGCTCACAAAGAGAGTTTCGTGTTAGCTCTGCCCTGATCACAGCTGTAGGCAGGCTTTCGTCCACCAGCACAGACTCTGAAAGCCTAGAAGGGCTGTCCGGAGGACACCCCACAGCCTCCACGGTTTTGTTTGTTTTTTATTGTTGTTGTTTGTTTTTAACCCATTATGTTTAGAGAGGTCACGTTCAGACTTCTGTGACCTTCTAGGCCCCATTAAGTCTTAGGTGAGACGAGGATTCACATGCAGGGAGTACTTATGGGAAGTGCTCCCAGGAGAGACTGGGAAGAGAAGGGGCAGAGCAGGACAGAGAAGGCAAGCAAGTCCCACAGCAGTGAGATGCCAGGTCAAGTCCCAGCCTCCCTTGACCCCACAGAAGCCCCAAGGCTTAATTACACCCAGAGTTCATCTGCCTCCAGCCAAAGGAGCACCAGCCAGTCAATGGCTAAGCACGCCTTTGAGGGTTGGCGGATGCAAACTCCTGGATACCTGGGGATCCCCACCTCGTACAAAATACAGTTCTAGTTTTCCCAAGAGCACTCCAAGTCAGAGGAGGGGATTGGTCTGGAAGCACAAGGAAGGGCCTGCCAGGGAGGAATACGGCCAAGCCCCTATGCGCCCGCTCTGCAGACCCTCCTAGAACCAGAGCGGATCTAGCTTCCTTCCAGCCTGTCCCCCGTGCCCTGGCCCTACACTGTGCCACCCAGCCGGGACCCCAGCCTAGCCCGCCTGCGCTTGGCCAGCTCCTTGCCTTTGCTCACCCTGGTTCCTGCATCTGGAGTAAAGTCCCGCCCTTCTCCGTCGTTTAAATCCCTTAAGGTACTTCTGCAGCACCTCCCCCTGAAGTCCCCTTCGTCACTCCCTGAGCTGCCCCACACCGTGTACCATCCCTCAGCTCCCATCACAGTTACTTCTGCCCGGACCTCATGGGCTCCACATCCCTCCCCTCTCCGGGCACACTCCCCACACTCCCCAGGCTGTGAGGTTGGCCCTAAGGTCAGAGCCCCTGAACAGGACCGTCGTGAGGCTGGCCGTGGAGACGCCCAGTGATGTGCGCTGAAGGGCACCGGTGGGCCCTGTGCCAACCCATCACCTCTCTTTCTGAGTCTGCTCACCCTTCTGGGTCCTGCCACACTATCATCTCCCTCCAGGAGCCTGCTCTGACCAAACCCATCTGACTAGGTCCAGCAAAGCCATATCCTAGCCCAAGACTTGGAATGGGGTTTCCATCCTGTCACCTTCAAACGAATGGGGAGATCTGGTCAACTCCTCCTCATTTTTTCCCATAAAGATTCCCCACTACCACTGGGGCCAGGCTCTATGCTACGGGGGTGGGGGCAGAAATAAACAGAGGAGGGGAGAAGACCGGGGCTCTGTCCTCAGGAAGGGATCCCTGCCTCCTACCCAAGCTGGTGGGAGGCCAGCTTCAACTGCCCCAGGGGCACTGAGAGAAGAGTCCACATTGAGAAAGAGCCCAGGGCTGACTCTGACCTGTGAGGTTTCAGGGGAGGGTCATACTCTGGGACTGGCACAGTCAGGTCAGGCTGCCTTGAGGAAGCAGATAGAGGGGAGGAGGACCTGACCTGAAAAGTGTCCCAGGCAGAGAGACCAGAGTAAACACAGAGTATCTACGGTTCTTGAACTCAGGCTGCGTTTTCCAGGGCCTGTACCCACCTAGTCTGCAACCTCCAGGAAAAGCTAAATGCCCCACTAATCACATTCCTCAAATGCTTTCCCCTCACATCCTAAGATGCTGGAACTGCTGCTTAAAGCTTTTAGACTCCCTACAGCAGGCCCACCTTTAGAACAGTTCCAAGGGCTGCTTTGGTCCCTTCCATACAGCAGGTCTCACCTCCTGAGCCCTGACCCTGCTCCAGGCTGGACCAGTCCACACCCGAGGCCAATACTGCTCAGCCCTGCCTGACATTAGGATCCCTGAGCAACACACTGAATCGCACCAATGCCTGAATTGTCCCCCCACCCCCCACCCAACCTATAATCAGAACCCAGGGTGGGGGGCATGTGGGAGGTGGGGACTGGCATCCATGCATTCATTGTGTTTGGGTTTTTTTTTTTAATTTAGCATTTTATTTCACATTTACAGAAAAGGTGGAAGAATGATCAGAAGTATACCATAGACCCATTGCCCACATTTACCAATAATTTACATTTTGCTGGATTGTTCTGTGTATTTCTGAACTATCTGAAAGTAAGTTAGAAACACGGTGCCCTTTATCCCTAAATGTGTACTTCCTCAAAGCAAGAATAGTCTTTTACCCACAGTGTGGTTATCAAAATCAGGAAGTTGAACATTGATACGGTACTATTATTTCATCCAGACTCCACATTCAAATTTCAATGATCCCGATAGGCGCTGGAGCCCGATAAAGCTCCCCAGATAATCAGAAGATGTCCTCAGGCCCCAGATGAGACCCACCTAAGCCACTCTGTGCTGTGCCCACAACCCCAAACCCCGTCCTCCTCCTCCCTTTCTCAATCCGTCTCTCTCCAAACTGGGGAGCTACTGCCCTGGCAAAAGGGGCGGGCTGATAAACGGCCTTAACCCCTTGTCTGCAGGCTGGACGCAGAGGTTGGCCCCTGGCCGCCCCGGGAGCTGCCGCTGCCCAGCACCCGCTATAAATAACCTGGAGGGACAGGCTGTGGGGCGGTGTCGCGCCGCCGGGGCCTGGGGGTGGGGGAGTGCCCCCTGGGCCCCGCGCCTAACCTTGGCCTCCGCGAGTCGGTGCGGAGGGAAGGGGCCAACTGGGCTCCGGTGGGGGGAGGGGCAGGCGGGGCGGGACCTTGACGCCTGGGAGGTGCGCTCCTTTCCCTAGCCGCCAGTGGGCATGTGAGGTCCCGCTGGGCCCCCGCGCCTCCTCCACGCCCCGCACCCCCTCCTCTGCCTCCTCTGCCTCTTCCCGCCGCTGCTCAAAGTAAGTGCGGGGAGTTGGGGTCGGTCTCAGGGTAGGGGCGCTCGGGCGCCTGGAGCTCCAGGGTGGGAGGCGGGACTCAGTGCTTGGTTACTGGACCCGGTTTCATTCAGCCCAGTTAGGAGCTGGCTGTGGGAGGTCTCAGGACCAGGTTGAGGTTGGGGATCCCTGTATGGGATGAGGGGTGGAGATGGATCTCCTGCCTGGATGAGGCAGACAGATGGAGGGGAGAGGCAACTGACGCCTGCTGGGATGGGACATGGAGGCGCAGTAGGGCTGAGCAGAGCGTTAGGGGTGAATCTCCAGTGTCTAGGGCATGCCCTTCCTCAGGTCCAGAAATTCCCTATCCCCTGGCATTTTGTCCCCTCCCCCGTGGGTCCCTCTCCATCTCTCCATCTCACCCTCCCTCACCGACCACCCCAGTTCTAGCCCTTCCCACAAGGGAACACCAGAGACCTGCCCTCTGTTTCCTGCCACCCTGTCCCTACCTTCCTCTCAGCGCCTTAAACCAGACACTCCCCAGTTCCAATTGAGCAATGGGACAGAGGAGGCACTGGGAGGATCAGCCTAGCCCAGGGCTCCTGAAGACAGTGGGTGCACCCCAACCCCTGCCCTGTGGCCCGAGTCGGGGTGCGCAAGTGGATGCTGGGCTATGCAGAAAGGGCTGACGAAGTAGGGGCGAGGCCAGGAGGGAATGGTTCCCAGAAACAGATGCAGGAGGAACCCACCTCTAACCCTCTCCCCATTTTACAGATGGGGACACCAACGCTCAGAAATGGAGGGACATCTGCTCTAGGTCACGCTTCTCATGAAGGACCACAACATTAACAGGGTTCAGAGAGGCAAGAGGGGCCCAGAGGCCACACAATTCCGGGGAGAAGAACCAGGCTAGAAGTCAGGAAACCCCATCTTGTCCCGACTCTACCACGCACCAGCCTCTGGGACCGTTTCCTGGGCCTCGATGTCCTCATACACACACTGACAACTCATTTTTTAACACTCATTCAACAGATGGGCAGTGAGCAGCCACTGCCGGTGGCAAAGTGGCTTTGCCAACACACCTGATTCAAATCCCTGCTTTGCTGCTTAGCGTGTGACCTCAGACATGTTACTCAGATTTTCTAAGCCTCGGTTTCCTCATGGGTAAAATGGGTATCAGTGCTTACTGGAGAGAGCTATCATGAGGAATGGTTGAGATAATGTAAGTAAAGCTCTCAGCACCCTGCCTGGCACAGAGTAAGCGCTCAGTGTTGTGCCAGGCACTGTAGACAAAGCATGATGCCCCTAGGGGCCCTGCCCTCCCAGGGGGTCCGGTCGGTGCCCTCTATGGGCAGCTGGCCCTGATACCTGCCAGGTCCTTTTAATGACATTGAAAGCTGTACTTGGGATAAGCAGAGGTTGTGGAGTGGGTTCTGCATTCCGCCACCCTACCCCACATGCCCTGGGCTTTGAGCTCTTTTTGCCACCTGCCCCTTGTTCTTGAGATATGCCTTCCGAGGGAGCCAGACGTTAGGCCCAGGGTTGTCCCTTGACCCTCCCCTCGGGAGCCATGATGCAGACTGCAGCAGCTGGTGAGCCAGAGAGGGCTTCTGGCTGCTGCCCCAGAGCCAGGCCAAGTTTGGCAGGGGGGTCTGTGGATGGGTCCCCTGGGTTCTGGGGGTGTCAGAACTAGGAACCTGAGAGGCAGTAGTCTGCATCCCCGTAGAGTCGATCAGACCCTACCCCTAGCTCCGTGGGAGACCCCAGCCTGAGACTGAAGACTGGTTACATATAACTCCCGGGAGAGGAACTAAACCGTGATCTCTCTGGCCCTGAAGTGCGGGTTTCCTTGTTGTAACGGCATTTATTTCTGGGTCCTTGTCCAACTATTCCAAGATTTCTGCTCACTGTGAGAAAAGAACATGGGGCCCAGAGCCGGCGGTGAGAGGGAAGATGCCTGGGGAAGGACCTGGCCTCCAGCCCTCTCGTTCATCGAACTGGTATTTAAGGAGGACGTTGCACGGTGGGGACCAGAGGGGAGGCCCATGGCTCCTGCCCTGTGGAGTTGATGACCTAGAAGGAACCACTGGCAGGAGAAAATAATGGTGAAGAATCAAGTGTGCATTTACAAACGCTGGTCTTTGGAACGAAGAAAAGTGTGGGCGGGTTATGATAAAGTCTGCTGGGAGGTGGACAGGACCCCTGGGGAAGGGACCGGGCGGCCCCGGAGGAGAGCCGAGGGGAGAGCCAGCAGAGGGGGAAGGCCCAGACAAGCCCCAACCCTGAGAAGAGAGGGTGCCAGCTTTTGGGGGTCTGGTGAGCCTGGTGGGATCTGGTTTCTATCCTGAAATCACAGGGAGCTCTGGGAGCTTCCTGAGTAGGGGAGAGGCCCCCCTGATTTGCCATTATGGAAGTTCCAGCTGATGGTTTAACGGGGGAACACCCGACCCGCCTGTACTCCACGAGCGCAGAGGAGCTTTGACCTTGGTGCTTCTGGTTGCCCTTCGAGGCCTTTGGGAAGCAGCTTTCAGAAGGCAGCATGTAATCATGAAGCCTATCTTGTGCACCAGGCACTGGGCTAAGCGCAGAAGGTGAGACAGTTCTTTGCAGGCGGAAACCAAGGTTGAGTGAGGCTACGTAATATGGCCGCTAGATTCCAAAACTCTTGATTCTAACTTTTTGAACGACTCACCTTCTTGTCTGTGAAGAACCCAGGAGTCTACCAGCCCCTCTTGGCTGGGTCCAGCCTCTTGGACCTTTGGGCAGCAAAATACTCCCCCATCCCCCACCCCCAGGGTCTCAGAACAGCACTTCTGTGGCCTCTTGCTCCAAGTCCCGCCTTCCGGTGGGCGCCATCTGTCCTGAGAAGGCTCAGCTAGGAGAGAAGTCAGGGGCTCCAGAAGCCTGGCCCCTCCCTAAGCTGCACAGCCCTCCCCAAGGCCAAGGCCCTGCACCCCTTCCCCACACACCCAGGGTCTGTGACCTGTGGGCAGGGGGCTCAAGGGTCATTTGCCAGAAGCTAATTCATCTAATAACGTTCCCCCAAAATTCAACTACTTTTTGCATAGTTGACGAAGCCAATCATCCAATTTCTTCTCTGTTTTTTGCCACTTTGTTGATGTTTATGTACTTTTTAAAATACCAATTTGTCTGAGAGCACTGCTTACTTAATTTTGTATTCCTGTTAAGTCTTAAATTTGCAGCACTTTACGAATTACAGGACTATTTTGTACACTCTGAGCTGTCATTTTCTACTTTATCTGATTTTAGCCATTATTAGGAGTCCTCAGCCAGTTTGTCCAAAGTCACTTTATACAAAATTCATATTTTTTAAGACATCATTTCAAACCCGCCAGAGGGAAGGATAGATTATTCAATAAGCCTATTTTGCTTATTCCCTTGAGCACCTACATAGGGCTTACCACATGCTCGGCACTGCTCTAAGCACTGATATGCATTACCTATTTTAAGCTTCATAACACCCCTAGGGGATAAGACCATCATTACCCCCATTTTACAGATCAGGAAGCTGAGGCGAGGTCATGTGCCCAAGGTCACTCCTCTGGTCGTGGCAGGGTCAGGATTCAAACCAAGCAGCCTGACTCCAGATTTTCTTCCCTTTACAAAAATTTAATTAGGATACTCAACCAGATGCCAGAACAAATCAGAATGGAGTGACTTTCAGGTCAACTGGACATTAGATGAGTTGATGATTAAGGAGAAGATTGTAGACCTAATGACCTGTTCTAGGGCCTCCTGCTAGCTAGCCCCCTCCCCCTTTATCGGGCCTCCCCTCTCCAGAGCTTCCTCCATCCTCAGACATCTGCGTGAGGGCCCAGGGCTTGGCAGAGCTAAGGGGAGAGGCACGGAGAAGAAAGAGCCACAGGCTATCAGAGAGGAGAAAGTGCACGTGATAAGGAGAGGCCTAGAAGTTTCTGCGGGTGAGCTGTTGGCCGTTAGAACTGGGTGGGAGAGTGGGCATCTTAGGAAGAGGTACCTGCTGGAGCCCTCAGGGATGGGGGAGGCCACAGGAAGCTGCTGGGGCCCTGGGGGTCCTCACTTGAAGTCCAGCACCTGATAAGTTAGAATCGAATATCCAGTCTCCCCTTCCAGGAAGCCTGCCCAGATACTCCAGAAAATAATTACCTACTTCCTTCATATGGCCTCCAGCCCCTTACCCTCTGCCTCAGTCCATCTCAGCCTCACCTCCCTGCTGTACCCCCGCCACACACACCCCTCCTCTTTCCCCCTTCTCCTCCCTTTCTCCTTCTCCCTTCCCCCTCTGCTCCTCTTCCTTCCCTTCTCCCCTTTCACCTTTCCCTCCCTTTCCCTCTCCGGCCTTCTCCCCTTCTCCAGCATCCCCCTCTCCTCCTCTTCCTCTCACCCTTCCACCCTCCCACAGGGCCCAGGTTCCTCTCTCCTCTAGCCCTAGCTTGGGCTCAATGAAACCAGTGAATGAAAGAAAAGAGTGGGGAGGAATCCTCTCCCTCCTGGAGGAGTCCTCTCTGACCTTGGGCCGAGAGGGAGGAGGCGGGAAGGGAGCTCACCCCATTCCCCTTGGGTGACTGGCAGCCTGGCCACAGGACCTGTGGTCCTGTAAATCTCCCAGGCTTAAACCAGGGGCTAAATTTAGACGAAGCTTTGTAGGCAGCCCAGGAGGGAGCACCAGGCTGGGCCGACACCCTGGCTCCAAGGAGGCCTATCCCTGGGGCACAGGTTCTGCCTGGACAGGGCCCAAGGTACAAGAGCAGCTGGCATCTTGGCCCTGACCTGCTGCCTCCTCCTCCTGCCAGGGCCTCTCCCCTGCCCTTTCTAACATGAAGCCTTCCAATTCCAGGCACACAGGGGCTGGAACCAGGAACTGGGCTGGCCTCAAAGTGAAAATTGAGAGAGAAGGAATCTGACAAGTGGGAAGAGTCCAGAAACTGAGCTCCCAGAATTGGGGGTAGGGGTGCAGCTCCACCTGGCTGAGGGGACCAGGGTCTCATCCATCCAGTCAGCCAACAAGCATTTATTGAGTACCTGCCATGTGCCAGGCTCTGGACTGGGAACTGGGGACACAGATGTGAACCAGACAGATGTGGGTCATCTATAGTCTCACTGGGGAGAGGTGAGGGGTGGCGGGTGACTCTGCCCCTAGGACATCCAAGAGCTGGATGCAGAAGCCTAAGGTTTTCCTGCAAAAGAGAGAATAATGGGGGGGGGGGGGCTCAGATTAAGTTATAGAGCCCAAACTTCTCCACGGGCAAGGCCCTGCCCAGCCGGCTGTGTCTGCATACACTCCTAGGGTGACCCAGCCCTCTGCCTGTGGGCCCCACCGCACTGGGGAGGACAGCTTCTTACGAGAGTGGCCTCCTGAGCCCCACAGCCACCCTGTCAGGGACCATCTGGGGCTCTCAGCATCTCTGGACCACCCTTCACTTCCTCACCCAGGACCAGTTCTTCTGTGTATCTGACCGAGCCGCAAGCTACCAGACCGTCTGTCTAGTCCTGCCTCAGCCCCTTACCTGCTGTGCAGCCTTGGGAGGTGACTTTGCCTCTCTGGGCCTCAGTTGCCTCTTCTAGAAAATGGGGTTATTCGCAGCCACCTCAGAGGCCGTTGTGAGGCTTGAATGAGCTGCGGTAAAGCACTTTGAGCTGTGTCCAGCACATTGTAAGTGCTGATTTCCCGCTAGAGAGGTCTCTCCTTCCCACCTGTCTCCCTCTGCCCTGTGAATGGCCTCCTCCAGCCAGAGGCCGGCTGCCTCCGGACAGGCCTGCGCTGTCTCGCCTCCGGGCCTTTGCTTGCTCAGCTCCTGCCCCAGGGATCTTTCTGCTCTTATCCTTCCCCTTACCTTGGACACAGCTTCCATCCTTTTGGACTTGAGCTCCAGCGCCCAGCCCTCCATGGAGCCCTCAGTCCGCCCGCCCAGCATGCACTGGGCACTGCTGAACGGTGTGCCCAATGAGGGGGCTTCAGGCTGCATCTTCAGGGGTCCAGTGCTGGGAGGGGTCCTGAGGGCTAAGGGGGATCTGTGCTGGCTAGAGAGTTGGCGAATGGGGAACACGGGGTTTGAGGAAGCTTTTCTGAAGGAGAAGGATTTGAGTTGGGCCTTGGGACTCCCCACAGTGAGGCTTGAAGCCCCACCCCCATCTCTGAGCTCTTTAATTGGACCCCACCTAAAGGCCTTGACAGGGGCCACCATTTCACACATGCCAGGCCCCTCACCTCCAGTAACCTGTTGAAGGTACTCCAAAACCCTATGGGGTTTGTATTATCTCCACTTTCAACACGAGGGGAGCGAGGCTCAGAGAAGTGGAGCCATTCGGCCAAGGCCACAGAGCTGACCCAGAACCCTGGACGTGGGGAGGTTTGCAGTCTACTGGTTCTGAGAGCTCGTGGCCCAGGCCGTGTCTCTGCTTTCCATGGCCCACTGTGTGCTTTCTGAGAGCAGCGGCCTCTTCTGCCCCCTCCCTGCCCACCCAGTACCACCCGCAGCCGCGGCCCTTCCCAAAATACGCACTTCCAAGGTCTGTTGTGGGCTTGAACTCAGTCAAATTCACTCTTCAGCCCCTCGAAGAGAATGAACATCGTTAGCTGTGCTGGGCTCTTGGACCGGTGGGGAAGTTACAGAAGACGGAGGCCAGATCTGGGAGTTAGTCCCAAACCCTGTCTGATCTGCTCGCCCAAGCTGCCCAGCTCTGAACAGCACGCCTCACTACTGAGCACAGCGCCCCGCGCCCCAGGGCTCTGCCCACCAAGGACACTCGGCCACAGCCTCAGACCGTAGCGTCTGATGCAGGGACAGCCCAGCAATGCCCTCGCCCCCTGCCCCGTGCGTTCAGACCGCCCGCCCAAACATGAACACGCGACCCCTGAGTGATGGACTCACGGTGTGGCAGTTGGGGGCTTTGAGAGAAGGCGCTTGCCTCTAAGATGCCGAGTCGGACCAGCCCGAGGGTCCGCCATCAACACCATGTGCGTCTGGGTTGAGCATTGCCTCTGCCATGACCTCCCCCGGATGCTGACTCACCGGAAATCCTGGCCTCCTGGGGAGGGCATTACGAGCTGCTCCTCTGACAAGAAGGGGCAAGAAGGGGGTTGGGAAGTGTGTGATGGGTCGAGCCTAGGGCCCACACTCTCCTCAGACCCAGCCAAGGGTGGGACGGCAGAATTCTTGGAAATCCCAGGACAAAGACTGTCCCCTCCCCCTCCTAGCCCACCTCACCCCTGGCAGGGGCTCACTGGACAGCAAGGCCTTCCGGACGCCCAAGAAGCTGATGCTGAGTTGCTCCCAGAAGCCCCCGGGGTATGTGAACAGCAAGACCGTGGCCCCTAGTGTCTGTCTGTCCTGCAGGCCGAGAGCCAGAGCTCCCGGCTCATGGGAGCCCCTTATAGACACACACACACACACACACACACACACACACACACACACTACACCCATACTATTCACACAGCCACACATGACACACAGACATAATACACACCCCACACACACCTTACACGCACACTTAGCACGCACAGCACATATGGCTCTGCTCCCCAGCACCTCCTTCTGTACCCAGCCCTGTGGGACACAGTCGGCTGGTCTCAGGTGCAGTGACGGCCTAGGAATGGTGTCCCTACTGCCCGAAGTGCTCTGAGGAGCAGCAGCCCGTGTTCGCCCATCTGGCCAGGTGGGGTCATTTATCAGGAGCCCCAGGCCAGCGTGCTGAGGCGAAATGTTTAGCCTCCAGCCCCAGCGCAGGAAATGACTGAGCCAGATGTGGGAACGTGATGTGTGAGGGCTGTAGGGCTCTAGGCCCAGGGACATCCCGGGGCAAACATTGTCCCAGCTACCTGGGAGGGAATATGTGACTGGCAAGGGAGAGGAGAGGGGCTGCCCGCTGGTGGGCGGTGCCTACTAGAATCCTGCAATCAGGAATGTCAGGGTAGGGAGAGCACAAAAGTCATTTTGCATACACAGTTGTACACACACAGGCACTCAAATGCATTCACACACACACGTACTGGCCACAGAGTGGGAAAAATGGTGGCCTTGGGAAGAATAGGGGACAAGAGAATTCTAGAGTGCAGAGGTCTCATTCAGTCTCATGTCATGCATTCCCCAGCCTCTCTGCCTTTGCACATGCTGTGCTCTCTACCTAGGATGCTCTTCCTGGCAGCATCCTTATCAGCTGGGCAAACTCCTACTCCATCTTCAAAGCCTACATCTGCATGACCTTCTCCAAGGTGCTACCCCATTCCACCTCAGCAAATTGTAGACGCTGTAACAACTTGGTCACCCATCCATCTTTCCCACCAGAAGATGGTCCCTCAGGGGTAAAGATAACCACATTTGCTTTATTTCTTTATGTCCAGTCCAGCACCCATTCTCATGGCTTTTTCCCAGGAGATGGGGTCCTGGATGGTCTTTATCTTTTAGATGGAACTGCCATGGTCGCATCAAGCATGTCTGTTCCCTGGTGAGTGCCCACATTGGCACAGTGATCCCTTCCTTTCTTCTGCTTGCCCCCAAAGTGCCATCTCTTCCAGGAAGCCCTCCCTGGTCTCCCAAGTCCAGGTTAGGTGTCTCCCCCATGTGGAGACACCCTTTGTTGTAACTGCCTGTTTACCTTGTGGAACAGGGAAACAAAGATACATTGTCTGCTCTCTTCCGCTCCCTTCTGTGCCTTCTAAGTTTAGGGAATCCCTACCTGGCCTGGGACCATCCCAAGGACACCCAGTGGGTCTCCCAACCAGGGCCAGACATACAGTAAGCATTCTATAAATATTGGTTGGGTAAACGAACAGCTGGTAGACACCCACCCATCCCAAGGAGGAGAGCTTTGGGGACCAGGGGCTGGACAGTATAGATTCCTGTCTTGGAGGTCAAGCTGCACTGGACCTTTTCTAAGGCCTTGTCAGCATTCCAGGCCTGGTCAGACTGCCATCCTGCTGCGTGGCCAGGCATTTCCCTTCTGAGTTTCCCTTTCTATTCAACAGAGGTATGAGAGATAAGGGATGAGAGACAGAACAGGGTAGGGGGAACAGACAGGTGCTGTCAGTGGCTAGCCAGGGCCTGATCTCTGCCCCCATCCCTCCTGTCCTCTAGGCTGCCAGGACGGGCCAGGCGCCCATGGACCAGCCCCCGTGGGCACTGTTGGAGCAGTACTGCCATGTAGTCACGACCCTCACCAACGTCTCAGGTATGCATGTCCACCGCCACTACCCAGTGGCAGACCCCAGGAGATGAGGGGGGCCTCAGGGCCAGGAGAGGGGAGGCAGCTCTCCTGGACCAGCCCCAGCTCTGCGGGGTGGGGAATGGTGACCAGCTTCCGGTCCTGGCTCTGGTCTCTGTCCTTGGGCCAGCCCCTCCCCCTTTTGAGGTTCAGGCCCTTCACCAATGATGAAGGCCTTGGCCCTCAGCTCCCGGCTGTGTGCATCTAAGGAAGCTGGCCTGGCTGGCATTCTAGAGCTGAAGGAGGGGGCGCCCCTCTGCTTATAAACTTGAGCAAGACCGGCAGAAGGTGTAAACTGCATTCTCCGGTTGCCGTGACTACAGGTGTCACCTGTGGGTAAGGACTTGCAAGGCAGCAGCCGGGCCCCTGAATTCTGACCCCTCGGAGTCTTCCAGCAGCCGACTCAGAGTCAGGGGGAGCCGCCGCAGAGCTCAGAAGAGCCATGGAGGCTCCAGAGAGCTGTCTCCAGGCCCCGCCCAGTGTCTTAGCATTGTCAGGTCTGCACCCACAGAACAGCAGGGCAGGAGGAGGGCTGGGGGGTGCCCAGGGGTCCGGGGCTGCTGCCAAGGCCACGGGGAGGTCAGGGTGCTTCCAGCAGTGGGATCGAGCACCAAACGCAGCCTGCATCAGGTGTCTGAGAGGAAAGCCTCTTTGCCTGCCTTCCTGACGGTGGAGTGGTCCGGAGCTCAGGTGTGGGATCAGACAGACTCAAGCCTGGATCTTACCTCCTCCACCTAGAAGCAGCGTGGCCCCGATGAGTCAGCCAAGCCGTCTGCATTCGTTGGCTGGGGGCTGCCATGCAGCCCCACACACCGGGTGGCTTACACACACAAATGTATTTTCTCACAGTCCTGGAGGCTACGAACCCAAGATCAAGGTGTCGGCAGGGTTGGTTTCCTCTGAGGCCTCTCTCCTTGGCTTGTAGATGGCCGCCTTCTGCCCTGCGTCTTCCCTCTGTGCACGTCTGTGTCCTAGGCTCCTTTCTCACAGGGACCCCAGTCACGTTGGAGGGCTGGCACTGATGACCTCATTTTAATTTCATTACTTATTAATCTCCAATAAGGTCACATTCTGAGGTATTGAGGGTTAGGACTTATAGATTTAGGGGGACACAATTCAGCCCAGAAGAACACCTGAGCCTCAGTCTCCTCCTCTGTTAGAAACAGGTCTAAGTCTGCCTCAGAGGCTTACTGTGGAGTCTGAATGACAGATCATGGAGACACCCAGCATGGGCCAGGTCAAGCTCCCATCAGCCAGGAAATGGAAGCCCCCCATTCCAGGAGAGCCCAACCCTCCCCCCACCAGAGTTCTCTGCTCTCACAGGCAACACTGGTTTATCAGCAGACCAACTGCCTGCCCCCTGCCCTGCCCTCCAGCTCAGGGCACAGACCCTCGTCTTCCCCAGAACCCCTGGCGGATAGTACCCTACCCTACCCTCCTCTGAGTTGAGTGGGAAGGGACTCAACTTCCCCAAATACAAGGCCTCCCCTGCTTAACTTATAATATCATTCATCTCTTTGCAAATGGGATACATTACATTGATACAATTTGGAAAAAGTATTTTTAAAACTCAAAGACAATGCTTGTTCATTATTCCACAACCTGAGCATGTTTACAATGTTTATATCCCCCAGGAGTTTATCGATCTATAGAGCCTCATGTTAATTCTTTTTTGTTTTTTCAAAAAATGGGGATGATCCTGTGTCCACAGTTTTGTAACCTGCTTTTTCCTCTTATAACTCAGGTGAACACTTCCCCGTGTCATTAAATATGCATCCACCATATCACTGACAATGCTCCCCAGCAACAGTCGTGGGGACACGTCATCCTTCATTCACCACGCCCCGAAGTTGGGACGCACAGGCAGTTAGAATGCCCTTGGACCTGAGGAATAGTTTCTCAGGTCCCCACATGAAACTGACCTCCTTCTAAGTGTCCACTGATGGAGAAAACGCGTAATGACTAATGTAAGTTCAGAAACCAGCAAAACCAAACAATCTATTGTTTAGACATACATACATACGATAAAACTGAAAAACTAAGAGCAAGGAAATAAATATTCAAGAGAATGTTCCCTCTGGGGAAGGAGTATTTAGATAAATATGTGAGGGATTGGCAATGATCTAGTTTTGGATTCGGTGACAGATTCCTTCTATTTACTACTACGTTCGAACTTCCGTAAAAGAACGAACTGGAATAAGATAGTTAGGCCATGTGTGGGCTCGTGATGACAAGTGGTCATAAATCAAAGGCTGTGACCAGTTCAACTGTATGCCTCTGAGAAAACCACACTTAATCACAAGAAACCTCAGATAGGCTTTAAATGGATTATTTCTGTTTTGTTCGTCACAGAGGCACCTAAGAGGGCCTAGATCGTAAGGCATGTCATTTATTCAGTCAATGGCAATATAAGGGGTCAAATGGATTCAGGGATCCCTTGAAATATAATAACTCCCCAATCCAACATGTGCATCCATACACACCGTGCACGCGTGCGCGCGCACACACACACACACACACACACACACACACATATACACACAGAGACCACAGGGCTGGTCAAATGGGAAGAGAGCCTTGGCCAGGAAGACAGAGCTGCTGCCCAGGCCTGGAGCATTCCAACGGGTGCTGGGGGTCAGTCTGGGAACATGACCAGCCCTGCCCTCGGAACCTTGGGCTGGTAGAGGAGACAGTAGAAAAACTGACAACTTTGGTGTGACATAAACAAGCCCCAAGAGATGGAGGCAACGAGGAGGGCCGCCCAACCCAGACAAGACAAAGGAGGGGAACGCCAAGCTGAATGTTTGAAGGGCAAGTGGGAGTCAGCTAGGCTACCTGGAGTGTAGAGCGGTAAGGGTATTCCTAGCAGGGGGAACAGCATATGCAAATCGACAGAGGCATAGAATGGTTCCAGGGAAGGACATGTGGTTCCAAAGAGCATCTGAAGTTTGGCAGTAGGGAGAGAATGAAGGATAGATAATCTGGAAGAGTGTTCTTTGCAGTGCTTAAGAGCTGAGCTCCATCCTGAGGGCAATGGGGAGCCACTCTTAGGGGAAGAATGACATAATCTTAATTGTAGAAAAATCACTTCATCTGCCTAGTGGAAGAGACAGGGAGCCTAGTCTGACTGCTGCAGAGATGAGGATGGCCCAGGGGGTTGAGGGGGAAATTCCTTTTGTCCATATATCAGCGAGAATGCGGGATTGGAAGGTTGCTGAGGGCGCTGCCTGGTCCCATGTTTGGACTTGAAGATATCATCTCCCCTTGGCCATCTCCCCCCCGTGCCAAGGTGGAGTGGGATGTGTGGGGGAGGAGTGGGGCACCTTCTCACCTCTCCCAAGACTCCACAACCTCAGCAACCTCATTATAACTCCCGGTCAACCCCACAGCCTTGACCCGTATCTGCCTGCTCCTTGTGTATTCAGGCTGACCGAGCATATCTCCACAGAGAGGCAGAGACAGACGCTATCCCCTTAAATCCCATTTTCCAGCTGACATTTGATGGATGGTGGGATGAATGAGGGAATGTGTGATGCTGTAAAGACACGTGACAGCGAGACGCTGTGTGTGTTTCCAGTCTGCTCTGCATGCCTATTCGTCTGTGTGCTGTAGGACCATGATGTGCGTCCAAGCTCGCCTGCAACCAACCGTCCACTGCCCCTGCAGCTGACATCAGAGGTGGGCCGGGGACACCTGCCTCACCCCATGCTGCTCCTGACACACCCCAGCACCTGTCACACTTCCCTGAACCTACTTGCAACCTGTCTCCCTAGCCTGGGGGCACACAACCATCCCAATACCTCTCCCCCCGGTCCTGGCCTGAGAGCCCATCTCCATCCCAGGGGCCTGCCATCCGCTGCTGCTTCCTTAGTTAGCATAATGGCCCAGACTTTGTTTATTTGTCATTGGATTTAATCTAATTGAGGAAATTTTTAGCTCTCTACAATTTCTTCCTCATTTACCTATTTACAAACACTCAAGCGAGCTGTAAAATCAACTTGGGCCGAAGCTGCTGCCTTCAGTTCCCTCTCTGCCACATCTAGAATACCAGGCAATCACGCTCATAATAATAGGATCCACGAAGAAATGGCCCTGCGTCCTGGAAACCAGGGCACGTCGGGTCTGCGGGTCTGTGCGCGGACCCTGACTGTCCAGTCCAGATCAGAACAGCCTTTGGTCCTGCCACTGAGATAGGCACTTCCCAGAGGGATCTTTATGACGTGTGCTCTCTCAGTTAAGAGCCATCCAAGGCTCCCAGGCCATCCTACTCTGCAGAAAGCTGTATGGGAGGTGGGAAGTCCTTGGCGTCTGGTCATTGGGCACTCAGCAGCCCCGCGCAGTGGCTCTGGTGATAAGCACCTTAATAACTTAAGCTTGATTTCTCTCTTTTCCCCTGGACTGTGAAGGGCCCTCCTTTGCACATGAAGGAGACTATTCCCCCGATGAAGAGATGGCCTGACCCTGCCAGCCACATTCTAGCCTATGTGGGATGCTGTGGGGTAGGGCTCAGCCTGGGACTGGGGACGGGACTCTGCCTAGGGTTGGGTTCAGGACTCAGGTCAGAGGCTGGGGTTGGGACTCAACCTGTCCTCCCCTGCTCCTGGCACAGGCTCTTGTGAACGCCCAGGGATCTTTGCCCCGGCAGCTGCCCAGAGCTGAGCCAAGGGCTCTAACGGTCCATTCAAGAGATAGAAGACAGACCCGGCTGGCGGATCTGCACCTGGTACCTGCCAGTCAGCTAGCCTTGGAGAGATGCCAGTGCTCATCCCCGGTCTCAGTGCTCTCGGGCTCTGCCTTGGCAGTGACAGAAGCGTTAATATGGAGACTGGTGGAAATGGAGCACACAAAGGCAGCCCAGCCCCCCTCTTCCCCTCTCTCTGCTTAGGGCATAGGGCTAGTTCAGGGTGCTACTGGCCTTCTCTGGCAGCTTTCTTCCCAGTGGAGGCCAGCAGCAGGAAGGACAAGACTAGGTCCCCTGGGACTGGGTCCCAGCTTCCCCTGCCCTCTAAAGATAGAAACACTCAACACACACTCACACACACACGTACATCTTCCTCAGGCTTTGCGTCTGGAAACTCAGAGCCAGAGACTCTCAGGGCAGGGAGGGGCCTCAGAGAACATTTCAGTCTTGGAGAAACAGCCCCAAGAATAGGGTAACATGCAGGGAGAGTAGACACAGAGGCAAGACCAGAACCCAGCCTGAGTTGAGGAATACCATACCCAGGCCCTATGTTCTGAGCCCAGACCCCCTCCCCCCAGTTCTGCAGGCACGACCAGCTGGCCCACCCTGGGCACTCAGATAGTGGGGCGGCAGGCAGTCCGAGTGGGCCTGGGCAAATTCCATCTAATGGTGTTAAGGTCCTACACACACACACACACACACACACACACACACACACACACACTGGTATGGAAGCTAGTTTCAGGTGAGGAGGGCTAACGTGAGAGACACATTCTCACTCTCACTTTGTTCTCTCTGGAGCTCAGGGCAGCAAGACGAGGTTATTTGAAGCTCTCCAGATAATTTCAGCCAGTTTCTCCCCTGGACTTCCCCTCCCATTAAATGACAACACTATTCCCACCCCAGTCACCCAGGGGGAGACCTGGTGCTATCCCGGCCTCCTGGCTCCTGGGGAACCCACTCACCGACTCCTCCCTCCAATCCCTCCTCACCAGGGCAGGCTGTCTTCCTAAATACCTCACTATCCCAGCCCCACGGCCTGGTCCAAATGTGCCTCCATTCAGGCCGTTTGATCTCACTAGACGTTTCCGTGGCCTCCCTGCTGCCCTCAAAGCCCCTCCAATCCATTTCCTTCCCACAGGCCACAGCGGCTTTTCTAGAGCACAGATCTGCACGTGGTCTCTCCGTTCCCCCTGCTTCCCGTCTCCCGCGTCCCGCCGCAGGGAGAGTAAAGTCAGGCCGCCCAGTCCTGGCTCTCGGTCAGGGAGGCTGCAGCGGGTTCCTCCGCGCGGGGGAGCGCGCTTTGCTGCCCCTTGCAGCCCCGGGGCCTGCGATCCTCGATCCTCGGACGGAGCATTCTGGCACCCTAGGCGCATCTAGTCGGGACGGTGCCCCGGCCTGAGAAGGCGGACTCGGGGCGGGGCTGGGGGGCCAGGGGCCCGTGGGACAGGGGGGCCCGGGGGGGGGGCGGCTGAAGGCTGGGCCCCGCCGACAGGAGCCACCCGGCCCCGCCCCCTGGCGCCGCCATTGGCGGCGACCGAGCCGGTGGACCCGCGGCTCGCTGCGCTCCGCAGCTCCTCTCCGCCGGGGTCCCGACTTGGCAGCCCCGGGCGGTCCGGCGCCGCCCCGCGAGGCTGCCCGGGGGGTCGGGGCTGGGCGGGCCGGGGCCGGGTCCCGCGCTCTCCGGACAGCTCACTCTGGCACCCAGTGCCTCGCAGCCACGCCGGGCGCGCACTCACACTTCCTCTCGGCGCGCGGCTGCCGGGCGCGATGGACACGGCGCTGCTCTACAGCCTGCTGGAGGCCAACTGCAGCCTGGCGCTGGCCGAAGAGCTGCTCTTGGACGGCTGGGGGCTGCCCCCGGACCCCGAGGGTAGGCGGAGGCGAGCGGCGCGGGCGGCGCGGGCTCCTTCCCCGGCGTGCCGAGTGCGCCCCAGGCCCCGCGCTCCGAGCGCCGGGCGCCCCCGGCTACCCGCCTGAGCCCCTCTCCTCTGTCTCCTGGCTCCAGGTCCCTACTCCTACTGCAACACGACCTTGGACCAGATCGGGACGTGCTGGCCCCGGAGCGCGGCCGGAGCCCTGGTGGAGAGGCCGTGTCCTGAGTACTTCAACGGCGTCAAGTACAACACGACCCGTGAGTGCCCCTCATCCTCCCCCGCGGGCTCTGCGCCCGACGCCGGGAAGAGACCGCGGTTTAGGGAGCGGGGACGGCTCCGGACCCAGCGTCGGAGACCTGCTGAGGGCCGCGGCGGCGTCACACCGCTGGCGTTAAGGACCCCTTACAATGTTGGAGGCGCTCCTTCTGTCCCTTACCCTACTATAGCTTCAGACCTCAGTAAGACGGTGATTTGCCCAGAGCCCAGGAAGGGAAAAAGGAAATGCTCTCTTTTAAGGGCAGATCTCTCTCACACGTTATAGACTCTGGGTGCCTGAAGTTCCCCCTCTTTGTTTAACCAATGCTACCCGCATGGGGGGTGGGGGGAGGCGCTCCGCATATGCTCGGTTCCCAAACCCCAGGGAGAGTGCGGTGATCAGACTCTTTCTACCAGAGCGGAAGGAGGGCAGGAGGCAGGAGAGATGGGGTGAGCACTCGAGTTGGGCGGGGGCATGCAGAGAATAGACTCTTCTGGGCCAGAGTGTGTGGGTGGCACCTCATCCCTACCTGGATGTCCCAGCCTGGCCCTCTGGGCTGTGAGTCAGGGCTCCTGGGCAGCGTTACTCCTACTGCCCAGGTAATGCGTGGTGTCTGAATCAGGACCACCCCCCATCTCCCAGGGAGAACAGCCTGTGCCGTCCTTCCTCCTGGCAAATCACTGGCTGGCTTGAAACTCTGGGGAGGGCAGCAGCAGAAGCAGCTGGTGGGGTAATTCAGCACAGGCTCTGGGTGTGGGGCTGGGGGAGGGTCTATGCTCTGTGGAAGGTCTGTGGGCTACCAAGTGGGAGTGTCTTGTAAGGCTATGGGACACAGAAATCACTGGCTCCCCTTGACCCGCCACCCACATCTCTAGCCCCACCCCACCAGCGGAGAGAGGTCCTCCTGAGACCCTCAGGGGGGTGGGGCTGCTTATCTGAAGCCCCTGGTCCTGGAAACATCGTAGCAACCTCTCTCTGCATGTCTGTGTCTGAACAGCAGCACAGCTCCCCATCACCTCACACACGCACAGGGGCATGCGTGCACACACACACACACACACACCTGTCCAAACTCTCAGGGGCTGAGGCCTTCGCTGAGAGAGATGGTTAGAGAGCAAGACAGCTGTGCCCGCCTCTGATGCTAACCGCACTCGCTTGTCTGCACCAGCCGAGGGCTCTCTCTGGCGGGCCCGGGGAGGAGCCGCGCTCTGAGGAGTCCAGCAGCAGAGGTGCTCCTAATGGAAGCAGGTGGTAGAGGTAGGGGAGCCGCTGAGGACATGCTTCCCATCCACGATTAAAACAAACCTCCCTGGGTGGAAGTGAGGGCCCTGACCCAGGAGGTGTACAAGCAGAAGCATGACTTTCATGCTCCTTTCCAGTCCTGAGATTATAAAACTGTACTTCTAGGGTCCCACAAGCTGGATCACAGGACCCTAGGGTCTCTAGGTCGGACTGGGCCTGGGGACAAAGGGCCAAGTGAGGTGATGAGGCATCTCAACCCCATAGCCGTGGACCTAAGGGAGCTCTGCTCTGCTTCCTCCCTCGGCCTGGGCTGTCTCCTGTTCTCCCCACCAGCCTGGAGCTCCCCAGGGGCAGGGCCTGGGTCTCTTCTTCAGAGCTGAGCACAGCATTTCTTCAGTTTATTAATCAGCTACTACGTACCAGCCACCGCACTGTCGTTGAGGCCCTCGCTCATGATTGCAACAGAGGAAAGAAATACCGAGTGATAAATGCCCTGATGGAGGAGAGCAAGGAGGCTGTAGGACGGGGGAAAGGGGACAGGCGAGGCAGGGGAGATTTCCCAAAGGAGGTGCTGGAGCGCATACCAGACCACTGCCGTCACATCAAGTGAGAGGCTGAGGAAAGGTCAGGGCGCCACTGAGGTTGGCAAATGTAGTGCCAATTAGCTCCCGGGATCTAATGAGCAATTTTCTTCATTTGGACCAAAGTGCGGGCCACACTACAGCTGCTGGGGAACAGGAGCATGGGGTGCTGGGAGCATGGCCATTAGCCAGTGCAGCCAGCCGAGGTGGGAAGAGCAGAGAAGCTGCTGGCCGTGGAAACGCGGTGATTGAGTCCTCCCCTGCCCTGCGTCCTGGCCGCTGCTTCCTCTTGCCCCGTTTGCCTTTTCAGTGGGATCCTACCTTTACAAAGGATGCAGGGAGGAAAACAGCTCTGATGAGAAGCCTTGGGGAAGAGGAAGAAGGGTCTGGCTCCTCTTCCTGCCCAGTTTGGTTATGCCGCAGCCAAGCCCCCATTGAAGCCTCATTCTTCAGAGGGCGGGCAGTCCCGGTGTAAGATAGCAGCTTAGTCACGAGTCCACGTGAATTTACTTCCACTCAGCTAAGCACAGAGAATCTTCCACAAAGCTACCAAGTGTGGATCATTTTCCAGGTGCCAGCTACCACGGAGAGAGCTTTGCACATGTGATCCCACTCCTTCCCACCTCCTGAATGCCCCCTGAGCTATGTACCGCTTTTATGCCCATATTGCAGACAGGAAAACTGAGGCTCAGAGACATGAAGTGACTTTTCAAAGTTATAATCCACTCCTAGGCACCAGTGCAGGCAGAGGAATCCACAGCCCTCACTTTTAACCACAGGGCAATACTGCCTCCAAAAATAGACCGTTCTTGGGGAGCGTTTAGAGGGACAGAAGAAGGACTCATGCCTCCACCCTGGAGGGCTGGGGAGGGCTTAGCCCCAGAGCTGGACTTCTGGGGACAGGTGGGATTTTAGCAGGTGCAAGTGGAACAGGTATACCAGAGGAGATGGAACCAGGCTTTGTGCCTCGGGACTGGTGAGTGTTGTACAGAGCGTAGGAAGGAGGAGAAAGCAACAGACCAGAGCAGAAGGCTGGTTGTTGGTGAGATGATGCAGGGCATTGCAGCGGGCTTTGCCACCAGGCTGGGAGGGAGCCTGGGGCAGAGGAGCTCAGCTTTGGGGCACAGAGCCTCTGGAGACAAGAGGAGGGGTCAGGAGGCTACTGCATCTGGCCCAAGTCAAATGGGGGCTGTGGGAGCGGAGGAGGGGACAGATGCAGGAGACCTGGGGCACTCGGGATGTACAGGACTGGGGTGGGACTGGGACATGGGAGGAGTCAGGGATGACACCAGGAAAATGCTGAGCATAGGCGGAGGTATGTTGTCCCTAAGGAGCTGGAGGGACATCCGAGTGCAGATGTCCATCAGAACGCAGTCGGCTGGAAGGGGAAAGCCCAGGAGAGCGCCCCCTGCTAGAGACAAGGTGTTCTTGAATGTGTGGTTAGCTGACGGCTACAGGGGGCAGTTGGGGACGCCCGCTCAGAGCCTTGATATTTCTCACCCAGAGACTATGTTCACATGCATAGTGTGTGTGTGTAAGGGAAGGGATGGGACTTGTCCATGGCCATCCAGGCTAGTCCCTGCAGGAGCAAGTTAAATGTCTGTGTATCCAAGTTCCCTCCAGGGTTCTCCCCACCACCCATACTGCTGTGGCCCAGGTTCCATGCACCTGGGTTGTCATTTGACCTGTGTTAACTTATTAATCTTTACACGGACAGTTTAATGGAGATGAAGTATTATCCTCATATTACATATGGGGAAATGGAGGCACAGAGAAGTTAACTGACTTTCTGAAAGTCACACCGCTTGTAACAGAGTAAGGATTCCAGCTCGAGCTCTGCCGCCTCTCAGAGACCGATTGCGCTGGCTTCACCAGAGAAGGGGTTAGTTGAAAGGATATCAAGGAGCTTGTAGAATCACCGAGTGGGCTGCAGAACCAGATCTGGGGTCCCCAGCCAAGAGCTCAGGGCAGAGCTGGCCCAATGAGGGAACTTCACTCTCCCTGAGTGAGACCTGGCCACCGGCTGGGCCGCAGCCCTGCTGCCACCAGCCTCCCAAAGTGCTGAAGCTTCTGCAGTGGCTGCCGGGAGCCTTTCTCCCTGTCACCTTTTTGTGGACCCCCAGCTCACTAATCCCCTGGGGGCAGGTGCATCTGATGCGGGAGAATGTGGGGGGCTCTGGGTCACACTCCGGCTCTGGTGACACGGGGGCCCTGGAAAGTGAGGACGTGGCATTTCAGTTCTGGGGCAGAAGGTGGCCTCTGCCTGCCCCCAGGTTTCTCCGAGCCCAGAAGGGCTGCACGTTCAAACTCTAGCATAATGTCTTTACACGGTAGCAGCTGGAGCAAGTCTGATCCCCTTCCTGGGCCTCAGTCTCCCTGTCTGCAAGGAGACAGGAAATGGACAAGCCCAAAGTAGGCAATCTACTCCACTTCCTGCCACCTCCCTCTATCTTGTGTGGACTCTGAGCCCATGTCCGTGTGTGCATGTCTGTGTGTCTCTCTGTCTCTGTCTCCGTCTGTGTTTCTCTCTATGCGTGGCTCCGTCTTTGTCTTTGGATGTATTTTCTATTTCTTTCTATGTGTATGTCTCTGCTTTCCAGTTTCTCTCTTGTTTTCTAACTCTGCCACTTTCTCTCTCCCTCCTCCCCTCCCTCCTCCTCCCTCTCCAGCTCTCTTCCTCCCTCCATTTCTCCCTTCCCCTCTCCACCCCTCCCCCCCTTCTCCCTCAATCCTTGTCTCTCCCTCCTCCCACCCCTCATTTTATCCTCCCTGCTCCAGCACCTCCCCCTGCCTGTTCCCGGGGCCCTCATGGCTGCAGGGGGGGGGGGCTGCCCCCTCCTGCACAGGGTTCATTTGCCCGCTGCGAATTGCTAAACCCAGCGCAGCTCAGCTTCAGTCTCTTGCTCTCAGGCTCCCACCATGTCCTGTTGGCAACTGTGTACTGACTGACGCATCCTCCCAGACAAGAGGAAAAAAGATACCCCACCTGACCGAACCCCATGGGGAGGCCTGGGGGCCCCTACTTCCCAGAGCCCCACTCTAGAGACATGCTGAAGCATGGCCTGTGTTGGGGACACATAAACGGAGTGGCCTCCAGCCAGTGGCATCTTCCCATTGGGTCAGCTGCTTGTGTAGAAGTCCCCTCTTAAGCCCTGAGGGGACACGGTGATAAGAAGGGCTGAGCCCTGCCCTCAGAGAGCCCCAGGCTGCTTTAAGACCAGACTCACACAAACCAACAGTCAGGGATTGGAAAGAGGGGCTTGGTGGGTACCGGAGCATTCCTGGAAAGCTTCCTGGAGGAGGTGGGAGCGGTTCTTGAAGGTCTTGGAGCAGTGGAGACGTTACGTTTGTGTCGTATGAGGGTATGAGCCTCAGAGAGGGTTCCAAACAGAACCTCCCCTCTGGGTTGAGGAAGTAGAAGCTGTGAATGTAGAAACTCAGGTCTATATTCTCAGTCCCGAGTGAGACCTGTTCACACCCTGACCAGGGCGGCAAGTTAAGTCTGTGTGAGACTGGTTTTCGTGCTGGGGGAGAGGGCAAGTGGGACATGCCTGGTCATCACTGCGGGTTCAGCAAAGAGGAGGAGGAGGGAAGAAAGAGAGAGCAGAGTGGATACGCCTCGGGCCAGCCAGACATTCCGGAGCGTCCCAGTGGCTGGGGCTTCTGTTCGAGGGCAGCCCTCCCCTTCCCTGCTAATTAGGAGTGAAAAATGACTGGCCCAGAAAGGAAGAGACACTTGCCCAGGGTCCCACAGAGAGCCAGGGCACTGACTGGCCTCTGCTGGCTGCAAGAGCTCTTGGCCCTTGCTCTAGCATTTTTCCACCTCTGCATGCCTAGGCCTAGGCGGGAGCAGCGTGACGGTGGAGTGTCAGCTGTCCCTCTGCCTGAGGACCCTTCATCTCAGAGAGGACCAAAGGTGCAACCACTCCTGATCTCCCTCCCTCTCTTCCCAGGAAACCTCCGGCTGCTTACTCGTCCTTATCCTGCTCAGACTTTTACCTATTATTGGGTTCGTGAGAGTATTGCCTTCTTCTTAAGAGAAACAAGCTCTTCAAACATGCGAAAGACTGAGCCTTCCCGGGGCTCCTGTTCTAGAGAGAAAGAGAGAGAGAAAGACTTAAAAAAAAAAAAGACTATTTATTTAGAGAGAGAGCACACTAGTGGGCGGAAGGCGGAGGGAGAGAGACAATCCCGAGCAGGCTCCACACCCAGAGTGGAGCCCGATGCAGGGCTCAGTCTAACAACCCTGAGATCATGACCTGAGCTGAAATCAAGAGTCAGATGCTTAACCGACTGAGCCACCCAGGGGCCCTGAGAGAGAGAGAGACATTCTTGAAAAGAACTTTCTGATAATTGCTCTTCAGTAAAATAGCACAGTCAAGATTGTAGGAGCACATGGGAGGAGGTTGATTCCAAAAGGAGGGGAAGGTAAGCTGGGAAGACTTCACAGAAGAAATGTTGTTGGATAGGACCTTGAAAAATTGGGCCAGTGATGTGCCAGCTGGAAGGGAGAGTGGGAACAGATGGAGAGGAGATGTGGGTAGAGGGAACAGGGTCATGGAGGCCTTGAATGCCAGTCCAGGCCCCGGGCCTCAGTTCCGCTGGTAGTAGTGCCCCCAGCTGCTTATCCATAGCCCCGTGGTACAGGAACAGGATATTCTGCTGGGACATTGCTTGATTTTCAGGATGTACCTTGGAAATCGAAATCCAGGCTGGCTGAGAACTTTAACCTTGCCCTTCCCCTCTCCTCCCTCCTACTCAGTAAAGTCAGAGCTGTAGCACCCTTTCCTGCCTACCCCCCTCGACCCCCAAGCAACCACCTGCAGAGTCTGGAACCCCATGGCAGAGCCCCCCCCCCACTGCCAGTGACTCTCAGGGACCATCCCCTAGGGCCCCAAGTGCAGTCTACCCACCCGAAACCACGTGCTCCAGAGCCTGGGAGGGAGCTCCTGTTACACACCGGCAGGGGTGGAGGTAGGGGTGAGGCGAAGCAGGACGACCTCGGGCCCAGATTCTAAGTCCTGGCTGTGCCCTGATTGACTGAGTGATGGGGAGTTCCCCCTCATCCACGTCCCAGTGTCCTCATCTGTGTGGAGGAGACAGAAAATATGCCACCCTTGTGAGGCCCTGTCACTACGGGGACACGCTGCTGCTTGCGGTTCCCGTGGACAGCTGGAGTGTTGTCAGCAGGGGGAGTAAAGACTAAGGACCAGAATAAGGCACATTTGTATCCTTGGGCTCATGCCCTTGAGGGTCCCGTTCATGCCAAGGATGGTTGTCCTCGTTCTGAGTGGTGTGGCCTCTGTGATCTCTGAGAGCCACTGCGAGTCTGTGGCCCCTGGATGGTGTTGTAAGAGGGAGCAGTCTGTCTACATTCAGAGGGTCTGATCCCCAAAGACCTTGGGAGAGAGGCACGTCCTTGGCCTTCCGGAGCAATACTGTTGTTGGTAAAGAGAGGACATAGGATTCTGCAAACCAAAGGTGTCTTCACCCCACATGACTTCACAGAAGCTACGGTCCAAAGCCAGTTCGAATTCTGGCCTGGCCTCTGACAGCTTATCTCACCTTTGGGCAGGTCTTTCTCCTCTTTGGGCCCCAGTTTCTCCATATTAGGTGGGGGGTGAGCTTGACGAGTTCTCATGGTCCCCAAACGCTGATGTTTCTCTGCTCCACAGTAGTCCCTGCCTCGGGGGTCCCCCGTTTGCCTTCTCCTCCCTGTTTCCTTGTGCAGGTCGCAGGCTGGCGTCATGGCGACAAGCCCATTGAGCGTTGCTAGGGATGACTAGAAGGAGGCAGACCCGCACAATAGAGGCTGGAGCCGGGTGGTAGGCGCCTCCTCCCACTTGCACCCACCCTGGGGAGGACAGTGATCTCACACAATGAGCTGGATTCCAGTGACACTTCTTTCCTGTGTCATGGGCCCAGTGTGGGCTCCATTAAACAGCTCTGTGCCTCCCTGACTCAGTTTCCCCACTGTCTGCTGTAAGTCTAGACATTTACCCTTGCCATGCATACTCAGGGATGAAAAGGCATCATGAGTGAAAAGTCCTTTGGAAATAAGGAGATGAGGGTTTTCGGAGGTCCAGATGGACGGTTGGGACCCTGAGAGCAGTGTCCACACAACACTGAAGAAATGGGATAAAAATTCCCCGTCTCTCATCCCTGATGTCAGAAGCAGCTGGCCCTGGGGAGGCCCTTCCCAGCCTGAGGTTTGTGTTGATGATGGCAGATTTCCGGTCTTGGAACCCAGCACTCCTTCTAGGTCAGGCTGGTTCAGAGCTTGGAGAAGCACCACCAGCTGCCACCCCCACCAGCAACGGACTGTGATCAGACCAAGACAGGGAATGTTCCAGCTGGGCCCCAGAGCAGGCCAGCCCCAGTCAGCTGCAGCAGTGTCTAAGCGATGCAGGAGTGTTAACTCCAGGAGAAGCTCCCCGTTTGGGAAGCTCGGGGGAACTGCGCTGTTGGCACCATGCCTGTGCCACACTTGCCCAAACGGTGTCTTAACTGGAGGCAAAAAGGAACTCGTCATGTCCCGCAGTGTCATTGCCTCCCCGGGCAGCGGAGACTTTTTCCACAAAAGATAAGAAAGGTAATGAAGGTGAAGGGCAAAGATTTCCCAGCAAGGCCTCAAGCCAGGCAGGAAGGTCATAGCCATCTCGGGAGCAGCCCACCTCCCAAGGAAAGTCAGTAAGGGCGCTGAGGGTGGGGCATCTGGCCCCTCGGGCATTTTCTGCCCTGGGGATCTGGACGGAAGTGGCTAAGACACTGCACACATGGCACAAATTGCTTTATCTTCTGGAACATGGTGGCTGGGTGACCCCCAACATGTCATTGTCCCTCTTTGGGCCCCTTCAGACCAAATGAGGGAAAAGCTGCCTCCCCCTCTTACAGTCCCAGGAAGATGCCTGCTGACTCGGTTTCCAGTCTGCTTTCCTGGGAACAGGGAAGACTCTCTCGCCTGGAAGCGGGAGGACGGCTGACTGTGGGTTTGCTGTTTGGGACTGACAGCCCCTACTCCGTGTGGGATTGTACTCATGGTGGCAGCGCTTTTGACAGCAGTGCTCAGCCTCCCTGTGGCCTGTGTGGGAGACCCAGGTGTCTCCTGCAGGTGTGACTGTTTGGCATTTGCTGTGCAGTTTGGCAGAGCCTGGGCGCCTGAGGTGGCAGACTGTCTTCTTGGCCCACTCCAAGCCTCCCAGCCTCATTCAGAGTTCCCTAGTCACGCAGCCAACAGCACCACCTCGGTGGTCCGTCCTGAGCTCCTATGTACTCAACTCTGGGTAGCTCTTAGGGAAGGGCCAGAGGAGAGGGCCGCCTAAGCCTTCCCCACCCCCACTCCCTTGGGCTAGCTGGGAAAGCGCAGTCCTGTCCCAGGGTGGGCTAGCAGCCCTGAGCAGTGGAACCCTTAGGGGGCTGGAGCAGCCATGGAGCCACCTGGAGGGGCTATGGTAGAAGCTGGGCCTTGAAGAGCGGCACAAATCAGTGTGATCTTGGGCTGGGCCCTGGGCTCAAAGCAGGGCTGGAGGACTGAGTCTCGGAAGCTCTCCAAGGTCACCCACATGCTTTGGTGGGGAGTGAGGAGTGGAGAGTGGTAGCATTGTGCTGTCCGTAGTGCTGAAAGTTCCTGTCCTACACAGTGACCTCATTCCTTCAGTAAATAGGGCTTCTGGCCCTTCCCACCTCCTTGCCAGCACCTCTTGCCCTAACTTCTTGTCATTTTTTTCCCCAGATAGCCCAGGACCGTGTTGCTGCCCCTCCACCAGTCCCACTCATTCTCTGTGCCCAACCTGTCTCTTACACTCTCTCCCTGGTAACTGCCACCTAAAAATGGTCCCTCATGGTCCCTGTCCCCCATGCCTTGTCAGTTAGACTGTCAGACATAGACGTGCCAATGTAGGGAGCACTTGAAAGGGATACAGGGATGTTTGGAGTTGTCACATAGCTCGAGGGTAGTACTGGCGTTCAGCGGGTCGAAAAGTCCTACCCAACAGATACCTGACCTACCTGAGATGCCAGTAGCATCTTTGAGAAACAGAGTACATCACTTTCACTGAGAGGAGAAACTGAGGCCAAGAGGGAAGGGACTTAGCTAAGGTCACTCAGCCAGCCAGCCAGAGACAAAACTACAGCCAGAAGAGCAGTCCCCCTCTTCTCCCAACCAGGCTTCTGAACCACTTAGGTGACTGCCTGAACCAGGAACTCTCATCAGAAAGGGGCTGGCATCTGAAAGAGGGAAAGGCCACGGTAATGGGGACTGAGGCACTTTGGGAGAGGAGACCTGGCACCCTGCAAGGAACAGGGACCAGGATTCCCCAGCCACGGAGCCCTGCAAGTGAGGATCCTGCTTGCATCCTCCAGACCCTAATGCCCCTGGCAGGCCACACCGCACACCATCAGCATTGATCTTCGGCAGGGGCACTTGGGTTGCTATGGCAACAGGCACCCACCTCACGGCATCCAGCCCTGCGATTCTGGTCTGGCCACCTGCCCTCAGACTTTCTGTGCCCATTGTCCCATGGTTCCCAGGTAGGGGGGGACTCCTCTGTCTTACTCTCTCCTATCCAAAGCTGTGCTTGAGGGCATAGTGTCCTCATTAGCAGCTCCCCCGAAGAGCTGGGCACATCTGTCTTCCAGGCCCCTGGTACCTAGAGTCTCTAGCCAGAAGCTCATCTCCAGGCATGACTGGGCCCCCAGAGGGAAGACCCTTCCACCACCACATCCCACATCTCAGACCCTGCTTTCCAAGGGGTTGGCACATCGGAGTCAGTTTGACGCAGGCCGTATGTACGTGATGGCTAATTCCTGCAGGGGGAGCTGGAGACGCCCATATGGTCTCTGCCTCCCTGTCTGTCCCTAGGGAGCTTACGTTCAGGAGCAAAGACCAGAAAAAAAGGATCAGGCCCAGAAAGACGAAACCCATAGTGAATTATGGCAAATGCTCTAAAATAGATTTTTGGTTTTCAAACTATGGGTCATAGCACAATGGTGGATGGCGAAGTCAAATTAGTGAGTCATGACCAGCATTTGTATATAAAATGAATAGAATTCATTAGACTGGAATAGGAAGAAAAATCTCATAGCTGTGGTCAAGATGAATTTTGCTTTGTGAAACTGGCCTCACTCATGTAGGGCGTGTGTGGGGTGGAGGTGAGGGTGTGGGTGGGTGTGTGCTGGGTTGTGACACCACATGGATGTGTGGCTCGAGGACAGTCGAATGTGAAGGCCCATGTTTCAAGAGATGGCAAGGCCTAGAGGAGGCATTTAGAGGAAAAAAAGAAGAGATTGCTTAAATGCCTGGGGTGCTGGGGAAGCCTGCGGGAGGAGATGGCGCTGGAGCTATGGTTTAGAGGATAGGAAGGAGTTTGTCGGTGAGCCATGGGTAAGAGTGAGGAAGGTGTTTTAAGAGGGGGTTCAGTATAGAGCCAGCCATGTGCCAGGCCTGCTAGGGCAAATGTCAAGTGCCATGTGGAGTGGCAGCAGGAGGGGGATGGATTCCAGAATAAGAAAGCCAGGACACAGGAGTCATAAAATTTGGTACCCCCTGGTGGGCATTGACATAAGGGACCAGAAAAGTCTCAGATTTGCAGCATCTCTACCCTGACTCCCTCCCATCCTCAAGACCACCCCATGGTTAGTACCATGGGGAGATACCATACTTGGGAAAGTATTCTGAGTTTCTGTCCTTGGTTAGCCCCATGCAGATCAGCAAGACCAGACTCACACTCCTAAACAACTCAGGCCAGGTTATGAGCAAGGGCTGGAGTGTGAGGCTCAGGCTATCGGGACTCTGGGGTGGGGTGGAATGGGGGACTCAGGAGAGAGAAATCTATGAGATGGGAGCAATCAAAGAGGCCTTCCTGGAGGAAGGGGCTTAGCACTGAACTTCAGGAAAGCTGGATAACATCTGTGAACACATCCCTAGAAGATAAATGTTCTGCCCTTTGAACCAGAGCCGGGATCAGGGTCTGTCTCACCTCAGACAGTCCTGTTGAGAGGGACCCTAAACCCCTACCAGTAAGGGATTCTTCAGTTTACAAAAGGACCAGCCCGTCCCCGATACCTTTACGTGGGTCCTTTTGACTCACCCCACACTCTGTCCTTCAGTAACATCACTAACCCTATGCACCAAATGCTCTTAACACACAACCTTTCTGTAATGAAACAGCCCCAAGGAAGGAGAAAACCCAAGAGTGGATGTGGATGCCACGGTGAGGGGTAAGGGGCTGGTGTCCTCACTTTGGGGTCAGGATTGCCTCGACTCCCACCAGGACCAGGGTGGCAGCCACAGGCCAGTAACAACCCTGAATCTGAAAAATCTCTGAACTCAGAGCACCACATTAAAACACAATTAAGTGAATAGACTCTCCCCCATTATTTCTGCTCCTTGGCAAGTGCTCCCTTAATAATCCCATCGCTTTGAACTCGCTGTCAGCTCAACAGAAGTGGGTTTTTTAAGTAACTTAATTATTTCAGAACTCACTGTTTCCAGAAGCAATCTAAGTTCCCCCTCCAGCTCTGTGGCTCTGTGCTCCGGGAGCTGTTTATTTTGATTAGTTTTGTCGTATATATCTAACAGCCACCCAAAAGAAAAATCCACAGACAGCTGCCCATTAGCCAGAGAGCAGAAAACCCCAGTACAAATCGCCCTCAAACAACAGATGGTTCAGAGTTCGTAATGAAGTGGGGGAGGTCACCTACACAGTCATGGGGCAAAGCAGAGACTGCCAAAGGGCCGTGGAGTTCTCAGGTGGGAGGGGTTCCTCCTGGCTGGAAGTTGAGGGTGGGCTACCTGGAGGTGGTGACTTAGGAGCTAGGACTGACAGTCAAGCTAGGATTTCAAGAAAGTAAGTATGAGCCTTCTCCGACCTTCCTACGTTCCCCGCCGATGGAGCCCACCCTTGTGTACGTCAGACATCGGTGCTCTGAAGTGTCTGGGCAGATTCCAGCCAGACGCTGAGAGATCTCACACGGTGCTCTCGCGGGCAGGCGCAGGTCAACATTGGCAACACAGTCCTGTTTCCCCCCGTGCCCCTCACTCCTGTGTCCCACTGCTCGGTCGCCAGGGGTTAGGAACATGCAGCTTGAAGCCAGACCTTCTGGGTTTGAATCCTGGCTCTACCTCTTCTCATTTTTATAGCTTTTGACAAGTAGGTTAATCTCTCGGTGCCTCAGTTTCCTCTTCTGTAACATGGGTTACGATGACCCATGGGGTTGCTGGGAGGATGGAATGGACGAGCGTACCTACGGTGGTTGAAAGACAGTCTGGTCTGTGGGGAACACCCACTCTGTGAAGGGTAGCTGGTATTAAAACAGAAGTCCTGATGCCGCTGGGAGGACGTGTGGAGGTCATACATATAAAGTGAGGGAAGAATGGAAATTATTTGGTGTTGAAAGCGGCGAATCTTCAGCCACAACCCAGGGCTACCAGTCAGGTTCAGTTTCAAACAAAATTAAAGAAAGTAGACAAAATGCTAGTCAAAGATTATATCAAAAATGGGTTTTATCCTGCCTTGTAACTACCATGTGTGGTAAGCCTTTTGCACAATTTTCACCTAAATGACTTTCCCGTGAACTTTTAGACGTCTGTTGTGTTTCGTGGCCTAGGGAGACTGAGAAGTATGAACCTTATCCTGTGGGTACCTGGGAGCCAGGGGGTGTTCTTGAGGAGGGGGAGTGACCTGCCTCTTGGTGGTTGACATCTCTTGTAGGCAATGCCTACCGAGAGTGCTTGGAGAATGGGACGTGGGCTTCACGGATCAACTACTCACAGTGCGAGCCCATTTTGGATGATAAGGTGAGTGGCCCCCACCTGCCCCACCCCTCATCCCTGTACATGTATAGGACTCAGGTTGAGCATAGAGGACCCCAAGTGTGACAGAACCGGTCCTTGTGCAGCCCAACCACACTTTTTTGCATTTCTTCCCCCTGCCTCCACGTTCTGTCCCCTGCTCACTGACACTAGGGGAGAGAAGGGGGACACAGACCCCCACCTTTGGGAGAGCTCTGGCTAGCAGAGGACACAACCATGTCTGGCATGTGACAGAAGAAGGGAATGACGGTATGACCAGTGTCCCAATATCTAACAGGTTGTGTGACTTCCTTCCTCCTCTGGGCCTCAGTTTCCCCATCTAGCATTCTCATTCTGTGACTCCACCTGGGAACGAGCACAGCCTCTGGAAGGCTGGGCCCCACGGGAATCTGGGTCCCGCTTACACCTTGCCAGCCCCCTTGCTCTGGAACTGGGTTCCAGGCTGCATGCAGTGCCAGCCTCCTCCCCTTTGAAGCTTCACCTCACCCCTGACCCAAAATGACACGTCCCACCTCCACCCCCCTCCTCCTTCACCCATTACAGCCCCCAGTGAGGCTGCAACTTTCCCCAGGAAGTCTAAGTTCGGAGGAAAAACATGGAGCCCCCCTGAGAAAGGGATGCCACAAAATGTGAACCCAAGGGGGTCTACGGTGGGGCCACAGGAGTGGCGATGGGATGGCTCATAAAGAAGGAGGCTCCCGCCAGCCCTCTGTCCTCCCCTCTCCAGCCAACAGCCTCTCTGAGCAGGGGCAGACCACGGTGGGATAGTCTGCCCTGGCAAGAAGGAGTATTTGATCACTGCTTCTGTTTCGAATTGCCAGCACAGTGACCATAAAGAGGAGACTGGCTTTTATTTGGCATTAATACTGTTCCGAACTTCTCTACAGACATTGCGTCCCCTCATTGCTACATCCGGGACAGACTGATCCCAGGGCGCCCTCCAGACTTCCCAGAGCTTGCTGCCTCTGAGGCAGGAGGGCAGGTTGGCTCCATTATACAGATATTAAAACTGAGGGCCAGCGATCTAAATCAACTCACCCTCAGTCACTCAGCCAGCGAGGCTGTGAGCTGAGGTTAAACACAGGTGTGGCAGCTCCCAGTCCAGAATTTAAAAGACCGTAAAATCTAGAGAGCCACACCACTGGCGTATCCCAGAAGAGGCTGTGTGCAAACCGGCCGCCCAGCTGCCTGTCAGGGGGTCTGACTGCAGCCATTTGTCTGTGCCAAGAGCTGCCCATGGCCAACAGGAGGGAGCGCTAGGAGCCAGATGTGGTGATGACACTCGAAGCCACTTCTGCCTCCAAGGTCACAACACATAGGGTGGCCATAGCAGGCGTGCCCAGCCCCACCCTCCGTGTGCCCCATGCCTCCATCCACCTGTGTGTGTGTCTGTCTGTCCAGCAGAGGAAGTATGACCTGCACTACCGCATCGCCCTTGTTGTCAACTACCTGGGTCACTGCGTTTCTGTGGCTGCCCTCGTGGCCGCCTTCCTGCTTTTCCTGGTCCTGCGGTGAGTCCCCCCCACCCCGCCACGGCCTGCTGCTTTTCCCTCCCCCCCCAGAGGGTCTCGCCTCCACTCAGCCCTGAAGCCAGTGGACAGAGGGGTTCGGGGGAGCGGCCAGGGCACTGACCGCTGGCAGGCAGGCAGGATGCAAGAGGGGAGCTGGCTCCGAGAGATCCAGCTGTGGCCACCACCGGGGGAATGTGGCTCCTGCTGCAGCCCTGCCTTCACCCACGGCGGAGGCCCTTGGCTGGCCTCGGGGGCTGCAGTGCCAGCTGTTTCCTGAGCCCGGGGAAGAGGCTCCCGCTCACTCCCGATCCCGGCTGAGCCCTGGCCCGGGCCTCCCACAGGAGTATCCGCTGTCTGCGGAACGTGATTCACTGGAATCTGATCACCACCTTCATCCTGCGCAACGTCGTGTGGTTCCTGCTGCAGCTCATCGACCACGAAGTGCACGAGAGCAATGAGGTCACTGGGCCGGGGCTGGGGGCTGGGGGGCTCCGGGCTCGGGGGCACCAACCTCTCTTGCCCAGTCCTCAGGTGTCAGCCCGCACCTGAGCTCACCTCTACCCCAATCACTGTCCCTCCCAAGCTGGGGCCAGAGGCAGGGCTGGGGAGGGGTGGGACAGGGGGTACTGCCAGGCCTGGGTCTTGAGAGCAGCACCGACCTCAAACCAGACTGGTTTAGCCTGTTCCACTCCCCATCTTCTGAATCCAGGACCTCCCAAAGACCCCTTAGAGAAGAAGAGGCTGGAATTAAGCTCTGTTGAGCTTTATCTCAATTCCAGTGAGAGACCTGTCGGGTTATTTTCCCCATTATACAGACATGGAAACTGAGGCTCAGGGAGGTTACGTGACACTGTAACGATGCTTCCACATCTAAGCCAGCAGGATCTTGACCAGCCCCCCCCCCCCGCCACATATTAGCTGCCCAGCCTGGAGTTGTGCCAACTGCTGTTGTTCTACTTCCAAGTCCCTGCAAAACCCGAGACGAACGAGGCCAAGCAGAGTCCTGTGGCACACCATTAGAGACTTCCCAGTATATTTTCTTTGGACGGTGGACCTGAGCAGACACCCAGCCTGGTCTGACCCTTAACTTGCCCCCCCCATTAAGCCCTGCCTCAGCACTAGCTGAGTTCAGTCCAATTTGGGGGGCCCTGCAGCCCCATATTAGCTTGAACTGATAAGATGTCTCTTAACTTGGAGAAAAAGCAGGGTTGGGAGGAGGGGGTCTTTAGCTTCCTACCGCAGCAAGATTTTTTGAGAAGAGGAGGCAGACAACCATGTGGGGCCCAAGATCAGGGCTGGGACCCTGGGGGAAAGCCATGTGGGCAGAGACCAGCTCAGCACAGGGCCAGCTGACAGCCAGAGTCATCAGAGCCGGACAGAGAGGGGACTCACTGTCCACGGGGCAGAGTACTCCCATCACAGGGCTCCCTGACCACTGTTCCCCAGACCCCAACCTCGGCTCTGAGGGTACCCTGGGAATGAAGCCCGGGGAAAGATGGCCAGGTCAGGAGGCCTGAGAGCTGGCCATGGCACTCTGTGGCCCTGGACAGGCTTGTTCTCTGCCCATACCCCCACCTCCCGTCTGCAGGGTACTTGGGAGGGTAGGTAGCCCTGCTCAAAGGGACAGGGACAAAGGCAAATGGCAACAACCCTCATTTCTTGGTGTCTGCCTTAGCCAGCCTTCATCTCCTTTAACTACCCTGTAAGACGCCATGAGAAGCTTCCCCATGTCACAGTGAGGTTCAGGGTACAGCGACTTGCCCCGGAGATGGTGAGTCTCCACCCAGAGCCAGCAGTGATCATCCTAAGCCCAGAATCTTCCAAAACCAGAGATTTTGGAGAATCACCTCGATGGCTGCAGCTCACCTTCATAACCCCTGCACTATTATTATTTATATAACAACTTCCTCTTAATTGACTCACTGCTTTTTTTCTACACGAAATTTCCTATGTCATCCCTAAATGAAAACCTCGCTGCGGATTGAAGGTGACTCTTAAAAAAACTGACAATGAAAACACAGCAGTGTTGTTCAGTTCTAGCCTCTGCCTGCAGAAAGCTCAGACTCCCTCTTTCTTGATGAAAAAGATCAGAAAGTGCTGGGGGAGAAGCCAGAGAAGGGACTGGTGCGGGCTGGCGCCTTAACTTCTTCCCAAACAGCGAGAGAGAATTAGGTAGAGCATGGGGCTTCCCAGAGTGAGACTGGGGGGTACTTAATGCACGTCCACCAGGCAACGCCTGGCCAGTGCCTGCGCCGTGCACTGGGGCCCTGGCCCCAGGTAGCCCCTGACCGCCGCCTGCCCCGTACAGGTCTGGTGTCGCTGTGTCACCACCATCTTCAACTACTTCGTGGTGACCAACTTCTTCTGGATGTTCGTCGAGGGCTGCTACCTGCACACGGCCGTCGTCATGACCTACTCCACCGAGCGCCTGCGCAAATGGCTCTTCCTCTTCATCGGATGGTGTGAGGGTCCCTGGGGGCCGCAGGGCCTAGTGGGGAGGGGGCAGTGCTGACAAGGTCACCTCCCTGCATCTTGGGTCCAAGGACAGGTGCACAGCCCTCCCTGCCATCCCCAGGACAGGCCGAGGATGCGGCCACTCCCTTCCATTGTGGGGGAGGAAGAAGCAAGTAGTCCCTCCGACAGAACATGTTACAAACAGCCCTCCTCTCCTTGCCTTGGAAGACCAGTCCAAAGACCTACGTCTCTGGCTTCGAAAGAGAAGCTGGCCAGCTCCACTTCTCTATCAAATAATCTCAGAAAATCATGCCATGCCCTCCTCTGTCCGACCTGCTTAGAGGGGGTTGCTGAGAAAGGGAGAAGGGGGGGGTCAGGGTGGGGCCATGGATGCTCTACAGTTGGATGGTTGGTGCCAGGCCCCTTGTGGTCCCTTCACCCTGTATTCTACATGAGGGCCCTCGTCTGTCTGTCCACTGTAGCCTGTGTCTGTCCTTCTTTCAGGCATCCCCTGCCCCATCATCATTGCCTGGGCCATTGGCAAACTCTACTATGAAAATGAACAGTAAGTAGGACCGGCCACCTGCAGGGGTCAGAGGGGTGTCAGGAAAGTTCAGGCAAGGGATCCAGCCAAGCCGTAGGGCAGGAATTGAAGCCCTACTGGGACAGATTGACCTTCCCATTGTCCCTATAGTGAGAGAATATCCCTGGCTCCCAGAGATACTCATGTGGTAGGTGTCAAGTCGACTTTGTTGACCTGAGTTAGGAGTCATGGTTCTTTTAGGGGCCTTAATGCATGACCCCTTTGGCTTTCGGTAAGGCCTCCTCCTCACAGTGGCAGGTCTGGCCTGGGGTATATAGAGGAGGCCAAGGGCTGGAGGCTGTCAGCCTAGAGCACATCCAAGGTTGGGTCAGTGAGCCTGTCACAGACCCCTGGGCCAGGGAAAGCGGGCCCTTGTTTTATGCTGTCATCCCAGTCTTGGCCTGGCGTAGTGTCCCATCCTGCGACCCTCCCTGCATCAGAGATGTTGATATTTAAGCCACACCCAGATGATGGCAATTCTGGCTGTGGGTCAGCCAAGGAGTAAGCTGAGAAGCTGGGTGCCACCAGCTGAAACAAGAGGGGACAGGGGAATGTCAGTCTCCAAGAGGTCTCTGAGGCCTGGAGAGAACGGATGAGATTTGGGGGCAGGGACAGAACTGGGGTACACTCCAAGAACCCAGCGCTGGGAAGAGCTTCTAATGATTAAAACTACCTGAGAATAAGAAGGCTGCCGTGAAAGGTAGTGAGCTTCCTGTCAAAGGGGGTGTTCAAGCAAAGACCAGAAACCCCAGTGCTGGGAGGCGCCAGGGGAGATTCCTATCTAAGGCAGTGTGCACTGGATGACCTCTAAAGTTAGGGAGGACACGGTCAGAATTTCCCAAAGTCCCTGTGGCCCTTCCTGAAGTCTAGTAGGAGTGGTTGACAGAACCAGTCTGCGTCCTGGCCCCACCCTTCCCCTGGACTCTGAAGCTTCTACACCCACCATCATCCCCAGAGAGTAAGCAAGCCTCTGGTAGCAGCAGGCCCCCTTCACTGGGTGAATGAGGCGCAGCTCAGAGAAGGGCTGGGGTTCGGGGCTGGAGAAGGCTCCCGCCTCTACATCTGCTGCTTTGTGCGGCTGAGTGCCTGGCACGTGGAGTAGCAGGTTCCAAGCAATGCAGAAGCATGTGCTACCGGGGGCCTGGGCCCTGGGCCAGCAGGGGGGAGCCCAGCTCTCCCTTCATTCGTGAGCCTCCTGCATGCCTAGCCCCGGGTGCCACAGTCTGGAATGGGGTAGGGGAGTGAGGAGGAGGGGGAGGAGACCCAGGGTCTGCCCTCAGTCCAGCTGGTAACACCAGACCCTCCATGGAGGGCAAAAGACAGCCCAAGGGTGTGCTGAGATCGTCAGAGGGGCCGGGGCCATCCACCCAGGCATTGGGTCTCAGGGATTGGGTCTCAGGAAGGGTCAAGCCAGAGAACCCTGGGCCCAAGTCTACTGTGGTGGCCAGACTGTGGCTCAGCAGGCCACTTACAGCCACCCCATCTTTGCAGGTGCTGGTTTGGCAAGGAGCCCGGCGACCTGGTGGACTATATTTACCAAGGCCCCATCATCCTCGTGCTGCTGGTAGGTCCTCAGTGGGGACCGGGATGGGGCTGGGCACCGGGAGGACGCAGAGGACCCACCCAACAGAGATGCTGGGGAAGAATGTGGCCCAGGGTGGCCCCCCTGCACACCGTCTGTACATACCACCCCACTTCCTGGCACCCCCACTCCCACTCTCCCTACTCTATGCTCCATCCCCTGGTGCAGCCCCCTCACCTCTGGCCCTCAGGTTCTTCCTCTGGGCAGAGAATCGGTCTGACTGGCAGATTTCTAGTGCCTCCCACATCTGACGTCCCCTTGCCAGGTACTGAGACAGCCAGGCGAGGGGGCGGCTGATGGCAAGAGAAGGGTGTGCGGACTTCTGTTCAGCCCAGACCTATACCCCCCTCTGTCCCCAGCGACCCCCTCTGGGGCCCAGCCCACCGCCCCCAGCCTGGAGCAGAGCTACCAGAATGAGGCATAATGAGCGATTGTTCCTTGCCTGGCTCCCTGCCCTTTGCCAAATGTATTCGCATTTAAGGTATAATTGCCAGCACGTCTTTAATCCACAACGAGCTTTAATTAAGGTAGAGTTTAAGTAGAGGCTGCATTCTACAAAAATGAACCCATTATATATCATACATTTTGAAAAAGAGACATGCAAAAAAGCCCCATAAGAAATTGGCATTTACGTAAGACTTATTTCAGGCTTGGTAATTTCGGGCTCCTGTATGCACCAGCTGCCTTAAAGGGCCACCAGCTCCTTGTGGGATACATAGGAGGGAGAGAGAGAGAGAGAGAGAGAGAGAGAGAGAAAGAGAGAGAGAGAGAACGAGAGCACGCCATCCTCCTCTTGCACACAGCAGGTGCCTAATGGGGGTTCTGTAGTCTACCTTGGAGACAATTAGTGTTTATCTCTTTCATTTCCTGACTCCTCCTTTTTGTGACTTCTTCTGGAGTTCATCTCCCCCATCTTTGGAGTGCCCTTGATGTATATGAACTAGAGATGACTAGGGAGGTTTTCTACCCACTGCCTGAAATTCCACCATCAGAAATTCCACCTTATTTCAGAGGCAGAAGCCAGTCCTTCGGCAGTCAGCGGGGTAGGGGGAGTGACTGTCTTTGGAGTCCCCAGCTGCAACGAGTCACTTATCCCCAGCTTCAGTGTGAACGGAAACCCCTTGAGACCCATCTCCTCCCCAGCCAGCTGCTGAGAGCCCATCCTGGAGGGATAGGGCTTTTCATGAATCTGGGACCCTGCCAAGAAGGCTGGCTGGGGTGGGGCTTCAGCCATAGTGGGGAGGGAGCCCCCGATTGCAAGGATGTTGGGCAGCGTGAGGAAATGAACAGAGAATGGGAGCTGGGCATGGAGGGCTCCGTGTCAGCCCCCACTCCCCGCCTGCTCCTTCTGGCCCCTTTTTCTGCTTCCGCCCCCCACCTCTTGGCCCAAGAGCCCTCTGCATCTCCCTTTGGGCCCAGCCCACACCCCACACCCGGCTATTGCACTTACAGGGCTTCTAGGTTCCCCACTGACCTGTCCAGAAGCTCCATCTTCATTACTTCCAGATCTCACATCACCCATGCCTGGAAATAGGAATTATGATCCCCATTTTATAGCTGAAGAAATTGAGAGAGATGAAACTGACGGCCCAAGGTCACCACTAACTAACAGCTAGCTGAGCTGAGACGCAGGGGCCCATCACCCACCCCCTGCCTGTCCCCTTGGTCTTACAGTTACCCCACCACCCCTGCCCTCCCCTGATGGTTCATGGCTGCATTTCTGCTGCTGAAAGACACGACCAGGCTTATTTCTGGGTTCTGGGAAGTGAATTGGCTGGTTCAGTTTGCAGGAGGCTGTTGTCACGGTGTTGTCATGGGAAAGGCATGTGGCACTTACTGGGTCCTGCTCTGGACCAGGTGCAGGGCTCAGGGCTCTCCATGAGAATTTTAACCCATGCCGACCTTCTGAGACAGGCTCTGTGGTGTCCCTTTAGGACTGCTGAGGAGGCAGAAGCTCAGGGAGGTTAATGAAGCAACTTGCCCAAGGCCATGCAAGTGCCCTTTGCCCAGCCAGACTTAGAGCCATGGGACAAGAACTTGGTGCCAGGTGTTCGTTTGGGACCACCTCCCAGGAAGCACTGTGAGGGGTGGGAGTGGAAGTCAAGGCAGGGAGGAAGCCAAGGTGAGGTGACGAGCTAACTTCCATGGGGACAACCACGTGGAAGTCTCAGATTGGTCCCCCACTGAAGGTTGGGAAGCTGGGTTACTTCTCCACACACCTCCCGCCTCATCAGTGGCAGTTGCCCAGGGGACAGGAAACCCGCCCATTTCCAGGCCCCTCAGTTGTCAGCCTGAGCTAGCTCCCCTGGCACAGAGGGAGCCTGAGGCTGAGAAGTGTCCCCAGCAGCTGCAGGGGACCCCCAGCTCGGCTCCTTCAGGACACGCCCATCGGGTCTGTCTGACTAAAGTCTCCTCGCTCAGTGCTTCTCCCAGCAATGTCCCAGCAGCCCCCCGTCCACATGCAAATTCCAGGGCCCCCCCACCTGCCCCTGGGAATGTCTGGGGTGGGCCCCAAGATCTGCATTTGGACGAAGGGCCCCGGGTACCTTGGATGTGCATGCCCAAGTCGGAGAGCCATGGTGTCCGGGGCCTTGCCAGGCAGGGATGTGCATCGTCCGGGCTTTCTCCGTGGCCCAGCCAGGGCCCTGCTCGCAGGGGGTCTCGGGATGTGGGCCTGTGAGGCTTCACCCGCCTGGAGCATGCCAACAGGAGGAGAAAGCAGAGGCACCCAGTGAGGAGCAGGCTCCCAGGCGCCGGGAAACAGACGGGTCTCGAGGCTTCTGGAGGTACCCCCAAGTCCATCTGGCCAAGTCGCTGGGGTCCACAGATGCACGTGGGACAGACAGGCCGGCCGGCCGTATTGAACTGACCCGGCGAATGTGCAGTCCGGGAGGCTGAGAGCAGGGGAGCAGTGAGAGGAGGGACCTGAGCTGTGTTGGCAGCACCCCAACAAGCATGCCCAATACCCAGAACTGGAGGGAGCAGGGGCTATCTCTGAGGCTGGGAACCATGTCCGAAGCCCAGGAGGCAGGAACGTCAGTCCCTTTCCATCTCCCTCCTTGCCTGCCTCTGCACAAGCCACAGCGAAGTTCGAGGAGGGTCTCCCGTGAGCACCAGACTTAGCAAGTACCCTCACCTTGTGGGGAAGGGGCGGGGGGTGGCCCAGGGTGCTCTTCGCCGGGGAGCTGGCTCTGTTTACTTTCCCTGCCTTGGTGGGAGGCGGTATGCTGTGGGGCATCCTAGAACAAGCTCTGGTTGTGGCCCCCTGGGATTTGTGACCCTGAGGAACCTCCTCGCTTGGAGCCTCGGTTTCTCACCTCTAACATGATGATGCCTGGCCCTGCTTCATGGAGTCACCGGGAGGACCCATGGTAGCCCTGGGGCTCCGCCTCCGGCCTGTCCTCCTCGCACCTGGAGGCACAGGTCTGGATCCCGTGCTGATGGGCCTCGCAGTGCTCTCCTGAGCTCTGGTCACCCATCCCTGGCAGTGTGGCCTGTGCCGTCTGTCTGCTTCCTTCCATCTGGCCCAGATTTCATAAACTCCTGCAGGAGCAACAGCACGAGGCAGGGGTCCGGAGAAGGACGCTGAGGCCTCAAATCCTGACACCAGTGTGTCTTATGTGGCGTGGGCAAGTGATAGAGCCTCTCTGAACCTCAGTTTGTGCATCTGTAAAATGGGAATAATGATCACACCTACCGCATAAGGCTGCTGCTTGAGGAGTAGCCATGAAGTGCTTGGAACAAAACCGGGAATGATGTGGGTCCTGGGCCACATTAGGGAGCACTAAGCCTCCCTTGTCCGTCCTAGTAGCAACCATATGTCCAGATCCTGACTCTGGGCCTGACACACACCACCGCCTGCCAGACCGGGGCTCTGACCAGGCTGGGGCCCCCCTCCCACAGAGCCTCATTAGGAACTAATGTGCCCGAGCTCCCAGCATCAGAGCTCCAAGAAACACGGGGCAGGAGCGAGGCTGGACTTCTCCGGGGGAGTTTCTCTAGGGGGTCTGGCCTTACTTACCCTTTCACCCTGTACGCTCTCCCCTCAGCATTCCCGGAGCCCCTGCCATGTGGGCTGCCCTAGGAACATTCTGGGCTGGGAGGGCCCTGCAGTCGCTGTTCTAGAAGGAGGTAGATTTCACTGCTTGGGCTCATCTCAGCCACAGTGGCTGCTAGCTGGCCTATCTCCCCCCGGGCCTTTCTTTGCCTGAAAAGAAATCCCCCACCTTCCTTTAGCCCTCAGCTCAAGTGCCATTTCTCTTGGCCTTTCTGACCCCTTCCCCCAGACCATAAGACTTTTGGGAGCAGGGACCTTACACATGGCAAGTCAGCTCACTGAATGAATGAATGAATGAATGAATGAATGAATGAATGAATGAATGAAACTAGGCTGGACAAGGCTAGGGTACAATAGCCAGTGCTCACTGAAGAACTGGTATTTGGGTTGGGGGGAAGAGGAAGGTCCAAGAGTAGAAAGCTCAGTGTGGGCTGGGGGCCTGAGGCTCCCTGGAGGAAGGGAGTGGAGAAGATGCTGTGAAGGGGTGGCTGGGGACCACACTTACAAGGAAAGAGTGACTCTCAGGCTTCATAGACCTAGGCCGGAGATGGAATGGGGGCAGCATCACTGACCACCTGCCTCACATGAGTAGAGGGGATAAGGCTTGTATCCCAGCTCCTTGGGATGAGACCCTGTCCCTGCTCTTGCCTTGGCACATGGAACAGGACCCTACAGCCAGGAGGTGCCCTGCAACTTACTGACAGAATGGATGCCTGGGCGGGTGGGTAGGTGGGTGAGTAGACAAACTGACGGATTATTGAGTAGGTATTTAGATGGATGAATGGATGGATGGATGGACGGATGGATGGATGGATAATTGAATGAACTGGTTAGTGGGTTGATGGATAATGGGTAAATAGATTGAATGCAGGGAATGTACCAGAAACGAGAATATATTTTGATTCCAGCAGCCTCTACTCTCACAGAAGTCGGGAAGAATCAGAAAAGGTCAAGTGTTTTGTACCACTTGTATAAAAAAATTAGGATTGACCTATCTGTTACGGTGACCTTGTGATCCAAGGGAATACACCAGAAACCCAGGAGCTAGAAATTAGAGGAGCCTTAAGAAGCAGGCTGTAGCAGACCACTGGCTGAAGTCTTCCCCCCCACCCCTTACCCTGGGCTCCCAGGCCAGCCGTGGGTGTGAGAGCAGCAGGCTGTGGTGGAGGAGAAGCCTGAGCCCTCCAGGCCCCCAGAGCATCCTCCAGCTTTGGGGTCATGCAGAGGCCACAGGGCTCTCTGTCCCATGATGTCTGCCAGTGTCCCCCCACTCTCAGCCTGGGATCCAGAACTTAGGAGGGCTTAAGAAGTGACAGATTCTTGGGACAGAGCCTTGGGCGGAATGTGAGTGTGTATGTGCACACACATGTGCTCACACATGTGTGTAGGCATGAGCCAACAGACGCCCTCTGACCATGGGCACTACCTCGGGAGAGATTCCCAAGAAAGGGAACCTCACTTTTCTGTCTGCTCACGTTTGGAGACGGATGTGGAGAAAGGCTGGCATTTCTCCCACGCCCACAGATCCACAGGCTCTCATATGAAGACACTCACACAAGCACAGAGAACAGACCCCCCCGTAGTGTTTGGAGGGCAGCGCAGTCACGCAGACAAGCCGGTGCAGACGGACGGGACACTGGCAGGCCCGCGGTGACCATCCACAGCGCGAGCATGGCTCGGGCGGCCCGGGCAGGTCCTGGGAAGAGACTGGGTGCGTCCGTTCTGATGCCGAGAAAAGGCCCAAAACGAAGACAAATGAGGCCCTTCCAGGAGCCGTGGAGCCAGCCCAGCAGCCCATTCATCTTCATTGCCTCAGACGTGCCTGGGAAGCGTTTTCCTGGGTGCAAGGGAGGGATGGTGAGCGACTAGTCACTCCCTCTGGCCAGGTCCACTCCGCCAGGGTAGCAGGGCCTCGGGGGAACCCTCACTCGACAAGAGGGGACCCTGCAGGGGACAGGGCAAGGGACTGGGGTGGAGCTCTGGCCAGCTCCTGCGGCATCCCCAAGTGGGGCAGGGGGGTTGGGGACTTTCTGAGGAGCTGCGCCTCAGGAGAGGGGGCCTCTGTGTCCTTGGTCACTAACTCCAAGGCTGCTTTTCCCCCCTCGGGTCTGGAGGTGGAGAAGCAGGCCCTGGAGCCCTCGGGGGACGGGGAATTGAGCAAACGAAGCATCTGCCTGTCCTCGTGAGGGAGAAGCAGAGGCCTTGGGACCACAGGCAGGGGCTGCGGTGACGGGTAGGACAGATGTGTCCATGGGACATGGGGTTCAGTGGGCTGCAGGGGGAAGTGGCTGCCTCTCAGTTCATTCCCCACCTTATGGTCCTTCTCTTTTTTGCCTTCCCTCTCTCCAGATCAATTTTGTATTTCTTTTCAACATCGTCAGGATCCTAATGACAAAACTGCGAGCATCTACCACGTCAGAGACGATCCAGTACAGGTGAAGGATGGGAGCCTTAACCCCTGGGGGCAGGGATGAGGGGGGGATCTGGGCAGAGCCCTCCAGAGCCTCACAATCCTCAGCCGGGGAGCTTTTCCCACGGGAAATGGCACCCGAGTGAGGCCCTGCTTGCGGTGTGGGCTCAGACTGCCTTGTCGCCCTCTCGCCCCCCAGGAAGGCGGTGAAGGCCACCCTGGTCCTCCTGCCCCTGCTGGGCATCACCTACATGCTCTTCTTCGTCAACCCTGGGGAGGACGACCTGTCGCAGATCGTGTTCATCTATTTCAACTCCTTCCTGCAGTCGTTCCAGGTGGGGTGTGGGACCACCTGGGGCTCCTTCCTCACCCCCTGACTAGGTCTTGGTCACCCTAGCCTGCACCTACTGGTGGCCCAGCACCTGTTCTGAGGATTTCTGACAGCCCGTCACTCGCAGTGGGCCCCAGCTCTGAGCTTCTGGGGTCCTGGGTCGAGGTGTTCCCAGCCATACCTGCAGAGTGGCTCCCCAGGCAGGTCACTGACTCCTCCCTCCTTCTTTTCCAGGGTTTCTTTGTGTCTGTCTTCTACTGCTTCTTCAATGGAGAGGTAGGAGACCAGGCTCCAAGGCAGTCCTCAGTTCCCAGCCCAGTGGAGCCGCCCAGCCTCTTGGGAGTGCCTGGGTCCCTGGCTCTGCTCAGCTCTGCCCTGGGCTGGGGAGGGGAAGGCCGGAGAAACCACCAAACTTTGGGAAACAGGAATCCTGCCTGAGGGCGTGGAACCAGTTTAGAAGGTCACCTGTGCAGGCTGGAAACAATAGGCCAGCCCCTCACAAAGGCACTTGGAGAGCTGGGTGAGCAGAGGAGTCCAGGCTGTAGGGTCTCACAGAAGAGAGAAGCCAGAGCACAGCTGGTAACAGGGGAAGACATTCCAGGAGCGAGTCAGGTGTGAGCCAAGCATCCAGGCCTTGGTGGACGCAGGGAGCAGGAAAGACACCAGCACATTCTCCCACCACAGAGCAGACCACACGCCTTGGGGCCGACGCCAGGGAACAAGGAACTGGGGACAGCCTGCTTAGCTCACAGAGCCCAGAATCTTGGCGTAAGCAGCTTGGGAGAGAGGCTCACACCAGCCTGTGGTGGGTGAGGACACACAGTGGGTTATGTGGCAAAGAGACACAGCCCCAGGTCCTGCGAGCTTCCGAACACTCAAGAGGGACGCCACCGCCACCCTGAGGCACTTCCCCTGCCTATGCAGAGGGTGACAGTGGGGTGTCCCTGCACACCTGGGTCTCTGTCGATTAAAAGCAGACCGCACATGGGCAAGTCCGACAGTGGAGACTGGCCTGGGCTGGAGGGCAGGGGGAGAAAGAGCAGCTAAAGCAAACACACGATGCCTCTGGGGAATTGAGTCTGTCCAGCCGTGGGCCAGACTCGCCTATGGGAACAGACTCACATATGGGAACACAGTCGGTTTTGCAGAACAATTCTTTAGGTGCAATACGGATGCGAATACTACGGCACCGCAATGATCAGGTTTTGAAACGGCTGGAACTGTTATCTTTCCATCTCAGCACGTGCTATGGCCCCTGAGGCAGGGTCTGTCCGCCTCTGGAGGGCGCTGGAAGAAGGGCTTTCAGGAGGGAGAGGGATGCCAAGTACCCGAGAAGAGAGCACAGTTGAGCGGATGCCCGGGAGAGCGAGAGGCAGATGTGCGAAGCTGGTGCTTGGGTCACACCATAAAGAGGAGGTGGCAGGGGGATGGGGCAGGGAAGGCAGCGTGTCCCAAGGCAGCGTCAGTGGGGAGCTTATCCAGGACAGGGATGAGGACAGAGGCAGGAGCTTCCGAAGCTAACAGCTTCAGGGGAAGGACCTGCTTCTGGAACCAGCCAGTCCCTCCCTGCGTATGAGGGTGGCGGCTGGGAGGGCACCCCAGCCTCCCTTTAAGGGCCCTGCAAGGGCAGGGAGCAGGGGAGAAGACTCCCAGTTCCCAGGACTGGCCCCCGACCCTGCAGGCGCAACTGAGCCTCTGCCTCCCCCACAGGTGCGCTCGGCCGTGAGGAAGAGGTGGCACCGCTGGCAGGACCATCACTCCCTCCGAGTGCCCGTGGCCCGGGCCATGTCCATCCCCACGTCGCCCACACGGATCAGCTTCCACAGCATCAAGCAGACGGCCGCCCTGTGACCCCTCCGTCACCCCGCTCACTCATCACTCCTCCATCAGGACAGCTTCCCTCTCCTCACGGGGCGCCTTTCTCTGGGTTCACTTTGCCACTTTGCCGCTCAGGCCCTGGTGGGGGCGAAAGGGAGGGAGAGACCGGCTGGCCAGCCCTGCCGGCTGGAGAGAGGTGTGTGGCCACAGGCAGCTCGAGAGGCTCTCAGGAGCCAGGCCCACTAGGCCCTGAGTCTCAGCGCAGAGGGAGCAGAGGGATGTCACAGGGACCACCCCCCTAGAAGAGCAGGTCGCATGTCTTCAGGCAATTGCCCACACGGGCCTCTCTCCCTGCATCCTCACTGTAGCCCCATTCACAGGCGAGGAAACTGAGGCCCAGCGCCAGGAAGGGCCTGCCCAAGTCACACAGCTCGTTCGTGGCAGAGCAGGGTGCTCTCATCTCTGTGTGGACCTCCCCACCGACAGCAGGGTGACATTCGGCTTTGCTCCCTGCTCCCTGCCTCCCTGCTCAGGGCTGCCCTCTGCAGTGGAGGGGGTCACAGCAGCTGGAAGCAAAGAATTAGTTTGGCTTCATCCCAGGGGTTCTCACCTACACCCCAGCCCAGGGCAGGCCGTCTCTCTGCCCCTCCCCAGCCATCCTCCTGTCCCTGGGTCCCGGGAAGGATGCTGCTTCCTGTCCCGGGAGACCTCTTCTCGTCCTAGTCCCCAGACTCAGGGAGGGACACGAGGGGAGGAAGACCCAGCTAGGGCAACCAGATACATAGTGCAGGATGAAACGAGGAGGAGAAGCATGCTGGCCGGGGGCAAGGAGTACGAAACCAATTAGGTCTTTGGTGATTAGAACGAATCTCCCAGCTCCCACCTGACTAGGCCTCATTTCAGCCTCCCCTTCAGAAACATCTCGGCTCTCTGTGAAATAAACCATGCCTCTGTGGAAACAGCCTCCCCTCAGGTCAAGTCAACCAGGCATATGAAGGGGTGCCGTGGCCGAGAATGGGGGGCTGGATCCATTCTCGTTTGCAGAGTCCATAGCCCTGGCCTAGGGCTGGTTCTCTCTGACCTGTCCCTTACTCCCCCAGGACAGTCTCTACCCTCCTCCCCTACCGAGGGCAGTTTAATCCAGCACAGAGGAGAGGTACAGCTCGCCCAGCACACCATAGCTAGTCTCAAAGGCCAATGTTCTGAAATCCGGAGGCAAGTGTAGACAAGGCCCCACGGTATCCATGAACAACTATGAGGACGTTTCCAGGACAGGGTGGGAGCGGAGGAGAGGAGGCAGGAGCCATCAGGTCAGGGTTCAAAAAGGCTTTTGCTCTAGGAATACCCCCAAAATATTTTTTTTTTATAATTATGTGTCCCATCTTGCATATTTTTCAGTTGACATCTAATGGGGTTTTTTTTACATTTTTAAATAGGCGAGAGAGGTGATTTCTGGCTTTTGGCAAATATTTACATTTTAAAATAAAACTGCCACAGCATGTTAAAATAAATCATTCAGAATCCAAACACAGCCGTGATTTAATAGCCACCCTCTTCTGTTTGAAAAAATAACAAGCTAACCAGCTCTTCCTCAATGGCTGGAAATTTTACATTGTTCCTTTTCTCTTTGAACTAGTATCTTCATTCCATGTCCCCCACAGAATTTCGTACTGATGCAGCGTTTTTATGGTTGAAAGTCTTTCCTTGCTCACCTTATCATACTTCTCTGCCACAAAATATATTTAGAAATTGAAATAGAATTATTTAATTTTCTGTGACTAAAATTTGTAAGAGTTTTTTTTTTTTTTTTAAGAAACATCTTCTGGATTGAGTTATCACAACTATTTTTGATATAAAATATAGGGTCCAATTGATTAATACCACATAGACACTGAAAGTTTTTGTAAGGCAAATGTTACACCTAAAAAGGAAAAATTATTGAGAACACATCTTCACGGAATGGATAGGAATTTAATGGTTCGTGAATCTGTGGGTGGAACCCCATTGCTGGAATGAATCAGGACTCAGCATCTTTTCTTTCTTTTTCATTTGTATAGCTCCACCGGCTGAGAACGAGCAGCCCTTTCACATAAATAAGTAGCTGTCACTCAGGTCTCTGACCTCCTTCTGGGACGATGCCGAGAACTGCATAGTGATCCAGCATCAAAAATGATGTGCCAGCCCACCACTCGATTAAGTCCCCTTTAAATCTGGCTCAAAGAAATGAACCGAAAACCATCTGACTTGCAAAGGCTTGGCTACCCCGGGCCGGAGCTCCCCCCATCTTGCACCACGGGCGGCTGGGTGCCGCGGAGTTTAATGGCTGGGCGGTGCCCCTGAGGGACAGGCGGCCGGGCCCCCTGCTTTGCTTCTGTCAGCAGGAAGGCAGTGCGGCTCCCTGACGTTGTGCTTTCTAGAGACCCGGAACTAACTCTTGTGTGTCTTGTGAAGCCTCCCTGTGCGCTCGGAGGTGGTGTACTAGCTGCTTCCGTTAGCATCACAGGGGTTCTTATGGAGCAAGGAGCTCAGGGCTCATCAGAGCAGCCGTGGCAGAGCTGGGGCCTCAGCACCGGGTCCCTGCCACTCATCACTGCTCCTCAGAGGTGGCTCCTCGCCCCACGGCCCTGTTTCCCGGCCTGCAGAGCGCCAGAGTCACGAACCTGTGCTCAGCAGGCAGTTTGGCCTGCTCCGTCCTCAGTTCAGAGAAGGCCCCTCCTGGGTCCTGCGCGGACCGACCGTGCACCCCCTGACCCCTGGGGCCCTCGGGCGTGCCCCCACCCCAGAGCCATTGTTAGCCCTCTGTGGGTCCCGCACTGGGTAACCTCGTTAGCCATCTGCTCCTCACAGCCAAGCCAGGCCTCGTGAGCACCTGCTTCAGCGTGGGCAGGCCCTCACTGAGCTGGCTTTCCTGGAAAGTGGCCTCTTTGGCAGACTCTCCTCCCTAGTAGGCAAGTTCTGGCACCCACACCCCTCCGGGCCCTTGGGCTCTCCTGTTTAACCCTTTCACTCCCCGGATTTATAAAGCCGAGGAAGGCTTGAGACCACAAGGCCCAGATGGACACTGAGAGACTCCTGGGGACACGCAGAGGTGCACCCAGACCCCAGACGCACACATGTCCATCAGTCGGTCGTTCCCCATTTACTGAGCACCACTGAGTGCCACGTACGGAGATAACAGCACGCATAACACAAGGTCCCTATTCCAAGAAACCCAGAATTGACTTGAGAAGAAATAGCTCCCTAACGGCACCAGGTAGAAGCAGGAGGAAGGATGTGCTCTGTGTCCCTACCTGGCTGGCTGGGTCTGCCGGTGTCCGTTTCTGTCTGCTGTGGTGAGGAGAATAGGGTCAGGCCTAGGGACGGAAAACAAGTCACGTTCTGCGGTTGGCGCTTTCCTCAGCTCCCTGCATTTTCCACATCTCTGAGACCATGCCCGTGGCGGCCTCAAGCCAGGCAAGGTTTGGGGGACACAAGAACCTCAGCTGCCCTCCCCTGTTCCCTGCCCATGTCCCATAGTCCAGAGACAGAACTAGAAAAGGAGCCCAGTGTTTGCTGCTCTTCCTTCCTGAGCACCTTCAGAGCGAAGTGGGCAGATGGGGTGCATGGGCAGTGAGGCAACGGGCTGGGAAGGGGGGCTGCCACAGCAGGTCGCTCCCTTCCCATGTCTGAGGCCGACACAGGCGTGCCTGGGGGCTGCAAGGCACGAGCGGAGTCCTTTCCTAGAGTGACACTTCAGCCAGGGTCAGGGAGAGGTCTGTGGAAAAGAGCTCTGCCTCAAGCCAGGGAGCCTGGCCAGGGGCTCTGAGAACACACCTGGGTGGCTCATCAGAACCCACGGGACTGCTCTTCAAGAGCAGACTTCGGGAACCTTTATTTCCAGACTGGGTGGGATCTGGGAATCTGCATGTTCACAAGCCCCTCAGGTGTTTCTGTGCTGTCTAGTGTGAGAACCGCTGAACTGCACAAAGAAATATCTCGTCTCTTCTTCCCAACACACACACACACACACACACACTCTACTATAGAAAGGGAAGGTGAGTGACCTGACCTGCCTTTCTGGAAACCTCTAAGGGAAGGCAGCTATAGCAGGAGGAAAGAGGCAGATACAAAACATGTAAATTTATTCATCAATATGCTTATTATGGTTTCCAGCTCTGCCCCTGAGATGCCACTAATTCTCCTGAGGGAGTTGCCCCACTTAGAGATGTTAGTTAGCAGGAGGAATGGGGCTGAGAGCATGCAGAGATCACCGCCCCATGTTGACTGAGTTTCCCCCAGATATTGTTGGTAGGGATTTCTTTGCTCAGAGCCAGAGGCCCTCCCACAGAGCTGTGGCATGCTTCCCTCACCACAGAACGTGGACCCCATCTAGAGAATCCCGTCCATTCTACAGGACCCAGCCCAAAGAGCCTCTCATCTAGGAAGTCTTCCTACCAGCGTTGGTCAGACAAGTCCCGCCTGAAGCCCCTATGGCAATCCTTGCCAGGCTCCACCGCCAGGCTGAGAATTGCTCAAGGCCTGTGCTGCTACTTACACCCACAGCAGGAGCTCTGCACCCAGTAGGAGCTCTAGAAACGTTCACTGAATAAACCGGCCTTGCGTTATCTGTTCCACCCGGAGCTGGTAACTCACAGGCTAGAGTCCAGTGCTAGCAGGACAGACCAAAGGTACAAAGAATCCCAGAGATCTATTAGCTTTACACTGGGGGAAAAGCCATTCTCCTGCTCCACACCCCACCACCACTAGAGCCCAGGGGCCAGGCCCAGCCTGAGGGCATCCCCTCTCCACATGCAGGCAGAAAACTGGAGGAGAGCCTCATCCTTCCAAGACTCCCCTGCAGGCGTCCGCCCATTACTCTCACACCGTGGAGCCCCATGCCTTGATGGGCCCTGACTTCCTACTGGGTGGAGGTAGGGGACCAGACTTGTGCCCCTGCTGTCTAGGGTTGTGCCCATGGTCCTGTCCTGGGGGAGTGGAAGCACCTCTCCCAACCACGTGTCCTGACTTAGCCAACTGACTTTATGATCACCCTGCTTAAACCTCACATTTGTCTAAGGACACAGCAGGGGCCACAAATGCTGCTTGGAAAAATGAATGATTAAAGCCAGGGCCCCAGAAACTTTGAAATGTTAGCTACTACACTTTGGAAAGAGAACCCAAGCAGAGGGACCTTCCGAGGCCAAGTCCGGCATCCAGTCTTGATAACTGCTGGTTGGACAAATGAGTGAGCAGGAAGGGGCATCAGCTCTGGAAGAAAATTGCCCCTCTGCTTCTGCTGTGAAAACAAGAAGTAATTAATTGTGCTTAATAATTAGTTCTGCAGGGCACCAAGGGAAGCCTTCCCTGGCTCCCTGAGGCTCAACTGCATGCAATGAACAATCCAGCATCACGGATCCCCATGGAGGCCCCTCTGCCCAAGAAGACAGAGAAATTCAGAGACTTGTCATTTCTTCCTACTTCCCCCATTTCTGGTCTCCCTGTCCTCTGGAGAAGGCTGGTGGCAGACCCGTGAAGGATAAGGACCCTTTCCTTATTCCTCTAGCTTGGCCCAAATAGCTTGTCCTTCTGGGGCTTTCCAAAGCATGCACAATGGAGTCTGTGCCTCTAGACCCTAAGCTAACGAACTCCCCCAGACCTGTCTCAGTCCTTGGTCTGAAACAGATTCTGGGCTTCCCCCCACACACACACACCCTCAACATTGCACAGCTAAATGTTAAGGTCTTTATGATGCGGGATCGTCGAGCGTGAAGGTCAAGAAAGAATTCTTGAGACATTTCACGGTGCAAAAAGGTGCTTGTATTAAAGCACGGGGACAGGACCCGCGGGCAGAAAGAGCTGCCCTTGTGGGTGTAAGGAGTGACTGATTATATACTTTGTGGTTAGTGGGGGGTTAGGGCTAAGTCTCTAAGGAATTTGTATATGTTGAAAGTGAGGTTTACGGGATCTTGGAGGTCTGGCTGTTGTCAAGATAAGGTTACCCTTTCTTATCTAGCAAAACATGAGTCATGAGACCCTTGACGCATGTCCCATTCGCGTTCTACGTGTCTCAGATGTGCATCAGTGGGCTGCGTGTTGTGTCTGATTAATTCTTAGTCATATTCTTCCTGCCTTTGTTTCCCTCAACATTCCCACCTGAAGGGATGAGAAGAAAAAGTCCTTCTTTGGAAATGTGGGTTCTTTCCCCTACCTAGAAAAACACAAATATATGAAATGTACAAATACTATGCATTAAATAGTGCAGAAAATTTCTACAGAAATTCTCAAAAGAACCACAGAACCAAGTTGAAAAGCCCATGACCTCAAGAGACAATAAAAACGCTCTCATGCAGCTAATGAAAGAGTGTCCCACGCTGGCGGTGCTCACGCCTGCCTGTGCCAGAGACAGCGGGGCGTTCTGCGTCACACAGTTTCTGAGCCCACTCCAGGCCTCCTGAAACACAGTCCCAGGGGGTGTGAATTCGCACTTCTAACAGGCTCCAGGAGTGCTTCTCACCCAGGAGGGCCCTGGGAGCCACCAGCACACAAGGCCCTCCCTCCCTCCTTCTTTCCTTCCCTGGCACACAAGGCCCTTAGCTCCCTGCATCTCCTGCTCCATCCACCTCTCCCCTGCAGGGCACAGGTCTGCCTTTCCCGCACCACCTACTCTATGCGGGTTGGGTCTCCAGTTGGAGCCCTGTCTGCCCCGGCCCTGAACTGCCAGGACCCAGGAAATGTCGGGGTTCCAAGACAGATTTCATTTGAACCAAGGGTCCAAAAGCATGAATCTGAAAACCACTGAATTTACACAATCTTCGTTCCTTGGGTTCTCTCCTCTTGGTGCCCCGGGTAGGAAGGAGCTTTCTAAGTGAGATTGCTAGAGGAAGCTTCTACCGAAGCACAGTGGAATGAAACAAGACAGTACACGAATTAGAGCACATAGCAGGGCTAGATGTGTCAGCGTGCTGAACTTGGAGGGAGAAAGCACAGAAGTGAACACCACACATGCCTCAGCATAGCAGACCGGACTAAACGTTTTCCCATGTACTTTCTTATGTAATCCTCTTAAAAATCTGGCAATATAGAAAAAAACAGCTTATAAAGAAAAAAACAAAACAAACGCTCGCTATCCTGAGCTACCAGCTCCTTTCAGGGAGTCTAACCCAGACCTGGGAACTCTTGTCCCTAAAGAACCTTGAAGTCTTAGAGCTTCTCTGCCTCCAACTTCTCAGAGTCTACAGATTTTGTAAGAATTTTTAAATTTACTGCTTTCATTTGTTATAATCTTAAAAAGCCAATGAAAGTCTTAAAAATTAAGTAATCATCTTGAAAAACATTTGACCCTAAAACACCCTTTTCAAAGCATCAACTGAAAGGTAGTTAAACTATCTTAGAAAACATTAGCTGCAGTTCCTCAAACTGGGAATTCCTTAATGTATTCCATGGAGTTTTGAGATTTTGTGTCCTCTGTTAAGGTCACTATGATATGAATTCGTGCACCTGCCTTGGCACGAACAACTCAGCGACTGCCGGGCTTTTCTAGTGGGGACCTGAGTTTTGAGCCTAGAGTTGAGTTACACATGTGCGCTGAAGAGTTGATGTCGTGAAATAAGCCAGTTTTTACACCAAAATACTGAATGTGGAAGCTGCCCTGGAGAATATTCATTCTGAAGTCAAATATTTCTTGAGCACCTACTCAGTGCTCGCACTCTTCTGAGCATAACAAGCATATAGCCATGAATAAAACAGACCCAAATCCCAAACCTCGTGGAACCGACATTCTGACGGGGAGAGTGAAAATTAAGCAAGATAAAGAAGGAAAATATGTTATACAGTGTTAAGCGATAAAGGCGACAAAATAAACGAGGGATGGGCTATAAAGTGTGTGTCTGAATGTGAGGGGAGGAAGATTTGGCTCCAGGTTAAGACTGTAAGTGGAATCACTGCGGAGGCCTCATTGGGGTGACTGCTGGATCAAGTCCTGAGAACAGAGGCAATACTTGTGAGCATCCAATCCTGGCGGGAAGCGTTGCAGACAGATGGAAAAGTCAGTGCCAGGGCCCAGCTTCCGTGTGTGTGTGTGTGTGTGTGTGTGTGTGTGTGTGTAGGTTGCTGCGGAGGGAGATGGGGGAGACCATGCAGGTATTATTCTTGAGAAGAAAAGCCACTGAGTCTGAATTTGTAGGACCAATGGGTTCACTTCGGCTGCTGTGTTGAAAACAGATTGTGAGCTCAGATAAGAGTCTTGCAACACACCAGTGGGGAGATGGTGGTGGCTGGACCAGGGTGGTGGCCCAATTCTGAATATCCAGTGAGGCTGGAGTTGAGGGCCTGCATGCGGCACGTAAGAGGAAAAGCAGTCAGGATGGGCATTGGGGAGCTGTTACTATCTGAGAGGTCAGGTTTGCAAGCTTGCTTCAGGATTCTTTAGAGAAAAACGGAAGGTCTGGTCTCAATTTTTAAAAGAATGCTAATAAGGATTTTTTTTAAACTTGTGTGTTTTTTTTCCTTTCCCACAATCTCGCTGTGCTTAATCTCACTATCAATTAACTCGCACTCAGATGCAGAACAGTGGGTTTTGATGAGCTAAAAAAGGTTTTAATTAGGCTAAGTTGTGTTAGTTAGCATAACTGCTTTTGCGTTAATTGTTGGCGATTGAGTTTTAAGACAACAAATGCAGACACTGTCTGGAAAAATTCTACGAGGGCTCACTTCTATACCAAGTCCAGAACATTACAAGAGGAGGCAGAGAGCTCTGGCTCCCAAAGAAAGAAGGGCTCTTTCTTCCCAGCCTCACGCTCACGAAACTTCCATTAGGTTCAGGCTCAGGCTGTAGCCTGGGACAGAGGCGTGGAGGGCTAGAGCAGGACCATCACAGCTAGACGGTGGAAGAGTCGGAACTAGAGCGCACTTTATGTCCAGCACAGCCCCACCCCACCCCCATATCCTGTAAGCTCGTAGCTCCGTGAGATCACCCAGGGAAACCGAAACCCCACTGCACACTTGCCCCTCCACCCTGCCCCACTTACCGAACTATCTCACTGGATACAGGTTCTTATAAATTTACATTTTCAAGGGAAAGCCCTTTCCGGGAAGCAATGGGTCCAGCATTTCACATGGTAAGAAAGTTCTCAACCGTAGAACAGTAGGGAAAACCCCGAAAGGGACTACAATTCCCTCCGAGGGATCCTCCACAGCTCATCTTGACTGTACTGTCCCTGCCCCCCAGACACACCATTACAGAGTTAGGGCTCCCACAGAGTAGATGGACATTCCCTAATTCAAACAGACCCCTTTCTCTTTGAAATCCAATTGCACACGAAGAGGCCTGAGGCCTCTCAAGCCAGTGTCCCGGGCTGTAGTTCTACAGTCTCCTCTCTGGACAGCTTGGAGTGGCCTTAGATTTAAAAATCAAGCCAAAAAAGGCTCACTCATTGGCCTTTTTCACTTAACACGAGTGTCAGCCACCCCACTGGGCCCAACACAGGTCCACCTATCTGCCTAAAGCTCTGGGGACAGAGGGCTTCTTTCTTTTTAAATGAGGACATGAAGTTTCTCTAATGGTGAAGGCTTATCAGCTTTAGGTTATACAAATATTCCAAGATGACTGTACCCATATGTAGTGTCGGAGCCCGAGTCACACATGGACGTAAAGAATTCAGGCCAAGGACAGGAACTTTCCTCTCAACCAGCTCGAATGGCAAACTTCAGGGAGTGAGGGGGAAGACAGACACTCAGCTGTTTCATGGGCAAGCTAACTAAACACTGAACCCATTCTGTTCAACCAGCTTTCAGAAAAGGAAATAACCCTCACGGACAGTAGCAAAAGGACCAAGTGACTTAAGTGACAACTCAGCTCTCCCCTCTCCAAGCAAAGGCCCTCCCTTACGGTTCCTTTTATAATACTTTCCTTAGCACCCATCACGGCACAGCACATCTAACGAACTGCCTGGGCCACAGACTCGGTTTTCGGACACGAGCTCTGGCCAGATTTCAGAACCAGAAATGGTTTTACAAAACAATACCTAAATGGTTTTGGTAAATCTAGGTATCAAGGCAAACAGGAATGCTCTGAAAGAACCTCCTGATGCTGAGTGAACACTGTGTGTCTTTTGTGGTAAATACCCCCAAGTGGGCTTATGTCGCACAGCAGACAGGCGGTAAAAGCAGGAAGAGGAGCAAGCGCCAGATCAGACAGGAGAAAGGGGACAGGGAGGAGAAGAGAGGAGAAGGGAGGGCAGAAGAGGAAGAAATTAGCTAGCTAGGGCACTAAGCAAAGTCAGTGGCTGACAGAAACTGAGGCGCACGGAGACAGGAAATAGTTGTTGCGCACAGTGAGCCTACGAATGGTCTTCTTATACCTTCTTTCATCTTCTTCTCTACTGTTAGCAACACCCTCCTCAAGCAGAGATCTACAGTTTCTCTTAAGAGAAGTCATGACTGATACAACTAGACTTCCTAACCTGGCTGAGAATCAGCTTTTACAAACTCCGAAGTATGGGACAAGAAGGAAAGGTCTTGAGTTACGGGGCAGGGTTAGATACAAACGAGCATATTCTGATAGCAAGAAACTACTGAAACTTTGTCCTAAGTGACCGAGTAAGACGCTGGTGCAGTGAGGATAGTGACCAGGATGGGAAGTAAGTTAGTAGGTTTCTCCAGGAGCCCCATCCCATACAGACCTACAGGCCTATTCAGGTAGTCCTGTTAGCCACAAAACCAACTATTCTAAGACAGTAGTGATTAAATGGCTCTACCTCAAGGTCAGCCATTTTGATTCCAAGAGCTTAGGCCTTTCCAACATCTGAGAAGGTACGTTCCCACTGCTGTCGGAGAGCATGTGGATCCCCTCGTTCACTGAGGCTGAACATCCTGAAACATTTTTTCAAAGGCAAGATTTTCTTAGACACTTCAGGACACCCTCTCTCAAGTTATCTTCATCCCTAGTCACAGAAGTAGAAACTAGCAAAACATAGACGGCAGCACAGTGTGACATGATCATGTATTTTGAACGTGGTTCAAAACTGGTTCTGCTCTCGGAGTGAACCTGGAAAGGTTTAGCTTTCTTTCCCTTTTCTGTAAAAGGACAATAATGATAAACTACTGTCTGGGTTAAAACACATAGGCACCCTCTTTGAACACAGCGTGGCACATGGGAGGCACCCTACAAACGGGCCCTTCCCTCTGTAAACACTGTGCTGTAAGACTGCACTGCCGTCTCTGGACAGAATCAGAGCAGGCCGGGCAAGTGGGACAGAGGGGAATTCTTCCCCCAACACCAGGGGAGGGAAGCAGAACCTAAGCGGAGAGATGCTTAGGGTTTGTGAGAGCACATTTAGAGACCTCTCAGCGGAGTACCACAAAAACAATGCCGGCTAAATTCATCTTTTTCTGGAAACTTTGGTGTTGACATGACCCCTATTGTCAGAAGAAATCCTTCATTCAGGAGACCTTTCCCCAGTTCGGCGGAGAGGGGGCTCAGGCTCTTTATGGCTTGAGCTGAAACCTCCATTAGAGCAGTGGTTCTCCCACATGCTTTTAGAGTAATATCGATGCCCAGGCCCCGCTCTGGAGAAACTCATTACACTTTGAGGGGAACACAGACATGGGTATTTTGTTAAAGCTCAAGTCATTCTACTCTGCAGTCAGGGTTAACATCTTTCACTGCGGCGCAGGTTGAAAGAGATGTGTCCTTTAACATGCGAGGAAGATACAGCAGCCAGCTGGGAGAACAGCCTGTCACAAACACAAGAGGAGACCCTGGACAAGAGGTCGGGGACACAGGCTGCTGCTTTCCAGCAATTCCTGTCGAAGCTCCCAAATTATAGCCCAATTTCCAGAAGAGACCAAATTCCATCCACAGGATTTTAACACCATTATTGCCTAGAGGCAGCCCGATAACCAAGAATTATTGAAGACGCAACAAGAGGGTAATTTTGAAGCACAGAAAACTTGTTCATCCATTCACTTCCTGAATCAGCTCAACTGCCTCATGGTGTTGGCCAAATGCCAAATTAAAACCCGCCTTAAACAGACTATCAGCAAAGATACTGGTGCAAGTTTCTTTAATGAAAGCAATGCTATCAAAACCTCTCCATCCTAGCCTCAGTCAAGAGATACAGAGTAATGGTTTTTTCTCGTGATAGAAGGTTAAGTGGAACGATATCGAGATAATTTGGATTATTTCCAGGGCACCCAGTTCTCTCATGAATAGATTCCATTGGCTAAAACAGTCGCTACCATTACCCTAAGTTTATACTGGTTTAGGGAAAAGTAACTAGAGGTCTAAAAGGAATCTATTTCAAGTGATTTATTGAACAAAATAATTTTGCAAGTTGTTGTCGCAGAGATCATTTGACATCTGACATCTCTAGCACTACCTCAGGCAATTAGTAAGATCATGTCTATATTTTTATGACTTGGCAATGAATTCCTTTTCTGGAACATCCACCTATATTCAGTATTGTACTACTATGAGCTGTTAAGCACTATTAAGGTTCTGGATTCCTGCACAAGTCAGGCACAGATCACTTCTCTAGACATACCTCCTCATTGTATTTGAATGCCCTGAATTCCAACCTAGGTTTTAAAGGAACTACTGTGTTCTTACACATATTCCATGGAAACCAGTTTGAATCTGACCCTTCCCCATCACGATTTCTGGAGAGAATGATGAGCAGGAGTAACTTCTCTGAGAGACAGTGATGTTTATCCAGCTCTCGTTGAACTAGCCTACAGTCTAATACACACAAATACACAAATAATTAAGAAAAAGGCCTCACAGAGCATCAAGCCAGAAAGACTCTGGCTTTAAGTACATACCGAGCTTGAACATTAGAGGGGTATGTATGTGTGTGTGTGCGCGCGCACACGCAAGAGCCTCTTCATTCAGAAGACAGTCCTTCACCGGCTTGTGCTCAGAATTGAGCACATACAGCACAAACAAAACTAGTGAGCTCTACTACCGGCCCACGTTCCCCACTCAGGTAATCAGTCACTTGAGAGACAGCGGGTGTTCACTCAGGAGAAATCACGCACTGACCCTGGGGGAGAACAGAGAAGGGAAAGGGAGGGCTCCCAGAATTACTATCCAGGACTGAACTCATGACAGATGTATTTGCCAGTGAAAAGTGAAGACAGCTTTAGTTCTAATCCCTTTATGATCCAAAGTAGACAGATCCCACTATGTATTAAATATGTATCTTTACTATTAATGAGCTCATAACAAGGTCTGAGGTGGTAGTGACTGATTGACTATGGAGGTCCTCGCTGTAAAAGGAAGGAAATGAAAATAAGCAAAGACGACCCCCAGCCCCAATGTAAGAATGCTAGAATATATGCCAAGTCAAGAGCTATAAGAAATTTGAGGTGAAAGGAATCCCTACAAAATGAACACTCAGTTTATTCAAAATCTAGGTCCTTCTAAGTTAATAATGAATGCTTTAAAAAGCACCAGGCAGAAGAGAAATAAGCTTCAGTAAAAGGCTTTCTTCCCCAAGAAGTTAATTCAAAAATTCAAGACTCATCCAAAGTCTATTTGTTGAATACCTACTACGTGCAGTACTGTGGCTGGCATCATCGGAGAGGAGATAAAAATGAGGGAATCCCTGGGGGATCCACTACTTCAACTATTCTTCATACCCAAGACAAAGGATACATTCTGGAGACCACCCGGCCCTACTCTATACTGTCTGAGAGGAGGTTGAGACACTAGACAAGGTCCTAACTCTGGAGAGAGAGTTGTTTAAATTTGCACATCCTTGAATATTTTCCTAACAAATAAATATATGCCTTCTGAGTGTTCTCTACAAAAACATAATAGAAGTCAAGTCCCTCAAAAGCTGAGCCCAAAACTGCTAGGCTAGAATCACGGCACCATGATGGTTGAGAATTGCTAAGTGAGACGAGTCAGGTGGGGTTCCTCCAGCATCAGGAGCTCAATGATCGCCAGGGCTACTTGCGAAGCCACGTACAAGCATGCCTTAAAATAGCAGCTTCTGCCAATGCACCCCCTCCCAGAGACTCAGAAGAGCAAAGTCTTTTTGACCTGAGAATGTTGTCGCTGCTGGCAGCCCTAAGCCAACACAGCAGCATGCGTCTTCCTCCCCTGCTGCTCCTGCTGCCCACCCCCCCCCAGCTTTCCCTAGAAGTGGTTCTAGCTGCTGAGGAAACGCTGTCTCTTTAACACAATGCACCACTTCCTCAGAAAAAGACAAAGAATAGAAGAAGCAAATCTAGACAGACAGAAGGTAGGTAAGTGGCTGCTTGGGGCTGGGGTTGGAATAGACAGTGATGCTAAATGCACATGTAATTCTTTCTGAGTGATGGAAATGTTCTAGAACTGGATTGCAGTGATGGCTGCACAGTTCTGGAAATACACTAAACATCACTGAATTGGACACTTAAAACTGGTGAGTTTTATGGAATGCGAATTTTACCCCAATACAGCTGTTAATTGAAAAAAAATGTATTAACTGTGTTTAACGTTAAGTCACGAGCAGGTCTACCCAAAGGTGGGAAAAAACAGCTCTGCTGAAAATGCAGAAACATGAGCAAATGGATTACAAGTTTGTTCACAATTTCTTCAACTTTAATTGTGGGGGTCAGATCAGGCAGCCACTGAGGATAAAATGCAGTCCCCAGGAGTAATCGCAATGCTGTTTGTAAAGTGGACATGATAAGAGCTATTTTTTTAATTAGGGCAAGTGGTCGAAAGTCGCCAAAATTGTCGTCATTCCTCGATTGTCTCTTTTTTACCAGTCTCTTGCCCTTCAAAGACAGGATACCTGGCCTCCACATCGGCCCACGTGATGCTGCCATTGGCCAGATCGCAGACCACACTGGGCAGTTCAGAGACCTGGGTAAAGGAAAGAGAATTCCAAGAATCAACAAACTTGATTAGACTGTTGAAAAGAAGATTCACCCTGAACTCAGGAGACCTTATAGAGAGCCAAATCAGTGTCTAAATAATGACAAGATCCCTCTGCAAACTGGTCCCCACAGAATGGTTCCTGTCACTCCTGCAGAAGCCTCCTTACTTACTTATACTCACCTCTCACCCAGGCCTGGGTTCATGCTTTTCTTCCAGCCCAGAACGTCTACCAGCTCCCCTGGATCACTCAATTCTCCCACAAAGCCTTTCCTAATTATTTTAAATCGCTGTCACTGGAAGCTACGTCGTGAGCGTTAACTTTAACTCTAAGAAGAGGAGCTAGTCAAGTAACATGAGTGAGGGGAGACTGGTAAACCAGAGAGCCCCAACCAAGGGGCCCGCTGTTCCTCAGCCATTACCAAACACTGGCTACCACCCAGCAGTGGTTCTTAAACTCGAGCATGCATCCGATTCATCCAGGGGTCGCGTCACGCCCACTCTCTATCCGTCTCTAATCTCCCACCCCACACCTGTTCCTGATTCAGTAGGTCTGGGGTGAAGAGCTTGCTTATTTAACAAAATCCCAGGTGATGTGAATGCTGCTGGTCCAGGGACCACACTCTGAGAACCACTATCAGATGACACTGTAGGTCCAGAGGAGCCAGAGCTGGCTTTGTAAAAAGACAAACCAGAAATTCTTGACTTCCAAATTAGACCATAAACTCCTCTGGAAAAAAAGCAGTCTTTTACTTCTGTTTTCCTATTATTAACTCTCTGTAGCAAGCTGAGCACATAACAGGCATGCTAAATAAAACCTCTGCTCAAAATCAATTAGTCAGGCAGCTGTCAATTAAAGTGGGTGTTCTTTCCTTCCCCTTCCGTACTTCTCCCATCTCCATTATCCCTTCCCATTAAGTAAAATTACTGAAACATTACTGGCTATGTTGAATGGATTAACAGGAAAAGTTTATACATACATATGTATCCCTACATATGCACACAATTGTATAGAAATATAAAGATAAAAATGTCCAAGTCCCCCCCCAAAGCCTGCCAATAAAACTATGGCAGCAACCACTCGGGATCATACTTCTCTTGCCCAAATAAACAAACAACTACATAAAAGAAAACTGCTGGAGAATGAGCCCAGAGTGAGCCAAATGGTTATAAAACATTAGATAACTGTTAACAGGTATTTTCATAATTAAACCAAGGGGATTTGGGAATCTGTGCTGTGTCTGATATAAGCCTATGATTAAAATTCAAAGAAAAAAAAGGGGGGGAGCATAAACATAACAACATCCAGGTCCAATCAGAAAGAACCAGTATACATTTCTAAGACTAAAAATGCCAAAGAGAGGGCCAGCCACCTCTGCTCTGATCTGCCGCATGGAGTCTCGGTCCCGCAGAGTTGCCGTGTGAGGGGTCTTGTTCACTGTATCGAAGTCAATGGTGATGCCGAAAGCCACACCAATCTCATCAGTCCTGGCGTAGCGCCTTCCAATAGACCCAGAGGAGTCGTCTACTTTGTGAGAGACGCCGTTCCTGGTCAGGGCCTCCGCTATCCAACATAAATTAAGTAAATTAAAAGCAAAAAATGGACAAAGTCCCAATGTCATCTACATGTTGTCATAGAAGCTCAGGAAACTTACAAAAGGGACTGAGACGAGAGAGCAATAAGTAACAGTTGCAAAAGAAGGAAAAACCCCCAAAGTTTACTAAGTGCCTCACTGTAGCTCCTACGTACATCTCACACGGCTGCAGGGGAACGAGTATCACACTAAGAGCCAAGGCCAGGAGGCCTCATCCAGACTCCCCCACCTCCACCTGCACGACCCCAAGCAACTCAATATGAACTCTTCCCACTTCCCAACTCCGAAATCAGTGGGCCCCACCACATGACCACTAGGAGCCCGTTCTGTGCTGTGGATCCAGTGGATGCAAATCCACTAGGGTTTTAACACTCCACGAGGATTCCCCCGATGAAGGGAGCAGCGCCAAGGTCAAGAGGAGAAGCAAAGATATTTTAAATCTGACCCTTGGGTCCTACCCTGACTAATTCAAATGCTAAGAGAAAACATTCTGAACAAGCACACTCTCTTTTAGAAGTAAGGGCAGAGGCTAAAATCAGCTGGATTTACTCCTTATTCTGTATGTATTTTTATTGAAAAAAAGATACATTTCCTAAAATTCAGTCTACTTGGCAGAGTTCCCTCGGAGATGACCCAACTGGATTTGCTTACATAATTCCTTGACAAACGGCATGAACTCCTGGTTTTGGCTCAGTGGCAGGACCGAACATTTGAATGGAGCTACGACAGCAGGGAAACTGAAGAACTACATGTTTTAAAAAAGAAAGAAATCCAAAGACATTAGTTTATAAATATCTAAACATTAATGTCCAAACTTCATTTTCAAAATACCAGAAAACATGATTTGAAAAGCAGTGTGACAGAAGAGAAGGCAAGATAATCAGACCCGGAAGGATCTGGTTTTCAGCTCTAAATTCGAACCGCCCTAGTGAACTCTGGATCTTAGTCTCTGAATCGAAAAGCAGGCCTCTCCCACATGCTCTGCCTACTTCACACGTCCATAAGAAGCTGAGTGATGTGAAAGCACTCAGAAAGCTACCATGGAGGATGGTCACTTCTTGGAACCACATAAAAGCCTTACTTCTTTCCGTGGAGACCCCTAAACAACCTCTCTCCAAATCATCCAACAGTAAGTGGCAGTGCCAAAAACCAAAATCCCGTTCTGTCCTTTAAGAAATTCAGCATAGCTGTGAGTCTCAGTGACCAGGTAAAACAGAAAAATTTAATTAGTTTGCAAATGTACATCCAAAAGAAATAGGGAAAAACAAGAAGACATGCTTTGGATTCCTATACTGAAAATTACAACCCTCCTAAATGGCTCCTAAAGTAGGTTTTAGAGTAACTGAAAAATAAAGGAAGAAAAGATACTCTGGAAGGCGAACTAGTCTACGGGTTTGAGTTGGAAATAAGAGCTGAAGCCAGTTTTTAAATAATACTTGTACAAAAGGTCCACAGGAAGGTAAGAATATGGAACTCAGAAGGAATAGGTCCCACAAAAATCACTGACACGGGTTCCAGCTGAGTCCCTCAAAAGCCTCATTAGCCGTAAATGCCAAGCAGTGGTGACTATCCCCGCTGTTAGCCCTACACTCCATGGCTGCCTGAATCATAGAACATTCAGAATTCCACTCCTCTCCTCTACCTGGTGAGAGAGAAGCGAGGACCTGTCTTTATAGAAAAATAATTTTTTAAATCTCACTGGCAATGTTTTTATACCAAATTTATAGGAAAATGGATTAAGGGACTATGTGATAAAAATTTATCAACATTTCTGGCTTCTCAGAGCCTAATCAAATTTCTCTTCATGAGGGTAATCTCTATGCAATTCATAAAACAGTCACTAATTTGCTCTTGCTTAGCCCTTATAAAATTTTTATTGAAGATCTGTATCAATATTGTTAGAATCAAAGACAGAACTAAAAGATTTTTTAAAAACCTTTATTAGAAAAATAAACAGAAAAGGCTCGAAGCAAACTTGGTATCTAAAAAGAACACTTTCAGTGTGCCACCATTCCTCAAGAATAAGCATGCCCGTATTTACATGTCTGGTGTCTAGACCAGGTTCCTACTATCTGCTGAATGAATGAAAACCTATTCCTTAAATATCAGGAAATGAAGATGCAATCAGGGCAGAGAATAAAACAGTTATGTTAATTAGCTACATTATTACCAAGAGTGTATCAGACTTTTTAAAATACTGGCACCAAGAACTCATCTGTCTCTTCTTCAAGGGTCAATGTCCTAGAAAGCACTACAGAATTGATGTCTCACATTATGTACACTCTGCTGCAGAATGGTCACGCAGATAAGAATGTTTCATTTCCGTAATTTGGCATTTACAACCTCTCCACTCTAGCCAGTCTTCTGACTGATTTTCCCGGAAATCTGTGCCTATAAGTGACAAGAGTGTCATTTCTGTAGGCAGTGGTGAGGTGAGAAAGGTGGGATAAGGCAGAGTGAAGAGATAAGTGGTAGGCATGGAACAGTGATTCAGAAGCACCACGGCCAAAAGACAGTGTGTGGGAGTTAACGAACACTTCTTAGAAACATTTCCCTTTAGCAGTGCTTGAATGCTAGGAAAGGCTATATATACCCCAAATACCACTGCCCAATTTACTACCTGTCGATCTCTCACACTGTAATCACTTGGGCTTACAAGAAAATATAAATCCCTGGGCTGTCTGGGTGGCTCGGTCGTTAAGTGTCTGCCTTCGGCTCAGGTCATGATCCCAGGGTCCTGGGATCGAGCCCCACATCAGGCTCCCTGCTCGGTGGGAAGCCTGCTTCTCCCTCTCCCACTCCCCCTGCTGATGTTCCCTCTCTCGCTGTGTCTCTCTCTGTCCAATAAATAAATAAAATCTAGAAAGAAAAGAAAGAAAGAAAGAAAGAAAGAAAGAAAGAAAGAAAGAAAGAAAGAGAGGAAGGAAGGAAGGGAGGGAGGGAGGGAGGAACATACAGAACCCTCGGTCTGTGAATCAGTATCTCTGGACCAGAACCTTTACCCCAAAAGTCCCCGAATTTTATGCAGTTTAAGGAAGTTCCCTTTAACCCTTCCCCAGTGCATAGATACAGTTATTTGGTTTGTCCAAATTCTCTGAGCCATCTCCTTCTTCCCAATTTTCTGAAAACATGCGTATATCCAGAAAGTGCCAGTATCTTCCATTAGTGCAATACAGATAGTTCCCCCACAGTAATATGTTCTGTCTCAGAATAAAAGCACCAGGCAACTGAAAGGACCCCATCTAGAATAACCTACGTTTCCCAAAGCTCAAGTGAGCTAACATAAGAAAGTGTTTTGCTTTGTGAACACCTATGCAAAGATGAGTGTTAATGCTGCTAGTACATCTGATAACTAACCAACCATTCCAGAGTCTTATTAATAACATACTTCAGTAAATTTCATTCCCTGACACTACGAGAGAATAGCCTACTATCCAAGACAACTTACCGTTCTCTGCTCATCTCCCTCACGTACATGGAATGTATGTTCAAATACTGTATACATGATCCTGCCCAGGCCAAAGGAGGGTTCAATTACATTCGGAACAACTTCTTCCACTGCAAAAGAGATAGAAATACAATAACATTCTCTCAAACCCTACATAATGCATTGCAGGTCCTCTCTCAACAATTCGTACTAGCACTAAAAAGACCTCTATTCTAGGTGGACTTGATTGATCCCATCATCAGGCCAAGGAAGTCAGAACATCCCTTAAAACTATTTGCTGATAGGAAACACGATGCCTTTAAAGAGAAAGCTGGAGTGAAAAAATTTTTCACCGAATTTTTCTTTGCTTCTATAGCATAAAACTGAAACAAGGTACCAGAGTGTTCCTCCCATAGTATGCCACAGCTGGGAAGCTATGAGCAACAGCAGCTACTCCATCATTTGTCTTGCCCTACAGAAAGCATTAAAACTCTCGAGCTTTTATAAGACTTTGCTAGAACCAAAAACCTACCACCATAGCTGGCAAAATTAACAAAAACAATTCCTACACACAAGTATCACGTGCTTTGTGTTTTACTTTTTATCTTGCTATCTTGATGAGAACTCTTTAAGAAAGTCGAGTTACTGCCATCGTAAGGTTCTGGGGTCAAGAGGCCCTGAGAGAAGAGTTTGCTTGGGGATCTGCACTCAATCAAAGACACTTACCAGAGGCCTCACATGGGGGAGGCTACACCTGTGATACACACAGGAAATGGATTCATTATTACTTATTATTCGGAAAGGAAGGATTCTAAGCACTGGGTCTAAGGTAACTGACCTTAACCTTGGATAGTTTCAAGGGAAATTAGATGAGTAGAACCAAAAATTCACATATGTGGAGGAAAAGAGAGGCTGTTTCTTTTGTCTGTGATAAAGAGTAACTTTTTAAAAATATGACCAAGGCATCTCCTGCCCATCCTTCTGGGTCACCCAAGCAATGGTGAAGTACAGTTCTGAACCAGCTGCCAGGATGGTGGCTAAAAAGCCCCAGAGCAAGAAGGATCCCCTGCTTACTCTGGTCACTGGTCTGACGGTTTTTACAGCTCACTGAAGCCTGGCTATAGGGCAGGCCAAAAACAAATGGAAAAGTAGGCATACTCTCTCCAATAGCAGTAGCTTCTCAAATACCCACCTACTACTCTGTTTCCAGAAGCTTCCACTCAGCCACAGTTAACCATAAGCATCCTTTGTATATTCTCCAAAACACTCATATCCCAATTCATATAATTAATTCTACAAAAAATAATCATCTCCTTATCTTTTAAAAAAGCACGAAAGATCACTAATCTAAATGACTTTTTAAAGGGTTAATTTGCCACGAAAGTGAGAAGGGGTGAGTTCTCTCCTTGAAAAAACAAAAGGACATTTCCTTAAAATGGGAGAAAACAAAAAGATGGTTTTAATCAAAGAGGTATTCTTCATACGTACCTCAGGTCATAGGAAATATAAACGTGGCCATTATAAACAATTTTTCAGTATTAATACGATTAAGTTTTTTAAAAAGGCAAAAGATAATGCATTAAGCATATTCATCAAATTTAGGGTTGTGGCATTAAAGATTTATTTTTCTTCTCCAAATTTTCTGTAAAATGGGTATGTCATAAAACCTAAAAAAAACTTTAAGGCGTAATGATTTTTTGTTTCTTAATTATTTTTACAAACTTACCATGTAGTGTTTTCTGGAATCTCTTCACGCTGACCATGTCTTTTGTTAACTGAAATGTTTTCCCCTCAGTTTCAATAGTGAATTCCCTACAAAGAAAACGCATCATGTATTAGTGAAAACATGCACCCTTATGCCTTAATATAAAGGAGTTTTACCAACTGCTAAACTCTTTTCACTTTAAGTGTAATACAGGTTGGGCAACTCTCCAGATAAAATAGCTGAAGTCAAACTTAAATTATTTCATAAGGAACACCAAATTAAGTATTACTTTAACAATGGCACCAAACAGTAGTCTGGGAAGCACCCAAAAACATGACTAGTCTTATAAAACTCCACAAGTGACTCAGTGATTAATTCCTTTGGTTTTGAGATCAAAATAAAGCCAAAACCATTTTTTAAAAAAATTTAGTTTTAGAATAATTACAATAAATTTGTCAGAAACAGGCCTGCTGGCAAAAAGACCACTGTTCTCATTATTGTCCCAACAAATGTAAAAATGACCAGCTTGTCATCTTATAGAAGGTAATTTTAAAACCCCCACACTAATTCTAAAATAAACTTTGACTCTTATATTGAAGATCAGCTTAAAGAAATTTAATGATTCTGTTAGATATGTCAATATAGAACATTATCCCTTAGGGGCGCCTTGGTGGCTCAGTCGTTAAGCGTCTGCCTTCAGCTCAGGTCATGATCACAGGGCCCTGGGATCAAGTCCCGCATTGGGCTCCCTGCTCAGCGGGGAGCCTGCTTGTCCCTCTCGAGCTCCCCCTGCTTGTGTTCCCTCTCTGTCTCTGTCAAATAAAATCTTATAAAAAAAAAAATTTCAAATAAATAAATAAACATTACATTATCTCTCTAAAAATCAGTGACTGCCTCATGTTTGTATCCTGAGATATGCCCATTCTACTTCTGGTTATAAGAATTCACCTTTTTCAAGTGCTTCATGTAATAACTATGTTTCAGTTTATGAGGTATTTCCTCACATTATGATTGGTTTGGATTTGTCTTGGCTCACAAGCAGCTCAGGGCCAGGAAAAGAGAGCCCTCATGTGGCTGTCTTTACGCTGTGCAGTTGGCACATCTGCACTGCATTTTGCTAGTTTCTAGCACTAATAATCTCATGCATAAGTGGTTTTCACTAATTTCCTCCATTTTTACTATTCTGTCTGAAGTTTGTAAGTACATTAAAATTCCATTACATAAACATTATCATATATATTCTGTGAGTACAGTCTAAGTGTAAAAAAAGTTATAAAAAATCTGAAATTAGCAAAGAGCCATTATTTGAGAATAATTAATGAAGGAAAGTGTCATGTTTATGACAGATAATGATATCTAACCAGTGCTCTAACCCGTCCATTTTAATGGCATTTGATGTTGTTTTAGCATAAATAGATGTTCGTTCTCTAAGACCAGAATGTTTTAAAATCTTCCTACTGAAATGGACGATCATATCTTCAACTTGTTATAAGCATTCATCTTACAAAATTTCTTTTGACAATGTTCTCACGCAGCCCCATCCCCCAAGGCTCCATTTCAATCCCCTTCACTCCCAGTCAATCAGTGATGTGCTTTCTACCACTATAAACTCGATTCATCTTCCCTAGTTTTACATATAATCTTTTGTGTCAGTTTTCTTTCACTTTGCCTATTGTCTAGGGCCAAATATGAACTCTTTCACAGTTTGCAGGCCATATGCAGTCTCTCGTATTCTTTGCTTTATTATTATTTTTTTAAGAGTTTATTTGAGAGCGAGAGGGGAGAGAGAGCACGAGCAGGGGAAGTGGAAGAGGAGACTGAGAACAAGACCCCCTGATGAGCAGGGAGCTTGCCCTGGGGCTCAGATTCAGAACCCTGGGATCATGACCTGAGCCGAAGGCAAACACTTAACTGACTGAGCCACCCAGGGGCCCCTTCTTTGCTTTTTTAAACAACACTCAGAAAAAAACCACAAAATTCAGTCGGAGGACTGTACAAAAAAAATATAAAAGATTTTACAAGTTTACTTAAAAAACTGTACTCCTCGTTATTAGGTATTCAATAAATGGCAATTAAGTTGATTAATAATGTTTGTAACTTCAAACTCCTGTTTGATTTTTGTTTTGTCTGCTTATTCTACCAATTACTGAGAGAAGGGTGTAGAAATCTGACTGTAATTGTGGATTTGTCTATTTTCCTTCCAGTTCTGTCACGTTTGCTTTATATATTTTGAGGCTGTTTTTAGTTGTACAGTTAGAAGTCATATGCCTTCTTGATGAACTGATCCCTTTAACATTATGAAATGTAACTCTGTCCCTGGCAATTTCCCTTGTTTTGAAGTTGACTGATATTAATACAGCCAGTCCTAGCTTAATGATTAATATTTGTATGGGAAATATTTTTTGATTCTTTTATGTTTAAACCTATTGGTGTATTACAATTACAGCAAGTTTCCTATAAATAGCATTTAACTGGGTCTTGATTCTTCTAACTAGTCTGACAATCGATAGCTATTTCATTGCTCTAGAGTTTACTGTATGTACTTTTTCAAACTTGTAGTCTCCCCTCAGAGAGTATTATGCCACTTCACATATAATGTATGCACCTTAAAACAGTATTTTTCCAATTCTTTGTTCTCATCCTTTGAGCTGCTGGCATTTTACTTCTATGTTATAAATTTCACAATACGTTGTTACTGTTTTTGCTTTATTTTTTTAAGATTTTTTAAAGATTTTATTCACTTGAGAGAAAGAGAGCACAAGTGAGGGTACGGACAAAGAAGAAGGAGAAGCAGGCTCCCCACTGAGCAGGGAGCCTGACCCGGAGCTCAATCCCAGAACCCTGAGATGATGACCTGAGCCAAAGGCAGTTGCTTAATCGACTGAGCCACCCAGGCACCCGTTTTTGCTTTAAACAGTTCATTATCTTTTAAAGAAATTAAGAGATGTCATTTCAAAGAAATTACAGAAAATGTTAATATATTCACCTACATACTTATCATTTCTAGAGCTCTTAATTTTTTTGGGTAGTTAAATTTCCACACTTCTACCTGAAGAACTTATTCTAACATTTCACCTAGTATAGGTCTACTGGCAATGTATTCTCTTAGCTTTTGTTTGTATGAAAGTATTTTGCTAGGCATAGGACTTCTGGCTGTTAAGCACCTTAAAAGATTTCATTCTATTGTACTGTGGCTTGCACAGCCTTTGACGAGAACTCTAATCATTCTTAACTTTGCTCCCCTTTTTTTTTTAAAGATTTTATTTAACTATTTGAACGAGAGAGTAAGTGTGAGTGAGTGAGAGACAGAGCACAAGTTGGGGGGAGAGGCAGAGGGAGAAGCAGACTCCCCGCTAAGCAGGGAGCCTGTGGGGCTCCATCCCAGGACCCTGGGATCATGACCTGAGCCGGCAGATGCTTAACCGACTGAGCCTCCCAGGCGTCCCTACCTTTGCTCATTTTAATGTAATGAGTCTTTGTTCTCCTGGCTACTTTAAAGACTTTCCTCTTCATTGGTTTTCAGCAATTTGATTCTAATGTACCTTCATGTGGTTTTCTTTGTGTTCATTCTGTCCAAGGTTGAACTTCTTGATCTGGGTTTACAGTTTGCATCAAATTTGGAAAATTCTGACCTATCCTATGTATTTCAGATATTTTCCCTGTATACCCTCTCTGTGACTCCCAACTACACATATGTTAGATTGCCTCATATTGATCTAAAGGACATTTTCCCCCAGTCTCCTTTTTCTATGCTTCTCTTTGGATAGTTTCTATTGCTCTCTTTAAATTCAATGATCTTCCTTCTACAATGTTTAATCTACTGTTAACCCCAGTTGGTGAATTTTCATTTGCAATACTGCCTCTAGATGTCCACTGGTTCTCTTTTAAATATATATTTCCATTTCTCACCTTATACGTTCATGTTTTCCTTTACAGCCTTGACCATATGAAGTATGTTTATTACAGTTGAAACATCCTCATGTGTTTACTCCATCATGTTTGTCACTTCTAGGTGTTTCTTTTGACTGACCTCCTCAGTACAGGTCAAGTTTTCACGCTTTTTCGTATGTTTAGAGCTTTTTTTTAAGTAGGCTCCACGCCCAGAGTGGAACACAATGTGGGGCTTGAACTCACAACCCTGAGATCATGACCTGAGCTGAGATTAAGAGTCAGACACTTAACTGACTGAGCTACCCAGGCGCCTCTGTTTAGAAATTTTTTGTTTGTCAGATACAGTTAATTTTACATTGTTTAGTACTGGATTTTGTCATATTCCTTTACAGATCTGTCTCTATTGTTTTTATCTTTATGCTTAAAACAATTACAGAGACCAAAGTTCAAAAAAAGAATAACTGAGAGAATGTCATTTCTAATTATTCCTCAGTCACTTCCTTAGACAAACCTCCTCCTCTAAGAAAGTAACTGGGGCGGGGGGGAGAGAGGGAAGATCATTTCAAATCTATTTCCAGGCTATAATGCCAAAATCTCAGCAAACACAGTTCTTTAAATATAGAGATAATACTTACTTGCAAAAAATTTCTAAAGAAACTGATCTTACCCTTTCAGAACCTGCAGAGAGGATATTATCTAAGTGGAGCCCACATAAAAGTACACATCTTACATCTTACCCTTTTTCATTCAGTAGTTTCTCCATTTCTGTAATGTAACACTCATCACAAACAGCCAGGTACTCCAGCACCAGCTTTGCATCCTTCTTATACGCCTTCCCAATTGCTCCTTTATTGGGTTCAAACTGAACAACGTTGACTGTTTTGTATGAAGTAGTCAAGGAACCAAAAAACACAGAGAACTGCCATAGTATTTCGGAAAACAATCTCGAGGACAAAACATCATCAAATTAAAACAACAACTAGTTCTCTACTGGCACCCTAGATCCTGTTTACACCGACTTCAAGTGTAAGATGAAATAACTACCCACAGAATCATTCAGACAAACCTCACTGAAAATAAGTAAACACTGTCAACAGAGACTTCTACAAAGTTACAGCGAGATAAAAGGGATATTATCTATTCAGCAACATAACCTGATACACAGCGTAATTATCTCTGCTTACCATTTACTGATTTCTGAAATGTCCCAAAGACAACAGGATCTACTTTCTGTCACTGGCCTAGCCCTAAGATGAGTTCACAACTTCATAAGGATGGAAATTTCTTTGATTTACAGATCAAATGAGCTAAATTATTATTTTATTTGCCATAAAATGGCACTCATCTTTTAACAGAAGTATTCACCAGGTACCCTTTATTTACAGAGCACATAGGTAGGTGCAGGCGTGGAGAAATGCACAGTGGAAATAGCTGAGAATAACTGGCCAACACTCGGAAAGACATTCAGAGCACTCTTCTGAATGAATATGCTTCTTTTAAAGACCAAACATTGGGTGGGTATGTCAAATTACAAAGAGACTAGGAAAGGAGCAATGAGATGGGTAGAGTAATAGGTTTAAATAAGTGTTACCACAATATCCAAAACATCTCAGTTTATCCATAGAATGTGTAGACTCGGATTTATCCATTTTCAAGATGTTTACACTTTAGACCTGAGTTGCTGCAGTGACCAGAAAGGATATGGGCTCTTTCAGAGGTTTCTCAGCTACAAGTGGGACTTTGGTGGCTCGAGCATGACAAGAAAGGTCATAACAGGAACGATCAGCACATCCGACAATCTCAATCCAGCCCTAAGGAGACATAATAGATAAAAACACTTACTGCACTGGGTTCATTCACAGATGCACGCAGATTATAAGTAACTTTCACATACCCAAAGATAATTTACTTTAGCATCTCCACTCAACTTTTACAAATGTTTGAAATGGGAATAGTTCTATACATCAGGCAGCTAACAACCCTATAAAATATAATTCACGCATGTACACAAAGTTGTCTTCTTATTTCCTGGGCAGATTTATTTTGCCATATTGTGAATGTGGGGTAAGCTAATATGTTCTAGGATTTAATAATGGAAATAAAATGTGAACCTAGACAAAACCAGTAGATGTGCTTCAAATTTGAGACCATGATTCAAAATGAATCTGGCAGAAACCACTAGTCTCTCTGGATGAAGTGTCTATTGCTCTCACAACCTGGCATCACACGGCTGTGCTAAACACACAACTCAGCTGGCCATGAACGTGGGCATTTGTGTTCAACTCAGTTTCTTACACAACAAAAGAAATCTCAATAAAGAGCAGGTAACGTTGAAGTCACAGAATTAAACTTAACAGCAACACCACCACATATATGTTAAAGGTTTATTTTAGTAGATATCTAGTTAGTCCACATGAATATTCATATTTTGCCTTTAATCCAAACAGTATGAAAAATTCCAACTGTCACAACTGCTAAGCTTTCCAAGCACGTGTTACCACATGGGGTGCATAGACTATAAAGAGGGCAAATATAAACCTCACAAGCTCAGAAACCCCAACACATAACAACAAAACAGAAATTAAAAGAACGAAACCTAAAATCATGTAACCTGATCATCTGAGATTTACCACAGATGTCAACATATGTATATACTAAAAGGTAAAATTACAAAAACATGTCCGAGAACGGCAAGCAACAACTCTGGGATAGTGGTTACCTTTGAGGAAGAAGAGAAGGGTGCAGCATTAGCTGCCTCAGTAACTTTTTTTTCATTAAAAAAATAAAATATGAAGCACTCAAAAAGGAAGTGTTCAAGTCTTTTCTTGAATGCATGGATTGTCTAATTTCTATTTATCAGACTGCTCTACTGATGGAATGTTTCACATGGGGGAGGGAAACTCTTTACCTGTTTTATTTCCCTGATTAAAGTGAGTGAGAAACAATTCTCCTTTGTTCTCTTGGGCTACAATGGAACAACTTTAATAGGGTTTTGGCATTTCCTTTGCTTTATAAAACATGCTCAGAAAATGGCACCAGTTGTCTACAGTTTGGTAAAATGTTAACAATTATGACATTTTATAAAGCAACTAGTTTAACAAAATCACTACTGTGAGGACTTAAAACAATAAAAAGTCTGGGGCGCCTGGGTGGCTCAGTCACTAAGCGTCTGCCTTCAGCTCAGGGAATGATCCCGGCGTTATGGGATCGAGCCCCACATCAGGCTCCTCCACTGGGAGCCTGCTTCTTCCGCTTCCACTCCCCCTGCCTGTGTTCCCTCTCTTGCTGGCTGTCTCTCTCTCTCTGTCAAATAAATAAATAAAATTTAAAAAATTAAAAATAAAAATAAAACAATAAAAAGGCTTTAAAGGAGTTCTCCCCTCTCCTTGAAAGATCCTGTTACTTTCGAGCTTCTGGTTGTAATTTTCCAATGACCTTACATAAAATGCTGTAGCCTAATCTCAATGCTGGGCCCACACTTTCCTTTTTCCAATTTTCTTCTTTAATTAAAAAAAAAAAATGTACGTACAACTGACATGAAACATTATGTTAGTTTCAGGTATGCAATATAACGATTCGGTATTTGTAGATAATGCAAAGTGAGCACCATAAATGAGCAGTAAGTCTAGTTAACAGCCGGCACCATCCGTGGTTCCAGAATTTAAAGGACCTACTTTCTTAGCACAACACAGCATTATTAACTACAAGTCACCATGATGGTCATCACACCTCCAGGATTGAAGCCCACATTTTCTGATTCTCAAAACTTGACGATTTAGCCACGGCTCACAGTGACACTCAGAAAAGCATGAGCAGGAATGTCATAGGGTCTATTAAAGCAGTGTAGCACAATGGTTAAGAGCACGGGCCTGGAGCTGGTTCAGACCCCAGCTCTACCACTCACTGTGAGACTCAAGCAAATTGCTTTAACTTCTCAGCACTTCAGTTGTCTCAGAAATAGGACCTGTGATGAGGATTACATAAGATACTACATATGAAGCATTTAGAATGGTAAGCACAGCCCTTCCCAATTATACATGCTGAATGAACAAACAAATGAAGGAAATAAAATGTAATCCAGGCCACATTCAGAATCTCAAGTGAGATAGCAAGAATCTGTGTCTGCTTTAACAAAATTACAGTCAGAGCAAACTAAGAAAGGGAACTGGTATGCAACAAAGAGAAGAGAAATAATCTTTTCTCACACAACACAGAAAATACTTTATTGGTTTGATTTGCAAATACGAGGAAATTCTAGAAAATTTAAAACATGTAAAGAAATTAATATTCATCTATATTCCAAAAATAACTACTACTATCATCTTGGTGTACGTATGTCAAGCAAATCTGTGAGGAAAATAAAGTAACAAGAAAAACCCAACAGATTATAGAAATTCTTTCCTAAATCCACAAAAGAAAAAGAATATATTTAAAACAACATCAATAACAGCCACTACAGATATTTGCATACCATTATGCATGTATACATGCGTGTATGTTTGTAATGCATGTAAAGCCATTTAGAACAGTTCTAAAAAACCCCTAGGGCTAAGAATGGTTTTTACATTTTTAAAGGGAGAAAGAAGAAAGAAAAAAGGAAAGAAAAGAAAAGAGAAAAGAGAAAAGAAAAAAGAAAGAGAAAGAAAAGGAAAGAAAAGGAAAGAAACAACAACAAAGAAGCAACAAAATTCTGCAAAGCCCAAAGTATTTTTACTACATTTACTATAGAAAACATCGGCAGACCCCTGATGTAGGAGAGACGTGAATCACTTTGGGGAGATGTATACAACTGGAAGTCTCACTTTCTACATAATATTCTTCAGAATTACTTTTGCCTTTTATTTTACAAAAAGGACTCATTACTTAAAATGACTCATTTTTATTTCTAATTCTTAAAAATGATTTAAAAGAAAGTCATTTTGAAAAGTAAAGAGTGAAACCAAGGGCACCTGGGAACGAATGACTGTCAAAAGTCACTGAGGAGCCTCTCTAGCTCCAAAGGGAAATGCCAGGAGGCTCTCAGGCCCCTTGTTCTGGATGCCACCTTGTTCCCACCGCCACCAGGGCAGAAAGCATCTTCTACATACAAATGTCTTTTTTTCTTTTGAACTTTTTTTTAAATGTTTGTTTATATATTTTTAGTAATCTCTACACCCACTATGGAGCTCAAACTCACAACCCTGAGATCTAGAGTCACATACCCTATATCCAAATATCTGTCAATCCTAAACTCCAGTAGGAACGTTCATGTTTGGGAGGTGGGGGTGGTAAAGTACAGTTAAGCGGTAGCCTGGAGGTCTTCTCTGAATTATTATTAAACACATGAGAATTTGAGAAAAGGTAGTTCCTAAACAAGAGATCATAACCACTAGTCTATCACCAAAACCTAACAAATAGCTCTCTAAACAAAGAGCACTATGTCTTTCTTTACTCAGCCTACCACCATTTTCAACGTTTGCTAGGGTCCTGGTCAAGAAGGAGGCCACCCCACCTTAGCTGTATCCAGGGATATTACCCAAAACACCCCCCACCCCAGGAATGTACACACCAGCACTGCCCCATCACTGACCTTCCCTTTCTGTCTCTCTTACTCTCTGTCTCTGTAAAAGCCATCTAAGTCTACAAAGGGCTCTTGGGACACAAGAGTAACCCCTTTCTTATAAGAGGGCAGGAGGCAACTGCTTTTTCCATTTTGCTTTGGAAAAGCCCTCTTTTCTCTTTGTTCCACTCTGACATAAAGCACACAAAGAGCAATTTTGATATCTATGCTCCTAAGTTATAAGTGTGAAGATCACACGCTAACGACCCTTCCATTCTCCTTACATAGGATGTTTTAGATTCGGCATCCCAACAGTCGCAGGCATAGTGGGCCATCTCGTTCTCCATGTGCTGGCGGAAGCGGAGTTTATCTGGAGACACTCCAACCTTCGTGAGGTAGAGGTAGATGCGGCCAATGAAGTAGCCTAATACCGAGTTGTTAATCACACCCTAAAAATCAATGAATAAATAAGTAAATAAATAAGAAAGCAAACATGCAAACAAGCAGAGAGGAAGGAAAAAACACACATTCTTTCAAAGACCAATCTACCATTCTCGATTTATTCACATTCTACTGGAAAATATTTGAAACACAAGGTAAACTAATTTATCCAGCTTTCAGAACAATCTCAAATACCCAGATGTGATTATGGCTATTTTTAAAGGGGTTAATGTGAAGTTAACAAGCTGATAATAACAGAGTTAGTTATTCAAAATCTTTCTGTCATACTCACTGGGTCAGCAAAATTTCAACCCAATACCTCATACCTTCTAAGTCTACAGTACTCAAAATGCCATTCATAATAATGACCCTACAGAGGGGCAGATATATTTCTTCTGAATTAACAAAAGTAATAAGACATGTTGAAGGGATTTTAATATACCCTTATCCATTGAAGTTTGTGCACCCCTTATTGTATATATCATCTGATGATTCCAGTACCAGAAGGATCTTAGAAATCATCTAGCCCCATCTCCTACCCACTGTAGGGCTCTTCTCTGCAAAATGGCTGGCAAGTTATCACCCAACTCCACTGGAATATTTTCAGGGGCAGGAACTTCATTGTTCCCTGGGGCGATTCATTCCACTATCAGGCAGCAGCCACTATGAGAAAGTTTTCACTCGCTCACTTCTCTAGACAAATGATTAGAGAAATTCTAGTCTATGCAAGACTTTATCCAAACTGCTACGGGTAACACAGAAAAGATTAAAATCCAGAGGACTTGCTCTCGTGAGTCAAAATGTCTCCCCGAAAGTAGTACATATTGATAAAAGTTGGATTGATAGGCCACAGCTCAGACCAAGATCTTTTTTCCAAGTGCTCTGCTCAATATTTGTTTCATGTTAGCCCCTGGCTACAAATTGGCATGTTCAGATAATTTCCTCCCACTATAATAACAGTGTAGGATAAATACTTTATAAAAACAAATACTATATAAAAACTAAAATGACTACTAAAATAAGTATTTTGTCATCCAGTACACAGAATCTGCTAAGTGCTGCAGACCCTAAATCAGAACAACCTAAATGAAGTTACCTACAGAATTTTACCTGCTCAACAGCATCTCCTAGGCGCATTTTTCGAGCAGACTGTCCGCTGACCTGGGCTTTTGCTGAATATAAATAAAGGTGGAGGTCTGCCACATTCTGAAACTTGGGGTGGTCCTTCTCACTGGGATCTACAAAGTGCTCAATTTCTGCCATTGTGAATTCTCTGGAAGCAAAAATATAAGGGATAAAAGCTGCATGCTCAAGTATAAAAAATAAACTAGACCCCCATTTTCAACTTTACAATGGTATATAGGCCCTCATACTACAGGAATCTCTTATCACTAAACCAGAAAGTTGTTTCCTAAGGGAATGGCAAAAAAAAAAAAAAAAAAAAAAAAAGCTGGATTAAGTTTGTCTGGGTGGCTATTATTTTTAAACATATTAATGAAAACTTTACAACTCACCTAAATAGTATTTTAAATAAATAAATACGATCAAACTTCCCACAAATATTAACTTCTGTCTAATGACAAAGACTCTTTGCTTGCCCAAATTTTAGTCAGGCTCCTAAACCTCCTCCTAGGCCCATCTGTATAGTTCTTTGTAAAATCCAGTTTCAGCAAGAACCCTGGTAAGTCAGTTTAACCAGAATCCCCCCCCCCCCCCGCTATGTGATCACCTCTGGTATCTTTTGTGGGTCTGTCATCCTCCACCATCCCCCAGGTGGTGTCTGATCACCCTGGCCTGTTTCCAGCAAGATCCCATTTCGTTGGTTTAGCCAGAATCCCCCTTGCCTTGCCCCTGATGGTCCCTCTTAGTAGTTTTCTAGCCACTGACCCCCCTCACCCCACACCTTGGCTATAAATCCTCTCTTGCCCATGCTATATTCAAAATTGAGCCCTGTTCTATACTGAGATCTCTTTTCCCCTAAGTCTTGAATAAAATCTGTTTCTACCATCTTAACTACAGCCCATCTGTTCTTCCTTCCATACTAGGCATAACAACAAAAGATTATTATTTTCAATGGAAAGTAATTTCTAAAGAACAGATTGATAGTTTTTAATATTAGGAAAACTTAAGCAAATGTCAGACACAAAAAAGAAATGAGATACTGAATACTGACTTCCAAATCAAATGGTGTTCCTTATAGAACTAGCAAGTCTTTATAAATACATAATAAATGAAGTTCCCGATATTTCCTTTTCAAAGAATGGGAAATTAAAAGTGAAGTGAAATTGTTCTTTAGCTTTTATAGTAGTTTGGTTTCTTCCTTTTTATTACTCTGAACAAGTAAATGACTGATAATGGTACCATACAGCTGGATTCTTTAGAGTAACAGCTTCTTGAATAAAGTGTTATTCAAGGCGGAGGACATAAGACATGAATTGAACAGGCTAGCATCAAGCTAACTGCATAATGATCAAAGAAATATGCATATAGTAATGGTTTCCCAAAGAGATTTCTCTGAATGGCAATTAAGCAGCTATTGGGGAAAAGTGTTTTAAGTTAATTTTATGAGTCAAAATCAAATCTCTCTTCTTTAAACACACTCCGCCACACACATTTACTTGTGCACTTTCATGATTATCTCAGATGTTTTAGAAGTAATGAAAAATTGTTTAAATGAGTCCTAAAAATACATGAAATGCACTGCAAAAGAGCTCTGATTTTTTAATGTTATCTTTTAATAGTATTTCTTACTTGGTCCTATAGCACCTATATCTTGTCTTTCAACTACTATCAAACATCTTCTGTGTGCACAGAAATAGGACAGAGACGAAGCACAATGTCTGCCCTCACATAGCTTATAGGTTGGCAGATAGCAACAGAACATCTAAAATGCAAAGCATATCAAAATGCAAAGGGCTCTGCCCAGAATCCCAAAATAATCTGCTGCCAAAGCCTTTCCATCTGCTCTGTCAAATAATCCCAGCTCACAGACAGGAGATGGAAATCAACTCTAACAGTGATTCTACCAGTGGTCTCTTGTCTTTGAGTGCAGAGACTGTACCTGAACCATGGAAAACTGTAATACATATAGTCTAGAAGACAGAACCAGCCAATCAAAATAAAAATAAATTTTTAAAAATTTCGTATGAACAGTCTAACTCCCAACCTAAATAAAAGAAATCACAGCCATGCAAAGACTAATCACCTGGTAACTCTACGTCATCAAGAAGAAATCGCAACACTAAACAAATACTAGCCATGGAACAAAAACCGTCGGGATACTGGCTTGTGGAAGAATGAGTGGACTTGAGTCAGGATCTTACAGATGCATATAACAAAAACCAGCCAGAATACAGATAGGATGCTTTAAAGTGAAAATAACCAAAATCTAAAAATGACCAAGGAAGCCCCACGGACCTGCTTTACCAGTTAGCTCCTAGGATCACTCCTCAGTTAGGAGCTTTTTCGATTTACCACTTTCTATTCCACAGCCCCCAGGTTTTGCCTTACTTTGTGGTCCTTTTATAACTTCCAAGAGCTACTCTACGTTATATAAATCCTGTCCAAAACACTGGCTTTAGACAAAGTCAGTCTTACTGGGCTTCCTCAGTATTTTGGAAGCATGCTTGAAGACACTACTGGAACAGATGGAAAGCCAAAAAACAATAGGAAAAAGAGAGGCAGAAAAACCCAGACGCCAGGAAGTAAAACAGACTCAAGCCTGACAAGTTTTTCATTGTTATTATAGCTGGTTAAAGTTTCTGACTACCTCTTCTTTCCGCACGAAGGCCCAAAGGGATCCCTCCCACCCCATTTCTCTAAGTTGTATAAGGCCCTTCCTCCACGTGGTACCCCCTGGTTCAGAAGGCTGAACCAATCATAGGCCTGAAGAATCAGTTTGGTCAATACATCGGGGCATTTCCTCAGTGGCTGTCATGGGGACTAACAAGATTAGGCAGGTGCTTTGGGTGCTTTGATGTAGAGTCAGTGGTTGGGATATGCTATGACTGAAGCCTGTAATTATAGTGAGTTAGAAAAAAGAAGAGATCGGGGCGCCTGGGTGGCACAGCGGTTAAGCATCTGCCTTCGGCTCAGGGCGTGATCCCGGCGTTATTGGATCGAGCCCCACATCAGGCTCCTCCGCTATGAGCCTGCTTCTTCCTCTCCCACTCCCCCTGCTTGTGCTCCCTCTCTCGCTGGCTGTCTCTATCTCTGTCAAATAAATAAATAAAATCTTAAAAAAAAAAAAAAAGAAGAGATGGGTGGGGTGGTGGGGCTGTGGAAAATCCTTCTGGAGTCTTTAAGATAGTTAAGTTTACCCACATATCTTATTTTTTACATGGAATTTATTACGCCAAGAGAGGGTATCAGTAAGAAAACACATAGAAATCACAAAAAGCTTAAGTCATAAGCAGCTAAATCATAGTAAATTTCTAAAGAAAACCATAACTAAGTGCTAAGATGCCCTCCCACACACTCCTGGATATATCCGGCAAAAGGAGGTTATTAGAATTGAGACAAGTGAGCAGACTAGAGTAAAGAGAAGCCAGCCTGCTAGCTGGCCTGTCATATAGGCACCTCAAGGGTCTGGAGGAATGTCAGCTGGTTATGGAAACACCCAACTCCAGCACTACCGTTTGCCTTGGACACCCAGCAGGACACACCCAGCCTTGGACACTCCCCTCATAATTGTCACGCAGCCCCACTTCACCCTACACTTACATACATCACCACTGCCAGAAAATGCCTTGGTTTAGACAATTAAGATCCTGCCATCCTCTAAACATATGACAAACAAGGGGGAAAGATCATTTTGGAGCAGGTGAGAAATGTGATCTATCCTTCACCTTCCCTCACTTCAAGTTCTCATGAGTTACTCACAACTACCTGATATCCCAGAGATTACAAACATAAAACATCGTTTTTTGGAGGACAAAAATAAAGACATGGTCACGTAAGAATGAAGCAGAACTGTTTCAACATAGCAAGGTTCCCTTTCTCATTCAATGCTGAGCTCATTCACAAATTGTAATGGAAGAATAATATGGGCAGTACCTGACTCTGATCAACCCAGACCGAGGGGAGATCTCATTTCTAAAAGAATTTCCAATCTGGGCAGCAGCAAAAGGCAACTTTCCTTGGTTGAATTCCAAAAGTCTCTTGAAATTCAGGAAAATCCCCTGTGCGGTTTCTGGTCTCAAGTACCTACAAATGTAAATAAATCAGTCTGTTAGAAGGAAAGAAATTAAGTTTTCCAAAAATCGGAAACTCTAGATACAAATCCTAGTCCTAAATATACTATTTTCACACAAAGCAGTACGTATATGCTCTAAAGCAAAGGATTAGGAGGAGTAGACATTTTCCTTGGTACCAAACATTCTCAGGCGAGTGTTAGAGAATATATCAAGCAACAGGTATGGAAATATTAATATTAGAAATGTCATTTTATCAGTCCAGTAAGTCATATATCACCTCTCTCTCAATGTCCCTAAAACCCGATTATTTACATGGAGGCGGACAACAATTCAGATCCTTCTGAAAATAAGACCTTGCCTAAGTATATGCCTGTTAACCCAGGTATCAGAGTGTAACTGTGGCTACAAAGAAGCCCGGATGGGCTCACACTCAGCATTAGAGCTCACTCATCACTATCATCACACCAGGCCAGGCAAATTTCAAGGTTTTTCCCATCATTTTCTCCTTTGTGGTAGTCTACATTTCCAGCCAGAGAACGGCTTCTCTTTTTCTCCATGTTTTAATGATGCAGTCAAGCAAATACACCATGATAGCCATTGTCCTCTTCTCAATTTTACAGAAAATATTATTTGCAAACACATCAGCTAAGAAAGTTTCCCAACACTTTACTTCAAAATAAACATTTTATGAAAAGAACTTTAAAACAAAGAAAAAAATAAAACATAATTGTACCCTCTTCTCACTCTCATACACCAACTTGTCGTTCTGGCGGTCCTTTCCAGGTTTCATCCAAAAGAAGTATAACTACAGTTGACACGCATTTTTTTTTAAATGCTGTTAAGACTTTTAAATTTCGTTTTTTAATTTATTTTTAAGTAGACTCTATGCTCAACGCGGGGCTTGAACTCATGATCCCAAGGTCAAGAGTCACATGCTCCACCAACTAAGCCAGCCAGGCACTCCTCTGTGCATGATTTATAAGTAAAATGTGTAAAATGATGTATCCTTTATTTTTCCATTTTCTAAATAATCATAAAAATTTCTCATATTTAACAGCTGCAGAGTATTCTACTAAAACAATCTACTTTACTATAACTTACTTAACCATCTCAAGTTTTTGGATAAGTAAGTTATTTCTACTTTTAATCTATATACTCTTGATAAATATAGCTTCCTTTCCTTTAGAATTATTTCCTCAGATAAATTCCCAGGAGTGGGCGGACAGGTCAGAGGGTCTGGCCCATTTAATGACTCTCTGTGTGTACTGCCAAAATGAAAGGCTTACCTTTGGCCTCTTTCCATAAAATATCCTAAGTTGACATAGTGTGTGACTAAAATAATTCCAGTCATACATTCTGTCACAATTAATTTTTATTATTCTTTAGTTCTACTCCAGGAAACATGATCTATCTAGCTTCATCTAACCAAAGCCTACCCTCGATGACCCTACAATGAGACCGTAAGAAAAACATCAGAAGTTATGAAGTGGAATACTTTGGCTAAGTTTGTTAACACTGAGAGGGAATCTGTCAATATAAATTCTAGTTCTGGATCATACTATAAACTGTTCACCTTTCTTTACTGTGAAAACCACATCTTTTAAATAACAAGCTAAACCTATGTTGTTCAGTATGGTAGGCCACTAGTCAAATGCCTAAATTTAAATTAACTAAAATTAAATACATTTTAAAGTTCAGTTCCTCAGAAGCACTAACACCCTTTCAAGTGCTCAGTAGCCACATGTGGCTAGTGGCTACCATATTGGATAGCATAGATTATAGAGTATTTATACCACTGCAGAGAGTTCTATTGGACAGTGTTGATCTAAACTAAATGGTTTCTAAGTCTCCTTTAGCAATAAGTTCAATGACTTTCAAAATCATTCTTCAACTATCTCTGCTGCCTTATCACCACAAGATATGATGATCACAGACTTCTGTTTATTTTGTAGCAAAAAAAATGATCACATACACTAAAAAAAATATATTCAGAAAGAATTAGAAGGAACAAATTTAAGAATATGTCTGTTATTATTTCTCCTTAAAATATTTACCTGTACTTTCTACATATCATTTTTCAAAAATTTTCCTTCATGGCTGATTTGATGTTTACTTTTTATTACAACAATTTTAGTAACTTCATTACATAAAGAATAAGTGATACATACCCAGGCATGTTTCCTCCAGGCCCAATGAAGGTCTTGAACATTAAGTTAAAAGATACTGGAGGGGAGAGATCATTTCCAGTAATGGGGGATTTTACATTATAGTTCACAAAAAGATCCCCAAGTTCCTGCTGTCCATAGTTATCAAGCTAAAGGAGAGGTAAAGAAAATAATTAACATAAAAGACTGAGGAAAAAAACAGGGCATAAAAGTATTGTATATATAAAACCCATCCATCATTAAAAGTCACCCAAAATAAGAACAACAAAGTTAATCTAACCTTCAAAAAACCCAAATTAAAATCATAACCAGTTCACTTTCTTTTTTTCAATTTACCATTTAGCATTTCAGAAAAATGGAGTATCTTTCTGGGACCGACCTAAAACTCACACATTCACCATTTTACAAGGAAAGATAAAGAAAAATATCTCTGGCTCAATTATAATAGTTGCTGACTGGCAAGAATCTGAAATCATATTAAATAAGTTGTTTTTTTTTTTTTTTAAGATTTTATTTATTTGTCAGAGAGCGAGCACACAGCAGGGGGAGAGGCAGGAAGAGACAGAGGGAGAAGCAGGCTCCCCGCTAAGCCCGATATGGGACTTGATCCCAGGACCCTGGGGTCATGACCTGAGCTGAAGGCAGACGCTTAACCAACTGAGCCACCCATAAATGTCCCATAAATAAGTTTTCGAGGTTGCATTTTACCACTCTGCATATTTAAGAGTCAGGTACACTTCCCTGTCTATTAATTAAATGTGCATATAACTTTTCCTTCCCACTAGATATTAAGCACTTCAAGGTAGAAACTGTTTCTTATTCATGTCTGCTTGTTCCAGTGTACTGCACATTTTATAATTGATAACCAATGTGAAACTCTCTAAAATGATGTATGACCTCCAATTCAAATAGACTATGACAAACCATTTAATACTGAAGAACATTCAAAACTTAAAAAAAAAAAATCTCCTAACAGAAGCAAAATAATTAGATAAATCAACTCGTGGCCATAAGATCTGAGGCTCTGGAGTCAGAAAAACCTGGGTAAACTGCCCAGTTCAACCACTTACAGATTGTATGACTCAAGAGTAAGTTCTTACCTAACCTCTCTGAGCCTCAATTTGCTCATCTGTGAAATAGGGAAGCAGCATCTACTTCACTATGAAGGGCTACTATGAAGATTAACTATGTAAAGTACTTAGCACAGGGCCTGGCACACAGCATACACGACACCACTTACTAAGTGTCTTGCCAAAATATCTGATTGGGCCTCTAGGTCGGACTACCAAATTACAAGTAATATAGAAACAGGAGAACATGTGAAATAGCACCAAAATAACGCCATCAGCCAAATCTAGATGTTAGAAAACACTAAGAAGCAAATGTCTCAACTTTAAAAAATAATTTTTTAATGAAAATACAAGGAAAATTAGAGATAAAGAACCTAAAGATCAAAAGAGATTTAAGAAATATATCAACCACTCACAAAGTATGGACTTTATCTGGATCACAATTCAAACAAGAAAACCTGATTAACATTTAAGACAATGTAATAAAATGATGTTTTAGATGTACTTCAAAATAATTTAGGAAAAGGAGGCAGGAAATGGATTCAACAAAATTTGGTAACATTGTAGGAGGTTCATGGGCCTTTGGCCATGAATCCACTGGGGCCATTTCTGAGTACTAGACCACAGTCCCCAACTTTTCACTGAAGGTTATGTTGACAGCTTGTATGTATATCTGATATGGCAAACCAAAAAACAGACTGCTCTCTGGGGCGCCTGGGTGGTTCAGTTGGTTAAGCGTCCAACTTTTGATTTTGGCTCAGGTCATGATCTCAGGGTCATGAGACTGAACCTTGTTTTGGGCTCCTGCGTTGGGCTCCTGTGTTGGGCTCCACGCTGGGAGTGGAGCCTGCTTAAGATTCTCTTTCTCTCACTCCCTCTGCCCCTCCCCTCACCAGCACACACATACATTTTCTCTAAAAACCAAAAACAAAAAAAACAGACTGCTCTTCTAAGACCATGGATAGGAGACAGAAAGTCACGGTTCAAACTATAAATGACTTAATTAATCAACTAATTACTTCCTGCTTTGACAATTGACACGGAAATGAAAGAAACTGTTGAGATCAAAGACACATACTCACAAAAGCTTAGTAAGTCTAACATTCTAAATGCGAAACAGTAACTTAGGGGTAATTAGAAGTGCTTTTCATTTCTTCTTTCTAATAAAGGTCATGCCTTTGGGAAAGAAAGGAAATTAGAAATGAATGTTTGGCTATAACGGTGTCAAAATCTAAGAATTGAGGGGCGCCTGGGTGGCACAGCGGTTAAGCATCTGCCTTCGGCTCCGGGCGTGATCCCGGCGTTGTGGGATCGAGCCCTACATCAGGCTCCTCCGCTATGAGCCTGCTTCTTCCTCTCCCACTCCCCCTGCTTGTGTTCCCTCTCTCGCTGGCTGTCTCCATCTCTGTCAAATAAATAAATAAAATCTTTAAAAAAAAGAAAATCTAAGAATTGATTTACTAAACCATGAGCAACAATACTAAAGCAATGAGCTTCAAGCAAAGGATAAAATATACCTCACAAGGACTAAAATAAATTGGCAGATGAGTCAACAGCCAAATTAAGATTTTCTTTCAATTTAAATGAGGAAGGAGAAAATTTCTCAGCTACTGTTAGAAACCTAGATACCACAGGGAAAAATCAGCATATTTTTAGAAAACAACGCAGCAGTGGAAAAGTATCCAGTAAATTCTCATGAGAAAATGCAGAGGTAGGGATTCCTATATTCAGACTCACACATATATATACCAATATAAAGAAAATATGTATAAATATAGCACTGGTTTCTGCGTGTGTATGTACTTTTTTGCCCAAGGAAGTAAATAAAATTTAAGAGGTGAGCCTTGGTGGACCTCATGATCAAACATGGTGTTGGAGAAACGTATTTTGCTTAAATGGGTACAGAAGGTGACAGATCAGCAACATACATACATGAATGTGTGCATCTTCCTGGGGGAAACAGGTACCGTTTTCATAATATTTTTAAAGTGATCTGTGACCCAAAAAAGGGATAAGAACTACTTCTGATATAGAAGGTATTCCTGCACTTGGTAAAAGTCAGAACAGATTATCTCTATGGTCTCTTTTAAGTTTTCCGTAAACTTTGCCTACTTAAATAGAAATTGTAAAACTTTTCATCTATAGGAAAAGCAGGGGTCTGCTCATTGGGCTCTAAAGAATAACTGCATGTAGTCAGGGACAGCACAACCAGAAGCAGACCAAGTGGCTGATAAGACAGTGTTCATAAGGGTATCTGTCCCCAAACCTCCACATCGAGACTGAACACTATTCATCATTAGTCACTCCTCTGGTTTTTGTTATTAAATCCAGAAAATTGGTTTCCAAAGATATAGAACAAATTTCATGCCTATTTACACTGAATTGCTAGTTTGGGCTAAAGTGTTAGCCACAAAAGGTAGAGAGAGAAGAAAATAAAAATTCAAAGAGAGACAGAAGGTAGGTAAACTCCACTTCCTTACAATTGTGGCCTAGGTCAGCACAATGTGGAATTCAACAGGCACCCAACACTGTAAGAAAGACAGCACCTACCTGTGTTGCTGTGATAACATCTCTAAAGTACTCACCTGCGCCAAGACACTTTCCATCTCTGATTTCTTCTCAGCAGAACACTTCTTATCAGACATCAATTTCTGTAAATGAGCTACAGGAACAGTGTTGGTACATGTCAATTTCAATCAATGGCTAAAAGGACAATGCACTTTGAGTTTCAGTGTTGGAGAGGTAAAAAATGAATCCAAGGATAATGTTCTAACTTTATATAAATACCGTGGTTGATTTTACAGGGAGAATCATGATACCATCCTGATTCTGTTGCTGACTTAGAATTCCTAATTATCATATATAACTTCTTTTTGTTAAATAAGGGACTCAAGTTGTACAGGCATACCTCGGAGATATTATGGGTTCAGTTCTAAACCACCACTATATAGCAAATACTGCACTAACGCAAGTCAAATGAATGTTTTGGTTTCCCAGTGCATATAAAAGTTGTTTGCCCCATATTGTACTCTGTTAAATATGTAATACCATTATATCTAAAAAAATAAATGTATACCTTAATTAAAACATATTTTATTGCTAAAAAAGGCTAATCATCACCTGAGCTCTCAGCAAGTCCTTATTACTGATTACTATAACAAATATAATAATGAAAAAGTTTGAAATATTACAAGAATTACCAAAATGTGAGAGAGAGAAAGTGAGCAAAAGCTGTTGGAAAAACAGCACTGATAGACCTGCTTGACCCCGGGCTGCCAGTATCTGCTGAGCACAGGTAGTGGGCAATAAAATGAGGTCTGCCTGTATGGTTAAGATCTGTGCAATTTACTCTTTGTATATTATGCCCCAAAAAAACTTTAACAGAAAAAATATGAGAAAAGTTTAACCTAAACCCTTTGTTTTGATCAATTTTACTTGGAAGAATATTTATCCGAGATGAAAAACCATACCTTTTAATAGATGGTCAGCACGAAAACACTCTCCATTTTTTACATCTTTCACCATGAAGTCAGCAAATTTGTCTACGTGGCCAGAGGTCCTATGTTAACAAATGCCAAGCCAATTTGTCATTTTCATACAAATTAATACATAAACTTTCTGTTCTAAGATAATCCCCCTTCTATATGTAGTATATCAAGCTTATATCTGTGTATCTGGAAGATGGAAGCTCCCATATATATAATGATGTACCCACAGTAGATAATAACGTAAGCCAGAGAAAGTTCTTCCTCAAATCTATCTCCATCCTTTCTTCCAAGCTCTTCCTTCCCACAGGAAAGAGACATCAACTAGATTATACTCTTCCACAAGCTGTCATAAAGTATGTGCTACCTTGCAGAATCAATTAATCCATGCCTATCCCATTATTAATGATTTACGCAAAGACCAAAACCAAGGGGAATTTGACTAGGCAAGAATTCACGATAACTCAGTATAGATCCTGAATCTTCAGGAGGGAGTTTTCTGCCACCGAAAACTGTATGGACACTGGTATTTTCTCTTACATAGTTCCTATTAGCGGAGCAAGCAGCTAAAGAATAGGTTGTCTTGATCTTTGAGATCCATCATCAGGAATTCATCTTATTTTTATTGGCTGAAATTATTGAGAGAGCCCAAAGGATGCAAACAGTGAAAATTAGCTCTTTACCAGGCAACACTAAATGAAGTGATGAGATAGAAAATATAAGGATTTTTCTTTCTATGTTCTAGCAATCCTGCCCTGCTTTCAACAATGTTAGTAAGAATAAAATAAATTTCAGCACTAACACTTCAACACAAATAGCAATTGATTTTAAATGTATACACACCTTTGCCCAGGACTTCTAAAAACTCAGAGTAAGGAAATATCATATATACACAAAATCCATCTATCAGGATGTTCGGTGGACTCAAAAATCAGGAAAAACTTATTTTTTTTTAAAGATTTATTTATTTGAAAGACAGTGCACACGCACAAGAGGGGGGTGGGGAGGGAGAGAGCCAGCGAGTGAGCGAATCCTCACGCGGACTCCCTGCTGAGCACAGAGCCTGAAGTGGGGCTCGATCCCAGGACCCTGAGATCCAAGAGTAGGCTGCTTAACAGACTAAGCCACCCAGGCACCCCAGGAACAATTTAAATGCCTATGATATGGCAGTAGCTAAATAAATTATGGTATATCCACAAGAAAATGCTATGCTGTCATTAGAAATGCTTTAGAAGAATATTTAATGACATAAACAAATGTTCACCTGTATTACATGAATAACATGCTGCTAACATTGATGTATGTACAAGGACTTACAGAGAAAGAAGACAGGAAAACAACAATTTTGACATGGCTGCCTATGGACATTAGGTGTATATTTTCTTTGTTTTTCTTTATTTTCCACATTTTTACAATGACTATGAGTAGTTTTTGTCATCAGGAGAAGTTACTTAAATATGCATATTAATGAATTTCAGCCCCCAAAGTAGAATTCTTACTTTAAAACTGGCTCAGGGGTAAGCATGGTACAATCAATCTCCAGGATCTGTTCCTCTTGGATGAAGTGCTGCCTCCAGGTCTGAATAATATTGTTCTTCAAAGCACATCCAACTGGCCCAAAATCATACAGACCACTAACACCTATAAAATATGAACAAGGAAAATCCGTACTTTACCTTGTCATTCTGAGCAAATTAAAGCGAGGAGATGTAAGAAACCGTAAGACTTCACATATTCTCTAAAGAGGTATTAAAGTCAACAATTCAAACCCCTCAATACTGAAGGGATTACTGGAAGTAACCCTGTAGTTCCAGCTAGCTGACAGAAGTAAAATTAAAGAGCTCTTACTCCATTTACTACTTCTATATTAAGAATTCCAAGTAGGATTAGCAAAAAACTAAAAGCAAAAGATGTTCCTCCATATATGAGAAACAATGAAAAACAGATTACAGTTTTCTGCCATAGATCTAACTCGTTGCATCAGCTGATAACAATGATGAATTGTAGCACCCGATTCTCTAATTTATTCCTGGATATATAAGCCAGGATCGTCTTGGGTAGATGAGCCACTATATTTAAACCTCAAGTTAAACATTTAGAGATCTGCTTAGCCAAACTAGAATCAAGTTTCAGTAGCAAAGTACTAAAACTCTAATACTGTTGCAATGATCTCCACTGACTATGAAAAATACCACTGTACATTTAATCAGTGAATTATATTTACCTACATACCTTCAGAAAGCATTCAGAAAGATGCAGAGATTTACCTACATACCTATGAAGAATGTTTTTCCTGGCAGTTGCCGTAAAGAATAACCTAGGAACCCTGGCTTCTCACTGCCCTTGTGTGAAGGTGTACGATACAGTTGGTCAGTGTTACAGTGGCCCTCGACTGCTCCAAAGAAGAGTCTATCTGATAGGTACGTGGACATATTAAGTGCCTCATACCTGGGCCCCTAATAATTCCCTACATCCTAATGGAAAAAAGCAGTCTTCGAGAAGAAGTAGGGCGGAAAGGAATAAACAGATTTCACACCAAATGGCCAGTTCTAAACAAACAAAAGCAAAATATTCTCTGTTTTACGTGATCTGATACAATTACTTATCAATTGAAAAGCCATCTTTTTGGTTTAAGAACGACAGTAAAGCCACCAACAACGTAATTGCTCCATCATTAATCCCCTACCTCCATAAATAGCAAAAGCTTGATCGTAGAAAAACCTCCTCTTGAGGGTATCTTCCATTTTTGCTCTGTCTACAATGTCATCTTTGGGTTGTAATGCTAGCTCCTGTAAGGGATTTTCAAACAGAAAACATGTTATTTGGGGTGAGAGGAAATACGAATTTATATATGTGAATGTGGTTTATTCCTCAGCAAAATTCAATATAAAATTTATCAGACAAGATTTTGATGCATTTAAAAAACAGAAACCTTAGGGTTTTTTCCCCCTTTCAGTTATAGAAAAGATACCTTTAACTTAATTATTTAGGAAGACTAAGCTTACTTAGATGCAGATACTGATAAGCAATATCTGAATTGTTAGTGGACCACTGAAGTGAGACAATGACTTAGAACTCCAATGGGAGATTTACTGTTTGAAAGATCTGGGAGCAGGTATCAGATGGATACACCTTTTCCTTAAAAGAAAAAAAGTTTAACACAAAACCATTATTTCCAGGGATAGAAGAATTCATGAAGAAGAGCAAGCACATTTAAAAAAAAAAAAAAAAGAGCAAGCACAATGCCTTCCAGGGAAATTCACGGAGTATATTAAATCTAGGATTTAGGGGAGGGGTGGGTCAGAAGTATTCAGAGAGGCTTCATAGACAAGGTGACATTTTGAGATGTGGTGTGAAAGCAGAAGTCAGCCAGGTAGAGGATAGGAAGGTATGCTGGATAAATAGAGATAAGGCAAATGATACCCCTTCAGAAACTTTTCTAGGTCTTTCCCACCCAAAGAGATTAAATAAAGATGACATTCCTCTTTTAGGATCCCAAGACTCACCTTTGCTTCCAGAACCCTCTTCCGGGCTTTGAGCTCAGCTACAGCTTTGTCGACATCTACTTGGGGTGCTTTATCTTCTTTCAGTTTTCGTACAAGATCTCCCTAGCCAACAAAGAGAGTTTATATTCAGGATTGGTTTCGGAAGTGAAGAAAAGTTATGAATGTGTTTTTAAGCATGCCTTTTAAAAAGTATCTGTGTAAGAATGAGGTACTCAAACGTTTATTATGTGAGATGTCATTATAAATAACTGAAAGTCTTTGCCCTCAGCATTTATAATCCAGCGAAATGCACAAGTATACAAATAACTATGTTCTAAGGGTAGTTAGTACTACTGTACTTTTTTTCCTTTTGGGAGAGGAGACAGGTGGAAAAGGAGGAGAGGAAAGCATTGATAAAAACTGTGAAGAACAAGGTTAGTACTCAGAACACAGAGAACCAATAAATAAACCACCCTCCCCTTGAATCTCTCTCTGACTTACAAAAACGACCCTCCTGGTTTTCCACCTACTTTGACCATTTCTTCTTAGTCACAATTAACTCATATTCCTCTGCCCTTTTCTTAATTGTTAGAATTTTTCCTTGATAATTTCTCTAGAAATACTTTGTTCACTTCCAACAACCTACCACCTGTACACTGATTCCCACACTTATGGTAATGCGGTGGAATAAGTAATCCGAAAAAGCAAACAAACAAAACATTACCTATACGGTCTAGGAAATTTCAAGCTGAGAAATTAAAGTTGTCGAATTCATAGAGCCTTTGGGTTCCCAACAAAAGTAACTGCTCTCTAGAGAAGTAGGCCTATTAGGATTCTCACAGGTCAAGTTCACCTAAATAGTAAGCATTCAACTAAAGCCACCATAGGTGAGACTCAGTGGACATGACAAATAACAGAAGGAGAGCCTCCAAAGTATTAGAACGATCAAATACACTTTGTAAATGCTTAAGACGTTAAAAAAGGAAAGGAAAGGAAAGGAAAGGAAAGGAAAGGAAAGGAAAGGAAAGGAAAGGAAAAGAAGGGAAAAGAAGGGAAAAGAAGGGAAAAGAAGGGAAAAGAAGGGAAAGGAAAGGAGTCAAAAGCATGAGCAAAGAACTAGAAACTATCAAAAACAATCAGGAAACCTGACAAATGACCACACAGGTTCGGGTCCAAGAAGACAACAGAAGAGTGGGGGAGGGCCAAAACGGGTGACAGGCAGTGGGAGATAAAGACTTCTCATTATGGAATGAGGAAGTCACAGGAATAAAAGATACAGCATAAGGTACTGTATGGTGCTGTAATAGCACTGTATGGTGACAAATGGGAGCTACAATTGTGGTGAGCATAGCATAACATATAAACTTGTCATATCACTATGCTGTACACTTATATAACATTGTGTGTCACTATGCTTCAATATAAATAAATACATACATAAATAAGGGGGTAAAGAACCACATAGATGATCTAGAAATGAATCACTGAAATTAAAAATTCACTGGATAGGTTAAACAGCAGATCGAAGTTGAAGAGAGAATTAGTGACTTAGAGTACAGACCTGAAAAAATTATCCATGCATAATCCATGGAATGGAGCAGAGAGACAAAGATGTAAAAATATAAACAGGGTAATGAGACACAGAAAAAAGAGAGCCTGACATTCATCCAACCGGAATTCTCAAAGAAAATAAAATGTTCTATTTGAAAAGATAATGACTATGAATTTTTCCATAACTGCTCAAAGACACGAATTCTCAGATTTAGGAAGCACCATGAAATCCAAACATACAAAAAAAAAAAAAAACCCTACACCTAAACAAGTCTGTAAAACATAGTATTTATGAGAGATTAGAGACTGGGTTTTAATTCCTGATCAGCTAATTGTGAAACCTTGAACAAGCTGACACCTCTTTGAGCTTGCTTCCTCAACTGTATGATCAGGATAAGACCTCACCAAATTGTTATAAAGAGTAAATGAAACCATTTAAGTAGAATATTTTCAATAGCACCTAACAAACAGCATACAAAAAAATTACAGTTATCATACTATAAAACACCCCAACTTGGTTGTCGCTGAGTTATTTTTCAAACACTCAAACCTAACTTGTTTATAACCGAATTATTTTTCTCTGTCCTAAACTTGCTCCTTCTCCTATGTATTGCTTTCCATACGTTAACAACAAAAAAAACCCTACTATTTCCCAAACAAGAAATATCAAGTTATCCTTCTTTACCGTCAATATCTGGTCAATTTCACATTGCAATCTTCTCTCTCCTTTCACACCCCATAGACTAGATTGCTAAAACAGATTACCAATTTGGTTCTCATCCAAAAGTGTCTACACTTAAGATATGCTCACCCCAAACTACCCTAATGCATGTCATTTCACTCTGACCTTTGTAAATCTTTTCACAAGCACATTGCATTCCCAATTTGATGACTGTTCCTACCCCCATGCTTTCAATAATGTTTACCCTCGGGGTGCCTGGGTGGCTCAGTCAGTTAAGCATCTGACTTTCCATTTCGGCTCAGGTCATGATCTCAGGCTCATGAGATAGAGCCCCATGCCAGGCTGCCCACAGAGCGTGGATCCTGCTTAAGATTCTCTCTCCCTCTGCCTCCACCCTTCCCCAACTGCACATGCGTGGGCACTCTTTCTCTCTCTCTAAAAAAATTTAATAATAATGATGATGGTGATGATGATGATGATGTTTATCCTCTTATCCAAAAGCACTTCCCTTCACTTAACGAAATTTACTTCCTGAATGTCCCAACCTTACAACTGCTTCCCTCAATGCTGTTTCAACTAAAGGCTGAGTTTTCTCCCATACTCCTTGATCCTCAGAGGCTGGAAATGGAATAAATGTCCTCCTTATTCCCCTATGCACTTTCAAACTGTTTCTTCTTTGCTCCTTCTAAAACCCAAGCTCCTTTGAAGGGCCGGTCATTACCCTTTCCCCTTGTTGACATTTTCTTAAGCTCCCATTTACTTCCCCTCACTCAGTAACAGTTTTCCTTTCTGTGATTCACTCTACTTCAGAATGTCCTGGTCAGGGGGTGACAAAGATGTTCATAATTATCTAACCTAGAACCTAACTCTGCTTACATGTAATTATAAGTATTCTCCCAGTTTTAACATACACTGAGTTTTCCAGGAATGAACCCAGGAAAATATTTTTTAGTAATTTAAGTAATTTTTTAGTAATTTAAAGGAATTTTTAAGTAATTTAAGTAATTTTTTAGTAATTTAAAGGAAGACTATATACTATTTTGTTCACAATTTTACGGAGAATTATTATTTGAAACAAACAAAAAATAACATGTGACCAATAGCAATGTTGTCTGGTATCTGAGCAACCAGCCGGATATACCTTTATCCCTTTATCAATGTGTACCCATTGCAACTCCACTCACTGTAAATCTATGTATAGGTAGAAGCATCTGCTTACTCCCACGTAACTTCCAGTGGATTCATACCCAAGAATTTACATATTGAAATGCACATTATTTTATTATAAATTACTTTATTTCTTTGTATTACATTTAAAACATTATGTGTATACATATTTTTCTTTCATTAGATTTTGTAGATATTTTGTACGAATTTCATTATTGGATAGTAATGGGGAATTCCAAAATATCTGCTGTACAAGGGGACACTGGGTTTGAAAGTTCAGAGCCACTGAATTAGTTATTCCTCTTATTCTTTATCATATGCAAGTAAGTCTGGTCTGTTATTACACTAGTAGTTTCTATTCTATTATCCTGACCTCTCTAGCTAAAGCAACATCCTCAGTCATCTTCCAACTTTATTTTGGCTTCTTCATTACACTTACAATAACTGAAGTCACACAATCAATGCAGTGGCTTATTATTTACATGCATTTTATTTGTCCCTGTCAGAATAAAAATAGGCTCTTTAAAGATGGGAATTCTGACATGTCAGTTCTGGCACTCAAATACTTATTGACTGATATCACAACCTAAACCTAGCAAAGTACAAAGCACTTAGCAGTCAGTAAATGTCTACTGACTTACTCTCTACTCAGTGCTGCTTTTCCTTTCCTCTACCTATCAGAATACCTATCTCATAAATGTTAACTAACAGTGCTTTTTCATGAGGATAAGAATTCCGTGAGAGCCTTTGTTTTGAAAAGAGGTTGGCAAACGGTAGTTCTTTTTGAACGTCTGAAGAAGCAAGCAAGTAGTTCTTTTGAATATCTAACCACTCTGTGTCAAGAGTTAGCATTCCCACATACTTCATCTACCTTTTCTTCTGAAGCTTTTCAGAGAACACTAGCAAGCAAGGCCACAAGCAGAGGCAGGAAGAATTTAAAATAAATTCCCCTGAAACACTTTTTTTGTTGTTGTCTTTTAAGATTCAGGCATAGAACACATACATCAAGGAAAATGCAGCTATTAAAAAGAAGCAGTGTGGGGCACCTGGGTGGCTTAGTCGATTAAGCATCTGCCTTTGGCTTGGGTCATGGTCCTGGGGTCCTGGGATCAAGCCCCTTGTTGGGCTCCTTGCTTAGCAGGGAGCCTGCTTCTTCCTCTCCCTCTGCCTGCCTCTCCCCCTATTTGTGCTAACAAATAAATAAATAAAATCTTTAAAAATAAATAAACAGAAACAGTGTGAGAGTAAGGATACTTATGCTGAGTTAATCATCTGTAAAATGCTGTGAAGAAAGGAAATAATCATGTTTATTCTGAATAATAGAATAATAAAACCATGATTTATAATGATCCAATTCTGAAAACAAAAGACCTGGAGATGATCTAAACATGGAATGAAGGTACTTAAACAGTCCTAATATCTAATTATTTTCTTCCTTCTTTGTTCACTGCTTAACTGTATTTTGGGTTGTGCTTACATGCATGTGTATGTGTGCTGAATACAAGTGATGTGAAGTATCTCTAAATTATCCTTAAGAAGCTTAGTTCCTGGATACATTCCTACCATAAAGACATATATTAGAACTAAGTGCCTGTGATTATAAAGCGGAGTAGCTATTAGATGAGAAATCATTCCAAGGGATCTTCTTCCCGGATCCTTCATATACATCATGGTGCATATTCAGCCGGCCAAGCAAAACCAACAAGAAAACATTTGCTCACCTAGCTTTACATATATGTAGGTAGAAGAATTCTGTTAAGATTGAGCTCATCTCAGATTCCCAAATGTTTTATAATTATTGAAAAAAACTTCATAAACTTTTCATTTACCCTTTGTGGATTAAGCAAGAGCTTTAATGGGTACTCTTAGTCCAGAAAATCAAAGCAGAGAAAAATCCAGGGCTCTTCACCCTAAGTCTTCTTACTACTACCAAGATGTGAGTTTCATCTCTGTCTTCCCAATCACAGCAAAAAAAAAAAAAAAAAAAAAGTGAAATACTGAGACACAAGTAATATTTATTATTCACAGATCTATTCCTACCATTAGCGTTTCAGATGGTAAATCATTACAAAAGACCTCCCAAGAAACTACTAAAAAGGCTTTTCTAGCACCCCATCTCACCAGATTCAGAAGACATCAATCCTCTCCTAAAGGTGCAAAATGTTTTCAAACTGGCAATCACAAGAAAATGTGAGCTCCATGCCAGCAATGGTTTGGTAAAACTAGCACCCCCAGTAAGCCACAATCATCTCAGAACAATATATAGCATTTTAGCAAGAGCTTACTATATGCACTGTGGGCAGCATTCTCAATACTTCACAGGAACTATCTCATTTTAATGTTTATAACTCCATTCCCATATTACAGATGAAGAAACTTGCTACAAAAAGGTTAAATCATTTGCGGAACATCACCAGCTAGCAGATGGTGGAGTCAGATCCAAACTCTGGAAATACAACTTCAGAGCCTACACTTTTTTTTTTAAAAAGATTTATTTATTAGAGAGAAAGAGAGAGCTGGGGGGAGGGGAGAGGCGGAGGGAGAGAATCTCAAGTGGACTCCTCACTGAGCCTGGAGCCTGACACGGGGCTCAATCCCAGGACCCTGAGATCATGACCTGAACCAAAATAAACAGTCCGACGCTTAACTGACTAAGCCACCCAGGCGCCATAGAGCCTACACTTTTATTACTAGATGCATTAACACAAAAATATGCAAGGGTATGAAGAAAGCCCATTTAGCAATTCTGCAAAACCTCTCCTATCTTGACAATTATTAAATTTTACTACAGGTTTAAAAAAAAAAAGTTCTTCTTGGTTATTTTTCTCTATATTAATTACTTTGTTAGAGCATCAAGCTACATCACCGAAATCATTTCAGTGACCTCTCAATTCCAAGCAATGATACTGAAAATACATAACCAAATCTCTACACCAGTTCCTCCCTAAACCTCCAGATCAAGTTAAAGTCATTTCAACAGATCCTGTTTGCACTGAGACCTTGAGATATATATTTCTTCAGCTACAGAATCTCACCTCATGTTTAGACAAAGCTGGGGGTGGGGGGAAGCATTCTTGACAGGAGAGTGTGATCAACACGATTAAATGCTTTAGATAGGTAAAATGATGATTATTGAAAAGTACCCTTTAGGATACCAGGATACCAGGCAGCAGTAGAGGCCAAGGACAGAGAGCAGTGGATAAAGGAATGAATGAGAAATAAGAATGCGGAGACAATGAGAGGACAAGAGAAAACACTGAGCTGTAAAGGGAAAAACAGGCTGAGGAAATGGGAGGTACTGGGGGCTACATTCCAGACAAGAGCCCAAATCCGTCTTCATATAAATCAGATACTTCCATTCCCCTAAAACATCAGTTCTACAACTTCTTGGATCTTAGAACCTCTTTATACTGTTAAAAATTACTGAGGATCCCAAAAAAGTTTTTGTTATTGTGGTTTATTTCTACCAATTTTTACTATATTAGAAATTAAAATTCAAATTTAAAAATATTAATTCATTTAAATAACAGTAAAAGCTCAATATGTGCCAATGTACATAAAATAACATTTCTGTGAAAATAGTATTTTCCAAAACAAAACAAAACGTAGTGAGAACAGGTTTTATAATTTTGCAAATACTTTAATTTCTAGCTTAACAGAAGATAGCTAGATCTGCACATCTGCCTCTTTTGCAATAAAGCATTTTCATGGTGAAGTATACAAAGAATACCTTAAGTTAGAAAAGGGAGAATTTTAAAAGCTTTTTCAAATAATTGTGGATATTCTTCTTTTAGACTACACCAAAATTCTGACAAGTGGTAGTTTCTTAAAGGTTATTTCATAAAGGTTACTAGCAATGTGTAATTGGAAACTATACCAATGAACTTTTTATACCGTTACATTAAATCCATTAATGTATCTTGGACTCTGAATAAATCTTTTTTTTTTTTTTTAAAGATTTTATTTATTTATTTAGTTGACAGAGAGAGAGACAGACAGTGAGAGAGGGAACACAAGCAGGGGGAGTGGGAGAGGAAGAAGCAGGCTCCCAGCAGAGGAGCCTGATGTGGGGCTCGATCCCACAACGCCGGGATCACGCCCTGAGCCGAAGGCAGACGCTTAACCGCTGTGCCACCCAGGCGCCCCTTACCAATATTTGATTCTATAACATCATGCATTGTCATTTGGAAAATATTAGTTAACTGAGTTATGCAGATCCTCTAGAAACTGACCCACTTATTACACCATTTCAAAAAAAATAAATTTGTTAGTATCACTACCCATCCCATCAGAAAAGTCCGTAAGTGCTGTGAAGCTGCCAAGTTCATGCAGCAGATAAGGTTTCCAAAACTCTAAAATTAACCGAAAACCTGGTTTTATTATTGGCTACAAATACTATCAGTTGTTTTCTTGAAATGACAGGCACACTTCACTCATTTTTCAGAAAATGAATGCCCAGTATCCAAAACTGAATTTTGCAAATAATGTTCAATGAAAATAAGCAGACAGTTCAGCTTGCAACTCAAACAATCGTACAAGTGTTTTTCCCGAGACAATCATCATATTTCCATATGCTTTATGTGTATTTCCCATTTTGTCACACTGAACACTAAAAAGCTGTACGAACAAAGGTCTGGATTTAATAAAATTAATAATTAATAACTAATAATTTTTGCTGCTCCATCAAAGACACTCTAAAGCAAAACTTTTTTTTTTTTTTTTTTTTTTTTTACTTTTTAGGATATGACAATATAACTTGGTGTCTTATTTGTTTAGTTCAAGGGCAGACAGTTTTATCCATCACTACTTTTATATCTTCCATGCAAATAACACAGTAAAAAAAGGAAATAACATCTCAATTTTACTATGAAAATGGCTTTGACTTTGAGGACCTCCAAGGGTGTGAAGACCAGAGAACCACTGCCCTACGGTAATTGCTCCCAAACAAGACACCCCAAGACAGAGGTTTTTCCAACACACGGTAAAAGGAAAAAAAAAAAAAAGGCAATGTATTAGGTCTTTTTTTCAAACCTATACCTATTAAATATAAAAAAAGCTGAACAAAAGTTAAATTTTTTTTCAAATTAAAAATAAAATAATAAAAGCTAGACATGAAAGACTGCTCTTAAAAAAAAAAATTGGGGCACCCGGCTGACTCAGCTGGTAGAGCATGAAACTCTTGATCTCAGGGTTGTACGTTCAAGCCCCACCTAGGGTGAAGAGATTACTTAAAAATAAAACCTTGGGGCACTTGGTGGCTCACTCTATTAAGTATCTGCCTTCGGCTCAGATCATGATCCCAGGTCCTGGGAATCTTGCTCAGTAGGGAGCCTACTTCTCCCTCTCTGCTTGCAGCTTCCCCCTGCTTGTGCTGTCAAATGGCTGAATAAAATCTTTAAAATACATAAATTAAGGGGCGCCTGGGTGGCACAGCGGTTAAGCGTCTGCCTTCGGCTCAGGGCATGACCCCGGCGTTATGGGATCCAGCCCCACATCAGGCTCCTCCGCTATGAGCCTGCTTCTTCCTCTCCCACTCCCCCTGCTTGTGTTCCCTCTCTCGCCTGCTGTCTCTATCTCTGTCGAATAAATAAATTTAAAAAAATCTTTAAAAAAAAATAAATTAAATAAATAAATAAATAAATAAAATCTTTAAAAAAGACTGCTCTTTCTTTTGAATTATAACCTGCTTTTTTTGTATTAAAATGTCCTTTTATAAAATAAAAGGGGAAAGTAGATGGTAGTCTGAGGGTTATACTAGTTTTTTATTACTCTTATTTGGCAAAATGATGGCTGGCCACACTGTGCTAATTCCCAACTTTTTAAAAAAATAACATTTTATTTTATTTTTTAAAAGGTTTATTTTATTTTAGAGCGAGAGTGAGAGCACAAGCAGGGGAGGGGCAGAGGCACAGGAAGAGAATCTCAAGCAGACTCCCCAGTGAGCATGGAGCCTGACACAGGGCTTGATCCCATGAATGACCGGAGCAGAAACCAAGTCAGATGCTTAACGGACTGAGCCACCCAGATGCCCCAATTCCCAACTTTAAAAAAAAAACTCAATTGCCCTGGGGTGCAAGTGACGGTTGTGAGTTCGAGCCCTAAGTTGGGAGAGGAGATTACTTAAAAATAAATAAATAAATACCTCAAGTGCCCCAGGATGCCCGTGATCAAACAATGAATGTGTTTTCTAGATGCTCTGAAGCCCTCCTGCAAGTTCCATAACTAGTTCTCCAGGAAATAACTAAGAATATGCCACGGGAGGGGCGCCTGGGTGGCTCAGTCGTTAAGCGTCTGCCTTCAGCTCAGGTCATGATCCCAGTGTTCTGGGATCAAGCCCCACATCGGGCTCCTTGCTTAGCGGGAAGGCTGCTTCTCCCTCTCCCACTCCCCCTGCTTGTGTTCCCTCTCTCACACTGTCTCACTCTCCATCAAATAAAGAAAATCTTTAAAAAAAAAAAAATGCCACAGGAAAATACATTTCAGTTGATCAACAAGACCAACCTTTAAAGGCAACAGCATCCACGTAGTCAAGCAGATTAACAAATTTATATAAACCACATGCCACTAACAAGACTAGTTAAGTGCCTTAAAAATCCCACTCCAAGAATGTCCTCAATTGCACAAACTTTGCAATGGAAATATGTCAAACGGAGGGATGTGACAATGTGTCTCATTTCCTCATAAGCAAAAAAAAAAAAAAAAAAAGAGCTTTAACTAAATGATCTTTAAATTCCCTTCCAGCTGGCACCGGAATCTGTGTGATTCAAGGTTCCCGGTAGCTAACTGATACATGTGTGGTCCTGGAGAAACAGAAAAAGAACTCGAACTAACAAAGACCTTCAGAAAAAAATCTTAAAAGTACCAAAAACAAAACAAAACAAAAACCCAAGCCAACATAAACAATACACTAAATAGTAATCACATCAGAAGGCTGTTCCAAGATCAAAGTTTACTTCAGTTAACTAGTTCCACAGTCTTACTACACACGGGTGGGTAATTTGCACTGCAGTTTCAGGCTAACGTGGCAGAGGGAGGGGTTTGGGTGTGTGTTTTTCCAAATTAGATGTATTCTCCCTCCTCAAGTAAAGGATATGGGAAAAAAATTGAGAGTTACAGAAAAGACAAAGGAACAACACCTAATTTTATCTGGGTAGGGTGGGTGGTGGGAGACAGAGAATAAGCATACACAGCATTCTGATACCAATAATAAATAAGAAAAAATGAAGCCTATAGTGAAATTTCGAAACGAAACAGTACTGAATCAGGCTCAAACTGGAGAGAAGTAGACATTACAAAGTGGCAGAATTTGCTTAATTTTTGGCAACTCTGCCCCCAATGAATTATTTCCGAGGCAGGGTTCCACCCTCCGTAGCTAAGGCAAGTTATTGCATCAGGCACCGGTGCGGAAGAAACCCGTTTGGTGTTTACTACTAGGTCACAGACACCCGGGTCCTATTCCAAGCTTTATGGCTTTGCCTGACTGGATCTGAGAATCCACTTGAGCTAATCTTTTTCCCTGCCCTCTCTAAATTCTAATATTCACGCAGCGCCCTAGGAAAAGGAGGCCTGTATTAAATCACCAAGCCCTCCAGCCCAAGAAACTTCCCTCCATACCCCAAAATCAAATTTCAAAATGTTCCACACAGAGGGTGGCTGACTTCACCCAGTAACTCAGCAACGTTTACAGTTTCCTAGGTTTACGATCTGAAAGCGCACTCACTCCAAACAGTCTTCTGGGAACCCAGAGAAGATGACAGGAGCGAGAGAAGGATGAAGAGCGAAGGACAATGAACTCACATCATGATCAGAAAAAGAAGTTCAACACCTCCTCACATCCACGTTTCAACTTTTTATTTTCTCAGCCGATCATCTGGCTAACTAAGCACTGAATGAAGGAAGGTGTCAAGGAGGAAACACTATCCAAAGCATCCTGAAGATTAAAAAAGAGTCCAGTCGTAAGAAGACAGAACCGACAGCTTCGCCTCTGACCGGGGAAGAATTAGGAACCTCGCCACCCAAGTGGCACAAAGAACACCGCAGAGACTGGAAAACTGAAGTTGAGGAGATTGAGCTAGGCCAGAAGTAACCAAAGGTCACAGATTCCAGCCATCGCAGACAGGAGAGGCGCAGACACTAACAAGGACTGGGAAAGGACAGCAGATCGCGAGGGGAGGGACGCAGGATGTCGGAGGGGATCCGAGGGAGTCACCCAAGGAGAGGCTAGGACGCGGGTCCACGGCAAGGAAGGTGGCCGACGCACGCGGGGACTGGAGTCCAAAGTGGGGGAGGCGAGGAAGATACCAGGAAACCAAGGGCTTCCAGCGGATGAAGGAGAGGGGTAACCGGCGCGGTGGACGGGTGCCCGAGGAGGCGAGAGGATGACGGGGAGCAGACCAGTAGAGGAGAGCCCGTGGCCCAGGGGAGGCGCAGAATGCCCGTACCTGCTGGCGCACCGCAAGCCTCAGAGGGGCTAGCACCTCCTCGGCCCCGGCGCCGTCCATGCTGCTCCAGGAGGCGGCGGCGGGGGATGAGGTCGGGGCGCGGGCGCTCGCGCTGAGGGGTCGGCAGGGCGGGAACGAAGGCAGGGCAGGGAGCCGGGAGGGCAGCGACAGCAGCAGCGCGGTGCGGGCGGCTCTAAGCAGCGCCCAGCGCAGAGAGGGCATGAGCCGGCGGGCCTGGGCGGTGCGGAGCGGGCGGCAGCGGAAGCGGCGCGCGCCGCGGGGCCGGGAGCATGATGAAATCGCCGCGTAAACGCCGCGGCGCGTGCGCAGCCGCACATTCCCCACCCCGCGACGCGGCGACCGGCAGATTCGACACAGAACCCGCAGTCCTTCGGAGACTCGAGAGGGTTCGCTCCACCTTGGGCGCTTGGGAGGGCTGCGGGATCTCAGGTAACAACCCGCCAACAGACCTGCACAAAGATGAGCCAGGCCACCCCAAGAGGGTGGACGTTCCGGGACGCAGCCCGGTCCGAGACCTGCAGACTGAGACGCACAAGGACCTTCAAAGCATAGGCTTTGGGCACTGACACTCGGGCTCACCCACGGAAATACACACTTCTGTTTGTGTTCGTGCACCCCTGGGGCCTTAAAGGCTCATATCACCTCCACTCAGGGACGTAGACTCAATGTAGCTCAAGCTCTCGTGCTCCTCGTATGATGAAACGAAAGAGCTTAATGAGTTGCCCATCATAACACACCCATGCCTTACCGCGTCAAGAAAACAGCTGGGGAAAAGCGGAGGAGAGGTGAGGGGCTTTATGGACAAGGTCAGTTCTGAGCAACCTTTGTAGGGCGAGCAGGATTTGAACCAGTAGAGATGAGGAAAGGCAAGAGGCAAAGAGGGGAGGAAAGACTAGGAAACAAGATAATGCAGGGGAATGGAGCTGAAAATCTAGGTGCCCGTGAGTCCCTCCTCATGGCCTTGCCTCAGCAGACCAGCCCTCTTGTGCTTGGGCCCCAGCTGACTACCTTCCAGAGATGGGCTTCCTTCCTCCCTGCTGCCCCAAAGGTGGGTGAGCAGGCAAAGCTGGATTCCCTTTCCAGCGATAGAATAGAAAAATAAAGTGTTGGTTATAGAATAGCATCGCCCACACCCTCCAGAATGTCTAAAATGAAATGTTGGAAAATGCCAAGTGAGGCTCTGGGACTGTCCCACACTGCTGAGAGCAGTGTCAGCTTGTACGCTGCTTTAAAGAACTGTTTGATGGCATCTCTTAGAGCCAACCATACACACCGTCCCTGTGACCACCGCAGGAGCTTAGGAGAGTAGACAGGCTCACCAGAATGAAGTTGCCTTTCCCAGTATTATAGAAGTCTGTATTCTCTTCCTGTCCCAATTTGTGGTTCTGGAGAAGTACTGACAGTTGAGCATAAAAGCAGGGCAGGTGCAGAAAAACCTTCTGCAGTATTAAACCATTCGGGTTTTAAAAACTTTTATTTCAAGATTTGACATTAATCGCAATTTTATTTGGCTTCATTTTATTTATTCTTTTTCATTTTTTCGTTTTATGTTAGTCACGATACAGTACATCATTAGTTTTTGATGTAGTGTTCCATAGATTCATTGTTGGCTTCATTTTAATAGGTAATTCTGAGTTTAATATTTTTAAAGATGAAAAACAATTTTAATCTTTACATATACTTTTATTTACATTGTTATTAAAACATTCAAATTCTGTATATTTTGAATATAATTCTATGTGTATTTTTAATTCTTTAGATCAATAATGTCTCATCGATTTTCACATGAGGACAGTCCCAGCTCTTGTCTCCAAATCCATTTTCCCCCCTCCAGTTCATTCTCCCTACTGTTGCCTCAGTGATTATTTCTAAAAGGCAAAGCTGTGCATCTTGCTTCTCTGCTCAGGACACTTCAATAGGTCCACACGGCCCTTAGCAGAATTTCCTAAGTGGTTTCCCGTGGGAAGCTACATCTACAAGACAATAATAATAGATTATATTCATTGAGGGCGTACTATGTGCAAGTTAACATTCGAATTTATCTCCTGTAAATTTATTCACAATCCAATGAGTAGACTCCATAATAATTCCCATTTTATAGGTTCAAGATTCAGAGTGCTAAGATATAAATAACTTGGCCATGGTCACACAACTACTGAGTAGAGGACCAGAATGTGAGCTGGAGGCAGAGGCTGTTTTAACGTATAACTTAATGAAGCTCAGTTTGTCTTTTTTTTTTTTTCTTTTGCTCATTTGCTTTGTTTCTTAAATTCCAAATATGAGTGAGATCATGTGGTATTTGTCTTTCCCTGACTGACTTATTTTGTCAGCTCATTATGTTCTTTAGCTCCATCCATGTTGTTGCAAATGTCAAGATTTCATTCTTTTTTAGAGCTGAATAATATCTATTGTATATATATTCTCCTCATTTTCTTTATCCATTCATCTATCAGTGGATACTTGGGCTGCTTCCATAATTTGGCTATTGTAAATAATGCTGCAGTAAACCTAGGGGTGGAGCGCCTGGGTGGCTCAGTAGGTTAAGCATCTGCCGTTGACTCAGATCATGATCCCAGGGTTCTGGGATCGAGTCCCACATTAGGCTCCCCGCTCAGCGGGGAGTCGGCTTCTTGCTCTCCGTTTGCCCCTCCCCCCGCTCCTGCTCACATTCTCTCTCACTCTCTCAAATAAATAAATAAATCTTTAAAAAAAAATAAACATAGGGGTGCATGTATCCCTGTGTATTAGTGTTTTTGTATTTTGGGGGTAAATTACTGAATCATAGGGTAGTTCTATTTTTAATGTTTTGAGGAACCTCCATACTGTTTTCCACAATGGCTACACAGCAGTTTACATTCCCACCAACAGTGCAAGAGGGTTCCTTTTTCTCCACATCCTTACCAACACTTGTTTCTTGTGTTTTTTATTTTAGCCACTCTGACAGGTGTGATAGCTCATTGTGGTTTTGATTTGCATTTCCCTGATGATGAGTGATGTTGAGCATCTTTCCATGTGTCTGTGGGCCAGCTGTATGTCTTCTTTGGAGAAATGTCTATTCATGTCTTCTGCTCATTTTTTTAATTGGATTATTTGTTTTCTGGGTATTGAGTTGAATCAGTTCTTTATATATTTTGGATACTAACCCTTTATCAGATATGTCATTTGTGAATATCTTCTCCCATTCAGTAGTTGCCTTTTAGTTTTGTTGATTGTTTCCTTCCCTGTGCAGAAACTTTTTATTTTGATGTAGTCCCAGTAGTTTATTTTTGTATTTATTTTCTTTGTCTCGGGAGACATACCTAGAAAAATGTTGCTACAGACAATTTCAGAGAGATTACTACCTGTGCTCTTATAGGATTTTTATGGTTTTAAGTCTCACATTCAGGTCTTTAATCCATTTTGAGTTTATTTTTGTGCACGGTGAAAGAAAGTGGTCTAATTTCATTCTTTTGCATCTACCTGTCCAGTTTTCCCAACACCATTTGTTGAAGAGACTGTCTTTTTTCCCTTTGGATATTCATTCCTCGTCACAGATTAATTGACCATATCATTTTGGCTTTATTTCTGCATTTTCTGTTCTACTCCATTGATCTATGTGTCTATTTTTATGCCAATACCATACTGTTTTGATTACTGCCACTTTGTAATATAACTTGAAGTCTGGAATTGTGATGCCTCCAGCTTTGTTTTTCTTTTTCAAGATTGTTTTGGCTATTGGGGGTCTTTTGTGGTTCCATACAAATTTTAGGATTGCTTATTCTTTCTGTGAAAAATGTTGTTGATATTTTAATAGAGATTGCATTAAATGTATATATTGCTCTGGGTAGTATGGACATTTTAACAATATTTGTTCTTCCAACCCATGAGCATGGAATACCATCCCATTTCTTTGCATTGTCTTGAATTTCTTTCATCAGTGCTTTATAGTTTTCACTTCTGGGGTGTTTTGTTTTGTTTTGTTTAGGTCGTTCACCTCTTCGGTTAAGTTTATTCCATATTGTGTTGGTTTTGGTGCAATTGTAATTGAGATTGTTTTTTTCTTTTTTTCTTTTTTTTAAGATTTTACTTATTTATTTGAGAGTGAGAGAGTGCAAGTAGAGGGGGAAGGGTGGAGGGAGAAGCAGGCTCCCCGCTGAGCAGGGATCCCCATGATGCGATGATGAGATCGATGATGAGATCCGGGAGCTCAATCCCAGGACCCTAGGTTCATGACCTGACCCAAAGGCAAATGCTTAACCAACTGAGCCACCCAGGTGCCCCTGATGTTTCCCACTGTTTTCTCAAGTCCAGTGAGTATCTTTATGATCATTATTTTAAAATCTCTATCAGGCATATTACTTATATCCATTTTACTTTGGTCTCTTGCTGTGGTTTGACCCTTTTCTTTCATGTGGGAGATATTTCTCTGTCTCCTCATTTTGTCTGACTTTTTGTGTTTATGTTAGGAAAGTCAGCTACTTTTCTTGCTCTTAACAATAACAGCCTTATGAGGAAGAGGTCCTGTAGTGCCCTGCAGTGTAGTGTCCCCTGTTCCTCAGGGCTGGCACTTCAGGGAGTATCTACTGTGTGTGTTGCTTGCACTCTGCTCTTGAGTCTTGGCCTATTTTTCCTTCAGTCCAGTTGTTAGCAGAGGCTCCCTTTGCCTCTTGTGGGCAATATTTGGTCCCCAGTGGGAGTGGGGTGCATTTTAACAAGGTGTGGGGTAGCCTGCTTGTGAAACAAGGCATACCCCCACCACCACTGGAACTGAGGTCCTGCAAAATGCACAAGTCCTGGAGATGGGGTGTTGGCAGGATTTGCACAGGTCTTCTGTGGGAGGGTCTCTCAGTGCCAGGACTAAAGTGAGCATGACTGGAAAGAGTGGATCTGTGAAGCATGGGGGGCGGGGCTTGGTGCAAAGTAGAGAGTTTTGTTGAAGTGCTGCTTCCTGCAGGTGGCATTGTTCACGCTGAGGGGCAAGGGAGGAAAATAATGCCTGCCAGCTCCTTTGTTCCTAGAGGGGTCTCCCTGCAGTGAACCCTGTCTCTCTGGGCCACCTCTGAGATAAGCAAATCACTCTCCCTCTCGTCTGTCCCTGGCATTTGTCAAGCTGCTGGGTCTATGCTGTATCTGCATAGACTGTTTGTCATGCTGTCTCTTTCAGGATAAGGATTCCACTTCCTAACCGCCTCCAGGCTCTCCCAGAGCTGAGCATGCAGATTTTTAATGTTCTAGGCTTTAAATCCTGCTGGTTCTAAGAAGTGTGAAACTGGCCCCTTCTGCTTTCAAAGGCAAATGTTGTGGGGATTCATCCTCCCTTGTTTATGGGCTCTCTGGTGGTATAGTCTGTTTTCTGCCCTTCTCCGTGACACTGGCTTCCTCCCCACTACAGATGGCTGTGGTCCATTTTGCTCCCAGACTGCGTCTTCACCCTTCCCACCTTCTTTGATGTGGCCTCTTCTCAACCTATAGTTGTGGAGTTTGTTCTGCCAGTCTTCAGATTGTTTTGGGGGTTATTTAAGCTGCTGTGAGTGTTACCTGGTTGTAGGCGTGGGACAGGACAAGTTTAAGGTCCTCCTACTTTACCATCTTCCCCAACACCAATTGTTAGAAGGAAGAAAGCTCACAATATTTATTTCATCATTGATGAGGTATGGTGCCTTTGTTGAAAATAAATTGACTATGTAAGTGTGAGGCTATTTCTGTGATCCCTATTCTGTTCCAGTGATCCATCTATCAACCTTTATGCCAATATCACTTTCTTGATTACTATTGCTTTAGAGTAAGTCTTAAAGTCAGATAACATACATTTTCCACCTTTCCTTCTTTTTCAAAATTGTTTTTGACTATTCCAGGTCCCTCCCATTTCTGTATAAATTTTAGAATTGACTTGTCAGTTAAAAAAATACTTGCTGGGGTTGTGAATCCATAGGTCAATTTTGGAAGAATTGACAGCTTAACAATATAGGCTTTGGATGTATTTGTTAAATTTATTTTTGGGTATTTTACTTGTTAACTCTGAGTGTTATTTTGTTTTCCAATGGCTCGTTACTAATATATAGAAATACAATTGATTTTGTGTAGTGATCTTTCATTTACTAATTTTAGTAGTTGGGTTTTTTTTATAGACTCCTTGGGATTTTCTACATTAATACATCATTTGTCATATAGTCATTTGTCATTTGCATATAGAATCAGTTTTCCTTTCCAATCTTTATGCTTTTTTTTTTTTTTTAACTCGCCTAGCTGTATAGTCTAGGTCATCTCGTACAATACTGAATAGAAGTAGTGGGGATGAACATCTTGCCTTGTTTCTGATCTTAGAGGCAAAGTGTTCAGTGTTTCTTTAGGTAAGTATCATGTTAGTTGCAGAATTTTTAGCAGATGCCTTTATCATATTAATGAAGTTCCTGCCTATTCCTGGCTTGCTTAAGATTTTGTCATGGATGGGTACTGAATTCTATAAAATGCTCTTTATGCATCTACTGAGATGACTATAGGGTGTTTCTTCTTGATTCTCTTAATATACTCAACTACATTGTTGAATTTTTCAAATGTTGTATCAACCTTCCATTGCTAGGATAAATCCCATTTGGTTTTATCCTTCTTACATTTTGTTGGATTTGATCTGCTCATATGTTGATAAGGATGTTTGTCATGAGCAATATTAGCCTATAATTTTTTTTCTTGTAATATTTTTGTGAAGTCTTTCTATCAAGGTTATGTTGGCTTTATGAAATGATTTGGGAAGAGTCTCCTCTGTTTCCTGAAATACCGTCTTTGTAAGATAGGTATTATTTCTTCCATAACCGTTTGGTAGAGTTCACCAGTGAATTTATGAATAGGTCCTTTCATAGAAATGAAGCTATCCATGTCTTCTATTTCCTCTTTTGTCTTTTTTGATAAGTTTTGTTTTTTAAGAAATCTGGCTATTTCATATAAGTTGTCAGATTTATTGGCATAATATTGCTCATAACATTCCAGTATTATTCTTTAAATACAAGTAAGGTCTGGAATAAAATCCCCTATTTCATTCCTGATACCAGTAATTAATTTTTTTTCTCTCTTCCTCTCTTTTTTTCTTGATCGGTCTTGCTAAATGTTTACCAACTTACCAATTTTTCAAACATCTAACTTTTGGCTTTGTTAATGTTCTCCATTGTTTTGTCCATGTTCTGTTCCACTGATTTCTACTTTATAATTTTTTCCTTTTACTTAATTTGGGTTTGAATTGCTCTTCTTTTTCTACCTTCTCAAGGTAGAAACTTAGATAACTTATTATAAGCCTTTTTTCTTTTCTAAAACAAACATTTAAAGTTATTTATTTGCCTCTAAGTTCTGCTTTAGTTGAATCCCAAAATTTGGGGTACATCATGTTTTCATTTTCATGTAATTTAACATGCTTTCTAATTCCCTGTATGATTTCTTCTTTGATCCATTAGTTATCAGGAAGAGTGTTGTTTAGGGGGCACCTGGCTCAGTCGGTTAAGCATCTTCCTTTAGCTCAGGTCATGTTCCCAGAGTCCTGGGATGGAGCCCCACATCAGGCTCCCTGCTCAGTGGGGAGTCTGCTTCTCCCTCTCCCTCCACACCTCCCCCTCCCCCTGCTCATGCTCTGTCTCACTCACTCTCTCTCTCAAATAAATAAAATCTTTACAAAAAAAAGAAAAATGTTAATTTCCAAATATATGAAACCTGTAAACATATACTGTTATTTTTATTGTTGCTTTCTAGCTTAATTCCCATGCAGTCGGAGGAAAGCATTTGAAATTTATCAACTTCAGTAAATTTTGTGACTCAGCATATGGCAGTACCTTGGTGAATGTTCCATGTGTACTTAAAAAGAATATGCATTATGCAGTTGTTGTGCATAGTGTTTTATAAGGGTCAGTTAGACAAGTTGGTTGATAGTGTTTTTCAGATCTTCTTTGTCATTACTACTTTTTTGTCTAGTTCTATCAATAACTGAGAGAGGATGTTAAAATCTCTGATAATGAATTTGTCTATTTCTACCTTTCATTCTGTCATGTTTGCTTCATGTATTTTGACTTTATTAGGCATATACACATTTATAATTGTTGCATGCTTTTGCTGAATGATACTTTTGTTATTGTGAATGTTCATCTTCATCTCTAAATATATCTCTTATCTTTAAATCTACTTAGACTCATAGTAATATAGCCATTCAAGCTTTTTTATGGTCAGTGCCAAGGGCTAATGGGGTACCGATCCTCCTGCCATAAGCCATGTGAGTGGACCACGTAGGATCATGCCTTCTAGCCCCAATCTAGCCTTCAGATGACTGCAGCCCCAGTCAATGTCTTGCATCTTACAGAAGGCCCTGATCCAGAACCACCTAGCTGGAGATAATGTTTGTGGCTTTTTAAGCTGCCAGGTTCAGGGGTAATTTGTTACACAACAATGGATAAGTAATACAGGGTTCTTCCCTGAACTGGTTGTACAGTCCCTTTTCTTGAGAGGTGAGTGACCAGACTGCTGGCCTTCAAGGCACCTTTTGAGGCTTTGATAGTGATCGTCACTGCAGTGAGAATAATAACCCCCCTGAATCTCCCTACTACAGAAAAACCAGGCACCTGTCATATTCAATAAACATTTACCCTTTTACCTAAGAAGCAGAAAACTCCATGGCTTGATTTTCTGGGTCTTTTCCCCTTAGGTGCAGGCAGCTACAGTGGAGGCTAAAGCAGAGAGGTGCCCTGAAGAAGATTCTAAATACAGGGTGAGTGAAACTGGCCTGTGACCCATGTGGTTTGACTTCCATAATTCTCAGGCACTGACTCTCCTTTCTGGCCCCTGAACCATTAACCCCAAAGTTTTGCCTCAACTTCCAGCATCCCTTAGCAAAGATTTGTTTTAGCTTCTGTTCTGCAACAACAAGGAGGTAAGGTCCCTTGAAACCTTAGTGATACGGTCAGTGGTTAAGGCAGGGTAATTTACTGTAAGATCAATTTCTGTTTTGATTTCACTGGTGTGGAAACATTGGGAAAAAAGAGAATGGCTTATCCTCCCTTCCTTCCTTGATCCCCAGGGCATAGGTAAGGGAAGATTTAATCTTCTAAAACTGTTAAATTAGGAGTCAGGGGAAGATAGCCACTTAGGGACTTGTACAGTGAGAAGCAGAAGTGGCTAGAGTAGCAAGATTTTCTCTGAGACGAGGAACAGAGGTCTGTGGATCCAGAAGAAATGGAGACCAGCAGCTGTTCCCAAATACCATCTGGTCACAGTGCCAGAGTCTCAGTGAGAGGTGGTTACTGTGGTACCCCTTGGGGGGCTGGATCCAAGTGCTGGGACTCCTCGCCTTTGAAAGAATTCCTTTGCTGCAACTTGGCACAAAAGTGACTACACTGTTGGCCTCCAAGGTACCTCCTAGGATTTGGACAGGGAATGTCACAGTGTCCTCCCTGAAACTTCTGTAATGCTTAAGAGCCCTGGCTCCTGTCACATAGTTATTCAATAAACATTTACCAAGCACCTACTATGTGCCAAGCATTTTTCTAGGCACTGGGAGGACAGCAATGAACAAAACTGACAAACATCCTGTTTACAAGGAGCTTAGGTTCTTTGGGACCAAGCGGGCAATATTAAAATAAGATGCTTAGAGGAGCCTGGGTGGCTCAGTCAGTTAAGCGTCCAGCTCTTGGTTTCAGCTCAGGTCATGATCTCAGGGTTGTGAGGTCATGCTTCATGTTGGGCCTGGAGTCTTCTCGAGATCCTCTGCCTGTCCCTCTTCATCTGCCGCTGCCCTCACTCGTACTGTCTCTCTCTTTCCCTCTAAAATAAAATAAATAAAATCTTTATAAATATAAGCTGGTTAATAAATAGTTTCAGGTAGTGATAAGGACTCTAATAATATATAATATAATATAATATAATATAATATAATATAATATAATATAATATAAATAATAATAAAGCAGGGAGAAGCACCTGGGTGGCTCAGTCGGTTAAGCGTCTAACTCTTAATTTCAGCTCAGGGTTGTGAGATCAAGCCCCACGTCAGGCTTTGTGGAGCCTGCTTGAAATTCTTTCTCTCCATCTGCCCCTCTCTTTTTCCCTTCCTCTCTAATAATAATAATAATAATAGTAATAATAATACTAAAGCAGGGAAATCTGGTAAAGCATGAGATGAGATGAGGCTAGTCTTTAGATAGGTGGTCAGGCCTCTCCAAGGAGGCAACATTTGATCTAGGATATAGAGATAACAAGGAATCAGCCGTGAGAAGATCTGAAGTAATGGCATGTACAAAGGCCCTGAGGTAGGAGCCTACTTGGCTTGTGTAAAGAATAGTAAGAAAACCCATGTGTCTGGAATGTTGTGAATGAAAAGGGGAAAGATAAACAAGATATTATATCTTATTATCATAAGTAAGAGTGGGAAGGGGCCATAAAGATATGAAATAAGATCAGAGAAGTCTGCAAAGTCCAGATCATATAGATCTTGTAGGCCATGATAAAAAAAAAAAAATGCAACAGGGAGTTGCTGAAGCATTGTAAGCAGGGGAGTAAATGATCTGACGTCTGTTTTAAGATGATCATTCTGGCTGTGTGCAGAGATTGGGCTGGAATGAGACAAGAATGGAGACAGGGAAAGCAGTTAAGAGGTTTTGGTAACTATCAGTTAGGTTTTCTGGATCAGAGGAGTAACAGTGGACATGCTGAGACAGGCTGGTTTTGGAAAAACTTGGAAGATAAAGCAAATCGGACATGCTGATGGATTAGTCATGTTAGAGGAAGCAGGAGAGGCAGGAAAAGAAAATCACGAAGATGGACTTGTGGATATTGTGAGCCTGAGCAAATGGGTAGATTGGGGTGTCATTTCCTGGCATGCAGACAAGTGGGGAGAAGTAACATCCCTGCCTCAGAGGAAAGGGATTCATAAAACAGGGTCTGGATTAGACCTGAGGAGGAATATGGTGGGGGAGGGCAGGAGTAGAAGATGGATCACGTAGAGACCGATGGTGCAGGTAAGGGATTTCCCTGCTGTTAGTGTTTGGTTTTCTGTGAAGGAGGAGGCAAAGTCATTTGTTGCGTGCAAGGGGAATTGTTTCTTGGCTGTGATGTTGCGGAGGGTGGAGAAGGTCTGGAAAAGCCCTTGTGAAGAACTGAAGAGCAATCCTGCTGGGGAAATGTGGAAAGGAGTCGCCCAGCTGAGCGTGGAGACTGTTCTGGGTCACATTGTGTCCCCTACAAAACATGTGGTATCCTAACCCCTGGTACCGCTATATGACATTAGCAAGTTCTGGGTGTACCCAGAGCATCTTTTGTTCAACGTGTCTTGTCTGCCTTCACCGTCTGCTCTAAATGACCCCAGTGGACTTGGAATAGTCAATTCCAGAGAGTTGACTCCTGTGTTAGACTCGGTCCTCCAAGATGCAGACACCAGGCAGGATTAAGTGTGCCAGGATTTGATTAGGGAAACTGAAAGGAAGTAGGGAGGAATCAGGGAGGCCAGGAGAACCACCAGACCATGATGCCAGTCCGACCCCGAGTGAAGGCGAGGGAGCAACAACTGGGTAAAGCATCCGAGCCCTGCCACGTGGTCTCAGGAAGGTTCAGCAAAGCCATTGGGGAGTTCTGGAACCAAGCTGACAACACAAGAGTCCCCTGTACTCATAGGAACCATCTGTCATAGCGTGTGGGCTGCACTCAGTCACTGGCAGGGAGCAGCCTGCCTCCACACCAGCACCGTCACAGATTTCACCGTCACAGTTGGGGTCCTCGGTCAGTGATGCTCCCTGTAGTAGGAGCTCTGTGAGCCACATTCTTGTGTGCCACATCTCCCATCGAATCAACATTTAACCCAGGTTTAGATTTAGTTTTGTCTTGTCCCTTCTGGATCCTTCGAGTTCCAGCCAACGGCACATGCTTGAATTTGCCACATGCTACTTCCCAGCCCAGCCTGGAAGAACTCCTGTGTGCTGACCTCTGTGCCCTTACCTCTCTGTTGGCTGGATGTTGATGTGCACATGTTAAAGATGGCAGAGCCTGGTCCCTGAGTGACTGTGGTCCCTGAGAGCCCATTGCCCTTCCTTTTCCTGATAAGCTGTTTGAACTGTGTTGACATGAGTGAAAAGTAAATTTCTATTGCATTTGAGCTGTGATACATTCTGCTGTATTTGTTAGAGCAGTAAGCTTGCCCGAGCTACCAAGTTGCCATGGGCCAGCTATGAGGAAGATAGTAAAGATGTCTGGGATACAGGAGAAGGAGGGAGAGAGTGAAGAGAGCATTTGACTTATAGAAGTTCTGTTGATACATGACTTTTTAGGAGTATGGAGTTGGGTTGTGCTGGGATCACTCACACAGGCTGATGGGGAATTATCCCGAGTGAGTAGACTGACTGGTGGTCCTGGTATACTTCTCTGGGCCAGTATCTCTCCTGCTTTCTCATGCCTCTGCTTGTGGTGAGGTACCCACCCCTTTTATTTTGACTTCTCCTGCCATTTGTCCTCCAAGCTAAGGTATGTGTGGGAAGCCCAGGAGCCCCACTCTTGTTTTCTTCCAGCCCATGCCTCTAGGATCCTAAGAGATGCTTCCCAGACCTTGGTGTGGGAGGGAGGAGGCTCGTGTCTAATCCCAGCTCCTCCCCTAACTCTCTCTGTGGCCTTCAACAGGGCCTTTCCCCTCTCTGGCCTCAGCCTCCCTCTCTGAACAATGAAGGGGACTGGTCCCGCTGACCTCTGGCCCCTTCCCACTCTTACTTTGGGTTTATGAACTTGTGACTTTGGGAAACAAACCCCTAAGAAATGGAAGGAGAGCAGGTTTCCCTCTGTCCAGCAGAGGGGAGCAGTTCCCCACAAACTAGCACCTAGATAGCGAGCAGGCTGTGTCAGGCACGTTCAGGCCCAGCCTTCAGAGGCTTTCAGAGCAGAAAGGAGCCAGAGTTCCAGCACGAGAGACCCTGCCCCAAGATGGTGAGCACAGCGAAGCCCTCCAAGGCCTTCTCAGCCCTGTGAAGTCATTCAGGCCCACCATGCCTCTCCTGCAGAGAAAGGGTGGGTCAGCCACTGAAAATTAGTGGGGCTCTAGCTTTGCCAGTTTGATGGGAAGGAGGAAGTTTATATAAGTTCCAAAGACAAGACAGGGCAAAACAGACAAACAAAAAGCTCACCGAAGCTAGGTGTTACTCCTAGATTGACAAGTCTCCAATGGAATGGGACTTCAGACTTCGGGTTGTGGTTTCCGTTGTGCCCTCAGATCAGGCCACCTCAGAATGTGAACTTATTGGGAAGGGGGTCAGTGCAGATATAATGTGTTGAGTTCATATGGGACTAGGGTGGACCCTTAATCCAATATGCCTGGTGTCCTTATAAAATGAGGGGAAATTGGACACAGACACAGACACAGAGGGAAGATGGCCACATGAAGATGGAGGCAGAGGTTGGAATCGTGCTGCCAGAAGCCAGGTAACACCCGGAACTGCCAGAAGCTGGAAGAATTTCCCCTACCAGCTTCAGAAGGAGCACGGCCCTGCAACACTTCCAGCCTCCAGAGCAGGGAGACAATACGTTTCTGTTGTTTGAGTCCCCCAGTCTGGGGCATTGTTACGGCACCCCCGGCAAACTCGCACCCTCCACCCCTCACCTTCCATGGCCGAAGCCGTCAGTGGACTCAGCCCCGCCTCTGTGGCAGGATTTGTCACACTGCACCGCATTTGTGCTGCTCTCGGTTTTCATTTAGAATGTGTGCACCTTGAGCTGGACTGCTCCTGCTAATGCCTCACCTGGCCCTTGTGAGCATCTGAGCTGTGGTCCCTGCTCCACGCTCCCTTGGGATTGGGAAGAAGAATCCCTCAGCTTCCTCCCAAACACCTCTCATATGGGCTATTTGTTTCCTCTCTGGGCTTCCTGTCCACACAGGGCAGCTCTGACCCAGAGAAGGTTCTTTATGTTGGACAAAAATATGCCTCCCTACAGCTTCAGCCTGCCAGTCCTTGCTGTGTACTCTAGGGCCACAAAGAACCCTCTGTACCCTCTGCCTTTAAACATTTGCACACAGGAGCCTTATACCCTTAAAAATTATCTGGTCCCTAAGCCCCCAGAACTTCCTCATTGGTGTAGTTTACTGATGACCCCCTTACCTAGACAGTTCCAGGTGTTAAACTCCCCCTTGTAGTTAGGGACCAAGATTAGACATGATACACCTGGTGTCTGTTCTAACCAGAGTCAGGGGGTCAAGAGCATCACCTCCCTGGTTCTGAACTCAATACCTCTGATGATGTAGCCTAAGACCACCTGAAAGACTGTGACTATTACAATTTCAGGAGAGGGATGAGAGATAATAAGTTCCTTGGCATCAGGAACACTTCCATGGGTACAGAGGTGGTGCGAGGACGATAAACTGCCTGCCAGAGGAAGGAGTGGTATCCATCCAGGTGCTCAAGCGAGAATTCTTGCTTCTGAATTTGACCTCTTTCTATCCTTTACCTATCGAATAGATTTTATCTCCAAGTCTCCCTAAAATCTGTTTCTCCTTTCGCCACTGCTCCATCATCTCTAACCTGGATCCCTGCGACAAGTTTCCCTGTCTTTAGACTTGCTCCCAGCAATCTTTTCTCCTCACTACACTTATAGCGAGATTCCTGATTTGGAAATACGATCATGTGACCTACACACACACACACACACACACACACACACACACACAAAACCTACCCACCCACTCCCGTGTTTTCAGGATGAAACCCAGTGTCACCATGGCCTGCCTCCTAGCCTCACTCCCCACTCACTGTGTGATCCAGCCTTACTAACTTATAAGAGGAGTGGTCATTTGCCTTTGGCCTCTGCGTGTATTCATACCTGGAAGATTTTCTTTCATCTCTATTTTCCCATCACACCCTCCCACCTAGCATATGCCGTCTACCAGGAAGGATTCTTGGATACAAACAAGATCCTATTCAGGCTAGCCCCAATGACAGGACGTGTATTAGGGGGACAGCAGGAGGACTCACAGAGTCAGCAGGAGCCTGGAGGCCAGGCTCAAGAATGAAGCAGCTCTGAATGGCCAAGAAGCGGAGGCCAGTGTATTAGGTAAGACTTGCATTTGACTGTAAGTCACAGACACATGAAAAACAGACACAGAACAACACAGTGCTCTGTTTTTCAGCCATCTACAAAGAAGCGCAAAGATGAGAAATCCAGGGCAGGCTCAAGACTTGAGGATGTTGGGGCTGACTTCTTGATGGTTGATGAAGTGCTAAGTGACGGAGGAAAGACATCAGGGTTCGAAGCTGACGGCCAAAAAAGAATTCTTGAGACGTCTTTGGTGCAAAAAGGTGGTTTTATTAAAGCACAGGGACAGGACCCGTGGGTAGAAAGAGCTGCACCAGAGTCATGAGAAGTGGCCGATTATATACTTTCAAGCTGGGAGGGGGTTAGGGTTAGTGCAGTCTCTAAGGAATTTTGGAAGCAAGGTTTCCAGGACCTTGAGGGGCTAGCTATTGTTGGGAAAAGGTCTTGAACTACCATCTAATAAAACCTTACTCATGAGACCCTTCGGTGGGCCATATACTTGGGGGATGATTGCCAATACGTGTCTTGGGGAGTTTAGACATAAAAGAAATTTCTAAAGGAATTTTTATATGTTAAAGTAGACTTTCGGGATCCTGGAGGGGTCTGGCTAAGATTGCCTTTGCCCTTAGCAAAGTATTAACATCAAGGCAGTTGAGTCCCTAGAGGAATGTCACTCTGCCTGTTTCAAGGACTTGTCAGTGGGCTGTAGGTAGTAAGGAAATTTAGTAATTTCTCTTCTGCCTTTGTTCCTCACATCATCAAGCATTAGACCCACATGTTAGGCAGAAAGGATAAGGAAGCAGGACCAGAACATGGGCCAGCACAGCTCCCTCCCTCCTCAGGCACCCTCCCAGAAGCCATGTGCAGCAACTTCTGCCATCTCATTGACAAGAACTGGGTCATTCAGTGTGATGGTTAATTTCATGTGTCACTTTGGCTAGGCCATGGCATTCAGATACTGGGTCAAACATGTCTGGATGTTGCTGTAAGGGAGTTTTTAGATAAGAGCATTTAAATCAGTAGGCCAGTAAAGTGAACCTCCGTAATGGAGGTACACCTCACCCCGTCCGTTGAAGGCCTTCAGACAAAGACTGAGGCCCTTGGAGGATTTGGCCCCCTGGCTGTAGTTTGGAAGCCTCTGTCTGAGGGTAGCAGATAAGGGATAGAAGGTACGGGGGGGGGGGGGGTAATAGGAGAGTGGAGGAAACTGGCACGAGAGCAGAGTGGGATACTGGCAAAAGAGAAGCCCTTTAAATCTTCCAGGGACAGACAAAAGGAAATTCTTTGATGTTACTCAACAGTTCACCTGCCTGGAAGAAAAGGGTGAAAAGATCTGTTTAGCTGGAAAGGTGTCTCTACCATCTCAGGGTTGGCTGGCATCCTCCTGCTGGCCAGATGCCAAGATGCATTCAGCTCTCTGTGATTTGTTCCTCCTGAAAACAGCAGGTGGAGAAATCTCTCTCTCAGCACCATGGCAACCAGATCTCATTCTCCTGTAACAGGAGAACTGGCGAGTGCACCCCTGCAGGCGCTGATCCATTAGCGTGCACTAAGCTCCTTTCAAGGCCAGGCCCTGTGCTGAGGGGTTGGAATGCAGAGATGCATAAATGGAAGCCCCCCGCTTTACAGGAGTCCTCAGGCTGGCAGAGGAGACGGATGTGCCCAGCCATCCTCATCCTAAGTCATCCAGAGAAGGGACAGACACAGGGCTGCCGGAGCCGCTCCTCCCCGGGATCCAGGAACTGACCTGCGCGGCTTCGCTGATGAGCTGAGCTTGACTTGAATTTGGCAGTCAGTCAGAGTTGGTCCAGAGCAGGAGCTGGGGAAGCTCGAGAGCTGTGGCACCTTTGGAGAATGGCAAGCACGGCCCGAGCCCAGGGCTCTTGAGGGTGCTGGAGACGGACAGGGAGAGATGCCCAGGCTGAAGCAGAGTGCTCTCACTCCGGTCGGCCACAGCCTACTGCCCAATCCAGGAGCCGGTTTCCAGCCCCCCCCCCTTTTTTAACCCCTTTCTTTCTTTTATTTTTTTTTAAAGATTTTATTTATTTATGTATTTGAGAGAGAGAGAGCACAAGAGGGAGGGAGAGGGAGAGAGAACCTGAAGCAGACTCCGTGCTGAGTTCAGAGCCCGATGTGGGGCTCGATCCCACAACCGCAAGAAACCAAGAGTCAAAGGCTTAACTGACTGAGCCACGCAGGCGCCCTACCCCTTTCCTTCTTTTAAAAAAATCCTCTCTTGATACCACAATGATCAAGATAGCATGATACCACCTTCCTCTACCTTCTTCTGCAGTTCTGGCTGCTCTTACCCATTCTTCTTATTTCCTCCCTTGCCTCCTTAAATTCTGACCTTCTTCTTAGGCTACACTGCCTCTGGACATATTAGGAACCTCTCCATCTCTATTTTCCCTTGTGTATTGGTCTCAGTTTCTTCTACCACAAGATTAGCCCTCTACACATGTCTGGGAACGTGGTGGCAAGAACCCCAATGTGGCAAACGTTATGGAAACACATTTCCCCCATATCCATCTATTGATCCTGGAGAATGAGTCTGACTGGCACTGGTTGGGTCATATGCCTGCCCTATGACCCATCACTGTTATCCTAGTGGTGGGGCAGTATGGTTCATGATGAGGGAAATCAGGCTCCATGACTGGCCCCACCAAGGTCGCATGGAGTGAGTGAAAAGGCAGTTTCCAAAGGCAAGTGTGTCAGTCAGGGTTCTGGTCAGGAGACAGAAACTACACGATGTTAACAGGGAGAGTTGAATGTAAATGATTATTAACTGATAACAGAGGCTTGACCACCAAGGGGTAAGGAGAGCTCTAAAAAAATATAGGGACAGATGAAAACAAAATGTGCTATATACATGCTATGGAATATTATCCCACCATAGAAGGAAGGACATTCTGACATACGCCATAACACAGATGAACTGTGAAAGCAGTATGCTAAGCGAAATCGGGAAAAGTACAAAAGATACTGCATGATCCCGCTTACGTGAGGCCCCTGGAAAAGGCAAGCTCATGGAGTCAGAAAGTAGAATAGAGGTTACAAGGGCCTGGGGGCAGGGAATGGGGACTTACTGTTTAATGGGGATGGAATTTCAGTTTGGGATGATGGAGAAGTTCTGGAAGTAGATCGTGGTGATGGTTACCCAACATTGTGAGTGTACTTAATGCCACTGAATTGTACACTTAAAAGTGGTTACAATGATCAATTTTATTTATGTAAAATTTTCCACAATTTTTATAAGTCTACAGGCAGGGCGGATATAATAGCCGGCGCTAATCTAGCCCTGAGGCAGAAGACCCAAGAAAGAAACCGACCTGGGAAGGGCCATCCCCCCGCTGAGAGTCAGACCCCCTGGAGGGACCTTCTGAGGCCCTTTTCCCTCACACACAGAGGTGCAGTTTAAAGGAGCACAGGTCACTGCAGCTGGGCTTTGTCATTGAGTTCGATTTGGGTCAGTCTTACATGGGTTTGACTGAGGAACAAGAGCAGGTCTCCGAATGCCATACATGGCCTCACCCAAGACCACTTGGGCATCAAGAGAAGCAGGTGAATTTGTATCAGTCGGGTAGAAAGGTTGTCCCAGTTGGGTGTTTGAACAGTATGAGGGGGTGTTCAGACGCGTGGTCGCGATTGCTATCGGAGCATCAGTGCTTGAGAAACGGCCATGACCTTGTGAATATTCCTATTTCTGTAGCATGCAGACAGGATGACCAACCCCACAGGATGGCAGGTGGTAGCAGCAGGGGCCGCCTGGCCCAGGCAGACCGTGTGACTGCACCAAGTTTCGTGAACAAGGAATGCAGTCATGGCACCCCTGCCCTCACAACGCAGCACCTCCAGGGTCCACGGTGTGTCCTCCCCAGGCACTGGGGGTATTGCTCTCCCCTGACCCCACAGAATCGGCACAAGCCATTCTACCACCTGTACCTTCATCTTTCATTCAGTTGCCCCCACCACGTGCCCAGACTTTCTGTCCAGAAGGGACAAGTGCAAGAGTGACAAGGGCGTTTTTACAGGATTTACAGAAACCTACCACAGAGGATTCAGTGAGCAGGGCTCTCAACCAGGTGGCCATCATCTTTGTGATCTAGGACCATCTCAGGTCAACGAGAAAACCCAGGTAGCTGAAACAATTAAATTTGTGTCCTCTCGCTCCATTTTTGGGTCCCTTTCTTACTTTTAGGGGAAAAAAGGAGCATGATGATCAGGAATGGTCAGGATAGAATCCCAGATTTTCAAAATAGACTTATATGGCTCACCAGCCCTTTTGTCCTGATCATTATTCAGGAAGCACCAAGGAGAGATGGTCCCAGGCTAAGCAGGGCACATTGAGTGAACATTAATCGACTTGAGCTGCCATAACAAAATACTGCAGCCTGGGTGCCTTAGACAATAGACATTTACCTTCTCACCCTTCTGGAGGAGCCCACCATCAAGGGGCTGGCAAATCCATGTTCTGGTAAAAGCCCCCTCCTTGGCTTGTAGGGGACCACCCTCTCACCATGTGCTCACATGGCCTTTGGTATTACCCATGGTCTGGTGTCTCTTCCTCTTTTCGTAAGGATACCAGTTCTACTGGATCAGGGCCCCACATATGACCTCACTGAACCTTAATTACACCCCTAAAGACCCTGTCTCCTAATACAGTCACATTGGGGGTTAGGGCTTCACTGTGAATTTAGGGGGGAACACAGTTCAGCCTGTAATAGTAACCCAGCTGAGAGGAGGTGACAGGGGTAAAGTTAGATGTCTGCAAGTTAAGTTTGAAGGAGACTGTTCCAGTGTCGGATAATGCCACATGCCTGCAGATGACAGACAGCAGGACCAGACCATGACATATCTTGACAATGGGCCGTCTCTTGGGTGGCCTCTGCATTATCAACTATAGGCAGTATGGAAAGCTGAAAACAAAACACGGTTTTGTTTCAAGGGCTGTAAGGGCCCACGTCGGTTATGGAGCTGCTGTATTCCTTAGTGCCTAGAACAGTGCCTGCACATCACGGGTGCTCAATAAGTTAAGTCATTGGGCTTCTTTGCCTATCTCATTCTTTTAAACTCTTTTATTTCCATTTTATTTTGCTGAGTTTTTGTCATTCCTGCCTTCTGTGTCCTTAATATTTTCAGCAGTGTTTTTTCTCCCTTGGGCTGTTTTCTGTTTTTCTTCATTTTCTTTTTTCCACTTTTGTCCTGAGCTCACGGTTCACCTCCTGATGCCTTACCATCTTTTCCCTGTACTCTTTCTCCTTAGAGGCAGTCCCTTTGTCAAGTCATTTAAATGGCTGGAAGTTGTTCGCTTATAGCTTTTGTCTGCTCTATGGCAGCATTTTCCTGGGAAGCGTTTCACATCTGCCACTTGCTTTTTCTATCCGTTTCCTGGGCATGGAGAGATCCTTTGCGTTTTCCTCTTGATGAATCCTCTTGGAACAAGTGGAGTTTTCCCCGGACCAGCTCTTTGCAGGAGCGTCATGTGGGAGGGGTTGGAGCAATGCTCCTCATCAGCTGGATTTTCCTGATGACCCAGGGTTTACACATGAGCTTGACCAACCTTCACTTCTCAGCTTAGGCATGTCTGGGCAAGTTTGGCAACCCAAACTCCCTCTGCCAAGGAGATTTGCATGATTTGATTTTCATTTATGTATTCATCTGCTGCCTGAATGCTGAGAGAAGAAGTTTATGTCCCAGTGCCTGGGGGCAGAGAGAGAGGGTGGAAAGACAGGGTGTGTGCAGCCAGGCTCATGAGAACCAGGTTTGTAGCAGTCTGGAGAGAGTTGCTGCAGGCAGCAGAAGACAGAGCTCTTCTGCTTTGGGGCCAGATGCTCGTGTGAGAGACCACAACATGGCAGAGAGGGCAAGCGCTTCTCCTACCCTGTCAGGATCCGGGGCTCAGGAACAGGGGCCGAGAGGAACGCAGCCCTGCTTTGGCATCATGTGAACTGGAATCTTAGGTTACAGGGGACAGAAGCCAGCCTGACCAACGCATGCAGGCACCCAAGCTTTTCTTTCTCCTTCCACCTTCTCCATGTTGCCTGTGCCGCCGTCAACAACAGGACCACCCTCCCCACATCTTGCCACCCCTGGCCGCCTCCTTGGCCCTGGACCCAAGCTTGGCCTAGCACCTTTTAAGACCTAGTTAGGAGTCTAAATGTTTGAACATCTTAATCAAAGTGGAATCTATTGTAGATCACAAGATCAAAGGAGGAACTGAGTATCAGCCTCTGTATAGATGGGGCCCTGCTTCAGGTGGCTCAGCCGGAATCCTCTTTGGACTTCCCTTCAAATTCAAATTCCTGGAGAGAGAGCCTTATGTTTATCAATAATATGAGAAAAGAACTAACATACATCAGCTGCCAAAGGCTAATGTCGTCTGCTTTGCTTTTGCTTTTATAGAATAAACACCAATACAGTATCATGCTTGAGCCTGTCCTCCCTGGAGATTGCCTGACCATTTCATTTATTCATTTAAGGTCAAAGGAACCAAATGATAGCAAAGGCGAAACCTTTTTTTTTAAGATTTTATTTATTTGCAAGAGAGAGAGAGAGAGGGTGTGAGCATGATTGGGGGGAGGGGCAAAGGGAGAGGAAGAAGCAGACTCCCAGCTGACCAGGGAGCCCCGCTTGGGGCTCAATCCCAGGACCCTGAGATCATGACCTGACCAAAGGCAAACACTTAACTGACTAAGCTACCCAAGTGCCCCAGCCAATCGCCAAACTTAATCATCAATAACCCTATACTCTTTACCATGGGTAAAAAACAACCAACCACTCTTTTCACTATGGGTTTCAAGTTAAAATATGATATTTCTTTGGAAATGTCTATTCCTTTTATAATTTTTACATAATCTAGGTTACTGTGGCCCTTGGGTCTTCATTTAGCTACTAAGAAGATTTGATCTCAACTGAGTTCCATCCATATCACCTATTGGCATGAGCTGTGAGGAGCTCAGATGAAATGCTTGCTGAAAACCTACCTAAACCCAGCTCAGCAGTCTAAGAGGAATTCTGATGGGGAGAATTTGGAGAGGACTAAGTTTGGGAAGGATTCAATTAAATCGATAAAAGGATTAAAAATTGGACCTAAGTAAGAAAAAGAATTCATGGAGAAGAAAAAGATGTTTCATTACACAGAGAAAGTAAAACCTGAAGCAATTACCATTGAGATTTTTGTTCAGGAAATGAGTACCGACTACCTACTGGGTGCCAAATGATGTACTTCCTGCTAACGGTGCCAAAAAAGATGAGACCTAGGCCCGGAGCTCATTGAGCAGTGGAGAAAGCATGTTTCTGAGGAGTCATCAGGAACTGGGATCAACAATCTACTATATTTTAGGGGCGCCTGGGTGGCTCAGTCATTAAGCGGCTGCCTTCGGCTCAGCGCGTGATCCCGGCGTTATGGGATCGAGCCCTACATCGGACTCCTCCGCTGGGAGCCTGCTTCTTCCTCTCCTACTTCCCCTGCTTGTGTTCCCTCTCTCGCTGGCTGTCTCTGTCAAATAAATAAATAAAATCTTAAAAAAAAAAATCTATATTTTAATTGACTTTTTTTCCTGATTATAAAAACAATGCATGCTTATTGAAGAGAATTTGGGAAACAAAGAAGAAATTTAAAATTGTCTCTAATGCTGCCAGCAGAAATAATCACTGTTAATGTTTTTTTGTAAATATATTTGATTATAATAAACAATGACATTGATTAAATGCATTCTAGTGCTAGACTCTCATTTCATCATTAGCCCTATGAAGTGGGTACCACCATCATCGTCCTCGTTTTACTGATGAAGAAACAGGTTCTGAGGTTAATCTCAAAATCCCATGACTAGGAATTGGCAGAGGTAGAACTAATCCAAGACTCATCGTGTCTTCTTCTTAAGCTCTCAAGCAGCCCAGGGACCAGAAGGACCCAGCAGCCAAGGCTTTGTCACCACAGGGGCAAGACACTTCTGAATACAACTCATGGCTGCAGCTCAGATCGGACTTTCAGGCGACTAATGCCCAATTCCTATGGAGAGACAAGGGCTGAACTAGCTGTACTGTCTAAAAATCAAAACAAAACAAAACAGAAAAACTGGGTTTCTTTGAGAACTCTTTAGTAGTAACGCAAGGGGCAGAAAAGAATTCTTTGTCACACTCTGCGAGGAGGGCACCGTGAAGCCAGAAGGCAGTGCCTGCTAAGGTAGTGCTGCCACCTAGTGGCACTAGTGATATAGGACACTGTGTCCCGCAAGACCAGCCCTGAAAACACTCCCTGGGAGGAGGAGAAATATTTGGAGAGAATTTTACAAGAAATTGGAAGTCTTGCATTAGCAGGTAGGGACAAGAGTTATAACTGCTAATGTCACCCCCTCACTCTCCCTATAACCTGATAGGGGATGAAGAAACTCAGATTATGTATATTTTCCTATAATCATAAAAAATGTTTTCTTCTATACTTTATTATAATGAAATTACCTCTGATGTTCACGCATCTTCAGTACTTAGTGGATCTACTAGGTCATGTTCAGGAGCTGGTGGACTGGCATCTAACATCAAGAGCAGGGCACAGAGTAAGGGATCAAAAAGTGCCATCTGGGGGATGACTGGCTGGCACGGTTGGTAGAGTGGGGTGAGTTTGAGCCCCACGTTGGGTATAGAGATTACTTTAAAAACGAAATGAAACAAAACAACGTGCCGTGTGTTGGATTTGTCCGTTTCGCCCTGCCTGGGATGAGAGGCTCTCAATCATTGCAGCACTAATGACAGCAGGAGGCCCTCCTGCCCAGGCGCCCATGCATACTGACTACCTGACTCACTTGTCCTTGTGAGTCTCTTTTTGAACATAACTTAGAGGATTGTGATCATCGTTTTACATCTCCGTTCGTTAGACAAAATAAGTTTAAAATAAAGAGATGTACGTCAAAAACAAAAAAGTTTCGGTTTTCTGGGTCTTCTGTCAAAGACAGATGAAAAGTCCCATGCAGGACGTCTGTGGGATTAGATATATCGTAGAACATAAGCACTGAATCTCAGGTTCAGGGGTGGACTTCAAGGAGTCTACAGAGCCCCCGAATATTAGGCAAAATAGAGTTTGTCTGAAAATGTGTGTGTGTGTTTTTCCTGGGGAGAGTTTCATGAGCTTTCATCAGCTTCTGCAAATGATGCATACCCAAAGAGAAGGTTCAAAATCATTGCTGGGAACCCCTCAGGAGGTTCCTCAAATCATGGGGTTCTCTAATGTTGATCAACATCGCATGCACTACTATTAGGAATTAATCAGAATTATTAGCTTTAAATAAATTAATAAGTGATGATGCTGGTCAGGCAGACTTTCATCCTTTTCTCCTTTAGACCTGCAGACCCAACTAAAGATAGAAGTCTGTGTGAAAAGGTGAAAGGGCACTGGGCAACAATAAGGGAATTCCTCCCCCTCCCACCCCCGCATACACCCACCTCTGCCCCCAGTTCTGGGTTTGGCTCTACCCTGTAAGAGCTTGGTGGTTTTGGGTACTTAATGCCCCTGGCTCTCATTTTCCTTATCGGAATAGTAAAAGCATGTAAAGATATAATTTTTACGTTCTTTTTTGTTATTAAATTTCAGTGATGTAGGAGAATGGCTTTCAAACTTTTTTAGCTTTAAACCCCCATCCTAAGTTTCTGAAGATTCCCTTGGGCCACTCCAAACATTTTATTTAGATTTGAAAGTCCTAGGGGCTCCAGGGAGCACAGTTTGAAAATTACTGTCTCTGGATAATGATGTGAGTCATTGAATTGATATGTGAAGAGGTAACTAACATTCTTAAAGAAGATTTTACCAAAGAGTAGCGTTTAAATTGAACTTAGATAACCTAGTAAGATTTCCTATTGATTTAAATTAAATGTAGAATTAGGAGCCCCTGTATCTTTCCTTTCCAATTGAATTTCTGATTGATAATCAATTAGCAGAGGCTTCTCATTTAGCATTTTGCACTTTTTTTGCTTTCTAGACTGCCACACATCTAATGAAAGAAAACACTTAAAGATTATTGGGTTTAAATGAAGTTCTGGAAAAAGCAAATTTAATCTATAGCAGAAAATCAGAAGAATGGTGGTTGCCTCGGGGACTTGGAAGGGTGAGGATGAGAATTTGCTGGGAAGGAATACTGGAACATTTGGGAGTGACTTGGGGTTATACATTTGTTAAAACTTAATGGATACGCACTTAAGGTTTTTTTTCATTTCATTGAATTTAAATTTCATATTTAAAATATGTGAATGTAGGGGTGCCTGGGTGGCTCAGTCGCTTGAGTGTGTGTCTGCCTTCAGCTTGGGTTGTGGTCCTGGGGTTCTGGGATCAAGTCCCATGTCAGGCTCCCTGCTCAGTGGTGGGCCTTCTTCTCCTTCTCCTCCCTGCTCATGCTCTCTCGTGCTCTCTCTTCCTCGCTCTCAAATAAATAAATAAAATCTTTAAAAATATATATGTGAATGCATACAATGGAATATTATTCAGCCTTAAAAAGAAAGAAAATGAGGGGCGCCTGGGTGGCTCAATCAGTTAAGCGTCTGCCCTCAGCTCAGGTCATGATCCCAAGGTCCTAGGATTGAGTCCTGCATTGGGCTCCCTGCTCAGCAGGGGGTCTGCTTCTTCCTCTCCTCCCTGCTCATGCTCTCTCTCAAATAAATAACATTTAAAAAAAAAAAAAAAAAAAAGGAAAGAAAATCCTGTCACTTGCTGTTATGAGGATGAGCCTTAAGGACATCATGCCAAGTGACATAAGCCAGTCTCAAAAAGGTCTTGTTCAGATGTAGCCATATAGCATCTGCTCATGGCAAACAGACCATCTCTGATTTTTGCCACCAAGTATTTAACCAGCAACCTTATCTAGGTGAGGACACTACGTAAGTGAGGATCTGGCAGGAAAAGGTGATTCACTCAAACAAGGTACCTGAGGAGAGTTCAGTGAAAGGACCATTAATAGAGATGTGAACAGGTTCAGGGGATGGCTCCCATCCATCTGGACCCCACCGAGGTCCCCACCCTTTATATAAGCTTATGCCCCAGCCCTCTCCCTACTCCATCCTAGTTCAGGTGGCCCATCTTTAGTCCCTCTGGGGTGGAGGTGTGGGCTCTGCCAGTGGTTGGCAGCCCCAGTGAGCAGTAAACTTACCTGGGGAACCTTTAAAATACATCAGTGTCTGGGCCCCACCCCCAGAAGTTCTAATTTAATGGGTCTCGGGTGCAGCCCGGGCTTTGGTGCTGTTTAAAAGCTCTCAGGAGATTCCAGCAGGCCCAGATCAATTATTTCAGACTCTCAGGGCTGTAGGACTGGGTACTTTTTCGAATCTCCCCAGTGCACCCAGAGCCAAGAAGCTCTGTTCTGTTTTCTATCAAAATCTGTTGCTTTGGCATAAACTTGGGGCTCTGTTGTCCTCAGACCTTCCTTTTGAAGTGGATTTCAGAAGTAAAATAATTCAATTTAAAAACTGAGCGTTGATTAATTTCATCCTAATAATACTACTTGGGGTATTGTTAGTATCTCTGGCCAGAGCAGAGTCAAAAACAAGGGAATAGAGAAAAGCAACAACCATATTTCAGAGCAGCATTATGCACAGTAGCCAAAAGGTGGAAACACCCTAAGCGTGCACGGACAAGTGAATGGATAAGCAGAGTGTGATGTGTGCATAAACGGAACACTACTCAGCTTTGAAGGTGATTCTGACACGGGCTACAACATGGATGAACCTTGAGGACATCATGCTAAGTGACATAAGCCAGCCACAAAAGGACAAATACTGTATGACTCCATTTACATGAGGGACTTAGCATAGCCAGATTCATAGGGGCAAAGTAGAAGGGTGGTGGCCAGGGGCTGGGGGGAGGGGAGAACGGGGTAATTGTTCAATGGGCATAGAGTTTCAGTATTGTAAGATGAAAAGCGTTCGAAGGATTGGTTGCACAGCAATGTATTTACACCACACCTAAAAATGATTAGGATGGTAAATTTCATCTGTACATTACCACAATTAGGAACATTTTTAAAGCAGGAATATTTAAATAGTTCAAATTGTACCTTCATACACATGTTAGACAAGAAAAACTCCTCCTCAGTCTTCCTCCTGCCCCAGCCCCTGGGCTTGCTCTGGATACTGGGAGAGCAAAGCTTACCATCTTCCTTTCTTCTTAATCTGACCTGGTAGGAAGACCCCACTGGGCCTGAGAACATGAACTCACTGGAAGAGAAAAACAACTTTGCAGGCTTCTGCTAATTCACCATGTGGTCAGCGAGGGTGTCCTGAGTGAGGGGCTCAGCGTCTAGAAGGAAGCCAGCAAGAACTCCATTGTGGGTGGGTGGGACAACCTGGGGCAGGGCTCGATAGAGGAGGAAGTGAAAAATGGAAGGAAAAACTTCTCTGCATAGTAAGGTAGAAGGGAGAGGATGTTATTTCCACGCGTACTACTGTAGGAAGGTGTCCTTCGTAGACATGGAGTCCCCGCTGTCCTTCTCTGAGCCAGTGTTTATCCTGCAAGCTGCATATGTGGGCTTCTGGCCAAGAGTCACCTGCAGGGGGGCTGGAGGATCTCAGGGGAAAGGAGGCCCTGTGACATCACCTGGCCCCGGGGAAGAGAGCTCGCAGGGTCTGAGAGACCAGGAACAATGCAATGCCCACCCTGGGCTCCTCTGTTGGAGCTCTCTGGTGACCGGATCCTAAACCAAACTCCCTGCCCCCCCCACCCCCGAAAGAGATTGCTGTGGTTTACAGGGTAAAGGTACAGATCCCAGAACAACACCAGCCTGTGTATGCTTCCCCAGACAGGCTCCCTAACCCCGAAGAGGACGGTTCACTTTGAGAAACCACAAGTGAGGCTAGAGCTCGCTATGCCCATGAGAGGACTCTTATACAGCATTTAACATTTCCCCCTTTTAAAAATTTATTTATTTTTATTTTTAAAAATACTTTTATTTATGTATTTGAGAGAGAGAGCGAGAGGATGAGCAGAGGGTGGATGGGTGGCTCAGAGGGAGAAGCAGGCTCCCCACTGATCAGGGAGCCCGATGCAGAGCTCCATCCCAGGACCCTGAGATCATGATCCGAGCTGAAGGTAGACACTTAACTGACTGAGCCACCCCGGCGCCCCTCGTTTTCCCCTTTTGGTTCTAGGAGCAATAGTTAAGCATCTAGTTTTTAGACACTTTCTCTGCTGTGAAAATCAACAGAGACCAACCAAATGAGATCACTTATTCAGGGCTTGCTATAGCAAAGGAGTCAGTCACCATCACACATTTTGGCAGAGACTCAAAAGCAGGCAGAGGCATGGGAAAGCTTTATCATGGAATGAGGGGAGGGCTGTGGCCATGCCTGGTTGGAGGCTGTTGGCATGTGCGAGCTGTAGGCTGGCTAACTAGAAATGGGGTATTTTATGTGGCTGGTCAGAAATATACATTTGCCTTCTCTGGCAAAATTAGGGGCAAGAATTAGGGAGGCTGTCAGTTATTAATAAAGTGCTGACCCTCTGGGTGTGATTGTTCCAGGGGTTATTGCTTGACTTCCTGGCCTGGTTGGTGGAAAGAGAGATCTGACTTCCTACAAGCCTGACATAGAGAGTGGATTGGCTCCCTGGGCTGGTTGCTGTAGGGTGTAGGTTAGAGGTCTCTTTGTCTGTGTGGTCTGGCCATGGTCCATTTGTATATTCAGTCTCTCACTATCAAACCTTGAAGGGTCTCAGCCCGACAGTCTAGTGATGGTGGATTGCAGGAGTATGAAAGGATGGGCCACCATGGGAAGTGCCGCTTTCATTGCTTCCCCTCTGCTCAGGCCAGTGTGGCAATGGCCTTCTCGGATCAAGGGGGCCAGTGGTCCAGAAGTTCCAGGGGTGCCCACTATCAAGGCTGAAAGCAAGGAGTGGCAGGTAACAACAGGGAAGCCACTTCCACAGTGCGAACCGGCTCAGGAATCACAGTGAGAACCCTTTACCAAATATGTTAAGAGGCAGCTCACCTTGACGGAGGCGGAAGGAAGCACTCCAGTTCCTCTGTCTGTGCAAGATAAGGAATTCCCAGAGAGTGCATCCCTTTGATAAAATCCCTACTATCGACTGAGTCGTTATTTCAGAGTTTGCCATTGACAGTGATGTCAGTCAGTCTGTCCTAGCATCAAATTTGCAAACAGCTTCTTTTTTCTGCCCCCTCCCACCATCAGCTGGGCCCACCCTCTAACTAGAAATCCTTCACAAGTGTCTCTGAGAACCATTCTCTGCCACCTGACCCCCTAAGAGTTGGTTTATGGTTCTCTTATGGCTTCTGGCTTGCTGTATGGTTTGTTGTATTCATATTTAGCTCTCTTAGCCTCCACCAGACCGTGACCTTGGTCACCAGCGGTGCTGGTGCAGGCATTGCAAAATCCGGTGACAGATGACACATTGATGCTCCCCACATGTACGTACTGAGAGGCTCTTTCCTGCCAAGGCAGAAGATAGGTGCTGCAGGACACAAGGATAAGACAGCCACTGCCCACTGGCCTCAGGGTGTGAGAAAAGCAGCCAAGTAATTAATACAGTGTGGTAAGTGCTAAGTAAAGGAATGGAAGTCGTACAAAGTACCTTGGGAATACAATAAGGAAGTGACTTGCTTTGAAAAGCAAATCAGGCTTCACAGAAGAGGTAACATTGTAGGGTGAGTGGAGGCTTTCCTCACAGAGAAGGAGTAAGACAGGCAGGTGGAGGGAGAGGTTTCGGAATGCGGAGTAGCTCAGGGGAAGGCATCTGGGGCCGACAGATGGGCGGAGGAGGGCTGGTGGAGGTGGAGCTGCCTGTGTCCACAGGGACCAGATTGTGAAGGCCCTTATTTGCCATTTTTATGAGGCATTTGGATTTCATTCTAGCAGCAACATGGAGTCTTTGCAGGATACTAAGCAGAGGAATGTCCAACATCTGTGTTTTATTATAGTCTTGGTGTCCATGTGGCAGATGGATGGGGACGCCTAGTTAAGACACTGCAGATTGTAAGGACCCGAACTAGGACAAATGATGAGGGTGGAAAGGGAGAATGGGGTTAAGAGGTATTAAGGAAGCAGAATTGGTGGGGCTTGGGAAGGTGATGCAGTTTTGGAATATTGGTGAGGTCCAGAGCCAAGGCCAAGAAAGAACTCGAGACGTCTTTGGTGCAAAGAGGTGATTTTATCAAAGCACAGGGACAGGACCCGTGGGCAGAAAGCGGCACTGGGGTTGTGAGGAATGGCTGATTTTGTGCTTGGGAGTTGGGGGAGGTGAGGAAATAGCGAGATTTTCAAAAGGACTTTCACATGCTAAAGAGGACTTACAGGATACTGGCGGCCTTGGTATTGCTGTTGCTAAGGTTGTTTTCCCTTCTAGTAAGGATTTCAACCTAAGATAATCAGAAGCTTCCTGGAGGAACGTTATACTCTCCCTGACTCAGGTATTTGTCAACGGACTGCAGGTTATAAGGACATTTCTAGCATTTCCTTCTGCCTTTGTTTCCCACATCAGAGGGAGTAAAACAGAAGAATTGGGGGTGCTAGACTTTTAGCTTAGACAACTGGATTCGTGGTAAGGAATGGAGAGGTTCGGTCCTGGGGCGCCTGGATGGCTTAGTCGGTTAAGCATTTGCCTTTGGCTCAGGTGATGATCCTGGGGTCCTGGTCTTGAGCCCCACGACAGCTCCCTGCTCGGCAGGAAGACTGCTTCTCCCTCTCTCTCTGCTGCTCCACCTGTTTGTGCTCTCTCACTCTCTCTGTCAGATAAATAAATAAAATCTTAAAAAAAAATAATAGGTTCAGTCCCGACTTACGACGGACATGCCCAGGGAAGGGCAACAGGGGCCGTTACATAGAGGAGAGCACACCGTATGCACTTCTTAGTCGAAATCACAAGATTTCTCTGAAAATCTGTAAATCACTGAAATTCCCTTCTGCTACTGTGGTGCAAACCGCTCTCATGGTAATTTTCAGGCAGTCAGCTTGTCAAAAGGCAAAAGGGAAGTTTCACGGTGTCACCTCCTGTGTGGTGTTTGCCTTGATACACCCTGCCCTGCCCTTGTTCTATGCTGGCCAGTGCTTGACCGGTCTCCTGCATATGTGAGTACATATCTGCTGGGAGAAATGTTCTGGAATCTCCGTCGAGATCAGCCCACCTTCTTTCTCCCATGGAGCCTCTATGTGGCATCTCTTCTGGACACCTTGAATTCTGAATTGTCTTCCCTCAGCCCCTCCGGTGGGTCTCCTTGGGTGGCGGTTAAGATTTGTGACTCTTGCCTGCTAAACCTGGCTTCTGAGCAGTTCTGGCTCCACAGCAGCTGGGTTTGTTGTGTTTTTCCATTGGTGGAAGAAAAGCTGGTGGTTAAGACTTGATTATCTGATCTCTATCAAGTGGCAAATGACTGGGAGCCTGGTGTCTCTTTGTCTTTTTTTGTTCCTGTTTTTCTTGAAGATTCTAATATTTGGGAAACCGGTATGCATGCCTTGAGATCACAAGAAAATGGTTTAATCAAGCACTTGCCACCCCAGCTATAAAGTTGAAAATTCAGTTATGTCGTATCCAACACTGGATCTATTGTATTTTTTGACTACTAATAGAATCCTTTGTGTTCTTTGTCTTCTGCTCTGTATTTACTTTTGTCAATTCTCTGAGTATCTATAAATGAAAAAAACCTTGCCCCTCCTTGCAAAGGAAGGAAATACTTCCTTTTTGAACCAGTCTATTAATAAGTATATTTCTTTTGTATTTGTGGAAAATTTTTTAAAGATATTATTTATTTATTTGACACAGAGAAAGAGAGAGAGCAGAAGCAGGGAGGGGTGGGGAGCTGCAGGCAGAGGGAGAGGGAGAAGCAGGCTCCCACTGTGCAGGGAACCTGATGCGGGGCTCGATCCCAGGACTCCAGGACCATGACCTGAGCTGAAGGCAGACGTTTAACCGACTGAGCCACCCAGGCGCCCCTATTTGTGGAAATTTTTTATTTTTTTTTAAGTAGGCTCCATGCCCAGAGTGGAGCCCAGTGTGGGGCTTGAACTCACAACCCTGAGATCAAGACCTGGGCTGGGGTCAAAAGTTGTACACTTAACTGACTGAGCCACCCAGGGACCCCAAGTATTTGTGAAAATCTTTTTAAGCAGCTTTATTAAGAGGTAATTCACATACCATGAACTTGATTCATTTAAAGCATAAAATAGAGTATGTTTTAGTGTAGCCAGAGTTGTGCAGCCATCACCACACTTTTAGAACATGTTTATCACCCCAAAGAGAAACCCCATACTCATTAGCAGTCACTCCCTTTTCTTCCCCAACAGCTGTACCCCCACCCCCACCCCAAGTCTTACGCAACCACTTATCTACTTTTTCTATATACAGATTTGCCTATTCTGGACATTTCATATAAATGGAATCATACAATATGTGGTATTTTTGTGACTGGCTTCTTTCACTTAATGTTTTCAGGGTTCATCCATATTGTAACACATGTCAGTACTTTCTTTTTATACCAAGTGGTATTCCATTGTATGGATATACCATTTCGTTTATTCATTCATCAGTCAGAGAGCATTTGGGTTGTTTCCACTTTGGGGCTGTTAGGAATAATGACATTATGAACATTTGTATACAAATTTTTGTGTAGACATGTGTTTTCATTTCTCTTGGAAATACGCCAAGGAGTGGAATTGCTGGGTCATGTGGTAACTCGATGTTTCACTTTTTTGAGGAACTGCCGAACTGTTTTCCAAAGTGGCTACACCATTTACATTTCCATCTGCAGTGTATGAGGGTTCCAATTTCTGCGTATCCTCCCAACACTTATTACTCTCTTTTTGACAATCCTAGTGGTATGAAGTGACTGGGTTTTGGAATATAGGTGAGGTTCAGTGGGGTGGAGTCTGGAGCCGACAACCAAGAAAGAATTCTTGAGATGTCTTTGGTGCAAATTGGTGGTTTATTAAAGCACGGGGACAGGCAGAACGAGCTGCTGCCCCAGGCTTCCGAGGGGTGGCTGATTATATACTATGGGGTTGGGGGAGATAAGGAAAAAGGGAGGTTTTGAGAAAACACTTTCATATGTTAAAGAAGACTCACGGGATACCAAAGGCCTTGCTATTGCCAAGTTAACGTTGTGTCCCCCCCCCCCCCCCCCCCCCCCCCGTAAGGCGTTAACATGATGATAGTTGGGAACTTCCTGGAGGAACATTACACTCTTCCGGCTTCAAGTATCTGTGTGTGGGCTGCAGGTTATAAGACATTTAATTGTATTTACATTCCCTTCTGGAAGCTAGGTTATTGATAGAAATGCTTTGTTCTTGTAGACTGCTAAGACCTTTATAAACTGAGGAAGACTCAGGCTTGCAGGATTTTGGTCTCCATGGGTTAACTATTTGTTTTTCCTTTAGGGCAGCCAGGAGTGCCTGAGGAATGTCACATACATCCCATGGCGGTGGGGGTGGGGTTGCGGGTGTCAGCTTCTGCTTTGTCCTTAGCTTGCCTCCTGTTCCCTCATCATGAAGTGGTTTCTCATTGTGTTTGGTATTTCTCTGAGGGCTAGCTATGTCGATCTGATATATGATTAGCAAGTAGTTTCTTCCGTTCTGTGGATTTTCTTTTCACTTTCTTGATGGTGTCCTTTGAAACACAAAAGTTTTTAATTTTGATGAAGTCTATTTTTTTTTCTTTTTCACTTGTGCTTTTGATGTTACATTTAAGAAGACTTTGCCTAACCCAAGGTAATAAAGACTTATTCCTATGTTTCTATCTAAGAAATTTACAGTTTTAGCCCTTGCGTTTAGGTCTATGACCATTTTGAGGTGATTTTTGTATGTGGTATGAGAAGGGTCCAACTTCATTCTTTTGCATTTGGATATCTGGTTGTTCCAACACCATTTGCTGAAAAGCCTCTCTTTCCCCCATTGAATTGTCTTGGTACCCTTGTTGAAAAATCAGTTGACTATAAATACAAGGTTTTGTTTCCAGACTCTCACTTTATTGATCTGTATGTTTTTCTTTATGCCACAACCACACTGTCATTGCTTTGTAGTAAGTTCTAAAATTGGGATTTGTGAATCCTCTGATTTTATTCTTTTTGTTTGTTTGTTTCCAAATTGTTTTGGTCATTCACACCAGCATCCCAGAAGTCCCATCAGATAGCTTTTTTGGGGGTGGTTAATTATTGGAGATTAATTAGCCACGAGATTTTTTTTGTCATTTGTGAATACCATAGGTTATAATCTAATTCAAACAGGCATATTTTCTATCAAAGGGGAGGGAAATGTATACAAAGAAAAAAGAAACAATTGAAACTGGTTTTTTCATGACTTGGAAAATAAAGAACTCTAATTGAGGGGCGCCTGGGTGGCTCAGTCAGTTAAGTGTCTGCCTTCTGCTCGGGTCATGATCTCCGGGTCCTGGGATCGAACCCCACATCGGGCTCCCTGCTCAGAGGGGAGCCTGCTTCTCCCTCTCTCTCTGTCTGACACTCCCCCCTGCTTGTGCTCTCTCTCTCTCTCTCTCTGTCAAATAAATAAATAAAATCTTTTTTTAAAAAAAGAGCTCTGATAGCAACTGTATAAATATACTGAACATGTGTTTGGGAATACAGATGGAGTAGGAATGATTGCTTCTGGCTTGTCAGAGCTTCATGACATCCCAAGAAATTGTAAAGGTTCTATGTACAAGGCTCTTTCTTCTTCCATTCTCTTACTAAAAGAAATAGGGAAGTTCAACAGAAATACATGCAAATGAGCAATGTCAAGGTATGAGGGAACTCACATCTCAAAAACTCTTCTAACAGTTATCTAGTTTTCCTGACAGTTTGTTAGATATTTTCAATGTATGGGTATGTGATGGGTTAATTTTGTGTCAATTTACAGGGTGTTTGGAGATGAAATTAACATTTAAATCTGGATTACCCTCCAAAATGTGGGTGGGCCTTACACACTCAGCTGTAGAACTGAATAGAACAAAAAGAGCAGCCTCCCTGAGCAAGAAGGAATTCACCAGTGGACTGTCTTTGGACTTTATGTGCACCATCCACTCTCCTGGGTCTCAAGCCTTCTGGCTGACACTGAAGATTTGGACTTGCCAGCCTCCATAATAGTGTAAGCCAATTCCTTATAATAAGTCTCTCTCTATATCTACATATCCCATTGGTTTGTTTCTCTGGAGAACCTAATGAATACAGGGTATAAATAATTTCTAAACAAATGGATTGGTATATCTTTGCCTACCTCCAGAGAGAATTTATAAATTGCATTATAAAACACCTTAAAATTAAAGGTGCCTCTATTTTGATTGACCTGTAGGAACCATCTTTTTTTTTTTTAAGATCCCTGCACAAGTGGGGAGGAGAGGGAGAAGCAGACTCCCCACTGAGCAGGGCTCGATCCCAGGACCCTAGGATTAGGGCCTGACCCAAAGGCAGACACCCGACCAACTGAGCCACCCAACTGCCCCAACGATTCAGCAATTCTATACATTACGCAGTGTTCATTACGATCAGTGTGCTCTTAATCCCCATCACCTATTTCATCCATCTCCCCATACACCTTGCCTCTGGCAACCATCAGTTTGTTCTCTGTATTTAAGTGTCTAGTTTTTTGTTTGTCTCTTTTTTTGTTTGTTCATTTTGTTTCATAAATTCCACATGTGAGCGAAATCATATGGTATTTGTCTTTCTCTGTCTGACCTATTTCACTTAGCATAATTCCCTTTAGGTCCATCCATATTGATGCAAATGGCAAGATTTCATTCTTTTTTTATGGCTGAGTAATATTCCACTGTGTATATATACCCCATCTTTATCTATTCATCTATTGATGGGTACTTAGGTTGCTTCCATAATTGTCTGTTGTAAATGCTGCAGTAAATATAGAGGTGCATAAATCTTTTTGAATAAGTATTTTCATTTTCTCTGGGTAAATACCGAGTAGTGGAATTACTGGGTCATATGGTAATTCTATTCTAATTTTTTAAGGAAACTCCATACCATTTTTCATAGTGGCTACACCAATTTGCCTTCCCACCACTAGTGCAGGACGGTTCCTTTTTCTCCACATCTTCACCAATGCTAGTTATCTCTTGTCTTTTTGATTCTAGCCATTCTGACAGGTGTGAAGTGATATCTCATTGTGGTTGTTTTTTTTTTTTTAAGATTTATTTATTTTCTTTTGAGAGAGAGAGTGTGCGCGTGCACAAGTGGGGGAAGGGACAGAGAGACGGAGAGAGTCTGAAGCAGACTCCGTGCTCAGCGTAGAGCCCGACGCAGGGCTGGATCCCACAACTGTGGGATCATGACCTAAGCTGAAACCAAGAGCTGGTCGCTTAACCTACTGAGCCACCCAGGTGCCCCTCTCGTTGTGGTTTTGATTTGTGTGTACCTGAGGGTTAGTGACGATGAGCATCTTTTCACGTGTCTGTTGCCCATTTGTATGCCTTCTTTGCATGTCTGTATAGATCCTCTCCCCATTTTTGAATCAGATTATTTATTTTTTTGGTGTTGAGTTATAAGTTGTTTATGTATTTTGGATATTAACCCCTTATTGGATAGATAGATCATTTGCAAATATCTTCTCCCATTCAGTAAGTTGCTTTTTTTGTCTTGATGATGGTCTTTCACTGTGCAAAATCTTGTTACTGTGGTGTAGTCCCAGTAGTTTAATTTTGCTTTTGTTTCCTTTGCCTGAGGAGACATATCTAGAAAAATGTTTCTATAGCCAATGTCAGAGAAATTACTGCCTATATTTTCTTGTAGGAGTTTTATGGTTTAGGTCTGAGATTTAGGTCTTTCATCCATTTTGAATTTATTTATGTGTATGGTGTAAGAAAGTGGACCAGTTTCATTCTTTTGCATGTAGCTATTCAGTTTTCCCAGCATCATTTGTTGAAAAGACTGTCTTTTCCCTGGCATATATTCTTGCCTCCTGTGTCATAGATTAATCAACCATATAAGCTTGGGGTTGTCTGGGCTCTGTCTCCTGTTCCATTAATCTGTGTGTCTATTCTTACGCCAGTACCATACTGTTTTGCTTACTATAGCTATGTGGTATAACTTGAAATCTGGGATCTTTTGTGCTTCCATACAAATTTTAGAATTATTTGTTCTAGTTCTCTGAAAAATGCTGTTGGTATTTTGACAGGGATTGCATTAAATCTGTAGATTGCTTTGGGTAGTATGGACATTTTAACAAGATTGTTTCTTCCAATCCATGAGCATAGAACCAGAAACAAATAATCTTTCCTATAAATATAGGAGAATTCAAGAAAAGAAAACTATTTAATTCTGTATGCTGTAGGTCTACTGACTTGACTATTTTGATTTAAAAACAGTAATATGTTTTCTCTGTTTTTAACAAGAAAAAAAAAATAAAAATAATAATGGTAACTAATAGTGTAGCTTTTGCAAGACCTGGATTTATTTATTCATGGAAAGTCTTACTAATCTGAACTTCCTAAATCATTTACTAGTCTTGCTCTTCAGATAAGCTTATGTTACTGATTATTTGATGATATAAAAATGTTAAGAAATGCATATGCCCAACCACACTGAGTTATAATTAGATTTTTTAAAAGATTTGCTTTTAAGAATTTCAAACAGTGTTAAAGCCTATTTAGAACGAATTACTCCACTGCCACATAAAATTCATAATATCACCTCTCTGACAATATTTGATGGCAACAGCAATTGTATTATTCTATAACCTCAGCTTAAATCATAATACCAAGATCCTAAATTGACTTTGAGACCTAGGACTAATTGAATCAATTAATAAATAATCTTTGGATGCCCGATTTCTTAGCAGATCAAAATTCCAAAAAGAATATAAAAACAGGGGCGCCTGGGTGGCACAGCGGTTAAAGCGTCTGCCTTCGGCTCAGGGCGTGATCCTGGAGTTCCGGGATCGAGCCCCACATCAGGCTCCTCTGCTATGAGCCTGCTTCTTCCTCTCCCACTCCCCCTGCTTGTGTTCCCTCTCTCACTGGCTGTCTCTATCTCTGTCAAATAAATAAATAAAATCTTTAAAAAAAAAAAAAGAATATAAAAACAGGCGAGCATAGTTTTAATATATCTGCCGTTGCCTCCTACTTTTATTCTTTAGAGAGTGACCATGAGTTAGTAGATTACTAAGTGACATACCAATGCCTTTGGGTCATATGAGCATGCATGATACCATTTGCCACACTAAGGACTTGCAGAATGAATGAATGAATGAATGAATGTGGAATTGTGTTTACAGTACACAACCAGGTGTCCTTGTAGAGCTGGTCTGCTAAGGTACTTGAGTATGGCCGAGTGTGCTCAGTTACTTCCCTCCCAGTTTTCTCTGCACCTGAGAGGGAACAGAAGTTAACTTTTTTGGTTAAAAGCTGTCATAAAATGAGTACCTAAATAATATTTGCAAAGAGATACAAATATGTAAGGTGATGGGTATGTTTCATTGGGTTTTCAAGGAAATTGCTGTAGTTTTCTTAAGATGGTAAATTCAATGTTTATGTTTTATCTTCTAAAGCTATAAATTTATCACTTAACTATATGTGTATGTCTAAACATATACATCTAGTCATGTGAATTAACACAGTTTGTGAATGATAAAAAACCATTCAGGAAAAGATGATCTTTGAATATCCTTCACTTTGCTTTTGTCATGATTCAGGATCATTTTTGAACAAAAATTCTTCACTTCTGAGAAAGTTAGGATTCTTTGGAATCATCGTTGCTTTTTACTGTTTTTATTATAAATTGTCCATCTGACAGAGATTGTCATAACTTTTCTATTTTTAGGTACCTATCATTTGTGCTCTTATCTTTATGTATGTTCCTATCTCACCTGATAACTCTTTTATTTCCCATCTTCAAGCTCTAATTCAAGATGGTAAAACTGTTAAGATACCTTCTGCAATCTTGACACTCTTTAGGTGGCTACAGAGTAGCACCGTCTTTTGTCTCTTTACCTTATCGAGGAGAGATACTAGAGATAAATAGACATGTTTGGCTTTTCCATATTTCTCTTAGCCGAATCACTCCAGGAGCTACCTAAAACCCATGTTACAGAGCGCCGCCCCCCCCCCCCCGCCCCGCCTTGGGAACCAGATGTCAAACAGGCCTTTTCCTTTCCTGAGCAGACATTATAGCAACTCCTGACTTTAGGCAACCTGACCATGCTAAATCCTTTGCAGTGTTTGTACAGAAAAGGCAAGTGCTGTGCAAAAGCTGGAAATGCATCACAAGCCTATGGCCTACCTTGGATAGGTTTCTGTACCTTGTTCCTTGCTGTGGCTAAAACAGTTAAACCTCAGGAGGAATTATTCTAGCTCTACTTCTCACCCACTGCCCTCATCAAATTTGTCCTTCAAACCTAACTGCTTCAAAACAATGCACAGTTATCTGCATTTTACCTGTGACACCTTTTCATTGTCCACTTCCCATGTAATTGTCAAGCACCACTCCAACCTCAGTAATCCAATCTAAGGAAACCCATCTAATAACTGCCCGCCCTCTTAATAAAAGTGAATCCCATGACTACTGAACCACTATTCAAACTCTTAACATTCACCCTCCTGACTGATATTCCCTTGGCAATGCTGATATATTATTTTTTCATGGTTCTGATTTTAAAAATGATCAAAGTATATTCTGTGCCGCATAAATTGTAGCTTCAGAACTCTCTGCCTCTCAACAAGAACATGCCATCCCTTTAAAGATTTAAGAATTCAAAACACCCTGATAGTAGATATGCCTTTGGATCGTTCAAGATCTCGGCATGTTTTGAAAGCAAATGGGTTTTCTAACTTCCTTGGGCACCTGAATCAAAGATGGAAAATTAATTAATAACTAACTAGGGGCAAGACAACACTTGAAAGAAGTATTATTTTAAAAATACTGTTAAAAATACTACTCAAATACTACTACAAATACAGACTAATAATACTTTTGAAGCTAAAGGAAGTGCCCCAGCCATCTACTATGCAAAACCAACAGCCCTTACTGATTTTCCCATGATTGTTATTATAGGGAGAGCTACTTAATATGATTTCATCAATCCGGAAGGATTTATTTGAATACAATGATCTGCCCCTACAGAAGGAAAAAAGGTGATAACTATATCTAAACTCTCATGCAGAGCTTTGGGTTTTGGACTTCCCGTGATGGCCACCGGGTGGCTCCCAAGTACACCTGCAAACCTTTATGACATTGGTTACAGGGAAGCATCTGCGATGATGCCAAGGATGAATTCATCTAAAATGCAAAAGTATGGTTGGGGAAGTTTTACCTGAGGCCCAATATGTGCCTGAAACTTCCTTTGTCTATAAGTATCAAAATCCAGGAAAAACTGTAAAGAAAGGGCAAAGTTCAGAATCCCACCTAAAGATTCACTTAAACATTTACAAGTGGATTCATTCTTTTTTTTTTTTTTTTAAGATTTTATTTATTTATTTGAGAGAGAGAGAAAACAAGCAGGGGGCACTGCAGAGAGAAAGAGAGAAGCAGGCTTCCCATTGAGCAGGGCGCCTGATGTGGGGCTCAATCCCAGGACGCTGGGATCATGACCTGAGCCAAAGGAAGGTGCTTAGCCAAGCGACTGAGCCACCCAGGTGCCCCACAAGCGGATTCATTCTATTGCCCAAGTGATAAAATTTTAAATATGTTCCAATAGTAGAATTTTCTTACAGTTTTTCTTATTGGGACAAACACTTTATTCTGCTAAAAGGATAATACTTTAATTGATTCTAAAAAACAAACTTGGGATTTTGGGTTTTTTTACCCAAAAGGAGGAGCTTACAGTTTCTATACTTAAGGATCTATGTAGAATCTTTGAATAAAACAGAAACTTTATTGTCCATTTTATCTCCAAAGTGTTAGAAAGGTAAAACTTAACTAATGATATTTTAAAATCAAAACTGTTAAAAATTTCTAGAAGAGCTTAACCTTTCTTGACCTAAAGATCAAGAAATAATCTGATGGTAATGTGATGTACACTATAAAAATCTCAAACTCTCACCACAGGAAATTCATATAAGAAGACCCATGGTGGGGGGGGTGGCGCCTGGCTCAGTTGGTGGAGCATGTGACTCTTGATCATGGGGTTGTGAGTTCAAGCCCCATGTCAGGCATAGTTTACTTAAAAAGAAAAGGAAGAAGAAGAAGATTGATGAGGCTCAGATTGACTCCTTCTCCAACAGACTTTGCCTTGTTACAATCCAATCTTGTCAGCTATTGTCAAAATTAACACCAGGTACTCAATCACATGCCCAGCAGGTGCAAGCTGCACTTGGAAAATGATGACATCAAACACATTCCTACATGATATAAAACCAGGAAACTGGGAATACTGAGAAGGATGTCAAGACATCAGCCTTGGAGAGGTCATATCACAGACTTTGAACTGTCCATTGCTCTTAAACTCTAGGGTATATACTCAATGGATTCACGATTTCCACTCTAAACATGCTCAGGATTCTACAACCTGGACATTCAATCCCATTGAAGATATATAACCCTGAGGCTTAGTAAAAAGCTTTTAGAAGCACAAAGCTCTGGAAATAGATAGCTACTCCAAGATTTATGAATCAAAGCAATGATATGAGGTGTAGACAGTTTCTACCCCAGGCTTCCAGATTAAGATCTGTGGTTAGGATTCGTATTTTGTTATTTGTCTCCTCCTTTATTACTTATATGCTTTCTTCTGTGTGGGTCAAAGGGTGAGATTATAAAATAACTGCCATAGTCCTGTTTACTTTTCCCTCAGCTATCTTCTCTCCCATAAACTCTTGGAACTCCCTAATTCACCTACCTCAAACAATTGCAATGGCTGCCAATTTTAATAATGGATGGATTTGTCAATGGCTTTAGACTCCTCTAATAAGACCCCCTAGCATCTATACATCTTAACTGAACCCTTGGCCTCTAACCACTAGCTGCTGTTACTGAAATCTACATAAGCTTCAAAGGAACTCAAGGAATATGAGGGATTAAAAAAAAAAAAAAAAGACAGACAAGAGACTTATTCGCCTGGTTTGGTCTAAGCCAACTAAGAAACTTGGATACAAACTGGGTTTCAAATGTTTCTTATTTTATTTGTGATTGTTCTCATACTTTGTGAGCTCCTCTATTGTCTGATATCCAGTTACTTAAAAACCACTCTGAGCTATTATCTCAAGGCAACATCCAGTGGGTGCTACTGCATCAGGAAGACACTAAAGTCCTCATGGTCAGCCATGGTGCTGGGTCTGAGTTTGACCACAAGAAGGGAGTGAGTAATTATAATGAGAGAAATGGGACAGTCCTAGTTTGACTATGGTATAGATACCAAAGGAAGGACATCAGCAGCCAATTATCAAAAATGAAAATATTTCCTACATATTCCATAGCAGAAATCACAGGATTTCTGGGGGGAAAATCACAAATAACTATAATTGTCTATCCTGGTAATAATGCAGTCTGCTTGGGTGCAAATTGCTCCCTTGATGGTTTCAGCCAATTAGCATGCTTAAGTTCAAAACAAAACAAAAAGCTTTCTCATTGTTCCACCAACTAAGGGTTCCTGTTTTGCCTCTTTGATGACAATCTATATGTGACTAGATCTCCCCTGTATGAGTAAACGTCATCTGTGCTTTAAACTACGTGTCTGTGAGATATTCTTTGACAGTGATGATGTCCACATCCAAGATAGGCAATAAAAGCAGGGCAGATAATCTGGAAAGGGGTTAAGGATCAGCACATGCAGAGTTTGTGGTACTTGTAAGACAGGCAGGAAATAAGTAATTAATTAAAAGGGAAGATGGAGGCTAGAGAAGAAATTAGGAGTTATTAACACAAAAGTGGTATGGGAGGTATTTTAAAGTGGATTACCCACAATGCAGAAGGAAAAAGAGTGAATCATCACCAAATTATCTACACTGTCATCTAAAGGTTTGTCTGAGGAAGAGGAGTCAATGAAGAAGACTGCAGAGAGCTATCAGGGGGAAGAGGGAAGCCTGTTCATAGGGATGTCTGTGGCACAGGAGCAGAGAGTTTCCAGGAGAAGAGAATCTGTATGGTATGAAATGTAAAGAGGGTGAAGAAATTGGATTTACGAAATACAAAGTACCATTGATTTTAAGACATTATGACCTCAGAAATGTGAAAATTGTGTGTGTTAGGACTGATGAAATACAGCAGAATGTGAGCTGAAAAGAAAGCACTGGGTTTGGAAATTGGAAAGGCATTGCTTGCCTTAGAGAAATCCCTTTCATGAAACTGGTAAGTGCAGAACTGATGGCTGTGAGCTGGAGCAAAAGGGAGGTGTGGATGTAGGGACAGCACGCTGACTGCTATTTTGAGAAATTTGTGATGGGAAGATATGATGAAACTGGAGATGAGGCAGAGTTTAAAGGAAGGTAATGTTTGTATGAGGAGGAATGGAGCCTGTTTGAAACCGAAGGAGAAGAAGCTGATGGAGAGGTAGAGATTGAAGGTCCATGCAAGGCAGTGTAAAGTAGATTAGCAGAAGGAAGCACGGCTATGGAGTCAGTCTGGGCTGGATTTAAATAGTAACTTCTCTACTTACTACCCATCTGACACTTAAGCCTTCTGAGGTTGGGTCTTCTCATTTGTAAAAGTGGAGTAATTCCCCTACCTCATGTGGTTGTATGTATTAAGTGAGATTATCCACATATGTGCTTAGCACAGTAGCCAGGATATATCAAATGCTCCATAAATGGGATCTACTATTAAGAGATTAAGAGAGAGCATAATTGATTAGTCAAGTGGAGAGGGGAAATGATAGAATCAAGCTTATAGGTGGATGAATTAGCCCTGAAAAGGAAGAAGGATCCCTCTGTGGTGCTTCTAAAAGATGGCCACAAATTCTTTGATACCCCTGCCTTCAAAAGATAGAGGCTAATTCCCCTCCTCTTGAGTATAGTTAGTACTTAATGACTCGAATAGAATGAGGTGGAAGTGACAATGTGGAGCTTTTGAAAGGAAGTTATAAAAGGCATTGCCACGCTTCCCATGCTCATTCTCTTAGATCATTCAATCTAGGGGAAGCCAGCTGATATTTCATGAAAACATGCAATCAACCAACCCTGTGGAAAGGCCCATGTGGTTGGGGACTGAGGTCTCATGCTAACAGCCACATGAAAGATTCATGTGGGAAGTTGGTTCTCCAGCCCCAGTCAAGCTTTCAGTTGAATGCAGCCCCAGCTGATATTTTGACTGCATGAAAGACCTAAGCCAGACCGCCCCAGCTAAGCTACTTCTAAATTCTTGACTCATGGAAACTGTGAGATAATGAATGTTTGTTCTTTTAAGCTCTAAATTTTACGATTGTTACACAGCAGTTTGTTACCACTTCTTTCTCTGAGTAAGAAGGAAATTGAAGAATGACAGGTGAAGACATGCATGATATGGAAAAGGAGAGAAAGTAGATGCCAGACAGTCTCTCTTTCCTCTGTAAATTAAAATATGAGGGATGCTACTTGCTGAGCATTTGGTGGCTTGACAAGACTGGCAGGAGGTTGAAAGCCATACGGAAAACAGGAAAGGAAATCAACCAGGAACGCACATAAGATTGATGGTTTTCTTTTGTGCTTGTCTTCCTTTATGCCAAACCCAACCACAGAAATCACACTTGCTACTGGAACTAGATCAGACTCCACGTAATGACCTTTCAGCTCAAGTGTGAAATTCAGAGGCACTGTAGCCTGTCTGGGCCAGCCCCAGAGACTGCCGTGTGGGCAAACTGCTGACGAGCAAGTTCAAGCCTCAGAATGGCCCAGGCTCATCTTGGAGAAATACTACCTGCTGTCAAAAGTGATTTGCAGCAGCTGTATAGGGCCTAGCACATTATTTATGAAGAGAGAGAGAGTATCAGAGGAAGTATTATAAGAGAAAAATCAACAAGCGCTGCGTATTCTGCAACAAACATATTGCAGTATGGGGGAAACCCACAGTCTTTTAAATGTCTCGTTTGCATTATTCTTTCATCCTCAGTCCAGTGCTGCTACCTCTTTCTTCTCTCAACTCTAGTTATTAGCAGGGGAGCCCTGGGAATTCTGATTTAGCCAGCCTTCGATCTTATCTCAGAACAGATCCAGCACATGGAAGACACTAGGCTAGGACTGCCCCCTTCTAAAGTTATACCACGTTATAGCCCTGTGTCTTTAAACCTCTAAGATCCACTAGGAATTAAGTCACAGGTCTCCTTGCAGAATGATAGGTCCTGCTCTCCTTGGGAGCTTAACTTCTCTCTGCACTGATTCTGTTTGCAAATTGGGAAGCTAAAATGTCCCTGCAAAACTGGTGCCTTTTCTACCTTATACAATCAAGTCCTTTCATTCATTCATCCTTTCACTCACTCAGTTATTCAGTTATTTAGCAACTCATTGCTGAGTGCCCACTCAATAATGGGACAGGCATGTACTAAGTGTTGGGAATCAAAAGAAGAATGTTGTGGTTTTAAGGAGGAGCAACATGGGGTGCAGGCCCGCACTAAGCACTCTATAAACATGTGCTGAATGAGTAATGGTACTTGCCCTCTGTGGGCATCTAGTCTAGTAGGGGAAGAAAGCATGTCGACAAATGATGAAAATAAAATGGTTTTAGTGCAAGAGTAAAGGAATCAATCAAGTGTTATAAACATTGAAGACTGAATCTAGCTAGAAGTTAAGAATGGCTTGATACAGCCAACAACATTAATTTGATCTTAAAGAACAGATAAAAGTTTTCCAGGAAAGTAGGAAAAGTCTTTGCAGGCAGACTGAAACTATGCACAGGGCTTATTTTTAGTGGGATTCTTTCACTCCAGCCTAATCCTACTTTGCTAGTGTAAATATTAACCAATATTTTACTGGGTTTCAGTCTTTTGACTTTATTTTTCTTTTGTTCCCTAGGCAGTGATAGCTTGGCAAAGTAGATTCAAAACAATTCTACAAAAGAGATTAATTTTGACAGAGTGAATGAAACTGATTCAAGAAAAAAGGATGTATTTTAAGTTTCTTCCTGAGAAATATTCTCATTTCTAAGCCAGATGGAAGATATTCTTCTTAAAAATGGTCTCCCTGTTACTTCTTTTTTTTTTTTTTTTTAAAGATTTTATTTATTTATTCAACAGAGATAGAGACAGCCAGCGAGAGAGGGAACACAAGCAGGGGGAGTGGGAGAGGAAGAAGCAGGCTCATAGCAGAGGAGCCCGATGTGGGGCTCGATCCCGGAACGCCAGGACCACGCCCTGAGCTGAAGGCAGACGCTTAACCGCTGTGCCACCCAGGCGCCCCTCCCTGTTACTTCTAAACCTTCCTCTCTGACGCCTGGCTGAAAACCCAGGAAGCACCCTGTTCTGTGCCACACCGGTGTTTACTATCATTTGCTCACTTCGGAGAACATCAGATTTTGTACACACTAAACCAGATTGGCAGAAGGACTTGCAGCAGCCAAATGCAGTAAATCTAATTTGTCATTATCAATTCATTAGTGATTTTATATATTGAAAAAAATCTTTAATTGCATGACGGCTTGGAAAATCATATTACACCAGGGAGTAGAATTTGCTAAGCCAACGGTTTTCTCCAAACTGGAATTTAGAAAGAACTCTTCTTTGCAACAGGAAACATGAATCAGTACTGACACTTACTAAAATGTTTTAATGAGTAAGCTCAAGCATTTTGTTTCAAGAAGCTACTGGCCTAACAAGACCTGCCATTGTTATCAATGGTAATTAGGTACATTTCCATGAAGTTGTCTAACCTGTTTTATTAAGCCTGTAAACTTCTTTGACAATCTTAAAGGAACTAAAAAGGAACAAAATAAGAAGGGTGGGAAATAGAGCCAAGGAGCCGAATCTTTTTCCAATTTGAGAATTTTGGACACTATCACTTTTGCTTTCAGCCTTGCTGTCAAATTCTCATTTTTACCAGCTTGCAACCATTATTGCATTTAATAGAAGCTGATGGTTGATGGGTATTTTTAAACATGACTCTGCAGTTGCAAATTATCAGTTATCTTCAGTTTCTGGTTATCAGGTATTTAACCATCAAAGGCATGCACCATTTCCATGAGTCAATCTGTGAAAAGAGGTTATCTATCACCCACCAAACCAGTCAGTGGCAAACCAGACAGTACGAAGATTTAGAATCTTCCCTTTCTAGCTTACACTGTTGCTTGTCTTCAATTTTCTGGATAATTTAGGGTTTTATTTAATATGATTCTTTAATAGTCATCCTAAACAAATCAAGGTCAACACAGAGTGGCATTTTCCACACTCTGAGTAATATGCTTTCCACATCCAAGGGGTTCTATGACTAAAGAGGTGTGGGAAAGTCAGACAAACATGTCACCAGGTTTCTTCACTACAGGCATTCTCGGATTCCTTCATGTGGTAATAGACATCGTGAATCTCTAAAAGGAAATACAGAGTATACTGTTTTCCAGCTCATTTGACTACACAGCTGTTTTTGGATGGAGGACCATTTAGTGGGGCCATTGTCCCGAGCATCATACTTTGGAAACTATTGCTGTTCAAGTATAATTGTTTTTCTTGAACACCCCCTATTGTTAATGGAGCACCGGGCACTATAAGGAGACTCCAGGGCAGGAGCAGCATGTTAGTAATGATTGCTTTTCCCTTCCCACAACATCCACCAAGCACCTACTGGAGGCGAAGGTTCTGCCGTCATCCCTTGAAAACAGTAAGGGCATCACATCCCTTCGGTGAGTATATATGGGAACTGGAGTGACCTGTCAGGGAGACATGTCAAATCTGTTAAACTCCTCACCCTCACCTCAAATCAGAGGAAGTTGATGTCCCAGTTATCCACCAACATTATTTTTTTGTCCCCCAACCCCTACTCCTTTACCCACCAACATTCTACTGTCACTTCTCACAGCACTGATGAGAAACTCTGGAAATAGAAGGGTTTTGTTTTTGTTTTGTTTTGTGTTTTTTTTTTTTTTTTGGCTTTTTCTTTTCTTTTTAATTAAGGTGAAATTCACATAATCTAATATTAACCATCTCAAAGTGAACAACCCAGTGTCATGTAGGACATTCACAATGTTGTGCAACAACCACCTCTTTCCAGTTCCAAGCCATTTTCATCACCCCTAAATAAAACCCTGTACCCATTAAGTAGTTACTTCTCTTCCCCCTAGCCCCTGGTAACCACCAATCAACTTTCTGTTTCTATGGATTTACCAGTGCTGGATATTTCATACAAATGGAGTCATACAATCCGTGACCTTTCATGTCTGGCTTTTTTCAGTTACCATAATGGGTTTTTTTAGGTTCATCCACCATGTAGCATGTATCAGTACTTCATTCCTTTTTATGGCTGAATAATATTCCATTGTATGGATATACCACCTTTTATTTATCCATTCATCAGCTGACGGACTTTGGGTTATTTCCACCTTTGGGCTGTTGTGAGTAGTGCTGCTGTGAATATCCGTGCACAAGTAAGTGTTGGAGTCCCTGTTTTCAGTTTGTTTGGTTATATACCTAGGAGTGGAATTGTTGGATCATGGAAATAAAATTCTAAAGCATATGGTTTCTAATAAAATTCATATGATTTAGCTAGCGTGAGACAGTTTTTAATGCATCTAAAAAAGATGCATGTAAAATGCACTACCCTCAGGAAGCTTAGAGGATGACTTACTGAAGCAAGTTTCTCCTCCACACAAAACATACCTATTTCTCCCATGAACAACTGTCATTTTTAGCGAGCCATCTGAGTTTCTGTTACTCAGCTATCTAGAGTTTCTGTTGTTTTCTCAGCCAATAAGCATTTAACAAAGACAATAAGTAGAGATGCCTTTTGGGAGCTCTATTATTGGGATGTGTTGTATTCATGTGAAAGCAGAAAATAATGAGGAAGAAAAAAGGTTGACACCAGCACTAGATCAGCTATTCTGGAAAGATTCCCAAACATCCAGAGTTGTTTTACAGTCAAGTAAAATGCTTCATTTGAGTGTATGTCTCTGAGAAGTGTTAATTGTTGATTAAATATTGTTGAATAGACTGAAAACATGAAATCCAAGCACATTAATTAAGCGGAGAGTTCAAGCATAGTTCTCACTTTCCATAAATGTTTCCAAATGCTTAATCCAGGCCTCACTCCAAAGCCATTCTTCCTATGGGGACATGGAGAAAACCTTGGCTCTCCTCTAATTATTATACATGATATTAAGACTTTACTGAGTTTAAATTACCAGGAAGAAAAGAATGAGGTCTATCACCAAGGGAAACATTGGGATTCTCACTAAAGTAAATCTACATACTAAAGTGTTATTGCTTCTATTACAGCTATTATTGGCAGTAGAAACATGCAGCACTATTCTTCCTTTATGTTTTAATTTCAGTTGAACTTAAAGTGTTACAAATAATATGGACATATAAACCGAGGAGATGAGTATATTAATTATGATTCAGTTTATCCAACTTTAACATTAATAGTAGTAAATCTTGGGATTGGTACATCTTGATCTAATGTAGCTACGGTAAATGACATGGGGACGGCTGAATTGCTGTATTTCCAGAACCTCTTGGAAGGGACTTCAGGTTGTCAGTAGGATCTAGCAGGTCATTGTCCTAGAATATATGTGTGGCCTTCCCCTAAACCAGACTGGGAAAATATTCTAGGTCTTGTATCCATGGGCATCTCACAGGACAAAGAGGGACTATCCAGATAGACAGATTGAGATTCTGCCACTGCAGGCCTCTCAGAATGGGGTTGTACCCTTCCACAGAGCAAGGCTGACCTGCTCTGGCCTAATTATCTGACCTGTTGAGAGGCAGACCCAACTGGGAATGTGTTTGCTGGTTCTGCTTTTATTTTGGACAATTTATTTAATCACCCTCTTTTTACCCTCCTGACATTAGATCTCCAGATTCTGACTTAAAATTCCATAGGATATGAATTTAATAATATATGTATTTTTAAATAATAAAAGTAATACAGGAATACATGCTTGAACATGAAAAAAATACTGAAGAATACAGAGTGAAGAAAATGAAAGCTCTTTGTCCAACCTGCTTCCCTATACCCCAGCCCTCCAATTCCGTTCCCTTCCCACAGGTAAGCACTGTTAGCAGTTTGGTGCATGCCTTTCCAAAGTGTATGGTTATAGATATAAATACATATAGAGATAAGCACTCTTTTTTTACTAAGCACTAAAAAACTGTATTGGAACCACTTTCCAGGGTTAATCTCAAAACAAGAATACAGATTCTCTGTCAAGCATCCTGAGAAATTACTGCCTACCAGAATTTTACTTTTTTTTCCCCCAGAACACTTCTGATTTAATATATTCTGGCAGGCTTCCCAGTCATGTGGCCATGAGCTGGGAGGAGATATAAATATAAATACCATTATGGCTAATAAAATATATGAAGAATCCTGTATGTTAAAGCATTAGTATGAATTTTTAAATCTTAAATCAGAGCTGAAGGACATATGCCTCTCAGTAAGTCAAGGAAAGCCGGAAAAAAAAAATAGAGAAAAAAGGGTTTGGGAGTCTCTGTGAAGGGTAGGGGAGATTTTGACTCTGATTCGATTAATCAGGAAATATTTATTATTTATCTATGCTGTGGTAAGCACTGTAGGAGTTCAAGAAGATAAGATGTAGTCCCTGCCTCCACAGGGCTTACCATCAGTGGGAAATCAGACTGGCCAAATAGAATGGAATCAGATAAGAAAAAGCTTTCACAAGAGCTTGAACTTGATCAAGTAGTAAACGCCAGCCAGCCTCACAAGGTTTCTGCACAAAGGAGTGATACGATAAAAGCAAATTAAAAGAATGTCTTTGGGGGTACCTGGGTGGCTCAGTTGATTAAGTGTCTGCCTTCATCTGGGGTCACTGATCCTGGGATCCCAGGGTCCTGGGATTGAGCCCTGTTTCAGGCTCCCTGCTCAGCAGGGAGTCTCCTTCTCCCTCTCCCTCTGTCCCTTCCCCCAACTCATGCATGTGCTCGCTCGCTCTCAAATAAATAAAATCTTTAAAAAAAAAAAAAAAAAGACTTCTAGACTTGTCTCCCCTTCCTTAAGATGAACCCACTACTCCACTGAAATTGAACTATTTACCATTCCCCCAACCCCTTCTGTGCTGTCCTCATGAGATCCCCCACCCCTACCCCATCTCCAGAGAAAAGCAGAGTCAGGGAAAACAGCTAGGAAGCTGTTGCAATAATCCAGGTGTGGGCTGATGCCACCAGGGAGAGGTAGTGAGTGTGAGAATGCAGAGGATGGCTGATGGCAGCAGATCTTCCTGATTGGACACAGGATTTGAAAGAAAGAGATGAGTCAAAGGTACTCATTTTAGGCTTGAGGCAGCAAACACAATTCCTTCTCCATAACTGCTTATTCCTCATCCTTGCAGTTGTTGGAGGTTTGTATTTATTTCCTACTGCCCAATCTGGGACCACATATAATTAATGATTTCTCTATACTTTAGGTCACTAGTATATATTTATTTAAAATAATACAGGTAGAGCAAAATACTTGGGAGCTAGAAGGATTCAAGACACACTCTAAAATGTTGTGGGATTAAAAATGCCGCATTTCACATAACCTATGTGCATTTAATAGAACCTTTCATTTCATTATTAGTGTGGTTTGGAATATAAGGCTTATGAGACTATCTTGTGAAAACCAAAGTGAGAAATTCGGCTGGGTCCAGTAACAACTGGAGCCAGGGACCTCAGTGAGCTCAGGGCTTGGATTTCTCTAGCTCCATTCTCTCCTTAGGTGTGGTCTGCTTTTTTCTCAGTCACTCAGGTCACCTGCCTCCTCTACCCATTCCATCTGACACCAGGTCTGAGACCACGAGGCTTCACAGTTTGAGAAATCTGGGAATCAGTACCCAGGAATGACTAGAATCAGAGGGTTTGGCTGTTAAACTATGTGCCTGTCATTGCTAGCTACAACCTGGGGCAAGTGAGTTAACCTTCTGCACCTCAGTCTCTTCAACTGTAAAATGAGAATAATCTTAGTACTGTCCCCATAGGGCTATTTTCAGGATTAAATGAGTCAATATATATGAGTTTAGATTGGTGCCTGGCATTTGTAAGTGCTCAGTGAATGTTAACTATTAACCAAGCTTTGGTTAAATTTGGAAGAACAAAACCCTTGCTCTCTTTTGCTTTAGCCAACAGGGGTCAGTACACAGCAATCTACACAGCTAAATAAAATGCTTAAGGGACGTAAAAAAAAAGATTTTCAGTGTTTGAGGAAACACCAGTGCTTCAGAAAATTTTTGTAAAATGGTGTTAAGAAAAATCAGTCACCATAAAATTAAGCAATGAGTGAGAAACATAGGAAGAGAAAAAAGGTGAAAATAATTAAATAATACATTTAGAATGTCTAAAAGCAATTTAAAATGCAGAAGGCCATTTTCAGTGGGAATACTCCAAAGCAGAGGCCTTGGGGATTCATGACGCAGTAGAGCACTACTGCCAACAAGAGCAGCTTGCTCACTGAAGTAACCAAGTACGTATTTCAATTTCTACCTTGATGCATGGGGGATGGGAGAGGGCAAGGACCATCCTATGTTCCGATTACGTAACAACGTTATTGCTTATTGAGTGCTCACTGTATGCCAAGTGCTTTACACACATCATATCACCATATTTCTTTTTTGACTCTTTAACATGAAAATGTGGAAATATATAGGAGAGGATAGAATAATAAAATGAACATCCATATACACATCAATCAATTGAACAGTCAACACTTTTCATATTTAAATTTTTCTAAATTATTTAAAAATATAGATATCAAACATTTTACCCCAAAATACATTAATATGTATATCTAAAAATAGAGACATTTTTCCAAATAAGCACGCTATTATCATACCTAATAAAAAAGCAATTGTTTAATAGCCTCTCTTGCCCTAGTTCGTATTCAGATTTAATTGTCCCCAAAATCTTTTTTTTTTTTAAAGGCAACTCTTTTTTTTTTTTTAATATTTTTTATTTATTTATTTGACGGAGAGAGAGACAGCCAGCGAGAGAAGGAACACAAGCAGGGGGAGTGGGAGAGGAAGAAGCAGGCTCCCAGCGGAGGAGCCTGATGTGGGACTCGATTCCAGAACGCTGGGATCACGCCCTGAGCCGAAGGCAGACGCCTAATGACTGAGCCACCCAGGCGCCCGCCAAAATCTTTTATATCTGGTTTATTGAACCAGAACCAAGGACAAGCCATTGCATGTAGTTATTATGTCTCTTAGGTTTCTTTTAATCTGGAACAGCCTGCTCTCAGTCCTGTTGTTTTTTGTTTTTTACAATTACACTGACTTAATTTAAGAGACAGCCAAATTTGTTTGGCAGGGTGTCCTACCATTTGTTCAGAATTTTTCTGATTGTTTCCTCTTGGTGTCATTTTATTCTTCTATCCTTGTAGTTCCTGGTTGAGCTTGATTATACAAAAGTGAAAGAATTTGGGAACAAATACTTCACAGACAATACTGGGGCTTTATATTGTATCACATTTGGAGGCACATAACGTCAGATTGGTTCGCTTTTAGTGATTATAAAATTGATCTAGGTTAAAATGGGAGGGACCAGATTCCTTCATTGTCATTATGTTTTTCTTCTGACTACAGCTAGCAATCCCTGGAGGATAATTTGGCCCTAAGTGAATATTCTGTTCCCTGTCACCCTTTCACCAAATGGTTTCATTGATGATCCTGGAATGAATCTGTTATTTCATTAGGGGCTACAGTATGGTGATTTTCTAATTCTATCATTCATCTTACATTATTTAGCTGGCATACTTTTATAAAGAGAACTGTTTCCTCATCAACTGGGACTATTTGGTTACCCTGAAATACAGATGCAAGTAGAAGGGCAGGAAAAATGTTTAATTTATTTTCTTAAATTACCACTTTTCAGAGTAAAGAGTTGCTGTAATAGTTAGCATGGCAAATGAGGCTTTTAAAAATTGTTTTCTATATTTGGTTTACTCTTTTGGTGAGACTTTGATGTTTGACATTTTCAATGGATTTCAGTCATTCTTCTTGGGCTCAAATTGTTCTAATTTTGGCCAGTGGGCATTCCTTCAAGCTGGCTCCCATGTCCTTTTGAAAGGACCTCGTTTTTCTTGGATACTTCCAGACTTTACTGTCACAAGATGTCACAAGATGTCCCAAGCTTTCCTATTCATTCCCAGCTTTTGACCTGGCATAAACCATTTCTCCAAGGAGCCCTGGGACCTTTTAGTGAAAAGTGGTATTTAGAGATCAAAATCTGGGTGCCAAGGATGACCACTGCCCTGAGTTCAAATTTATATTTTCATTTCAAAGTTAACAATATAAGGTTTTATTTCTTGTTTTTATACTTTTATATCTTATTTTACACTGGAGTTTTTGCACCTAATATCATTAACAAAATTATTCTTTAAATACTTAAACCAACCCTGTGAGATAGGGGATCATAAGTTATATAACTGTGATCATAATTTATGTTAAAATCTCTATTTTACGAGGAGGAAACCGATGAGAGGTGCCCAACCTTACGTGGCTGGTAAATGGCAGCGTCGGGATTTGAACCTGGCACGCTACTTCCTCCTGGAAGGGAGCCGGAGACCTTCGGAGGGGCTTCTCCACGTAAGTGATCCGGGATGGGGATGCGAGAACCAGCATATGGAGGAATTGACCCGTCGCGACCGACTGCTTCAAATCGGGAGGGCAGGGCGGGCGCGAGCTCTCTAAAGAGCACGAAACGCCAGGGAACCACACATGCACCAGCTGAAGGTGGGAAAACTGGTTAGGACCCCACGCGGCGTAACCCCTAAACCGAACCCACCCAACCTGACCCGCCTCCGCGTAGCGCCCGCCCAGCCACCCACCCACCAATCATAGGGAGCCTTGAGCTTCGGGGCGGGACAACAGAGGAGCATGTCCAATGAAAAATCGGCTCCCGGTCGCCTCAGGGCTGAGCATTTCAGAATCCTAAATGGAGAGCAGAGAGGAGGTGGCGGGCTTGGCCAATCATAGGGGGAGACTCAACATTTGGGACCGGCAGCCAATCAGAAGAGAGGTCGCTGCCAATCAGAAGAGCGGTCGCCGCCGACTCGCCCGGCCCACGCTTCCCGCCTTTCCGCTAACTCCGGAAGCCCGGTCTCGTTAGCCACAGGAGTTGGGACACTCACAGTCGTCTCCTCACAGTCTTCCCGCCGACCCCGGGGCCGCGCGGGTGTCTGGTGGAACATGGCGAACTCGGGCTGTGAGGACCTCCGGGGCCAGGAGGGGGAGAGTTTTCTGTACTTCGCCTACGGTAGCAATCTGCTGACTGAGCGGATCCACCTCCGAAACCCGTCCGCTGCGTTCTGCTGCGTGGCCCGCCTGCAGGTCAGTGCTGCCGCGTGCGGCCCCTGCAGCGTCGTGCCCACCCTGCGGACGAGGGGGCAGGATTTTGAGAAGTCGCTTTCTCGGGGCTGGGAATGCACTTCTTGCCGATAAGAGGACGTCGGGGCTGTCTTCGTCGTCTGGCTTCTGCCCTCCTGGGCAAGCCCGCCTCGCCCCCACAGCACTGTGCCCGCCCGGCGGCTGTGCGTCCCGCCGCCCGCCCCCTCACCCCCGGGCTCCCTGAGCCCCCTTGCTAACTTGCCCCGGGAGGCTCGTTCTGCCCAGACCTGGCCGCCTCTCTTGCCCACCGACTTAGGGGCGCGCTCACAGCATCCGCTCGCCTGGTGCCTCCCAGACGCCTTCTCTGCCCCAAGTCAGGGAATCCGTTGCTTTCTCTTCCCCATCACACCTTCGCTACAGGGCTTGTCAGCTGGTATTGTAAAACTCCGTTCACCTGTGTGTTTGCTCCTGATGAGAGAGGTCCTGAAAGCTGGCACCGTGTCGTAATCATAGTAAGAGTTGTGCTCAGTTAAGTCAGGTGGCTGGCTGAACCGTGACCCACCTTGGTGAAAGTCATTGCTCTTCAGGGCCGCCTGGCTGGCTCAGTCAGAGGAGCATGGGACTCTTGGTCTCAGCGTCTGAGTTCGAACCAAGCCACACGTTGGGCGTAGAGATTACTTAAATAAATAAAAAAGAATAATTGCTCTTCAGTACAATCCATTCATTCCTTTGGTAGATTTTTTTTCCTGCAGATAAAAAAGTGATAAAGTGGGCTGCCTTGAGGACCTGTCCACGTCTATAGGAGAGACACCCCCCAAAATTATGTACAAAACCTTTTGACATTGTCGGATTAGACAAACATGGTCTCTGCTGTGGTTGTCAGAGTTCTTCGTTGCAAGCAACAGAAAGTGGCTGATTTAAGCAGAAAAAGAATGCGTTGAAAGACTGTTGGAGGAGTCACAGAATGACCAGGAAGGTAGGACCACAGAGCTGATAAAACAGGGAGGCATAGGGGACCCTGGCTGAGTCAGCGGGTGGAGCATGGGACTCTTGATCTCAGGGTTGTGAGTTCAAGCCCCACTTTGGATGCGGAGGCTACTTTAAAAACAAACAAAACTAAAAACAGGCAGGCATAAAGGGAGGCACAGCAACCACAACAGCCAGTATCACAGCTAGAACCAGCCCAGGAGGCCGCTGGTGTGCCACTGCTGAACTTGGTAAACATGAACACTTCGTTGTGCATCACTGACTCTGCCTGCTCTGGACCTTGCCTGCTACTGTCACTACACCCCTGCAGTTCCTGAAACCTAGATGTAGCCACCACCTCCAGGGTGTAGTTTCTGCTGTCCTTGGGCACTACTAGCACTAGCTTCTAATTCAAATCCCAGGTGGGTGTCCTGTTTGGCAAACTCTTGGCCACGTGCCCATGCCCTGAGTGCAAGCAAACTGGGAGAACCAACTGCTGACATTTGAAGCCTCAAAAAATGGGAGTTGGGCTCTAGCACTTTCTACCCCCCGGACTCCTAAGGTAGGGAATTGTCCAAATGCGGAAAAGAAGTTCAGATATTTATAGTTGGGACAAGTGGAAGAGCTATCAAGCAAATGATTATTGAGTTACAGATATGCTGAGTTTAAAAAGGAGACATGTAACTTCCTCTCAGTTTTGCTGTGAACTTAAAACTGCTCTAAAAAAAGTGATGTCTTTAAAAAAAAAAACAAACCTACGAGGTGCTTTGGGAGTGTATGACTTGGGGTCCCGACCTAAGGCTTAGTAAAGCTTTTCCTGAAAATATCACTTTTAAGCTGAGACCTGAATGATTGGGCAGGGGGAGTCAGAGGAAAGAAAAGAAACAGCACATACAGATGACCTCAGGAAAGAAGCAGCTGGATCATCCAGCTGCTGTGCCTGGAGTTTAGTGTGTGAGGAGGATATAGCTTGACAACTAAAGAGGTAGGGAAGGACCATGTGTTACAGGACCCCAAAGGCCAAAGAAGACTGGTCTTTATCTTGAGAGCAATGAAAAGATACATGGCAGAATTTAAGCAAATGAAAGATTAGATTTACAACTTTGAAAGCTCATTCTGGCTGCTGTGGAAAATGGATTGGAAGGGGAGACAACAGTGGATGTGGGGAGCCCAGTTAGAAAGCTTTTGTAGTAATCCATGCTAAAGATAATGACATCTTGAACTGGGTTGGGGAGATATTTAGGAGATAACAATGTTAGGCCTTGGTGATTGATTGTGAAGGGAGGAAGAGATAACAGGGGTGACTAAGGTTTTTGGTGCAATAGGGTGGATGATGGTGATATTTGTAAAGAGAAGAGGAGAATCAGTTTTGGAGGGAAGGTCAAGCAGAGCTTAAACATACTGAGTTTGGGGTGCTTGTTATACATCCAAGTGAGCAGGAAAATATTAGTGAGCATTTATTAAGTACTCACTGTGTGGTAGGCCCTGTTCTAAGCACTTTTGAAGTTTAGAAGAGAGATCTGGGTTGGATTAAACGATGATTGGAATATTGGTTGGTATTTGAAGTCATTGGAGGGGATAGATAGTCTTGAGCAAATTGCTGATGAACAAGAAAAGGGGCCTAAACTGAGCCCTTAGCAACTCTACCATTTAAAGACCAGGTATGGAGGAGGAGTTAGCAAAGGGAATTGAGATCAGGGAAGAGTCTGAAAGTCAGGAAGGAGGCAGATCAAGACAGGGTCGTTAACTATGTGAGAAGCAGCTGAAAAGTGGAGCAAGAGGAGGACTGAAAATTGTTTATTGGATTTAGCAGTAGATAACCAGTACCTAATGTGGTTGTGACTTTTTATCAGCTCTCTTGATGTCCTGCCAGGGCTATTTGGTCCTACAATATCCACTATACCAACTGAAGATACTGGTCGCTCAAACCAACCTTTTTCCTGAAATGTCTGATATTTTTAAGAAAATAAAGGTGACAGGGATAAAATATAAACCTTAGATTTAGTATCTAGTCCAGCGTTTTTTATTTTATTATTAAGGAAACTAAGCTCTGGAAAGATGGAAAGAAATTCTCTACACCAAATGGCCAAGTAAGGGTTTTTAATCTTCCCCAGGATTCTCTCCTCTGATTACCCATCTCTGTAGGGAAGAAGCTAAACTAGAAACCTGGCTCCATTACTTATTAGTTGTGAGACCTTGGGCAAATTGCTTAATCTTTATAAGCCACAGTTTTTCTTGTTGTTAAATGGGTATAATAAAGTTGTTGGCAGGATAAAAATGACAGTCCACATAAAGCTCATAGTGCAGTTATAGAACCTAGTAATGTACTAGTGTTAGCTGCTCTTATGTTTATTATAGATATAATAGTGTAATTCATGAATGTTAGATTAACGTTCGTAAGTATACACATCACCCTCAAATGCCAGCTTCTTGAAGGCAGACATGGTGATATATGCTAGAAGGATACTCTCTACATACATAAAAGTAGGTTATAACCCCTATGTAGCTACCCAGCTTTAACAATTATGTATATATACTATGTTTGCCTATAAGTTAAAATCTATGTGTATGTAGGTAGACTGGGAAGCAATTTTTAAAAATGAAAATAGATACGTTAAGGCATTGGAATTATGGGCTTTTTTTAAAACCTGTCTATGGATGCATATTATATATTCAATATACGTTTCATTTTAAAGAAAAATATGAAAAAATATAGTCCTTGAGATCTGGTTCCTTGTTTATCTTTGTATTTTTTACAGCTTCTTATGCAGAGAAGGAACTCAAAGTTTCTGTCTTAATTGCATGGCGTTCAAGGTGAATCTTTTTTATTTTGAGGAGGGAAATTTTGGTTCAAGTGGATATTGATCATATCATTTTGGTTTCCTTTGTAGGATTATAAGCTTGACTTTGGCAATTCCCAAGGCAAAACAAGTGAAACTTGGCATGGAGGTATAGCCACCATTTTTCAAAGTCCTGGCGATGAAGTATGGGGAGTAGTATGGAAAATGAACAAAAGCAATTTGAGTTCCCTGGATGAGTAGGTGACTTCTAATTATAAGTTAATTCGTAACTAATTCAGAAAATGGATCATATGCTAAGATGTGTGTGCGTGTGTGTATATATATATGTTGGTTTTTTCAAAACCATATACCACATTCTTGATACTTTAGAAGTAACATAAAAGGTATAATGTGCGTATCTTAAAAAGAAAAGCCTAGGGGTGCCCAAGTGGCTCAGTCCATAGAGCATGCAACTCTTGATCTCAGGGTTGTGAGTTCAAGCCCCACATTGGGCACAGAGCCTACATTTAAAATAAAAAAAAAAAGCCTAGAAGGGTCACTATTCCGGTTGAGATTTGGGGGACGTTTATAATCTCTTCTGTAAAAAATGGAAGTCTTTATTTTTGTCCTGTTTATCTTTTATAAAAATCTCTTTTTAGTTTCAAATTGCGAAAAGGCATGAAGATGTTTGTAATTGTTGCATCTTTTTATTGGTTTCAAAAGCAGTTCAGTTTTTTTTAGAGTGTTTTTAAAAAATAATTCTTTAAGGCAGCAGTTGAATCAGTAAAAAAGTAATAATTTGTAAAACCTTGGACAACATGCTAGAAATGTTCTGATACTTTTTAGAACTAGAACTCCCAACTTTCTGTGTGGTAGAGCATTTATACAAAGAAAGTTGGCAGGAAAGAGTAGGACTTGAGAAGAACACATTAACTGATATGCTTGATACTTTATGTCACTGGTGAATGAGAGTGAGCCATTCTCTCTACTTTTCTCTGGGTGGATATTCTCTTGTCAGAACACATAGTCATTTTTCGTAACCTAGAGAGCGATGTTGAGGGGTATAAAGATTAAAATAACTGTATTCAAGCATGGGTTTAGATAGGATAAATATAGAGATCTGTTAGAAGTATACCAAGTAATACTAAATCTGAGGCTTTCCAATTGAAATGCTAAGTTTACTTTTGATGTGGTAATATTTATAATATGTTCTACCATATCCCAAAATACATAGGGAGCAAGTACATTCATATATAGTTAAATTTTTAATCCAGTAAACTAACTTGGCTAAGTCAAATATGGTTAAAATTTGGCTGTTCTGGTTTCAGGCAAGAAGGGGTTAAAAGTGGAACATATGTCCCAATAGAAGTTAATGTTTATACTCAAGAAGGAAAAGAAATAACCTGTCGAAGTTATCAGATGAAAAATTATGAGAGTGCGCCCCCATCTCCCCAATATAAAAAGGTAAGCTGCTTACAAAGACTGTTGGCAATTCCTTTTTAATTTTCACTGAGCTAAACTAAAAAAATACCTTGTTTTAAAAAGGTTTTATGTGCGTTTAATTCTATACAAACACTTCATTCTTATTTTTTTTTTGCCTGCCCTACCCTTATGAACAGTTCATTTTAATCAAAATGTTTTTAATGTGAAAATGATAGTTATTTACCTAACACGCAAATTGAAAAATGCTCAGATTTATTTGGAATGATAGAACCATGTTCCTCAAACAGATTTATTAAAAAAGACTTTGGGATAGACTGGTGATGGGTAGTAAGGAGGGCACGTATTGCATGGTGCACTGGGTGTTATATGCAACTAATGAATCATCGAACTTTGCATCAGAAACCAGGGATGTACTGTATGGTGACTAACATAATATAATAAAAAAACATTAAAAAAAAAACAAAGAATATATCAATTTTTATGCCCCCCCCAAAAAAAAAGACTTTGGAAATCTATATGAGCCATAATTCTAGATATGTGCTTTCTTTCCTAAAGTAGAAAATAACATGTATGCATGTATTTTTAGTAGATTTATTCTATACATAGGCTTTTGTAATCATTTTTTCTCTACAAAACAGTATTTCATAACACCAACATTCATTTTTATGGGTAAAAAACATATTTCCTATTGCTGATACGTTTTCCATCCCTTGATGGAGGGAAAAAAATCACGCTTTCAAAATCAGAGAAACCACTCCCACAAACATAGGAAGAGAACGTGGGATAGAAACCCCAACATCCCTTTTTAGAAACCCAAACTTGGATACTATTGGAAGGCCCAATCAGGACATGGCATGTGGAGTGGATGACCCAGTTCTAGGGCCTAATCTGGAATATTCTAGTATGGAGCCTAGAGGAATTAGCCTGGTATGGATCTGGGAAGTACCACTGAACATAGTTGCCTTTTATTACCTTATTTCATATCAGAGGTAGAGTAGACTCCCAGATTAAACTAAAACTGATCCCCTAAACTTCACATTTTTTTTAAAGAATGGTGTTTTTTCTTAATAGATCATGCCAGTTCTGTATAATAAGTTTTTATCTTAATACAAAAATATTTTTAATTAGAATGACTAGAATAAAAAACACAAGAAATAACAGATGTTAGCGAGGATGTGGAGAAAAGGAATCCTCGTGCACTGTTGGTGGGAATGCAAGCTGGTGCAGCCACTGTGGAAAACAATATGGAGGTTCCTCAAAAAATTAAAAATAGAATTACCATATGACCCAATAATTCCACTACTGGAATTATTACCCAAAGCAAACCAAAACATTAATTTGAAAAGATATATGCACCCCTATGTTTACTGCAGCATTATTTACAATAGCCAAGATATGGAAGCAACCCAAGTGTCCATCCATAGTTATGGCTAAATAAGACATGGTGTGTGTGTATATATATATACTCATACATACATACGATGGAATATTAGCCATAAAAAACAAAGAGATCTTGCTATTTACAATAACACGGATGGACCTAGCAGGTATCCTGGTAAGTGAAATAAGTCAGACAGAAAGACAAAAACCATATGATTTCATTCATATGTGGAATCTATGAACAAGCAAATGAACAGACAAAAAAATACCCAGACTCTTACATACAGAGAACAAACCAGTGGTTATCAGAGGGGAGGCGGGTGGGGGGAATGAAATAGGTGAAGGGCATTAAGAGCACACTTATCATGATGAGCACTGAGTAATGTAAAAAATTGTTAAATCTTTATATTGTACACCTGAAACTAATATAACACTGTATGTTAATTATACTTCAGTTTTTAAAAATATTTTAAACCTTATTATTGAGTAAAGTTGATACTCCATGAGAATGTATCATGTGGCTTTGAAAACTCCCTGTACATTCATGCTCACTATGAGAGGAATGACTGTCTCTATTTTGTTCTATAATTGTTTATTCTAGAGTTATCTGAAACCTAATATTTCATACTCTGATACTGCACATAAAGCTGTGGTATATTAAATTATGTTCCTAATTAAAAGGTGTTTTTGTTTATTTTAACCATGTCTAGGTCATTTGCCTTGGTGCAAAAGAAAATGGTTTGCCACTGGAGTATCAAAAGAAGTTAAATGCTATAGAACCAAATGACTACAAAGGAGAAGTCTCAGAAGAAATTGAAGACATTATCAAAAAGGGAGAAAGAAAAGCTCATTAGAACATAATAGATATTTTGGTTAGAAATCTCAATTATAATAGAAAATACAGATATTTTCTGTATGTGCTAATATATTTTTAACATTTAGAAAAGAGATCTGAGGTATCTCTATGTTTAATATATTTTCAACGGTGCTCTGAAGGGATATCTTACTTAGGTGATTCCTTGTTTTCAGACTCTAAAAGGAAACTAGGTTAGACATTAGATAATCGAGGGGCGCCTGGGTTTCCCAATCAGTTAGGCGTCTGCCTCCGGCTCAGGTCATGATCCCAGGGTCCTGGGATTGAGTCCCGCATCAGGCTATCTGCTCAGCAGGGAGGTTGCTTCTCCCTCTGCCTGCTGCTCCACCTGCTTGTGCTCTCTCTCTCTCTCTGTCAAATAAATAAATAAAATCTTAAAAAAAAAAAAGAAATTAGATAATTGAAAAGGAGGCCATGAGGCACTGGAATGCGTGGCAAATGGAAGTAGGTACTCCTATGAACACTTGTTTTCTGGAGTTGAGTGTATTCTTGCTCTGTGACAAAGGAGATTTGCAACTTAATGATCGTGCTGGTGAATTGCTCTGCTTTGGGAGTTTTTTAATCGGCTTAATAAGAGCTAGCAAATTGCAGAGACAGTTGATAATAATTTTTTTAAATTTAAAAATGGCATACTGTTCTTAGAGAAATAAATGTATTTGTGGTTTAACTTGTATTCCCTACTAAAGTACGATATTTTGCTTTCTTAGAGACTCATATCATCACTCACCCTGGGTCTGGTGTTGGCTGTACACAGTCCATACTAGAGGATTATTGCACAGACTCTGGAACCAGGCAGCCTAGGATCACTTGTCAATTCTACCATGTTCTAGCTGGGAGACTTGGGATTATTTGACTCTGTGCCTCAGTTTGCTCAGCTATTGAGTGAGGGCAGTTGAAACACCTATGTCTTAGGATTATTTTGAAGAGTAAATATATGTAATAAGGTTAGAACAGAGCCTGGCACATAATAAATATTAGAAATCACTAATGTTCTTATTGAAGAATTAAATTCATACAGAACCATCCTTGGAACAGGATTTTAAAGTAGGAGAGTTAGAATTACAAGGGGAAAAGATTTTATGGAAGCTCTAGTTTGACTCTTGGCTTCATAAATTTATTTCCTGAGCAAAAGGAAAGAAGAATCATGAATAAAATAGCACTGGTTATCAAAAAATCAGGTCTCTGGAATGCAGTGAGCTAGACTTTTGAAACAGGTTATTGGAATGAAGTGAGCTAGCTGCAGGAACATAAACTAAAGATTTGGTTTGTTCCCTTGGGAAAAATAACCAAAGAACTTTTCGGCTACAGCTGTTGAAGTGGGACTGAACCACAGACTTCAGGTTAGATCATGTTTTATAGCTGTTACACCTCACTGTTTTCAAGTATACCCTCTAATGTTCTAGTTTTCTCCATTTCCTAACTCCTTCCAAGAAGACCAAGTTTGTCAGTACCCAGAACTCAGTTATGGTAATGTAGTGAGCAAGGCTCAGTATTGATATAAAAATAGAATATTATTCTCGTAATCTATCTTACCCACCTAAAATGACAACTTTCATTAAGGAATTTAAAACACTAACAATAAAACCTTCGTGTCTGGCCTTTTAACCAAAATCTGGTCATCATGAAGCAGACTGTTTCTCCAGTCGATTTCAAGGTAGTACTACCAAATATCATATGCAAGGAATTTGCATTTCTACTAGTGATTTTGGCCATCTAACCACAATACAACTAACTGGATAAACTGTAACAAACAGTTTTAGGAAAAGCATTTCTGGGCTTGCAAGAAAATAAGGAAAATCTTCAAGTTATACCAATCCGCTTCCCACAAAAAGAAAAAGATAAACTTTTCCAGCACTGGTAAACAAGTGACGCTGACATCTTTGGGTACAAATGCCAATAATAACCCTGGAATTTGACTACTAACCCTTGAGCAATCCTGCTTCAGGACAGGAAAACAACCTGAAAACTCTGTATGAAACTAGGACCCTTGAAGAGAACGAGAATGGTCTCTAATAAGCCTCGTGGCTTCCAGCAGAGGCAAATGCAAATCCTCTCTGAAGAAAGCAATTCTAATATAGGTCCTCAGAATGTCCACCTGAAAATTTAAAAGATAATAAGGAAAATAATACGTCATAAGTAAGAACAGAAAAAGCATCTAGATCCCCAAGGTTTTGAGATATTGAAATGATCATATATGGAGACTTTGACTTCTGGAAAGATGGAGTAGACTTACTCTTCCTTATTCCTTCTATTAAGTACAACTAAAATCCCTAAACATTATATATAAAACAAGACTCTGAAAGGGAGAGAAAGCAGACTAGCTAGGGACAAGACACAACATGGTACTGAATTCCCTGGGTTTTCTCTCGCCTCCTGCATCTCAGACTTATAGCTGAAGGAGCCAGCAATCTAAAAGTACCAATGAGCACAGACAAGCAAAACAAAGAAAACCTATTCTGTAGTAAAAGGACTAGGAAATGGACAATCTAGCAAGACAAAACTTTCAGAGAATAAGTGTTCTCCAGCCAAACACCACAAAGAAAAATTATGGACCTCCCTGCCCCCCACCTCTGCCCATGTCAGGAAAGGTCAAGAGGGGAGCCTAGGCTTCCACCCTCACCAAGCTATAACAGGGCACCCTAATACTGTCCCACACCACAACTACCAGTGCAGTGTCAGGAAAGGCTGAGTAGGGAGCCACCCAGCAGTAATAGGCCCTGTCTCTCCCCCACTCCCTATAGTGTTAGTGGAGACCATGCAGGGAGCCTGGACTTAAACTGCCCATCAGGCATTAACAAGGTGTCTCCCTTTCTGCTGCGGTGGTGTCAGAGGCCAAGTGGTAGGTCAGGACTTTTATCACCACCCAGTGGTAAAAAAGCCACCCTTCCCTGTTGTATTAGTGGACATCATATAGTGGGCAGTGATAAGGCTTTCCTTCTCCTCCCAGGAGCTGGGGAAGTACCAGTGGAGGCTTATTGGGAGGGCTGGAGCTCCCACCTCCACCCAAGTTCCTTAGGTGACAACAGTAGCTAAGTGGGAACCTGAACTTCTACCACCATTTAGCAATATCAAGGCCATGACCCTTGCTGCCTTCTGCTGGAGTGGCTTCAGGTTAAGCTAGCTAAAGTAGATTTCAGTAAGATCCAGAGGCTTATAACTTCCAGAATGTCCAGGTTTTAATTAAAAATCACTCATTCGAAGAGCCAGGAAGATCTCTAAATAAGAAAAGATCATCAGTAGATGCCAAAACAATTAGGTTATATTAGAAGAAAGAAGCAGTGAACTGGAACAAAGAACAATAGAAATTGTTCTACATAGCAGAGAAAAAATAAACTGACAAAAAACTTGCAGCCTCAAGGACCTGCGGGGCTATAATAGAAGATCTAACATTTGTGTCTTGGGAGTCTCAGAAGGAGAGAAGTAATAAAGAGAGAAAAAGAAAAAAGAGGAGAAAAATATCCAAAGAAATATGGCTTAATTGTTCTAAATTTGGGGAAAGACACAAACCTATAGATTCAAGAAGCTGAGTGAAGCCATGACAGTTTCATGTGGTTTAACCTAACAAACCTAACTCCCAGGTTTGTGGGTGGAATTAGCAAAAGTGTACATAGAATCCCCAGCACAGTGCCTGAGAATACAGCTGTTGCCTAGTAAGTAGTTAACATTAGGAGGAGGAGCTAAGTGAACCCCAAACAAGCCCAGAGAGATCTACACCAGACACTTCATAGTCAAACTTGTAAAAACTAATGACAAAAGTTCTTAAGAGGGACAAATGCGAGATGACACCTCACCTGCAGGAGAAACGATTCAAATGACACCAGATTTCTCATCAGAAACCATGAAAGCCAAAAGGAAGTGGCATATTTTTCAAGTGCTGAAAGAAAACTGTCAGATCAGAATCCAGTGAAAATAGCCTAGAAAAATAGTCTCACAAGTTTGTGAGAATAAAGGGAAAAATCAAGACATTCTCCGATGAAGAAAAACTAGAAGAATTTGTTGCTAGCAAACACCCTAAAGGAATGGCTGAAGAAGGTTTTCTAGACAGAAAAGAAGAAATAAAAAAAGGAACTAAAACAACAGAAAGGAAAATGTAACATGGTAAGCAAATATATGGGTAAATAGACTTTCCTTCTCTTGAATTTCTGAAATAATGGTTGAAGCAAAAATTATAACCTTGTGCTTCTAAATATATGTAGAAGTAATATTTAAAGTAATTATAAAAGAACTGGTAAAAATGATGACACCAGTAGACTGAAAAATTATATGTATATATTGTAATAGCTAAAGAAACAGCTTAGAAAGGTATAGAAACAGATACACTTAAAAAAAAAACTATAGAGGGGTGCCTGGGTGGCTCGTTCAGTTAAGCCTCCAACTCTTGATTCCAGCTCAGGTCATGATCTCAGGGTCGTGAGATCAAGCCCCACTTTGGGCTCTGTGCTGGGGATGGAGCCTGCTTAAGAATCTCTCTCTACCTCTCTCTCTACCCCTTCCCGCTTCTAAAAAACAAACAAACCCACTATAGATAAATAAAAATGGAATTCAAAAAAATGTTCAAGTAACCTAAAGAAACTCATAAAAAAGAAAACAGAGAAATGAAAACCAGACGAACAAAACAAAAAATAAAATGGCACACTTAAACCTTAACATATCAATAATTACAGTCAATATAAATTATCTCAATACACGCACTAAAACACAGAAATTGGCAGAATGGATTAAGAATATGATCCAGGGGCGCCTGGGTGGCACAGTCGTTAAGTGTCTGCCTTCGGCTCAGGGCATGATCCCAGCGTTCTGGCATCAAGCCCCTCCTCAGGCTCCTCTGCTGGAAGCCTGCTTCTTCCTCTCCCACTCCCCCTGCTTGTGTTCCCTCTCTCGCTGGCTGTCTCTATCTGTGTTAAACAAATAAATAAAATCTTAAAAAAAAAAAAAAAAGACTCTCTCTCCCTCTGTCCCTCCCCACCTGAACATGCTCTCTTTCTCTCTCTCTCTCTCAAAATAAATAAATAAATCTTTAAAACATTTTGAAAGAAAAGAATATGATCCAACCTTATGCTGTCTACAAGAAACTCACTTCAACTATAACAATATAAGCAGTTTGAAAGTAAAGGGATTGAGAAATATACATGCTGCAAACGCTAAGGGAAATTAATAACAGGTAAAGTAGATTGCAAAGCAAAGGATCAGAGATGGAGGGGCATTTTGGTAACCCATACCAATTCATTTTATGAAGCTAGCATTACCCTGGTACCAAAACCAAAGGCAACAGAAAAAAACAAGCAAATAACAATAAACCTACAGACCAATATCCCTCACGAATATTGATGTAAACATTATTAACTAAATCGTTGTAAATAGAATTCGGCACTACATAAAAAGAATTATACATCATGACCAAAGAGGGTTTATTCCAGAGATGCAATGCTGGCTTGATACTTGAAAATCAAAGTAACCCGCTGTACTAACAAGCAAAAAAGTAAAGTCACATGATCATGTCAGTTTTTGCCGAGAAAGCATTTGGCACAATTCAACATCCTTTCATGATTAAAAAAAAAAAAATTCTCAGGGCACCTGGTTGGCTAAGTCACTTAAGCATCCGACTCTTGGTTTTGGCTCAGGTCATGATCTCATAGGTTGTGAGATGGAGCCCTCAACTGGGCTCTTCACTCAGCGGGGATTCTACTTGGAGATTCTCTCCCTCTGCTCTTCCCCCCACTTGCACATGTGCACGCTCTCTCTCTCAAACAAATAAATAGATCTTTAAAAAAATTCTCAGAAAAATAGGAACAGAGGAGAACTTCAACAATATGATAAAGAGCATCTCTACAATACCTACAGCTTAACATTATACTTAATTATAAAAGACTGAATGCTTTCCCCCTAAAACCGGGAATAGGGCAAAGATATCTGCTCTCGCCACTATTATTCAAGCTGGTGCTAGAAGTTCTAGCCAGTGCAATAACGAAAAAAAAAAAAAAAGGAAAGGCATACAGATTGGAAAGGAACAAATGAAACATCTCCTATTTACAGATGACATGATTGTCCATGCAGAAAATTCCCGGGAATCTACAAAAAAGTATCACCTAGAACCAATAAATGAGTTCAGCAAGGTCACAGGGTACAAGATAAACATATAAAAATCAATTGTATTTCTATACACTAAGATACATGGACACTGAAATTAAAAATGTAATAACCATTTATAATTGCCTTTTGTAAAACTAATATTTCTTATTGAGATGAAATTCATGTACCATAAAATTAACTATTTTAAAGTGAACAATTCAGGGGCTTTTAATACATTCACAATGTTGCCAGACTACTACCTTTATCTACTTCCAAAATGGTTTCATCACCCCAAAGGGAACCACATATACATTAAGCAATTACTTTCCATTCCTTCTTCCTCCCATTCCCTGGAAACCACCAATCTGCTTTCTGTCTCTAGATTTACCTATCCCGGATATTTCATATAAAAGGAATGTGACCTTTTGTGTCTGGCTTCTTTCACTTAGCATGTCTTTGAGGTTCACCAATATTTAGCATATATCAGTACCTTGTTCTTTTTTATGGCTGCATAACATTCTATTACATGTGTACACCACAACTTGCTTATCGATCCAACCCTTATTGGACATTTGGAGTGTTTTCACCTTTTGACTATTGTAATAGTGCTACTATGAACACTTGTGCACATACCTTTGAGTATCTCCTTTTTTATTTAAATATAATTAACATAGTATTATGTTAGTTTCAGGTGTACAAAAGGATGATTCAACAAGTTTATACATCTCTCAGTGCTCATCAAGGTAAGTGTACTCTTAATTCCCTTTGTCTATTTCAGCATCCCCCACCACCCACAGCATAGGTGTTTTTCTTGTCTCTTTTCCTCTTTATTCATTTGTTTCACTTCTTAAATTCCACCTATGGGTGAAATCATTTGATATTTGTCGTTGTCTGACTTATTTCACTTAGCTTTATACCCTCCAAGACTCCATGTTGTTGTAAATGGCAAGATTTCGTTCTTTTTATGGTTGAGTATTATTCCATTGTATTATTTATATATATTCTTTATCCACCTAGCTATATCTATCTATCTATCTATCTATCTATCTATCTATCTATCTATCTATCTATCTATCTATCATCTATGGTCATTACCATATCTTGGCTATTGTAAGTAATGCTGAAATAAATACAGGGGTGCATATATCTTTTTGAATTAGTGTTTCTGTTTTCTTTGGGTAAATACTCAGTGAAATTACTGGATCATATGATAATTCTGTGTTTAATTTTCTGAGGAACCTCCATACTGTTTTCTACAGTGACCGCACCAATTTACATTCCCACCAATAATGCCACAAGGGTTCTCTTTTCTCCACATCCTCACCAACACTTACTATCTCTTTTTGATTCTAGCCATTCTGGCAGTTGTTAAAGTGATATCTCATTGTAGTTTTGATTTACATGCCCCTAATGACTAGTGATGTTGAGCATCTTTTGATGTGTCTCTTGACCATCTGTCTTCTTTGGAAAAATATCTCTTCGGGTCCTCTGCCAATTTTTTAATCAAATTACTTATGTATTTGGCATTGAGTTGTATTAGTTCTTTCTATGTTTTGGAAATTAACCCTTATCAATATATCATTTGCAAATCTCTTCTCCCATTCAGTAGGTTGCCTTTTGGTTTTGATGATGGTTTTCTTCACTGTATGAAGCTTTTTATTGTGGTGTCATCCCAGTAGTTTTTTTTTTTTTTAAGATTTTATTTATTTATTTGACAGGATAGAGACAGCCAGCGAGAAAGGGAACACAAGCAGGGGGAGTGGGAGAGGAAGAAGCAGGCTCCCAGCAGAGGAGCCCGATGTGGGGCTCGATCCCATAATGCTGGGATCATGCCCTGAGCCGAAGGCAGACGCTTAACTGCTGTGCCACCCAGGCGCCCCCATCCCAGTAGTTTAATCTTGCTTTTATTTCCTTTGCTTGGGGAGACATATCTAGAAAAATGTTTCTATAGCCAATGACAAAGAAATTGCTACCTATGTTTTCTTCTAGGAATTTTATGGTTCAAGGTCTCACATTTAGGTCTTTAATCCATTTTGAGTTTTTTTTTTTGCATGTGGTGTAAGAAAGTGGTCCAGTTTTATTCGTTTGCATGGAACTGTCCAGTTTTCCCAGTGCCATTTTTTGAAGAGAATGTTTTTTCCCCATTGTATTCCCATTGTATAGAATAATTGATGAAGAAATGTGGGTTTATTTCTGGGTTTTCTCTTCTGTTCCTAGATCTTTGTGTCTATTTTTGTGCCAGTAACATACTGTTTGACCACTACAACTTTGTAGTATATCTTATTTTTTAAAGATTTCATTTATTTATTTGAGAGAGTGAGTGAGTGAAAGAGCATAAGCAGGAGGAGGAGCAGAGGGACAGGGTGAAGCCGACTCCCCACTAAGCAGGGAGTCCGACGTGGGGCTTGATCCTGGGACTCCGGAATTATGACCTGAGCTGAAGGCAGACGCTTAACCAACTGAGCCACCCAGGTGCCCCAACTTTGCAGTATATCTTGAAATCTGGGATTTCAGCTTTGTTCCTCTTTTTCAAGATTGCTTTGGCTATTCAGGGTCTTTTGTGGTTCCATACAAATTTTAGAATTGTTTATTCTACTGTGAAAAACACTCTTGGTATTTTCATAGGGGATGCATTAAGTCTATAGATTCCTTTGGGTAGGATGGACATTTTGATAATATTTGTTCTTCCAGTCCATGAGCATGGAATATATTTCCATTTGTTTGTGTCATCTTCAGTTTCTTTCATCATTTATTTTACAGTTTTTGGAGTACAATCTTTCAACTCCTTGGTTACTTTTTTTTTCCCCAACGTATTTCATTCCTTTTGGTGCAATTTTAAATGGGATTTTAAAAAAATTTTAATTCCAATTAGTTCACATACAATGTTATATTAGTTTCAGCTGTACAATATAGTGATTCAGAAATGTCATACATGGGGCGCCTGGGTGGCTCAGTTGTTAAGCGTCTGCCTTTGGCTCAGGGCGTGATCCCAGGGTGCTGGGATCGAGCCCCGCATTGGGCTCCCTGCTCTGCTATGAGCCTGCTTCTTCCTCTCCCACTCCCCCTGCTTGCGTTCCCTCTCTCCCTGGCTGTCTCTCTCTCTGTCAAATAAATAAATAAAATCTTAAAAAAAACCCGAAAAACCCCAAAATGTCATACACCACCTTGTTCGCATCATGACAAGTGCATTCCTTAATCCCCATCACCTATTTAATCCATTCCCTCACCCACACCCCTCTGGTAACCATCAGTTTGTTCTGTACAGTAAGAGTCTATTTCTTGGTTTCTCTCTCTCTCTCTTTACCCTTTTATCATTTGTTTATTTGGGTAAATACCCAGTGAAATTACTGGATTGCATGGTAATTCTGTGTTTAATTTTTTGAGGAACCTCCATACTGTTTTCTACAGTGACTGCACCAGTTTATGTTCTCAGCAACAGTCCTTTTTCTCCACATCCTCACCAACACTTATTATTTCTTTTGGATTCTAGCCATAGTTTATTTTGCATTTATTTCCCTTGCCTCAGGAGACAAAATCTAGAAAACTGTTGCTACAGCTGATGTCAGAGAGATTACTGCCTGTGCTCTCTTCTAGGATTTTTATGGTTTCAGGTCTCACATTTAGGTCTTTAATCCATTTTCAGGTTATTTTTGTGTATGATGTAGGAGTCTTCTAGTTTCATTCTTTTGCATGTAGCTGTCCAGTTTTCCCAACACCATTTGTTGAAGAGATGATCTTTTTCCCATTGGATATTCTTTTCTTCTTTGTCAAAGATTAATTGACCATATAATTGTAGATTTATTTCTGGGTTTTCTATTCTGTTCCATGGGTCTATGTGCCTATTTTTATGCCAGTACCATACTATTTTGATTACTACTATTTGTAATATAACTTGAAGTCTGGAATTGTGATGCCTCCAGCTCTGCTTTTCTTTTTCAAGATTGCTTTGGCTATTCCGGGTCTTTTGTGGTTCCATACAAATTTTAGGATTGTTTATTATAGTTCTGTGAAAAATGCTGTTGATATTTTTTAAAGATTTATTTATTTTAGGGGGGGCATGAGCAGGGGCGAGGGACAAAGGAAGAGGGAGAGAGAGAATCCTCAAGCAGACACCCTGCTAAGTGTGGAGCCTGATGCAGGATTTGATCCCAGGACCCTGAGATCATGACCTGAGCTGAATTGTGTTTTCATTTTCATTTGTCTCCATGATTTTTTAATTTTCCCTTTGATTTCTTGGTTGACCCATTCATTGTTCAGTAGCATTTTGTTTAGTCTCCATGTATTTGTCCTCTTCCCAGATTTTTTATTGTGATTAATTTCTAGGTAAATTTCTAGTTAAATGTGATTTCTATGCATGATATGATTCCTATCATTTTAAGTTTATTGAGATTTGTTTTGTGGCCTAAAAAGTGGTCTGTTCTGGAGAATGTTCCATGTGCACTTGAAAAGAACGTGTATTCTGCTGTTGTCACATCCATTTGCATGATAAATGTTTCTCCATTCCTTCACTTTCAATCGTCATGTGTCTTTAGGTCTGAAAGTGAGTCTCTTGTAGGCAGCATATAGATGGTCCTTGCTTTTTTATCCATTCCACCACCCTGTATCTTTTGATTGGAGCATTTAGTCCATTCACATTCAAAATAATTATTGACGGGTATGTACTTGTTGCCAGTTTTTTAGGTGTTTTATGGTTGCTTTCATAGTTCTTTTCTGTTCCTTTCTTCTCTTGCTCTATTCCCTTGTGGTTTGATGGCTTTCTTTAGTGATGTGCTTGGATTCCTTTCTCATTATTTTTTGTGTACCTTTTACAGGTTTTTGATTTGTGGTTACCATTATGATATATATACCATCTTATGTTAAACTGATGGTCACTTAAGTTTGAACCTGTTCTAAAAGCATTAAATTTTTACTTCCATCACCCACATTTTATGTATGTGATATCATACTTTATATCCATTTATTTTGCGAATCCCTTGACTAATTTTCATAGATATAATTGATTTTACTGCTTTTATCTTTTTACCTCTGTACTGGTTTTATAAGTGATTAACCTACTACTTTTATTATATTCATAGTTGCCTCTGAAGTTTTTCCCTTTCATAATTTTCTTACTCCTGATTATGTCCTTTTCTTTCCACTCAAAGAATTCCATTTAGGGTCACCTGGCTGGTTCTGTCAGTGGAGCATGCAACTCTTGATCTCAGGGTAGAGAGTTCAAGCCCCATGAGGGGTATAGAGATTACTTTTTAAAAATTAAAAAAATAATAATCCATTTTATGTTTGTTGTAGGGCTGGTTTAGTGGTGATGAATTCCTTTAACTTTTGTTTGTTCGGGAAACTCTTTATCTCTCGTTCTATTCTGAATGATAGCCTTGCTGGGTAGAGTATTCTTCATTGCAGGTTTCTTTTTCTTTCAGCGCTTTGAATGTATCATTCTGCTCCCTTGTGGCCTGCAGATTTCCTGCAGAAAAATCAGCTGTTTGCCTCATATGTAACTTTTTTTTTCTTGCTGTTTTTAAAAATTCTCTCTTAATCACTACTTTTTTTCATTTTCGTTATTATGTGTCTTGGTGTGGACCTCCTGGGGTGGGTTTTTTGGGAAAATTTTAGCTTTTATTTCTTCAAATAAATTTTCTGCCCCCTTTACTCTCTCTTCTCCTTCTGGGACCCATACGATGTGAACGTTATCACACTTGATAATGTCCTTGAGTCCCCTTAACCTGCTCTCATTTTTTATTATTCTTTTTTCTTTTTGCTGGTCCACTTGATTATTTTCCATTACTCTGTCCTTCAGGATGCTGATCCATTCTTCTGCCTCCTCTAGTCTACTGTTGATTCTCTCTAGTGTATTTTTTTTTAAGATTTTATTTATTTATTTGACAGAGAGAGAGACAGCCAGCGAGAGAGGGAACACAAGCAGGGGGAGTGGGAGAGGAAGAGGCAGGCTCCCAGCGGAGGAGCCTGATGTGGGGCTCGATCCCAGAATGCCAGGATCATGCCCTGAGCCGAAGGCAGACGCTTAACCGCTGTGCCACCCAGGCGCCCCCCCCCCCAGTGTATTTTTAATTTCAGGTATTGAATTCTTCATCTCCAGTTGGTTCTTTTTAATATTGTTCATCTCTTCATTGAGGGTCTCATTGAGATCCTCTACTGTTCTCAAGGCCAGTAAGTATCTTTATGACCATTACTTTGTATTCTTAATCAGGCATATTGCTTATCTCCATTTCATTTGCTCTTTTGCTGTGGTTTTGTCCTGTTCTTTCCTTTGGGACATATTCCTCTGTCTCTTCATTTATCTAACTCTGTGTTTGTTTCTACCTATTAGGAAAGTTAGTTACATCTCTTGACCTTGAAAGTAGTGACCTTATGAAGAAGGGTTCCTGTAGAGCCCTACAGCACAATGTCCCCTCTTCGCCAGAACCAGGGGCTTCAGGGTGTCTCCTATGTGGATTTCACATGCTGAGCCTCATTTGCCTTCATGGCAGTTGGCTGCAATGGCTCACTTTGTGTGTTGTGGGCCAGGTTTGATCACTGTGCTGTTAAAGGGCCAGTCTGAAACTGTCATGGGCTTGTAGTTGGGTAGTGTCAGCAGTTAGACCAGATGCCTGTCCTCAGCCCATTTGCTGGGGCTGCAGTAGCACCAACTTGCAAGGTGCTCTTCTTGCCTCGTCCCCTGAGAGGCTTTTGCTAGTGGGTGGGCCTGGCATCAGGCCAGATGCCTGCTGGGGCTGCAGATGCGCTGATCGGCTGGGCACTCTCCCTGCACTGCCAGTTATAAGGTTGGGCTGCTGGGGCTGTGAGTATACTGCTGTGTGTTGTTATCTTCCCTTCTCCCTGGGGCAGGATTTACTTTGGAGTGCCAGTGGTCTTGCAGGGGCTGCCTGCAGGATGAGATGTGGCAGGAGCTGCTTTGGAAGCACTCCTACTTAGGGAGGCGTGTAGGAGGGGCAGATCTGCAGCAGAATGTGGGTTTGGGTCGTGTAGTGTTAGCAAGTAGGTGGAGAATGTTGGTGCTGTTTCCTGCAGGTGTCTGGCTGTCTAGCCTGGGGAGGTAGAGGGGGAGAGAAAATGGCTCTTGCCAGCTCATTTGTTCTTAGAGAAGTCTCCTAAAGATCCCTGCCCCTCCAGCACACATCGCAGGATTAGTAAATCAACCTCCCTCATGCATACCCCAGGCACTTTTCAAACTGCTGCTTCTATGCTGTGTCTCAGTGGGGTTCTTTGTTATACTATCTCTTTAAGAGTGGGGACTCAGTTTCCTAGCACCCTCCAGACTGTTGATTTTTAAAGTATGTGGAGTTAAGCCCCAATGGTTATGAAAATTCATGAAGTTAAGCACTACTGGTTTTCAAAGCCAAATGTTATGGGGACCCATCTTTCCAGTGCAAGTTGACCATGTCTAGGGTGCCTGATGTAGGGTCTGCTTCTTTCCCTTCTCTGTGCTTGTGGTGTCCCTCCTGCTTGTGGTTAGTCTCCCTAGGAGTTTGGTTCCTATCCCTGTCTCTGTCCCTCCTACCCTTTTTGATGTGGCCTCTTCTCTATGATTGACTGTGGAATGTCTGTCCTGCCAGTCTTCAGGTCATTTTCTGGGTTGGAGGCACTGATGTGGTTGTTATCTAGGTGTGCCCATGGGACAAGGTCAGCTTAAGATCCCACTAGTCCACCGCCTTCCCAGAACTTGAGTATCTCTTTTCAGTTATTTTGGGTTTATTCCTGGGAGTGGAATTGCTGGATCATATGGTAATTCTATGTTTAAACTTTTGAGGAACCACCAAACTATTTCCCACATTGGCTGAACCATTTTACATTCCTGCCTATGATGTATACAATTGCTTTTTTAAAAAATGCAATATTTAAATGTAAATCTTACAAAGCATATATAAGCCTTGTATGCTGAAAATGATAAGACTCTGATGAAAGAACAAAGATCTAAATAAATAGAGAGACATACCATGTTTACGGGTTGTAAGGCTCAAAATGATTAAGATGTCAATTCTCCCTGGTACAGGTTTAAAACAATTCCTATAAAAATCCTAGCAAGGGGTGCCTGGGTGGCTCAGTCATTTAAGTGTCTGCCTTCGGCTCAGCTCATGATCCCAGGGTCCTGGGATCGAGTCCCCGCCTCAGGCTTCTGGCTCAACGGGGAGCCTGCTTCTCCCTCTCACTCTGCCTGCTTGTGCTCTCTCTCTCTCTGTCAGATAAAAAAATAAGTAAATAAATAAAATCTTTAAAAAAAATCCCAGCAAGATTATTTTTCCAAAAATTATGTTGAAAGTCAAAGAAACTAGAATAGTTAAAGCAATTTTTTAAACAATTTTTTAAAGATTTTTATTTATTAATTTATTTGGAGGTGGGGGAGGAGCAGAGGAAGAGGGACAAGCAGACTCCATGCTGAGCACAGAGCCTGATGTGGGGCTCGATCTCACAACCCTGAGATCATGACCTGAGCTGAAATCAAGAGTCAGACACTCAACTGACTCAGCCACCTAGGTGCCCTAGGTAAAGCGACTTTAAAAAGTAAGAATAAGATGGGAAGAATCTTCCCAATTTCAAGACTGTATGGAATTAACAAAGGGATAAACACATAGATCAGTGGAACAGAACAGAGAACCCAGAAATAGACCCGCACAAAGGTGCAAGGTAATTTAATGGAGGACTGGGGGGACCATAACCTTTAACAAATGGTGCTGGAGCAGCAACTGGACCTCCACAGGCCAGCAACAATGGAAGGAAGGAAGGAAGGAAGGAAGGAAGGAAGGAAGGAAGGAAGGAAGGAAGGAAGGAAGGAGGGAAGGAAGGAAGGAAAGAAGGAAAGAAGGAAAAGAAAAAGAAAAAACTAACCTTAACTCAAGTCTCCTACAAAATTTTACTTGAAATGGATCATGGGCTTAAATGTCTGACATAAAACTATAAAACTTTTAGGGAGAAAAATGAGAAAAATCTTTGAAATCTAGGGCTTGTGAAAGAGTTCTCAGACTTCATACAAAAAGCATGATTCATACAAGGAAAAATTGATAAACTGGACTTCATCAAAACTAAATCCTTTGTGAAGCATCCTATTAAGAGAATGAAAAAACAAGCTAGGAGTGGAAGAAAATATTTGCAAACCACGTATCTGACAAAGGGCTGGTCTCTAGAATATATAAAGAATTCTCAAAACTCAATAGTAAAAAAGCAAACAATCCACTTAGAAGATGAACAAGAGATGCGAAGAGACATTTCATCCAAGAGGAGAGAACAGATGGCAACGAAGGCACATGAAAAGATGTCCAACATCATTAGCAAATTAAAGCCACAGTGATGTATCACTATCAGCACACGCCTATCAGTGTGGCTACAATAAAACATTGTGACAGCATCAAATGCTGGTAAGGGTTCTCTGAAACTGGGTCACTCACACATTGCTGCCGGGAATGTAAAGTGACACATCGGCTCTGGAAAACAATCTGGCAGTTTCTTAAGAAGCTGAGCATGTGGGGGCACCTGGGTGGCGCAGTCAGTTGAGCACTGAACTCTTGGTTTCGGGTGAGGTCATGAGCTCATGGGTCCTGAGATGGAGCCCTGCATCAGGCTCTGTGCTCAGCAGGGAGTCTGCTTGAAGATTCTCTTCCTCTGCCCCACCCCTACTCTCTCTCTCTCTCTCTCTCTCTCCATCTCTCTCAAATAAATCTTAAAGGAAAGAAAAGAAACTAAACATATGGGGCGCCTGGGTGGCTCAGTCAGTTAAGTGTCCGACTTTGATTTTATTCATTTATTTGAAAGAGAGAGACTGAGAGAGAGAGAACAGGAGCAGGGGGAAGAGGAGAAGCAGACTCCCCGGCTGAGCAGGGAGCCTGACACGGGAATCGATCCCAGGACCCTGGGATCATGACCATGAGCTAAGGCAGTCACTTAACCAACTGAGTCACCCAGGCGCCCCTCAACTTTTGATTTTGGCTCAGGTCATGATCTCAGGGTTGGGAGATAGAACTCTGTGGGGCTCTGCACTGGGCGTGGAATCTGCTTAAGATTCTCTCTCCCCCTCTCCCTCTACCCCGCCCGCACCTCTCTCCCCCTCTTAAAAAAGAAGGAGCAGCAGCAGCAGCTAAACATGTAACTACAATATGACCCAGCAATTGTGCTCCTGGACATTTATTATGTTCACATATAAACCTGTATGTGAATGTCTACAGCACCTTTATTCGTAATAGCCCCAAACTGGAAACACCCAGATGTCCCTCAACAGTGAATGGTTAAACAAACTGTGGTAATCTGTGTGGTAAGGCAATGGAGTACTACCCAACAATAAAAAGGAAAGGACCATTGATACATGCGATGACCTTGAATATTCAGGGAATTAGGCTGAGTAAACAAAACCAATCCCCAAATGTTACATACTGTATGCGCCTATTTATATAACGTTCTTGAAATGACAAATTATAGAAATGGGATACAGATTCATGGTTGCCAGTAACTAAAAGGGAACCGATGTGGCATAAAAGGGCGAAGTGAGGGATCTTTGTAATGATGGAAATGTTCTGTATCTTGACTGTATCAGGGCCAGCATCCTAGTTGTGATCTTACACTGTGGTTCTGGAATATATTAACACTGGGAGAAATTGGGTTAAGGGTGAATGGATCTCTCTGCATTATTTCCTCCAGCTGCATATGAATTTGTAATTATCTCAAAGAGTGATGAAAAACAAAAAATAACTATGCATTTTTTAAAGTGATGGAATTAGCAAAGAGCAAGAAACTATTAAAAATGACCAAGAAAACTAGAAATAGAACCAAAATGCGTAGAAAATAAATATATTGTTAAAATTAAGAACTTAAATGGATGGTGTATTGTTTCCTAGTGCTGCTGTAACGAGTTACCACAAATTTAGTGGCTTAAAACAATGCGAACTTATTTTCTGACATTTCTGAAGGTCAAAAGTCTGAAATTGGTCTCACTGTGCTGAAATCAAAGTGTCAGCAAGACTGTTCCTTTGGAGGCTCTATGGAAGAATCCATTTTGTTGCCTTTTCATCTTCTAGAAACCCCCTTAGTCCTTGGCTCAGAACCCTGTTCCTCCATCTTCAAAGCCAGCAACACCAGGCCAAATTCTTCTCTGCTTACCATCTCTTTGATTCTCCTTTTTCTGCCTCCCTCTTCCACTTATAAGGACCCCTATGACTACATTGGGCTCACCTGGTTAATCCACCATAATTTTCCCATCTTAAGGTTAGCTGATTAGCACCCTAAATTCCACCTGCCACCTTAATTTTGCTTTGCCATATTCAGTTTCCAGGTATAGGCCATGGACATCATGGTGGGAAGGGTATTTATTACTCTGCCTACCACAGATGGGTTAAAGAGCAGATTCAAATCTTTGCAAAATAATTGATGAATTAAAAAACAGAAATGAAGAGGTTACTCAGAATGCAGCCAGAGAAACAGGATATGGAAAATAGGAGCGTTTAAAAGCCATGGAAGATAGAAATCAGAATCCTAGAAGGAAAGATAATTTTTCTAATTTTTCTACCAGAGGTTAATATAAGGTTAAACTGAAAGAATCAATACCTTTATTGTCTTCGTTTTGGTGTTTACAAGTTGCACTTTCTATCCCTTCAATTTTACATTTGCAAAGTTTTACTTTTGAGTTATGAACACGCTTTTCTCAGAAGATAGCCTTTGGTAGGAACTTAGGAGCATTTGTGGTCACGTGACTGAATGTATTTTCGTGTGAATGACAATTTATAGAATCGGTATGCCTTATGTAGACCTTCCCCATTTAAAAGTTTGAAAATTGGGTCGCCTGCGTGGCTCAGTCAGTTGGGCGTTTGCCTCAGGCTCAGGTCATGATCTCAGGGTCCTGGCGTCAAGTGTAGGTCTCCCTGCTCAGCCGGGAGCCCGCTTCTCCCTCTCCCTCTGCTTCTCCCCCAGCTGTGCGCGCTTTCTCTCTCACACAAATAAATACAATCTTTAAAAACATAAGTAGTTTAAAAATATTTTATTGGGGAAATTTATTAAATTTTATTTTATTGGGGAAATCACTGATTAATGTATACAGTATAAAATGTACACTGCCAAGAACAAATTTAAGAACAGGAAGAAAGGCTTGGATTTTTAAAAGTATAAATCAAAATAAATGCTCTGATGTAAACTTTGAGTACTTTGAGCTAATTTTCATCTAGGCGCACGTGTGCTATTTTAACAAGTTTCACCTTCGCGCCCAGGCTTCGCCTCTGGTTGCAGGATCGGGGCGAGGGGGCGGGTACTTTTAAAGGAACTGGCTTGGGCTCCTGGCTACCGTGGTCCAATTGGAGCTTTGAGTTCCCAGGCTTGCCACCACTGAGCGAACTCTCCCGCCTGCTCACTGGGCCCTGCGCGGTGGTCCGCCGCTCGCTCTCCGGCCGGGAGCGCCCCTTGGGGCTGCTGGCGGCCACTTTCCGCGCGCCGCGTCTCCCGACGTCCCGCGAGCCAGCGGCCCGAGCGCCGACCCCGCCTCGTCCCCCCGCGCTGGCACCGCCTCCGCCCCTCCGCGCCGCCAGCCAGGGCGAGCGGGCGCGGCCGCCAGTACCCTCCCGGCCAGTTCCCGTTCCGGGCCGGGACGCGGCTGCTCCAGCTCTGAGCCTCCCGCAGCTGCCAGTGCTGCGGGCTCCCCCGGCCTCGGCGCTCCCCGGTCTCCGCGCTCCTGGGCCTCGGCGCTCCCCGGTCTCCGCGCTCCTGGGCCTCGGCGCTCCCCGGTCTCCGCGCTCCTGGGCCTCGGCGCTCCCCGGTCTCCGCGCTCCTGGGCCTCGGCGCTCCCCGGTCTCCGCGCTCCTGGGCCTCGGCGCTCCCCGGTCTCCGCGCTCCTGGGCCTCGGCGCTCCCCGGTCTCCGCGCTCCTGGGCCTCGGCGCTCCCCGGTCTCCGCGCTCCTGGGCCTCGGCGCTCCCGGGTCTCCGCACTCCCAGCTCTCGCTCTGGTTCTCAGCTGCTGCGAGGTCTGCACACGTGGAGCCCAAGTAAGTTCTAGCGACGGGGGATGGTTCGCACGGTGAAGTTTCTTGGGGTCCTGGGCGCTGCTAGCGAGGAGGCGCAGAGAGGAGGGATCCTGTTTGTGGGTGGAATGCAAAACTCCCCTGGAAGAGCTCCGGGGGAACAAGAAGGAGAACCGCAGACAGTTTGAGGAATGCAGGAAAAGTTCAAACGATGAACTTCAGCGTCTGCGGAATCATTGATCCCTTGTTAGGGGATTTCTAAATCTTGCGTGCAATTTAGAATGCCCGGTCCGCACCCCAGACCAATTACGTCAGAATCCCTGGGGGTGGGACCCAGGCCTCTCTAGCGTTTAAACTCCCCAGCTGATTCCAGTGTGCAGCCGGGGTTGGGAATAACCAATGATCAAATAAAGGCTGGCTGCCTAGGAGGGTGGAAAACAGGCAAGGACCTTGATGGAGTTCAGCTGCAGACGGATCCCGCTGCACCCAGTGTCCTGCGTGGTCTTGGGGACCCGGCAGCGGGCTTCCCTCCGGCTTTCCGAGCGGCAAAAAGGGGAATGTGACTATGCTCGGCAGGGTAAATAACGTGTTCAAGGAACTTCCTATATTCACAGTCTTTTGCCCCATTGTGAGAAACAGAAGGACTGCGGGTCCTTCTCTTATGGTCCCTGATTGGTTCTGCATTCTGGAAGGTGACACCATTGTGGCATTTGAAATGAAGTTGGGGGAAAACCAGTAAACTCACGGCTTCAACAAATTCTGGGTGATCTGCTTTAAGGGTGAGGCCAGGTGTGTTTGCCACAGGGTTGGGTTTGTCCCTCCTTCTAAGAGCCTCCACCTGGGTTAGACGATATCCAGCGAAGGGTGACTCTACTGTGAATATCCCAGAGGAGTGGGTTTCACAGGATGGACCCTTCCTCATCCCCGGGAAGACGGTGGGGAGAAGTAGCTATAATCCCAGAAGCAGGGTCATTGGACAAGACACAGACTTCTACCACATGTGCAGGGCAGATAAAAGTGGATTTGAAACAAGCAAACACCGGGAGGTGGAAGAAAGGACTTCGAAAGGTTTTAAGAAGAGTACCTTTAATTCTTGTGGCGTGGAGAAATAAATTCTGAGCTTTGGAGTCCATCAAACCTGGACCCGAAATCAGGTTCTGTCCCTTCTGATATGTGACCATAGGTAAGTTACCTGAAAACTGGGGATAAAAATAGTAACTCTGTCCTGGGACTAATATAGTTAAAGGAGATAACGTGTAGCAAATGCCTGGCAGGGCAGGTGGCACGTGGCAGGTGCTCTGTGAGTGGCGGTTCTTTGTGTCCGACAGCTGTTTTCTTAGCATGGCCACGATGGGGTGGGGAGTGTTTGTCCAGAAATTGTCTCCCTCAACATTCCATTCCCCAGCTCTTCTCCTGCCCTGCTAAGGGGAGGGTTCCTTCCCCCTTGGGCCTCTGGGTGCTTTGAGTTCTGGAATCTCAGGCCACCAGTTCCCCCCACCCCCTGCCCCCAGGGCTAATTGATGGCTCTGGAATACAGCTTTACTCCATGTGGTGGGAATGAACTTCTTGACAAAAGAAAGCAGTCCTTAATCTTGAGACTTCTCCATCATGCTGCCCCATAGATAAAAAATGTGCTCCCAAGAAAGCTGGGCTGTCTGTAGGGTCTTGGAGTGGATGTGGCTGTCCTACTGGCAGTGTCCCCAGGGGACACCCGGGCTGCTCTTGTTTTGCCTCTGACTCTTGGCCTAGGGACAATGAATCGTTCTTCAATGGCCAAGCACCGTCCAGAATTTGGGGAAGGGGGACCCAGATCCTACAACTGTCAGTGCCAACATCCCAGATGGACCTTTCACCCTGCTGTGTGTGTCACTGTCAGGATCACTGACGGTAACAGTAGCACAGTTTAGACACTGATGATATGAACAGTGATGTCATATAAAAATTAAGATCAGGTGTTTTTACAGTATATATGCAATGGTGATTTTTTTTTTTTTTGCTTAAACAAGAATATTAAATTCTTGTCTCTTTTTATCTGAAGAAAAGAGTTCAATATCTTCTTCAAAATATAAGACCTAAGCCTAGGATTTGAGGTTTAAGTTACCGGTTTATTTTACAATTCTCTTTTTTGGGATGATTTTAGGCAAGATGAAATTAGAAAAGCTAAAATTTGTCCTTGTGCTGAATTTTTGTCATGCAGAACTGTAGATGCTTTGCATGTTTCTAGAAGTCCTGTTTTCTTTCATGGTCTGGGCAAAGTCAATTGTGTCCTGCACAAAGGGCCTCCTTTCATCAGGACCTTAGGGATGTGGGCTTCTTGATTTTTCAGCCTGCCTTCTGGGGGAGGGGCCTGCGCGATACTCAGGCAACTCTGTTTGGGTAGAGTCTCCCTGTCCCCTGCGAGGGGAGATGGGGATGGGTGTTACACGCAACTAATGAATCATCGAACTTTACATCAAAAACCAGGGAAGTACTGTATGGTGACTAACGTAATATAATTAAAAATATTATAATAAAAAGAGTGCTAGGGGAAAAAGGGGGGCCTTTCATCCACAAAGTCTGAACTTTTTTGCGGGAAAAGTCTTGGTGCATCAAATGCTCATTGAGGACAAGGGTTTTTTTTTTTTTCCAAACTTGCCTCTTAGAAGTGAGTAGTCATTGAAACTAAATTTCAATTAATTTATGGTTTTTACCCAATGCTGTACAATTTGTCGAAGCAAGACTTCCTGGCCTGAATTCTTATTCTTGTGTTTTATCTAGAATGGCCACAGACCAAACTGTGTGTGAGCAGAGATTATGTTGCAGAGTTGGCCAAACCAGGCTCGTCACCACCCCTGCCTTTGCCCTCCCCCTGCCGGGCCGCTGATGCCAGCCGTGTCTGGGGGGCTGTCACCCTGAGGACGTCCTGGGCCTCTAGTGCCCTCACAAGGGACGTGTGCTAAAGCCAGCAAATCTGAAGGGTAGTCTAGTAAACTGCCGTTTTGGACAGCCTATGACCCCAAACCAAACCTTCTAGAAGGAACTTGGTGGAAAGCTAGGCTTTTCTTTGGGGATATCCTTACTTCGAACAGTTCATGACAGTGGGCTCTTTCATTGGAATGGAGTCACTCATGGACCCCATTTATCAAGGAATAAATGCTTAATAGGAATTCGGGCACGTCAATGGTTTCAAGGAGAGACGTAAGGTCTATAACAAATCCAGACAGGCAGGACTGAAGCGGAAAAGACTATGATTTGGGGGTCAGAACTGAGCTCAAGCCCCTGCTTTGTTCCTTAACTGTGTGACCTCAGCCAAGACACTCAACCTCTCCAACCCTGTGTCCCCCTTTGTCAGATAGCGATAGGCGTTCCTTCTTTACAGAGTGGCCCCTGTGTCCCCCTTTGTCAGATAGCGATAGGCGTCCCTTCTTTACAGAGTGGCCCCTGTGTCCCCCTTTGTCAGATAGCGATAAGCGTTCCTTCTTTACAGAGTGGCTTTGAGTACTGGATGAGGTAATTGATGTAAAGTGCTCAGCCCACCACCTGGCTTTCAGGCAATGGTCGTTATGATGATGATGGTGATGAAGATTGCTGGGGTTGGAGTGCTGGGGTTGCCCTGTCTGAGCTGTGTGGCTTTGGGTAAGGTACCTAACACTCCTGAGCCTCGGTGTTTGTATCTGTAAAATGGGGATACCTCTACCTGTGTGGAAGGAGTGCTTGGAGGCTTGATGAGTTGACGATGCCCCTGATCTGGTAGACCCTAAGTAAGAGCAGACACGGAGATTTACCGTGTGCAACCCTGATCCAACAAGCCTCCGGGCTAGTTGTCATTGCCCCCATTTTTTTTTTTTTTCAGATTTTATTTATTTGACAGAGAGACAGCCAGCGAGAGAGGGAACACAAGCAGGGGGAGTGGGAGAGGAAGAAGCAGGCTCCCAGTGGAGCAGGGAGCCCGATGCAGGGCTCGATCCCAGGACTCTGGGATCACGCCCTGAGCCGAAGGCAGACGCTTATCGACCGAGCCACCCCGGCGCTTCTCATTTCCCTCATTTTACAGACGCGACAGCTACGGCTCAGTGAGATGGAATAACTAGCTCAGAGTCCACAGATAGTAAACGCCGCACCTGGGGTTTGAAGCCGAACCCTGTTACCAGGCCCCCGGCCCCCCGAAGCAGAACTCCACAAGCGCCCCTCCCTCTGCTCACCTCCTCCACGTCCCCATGCCTGCCTCCTTGTAATCGAGGAGCTCTATTTCTCACACAGGGCCCCAACTTCCAAAGAATCGTCTGCTTATGAAGGGAAAGTGGGACTCCTCCCCCACCCCAGATTTGCAGCTTTTAAGTCTCAGCGGGCGCTTCCACTGGCCGAGCTGATACCCACTGGGTGTGGTGGGGCTGGGGGAGCCCTGCCGTTCACCTGGACTACTGTTCTCAGAGTGGGTTATAGTGTTTATTTTGATAAAGATGTCATCTCCGTGCACTGAGGTTGTTAGCTGGGTGTAGTAAACCTATCTTCCCCCAGACAGGGGTGTGGGGTACTTGGGGCGACAGAAACCAGGCCTGGAAGTTCCAGATGGGGGCTCGGGGACACAACAGTATTTAAAGAACATGCCCTCAAAAGTGCAGGGCCCGTTCCCAAGTAGATTGCCTTTTCAGAAGTTTCTTACTCCTCTTCCCTCTTCTGTACAACTCAGTAGCTTTTGCCTCTTTGGGGAATCTGGCAGTCTTCCAAGAGGCGTGAGCCAGTGGAGCCCTGGCCCAGATAATCAGAATCTCCATCGAGTGGATTGTGGATGTTTACGCCTTTCAGAGAATGAGGTGGCAAGTGTTTTTCGGGCTTTCCCCTGGGTGTGAAGTGCTTTGCTGGCTCCCCAGCCTGGTGTCGAGGGCTGTTAGAAAGCTCTTTGTAGCTCCTGGTTCCTCTTGGCTCACGGGGCCTTCCATTCTTCACATTAATTCAACAAATATTATCAGAAGACCTTGCCAGTGCCAGGAGTCCATGAAATTATTTGGGCTACAGCAGTGAATGGAAGATACCCAGCGCCTGGCGGAAGGGAGTTCACAGGCTAGCGAAGGAGGAAGGGGTGGGACACACCAGTACGCAGTTCTGACCTGGGCTAAGTGTTTAAGTGGAAACAATAGAATGTCCGGAGACAGGATATCAGAGCTAGACTAGGATTCAGGAAGTCTGGGATACGCCTTTTCAAGAACGAGTCTTTTTGACTAGGACTCGGGATGGAAAGGAGTCCAAGCATGCTGGACACAGGGAACAGCCTGTTTGAAGGCTCAGAGGTGGGAAAGCATTGGGTGTGTTGGGGAATGTGCAGAGAGAGCTAAAGAATGAACCAAACTCAGGCCAAGCAGAGCCTCCTGGGCTGGAACGGATTTGGAATTTTATTCTAAAAGGCAATGGGAGGCCTGGAGGAGCTCCTTCCTCCCCGACCTTTTCTGTTTGTAATCTACAAGAAAAAGATAATTAGCGACCCCTATTCGTTAAGCTTTATAAACCTTGTCTTGATATGTGAGGCAATTCTGGAGACAGAAATTATGGTTTTCAATTTCTAGATGAGCCAACTGAGGCTCAGAATAAAGTAAAAGAGGGCAGAGCCAGGAATCGGGGCACCGGCTCTGTGGTTCTCCGGGGTAGGTGTGTAAGTGCATGTGGGCCTCCTGGAAGCCAGCATCCTTCAGCAGGAGCCTCCGTGGAAGGCGGCGGGGGATTCCAGTCCTTCCTGGCTCCTTGGAAACCGAAGAGCAGAGGCACGTTGGGAGTGTGGTTGTCAGAGCATCCGTGTCTGCAGGTGCAAAATGCGGGGAATCCCGTCCCCCGGCCAAGGGCAGGGGCATGGGACCGTCTTCCATGCTAGTCTGCTCTCTCGCTGGCTTTCGCCCAAAAGCCCTCAAAGAGGTACTTTCTCCACCATGTTCGTTAACTGGGGAAATTGCATACACTTAAAAGGCACAGAGTTTGGAAAAAAGGAAGCTCTTTATTTGGAGCTTTTAGGTCACAGAAAAAGCCTGCAAACCAGAAGGGGCCAAGACCTCACATGGCATGCCAGCTTGCTCTGGGGAGATCTGCACTGCCCCCTTTCTCCCTACTCCTGTGACATTGTAGGTCCCAGAGTGAGAGGCCATGGCAGGGCAGGTGTATTTTGGCTGGTGGGTGGGTGTGCTCCCTAAGATAGGACACACTGGGTGAGGACTCTGGAGGGCCCAGGCCGGGGTGTTGCTGCCTCGTGGGGGGAACTTGGCATCTTCTCAACCTCTCAGCACCCCACAGGGCCACACTACACACATCCCAGATACCCTGCGGCCGGGCTCTGTGATAGATTTGTGTCCCAGGCGGTTCTGACTGTGGCGGCATGATCAAGTGGGATGAATGTAAGAGTCTCCAGCTAAGTGTCTTGGCCGGCAGTCACCAGTGTTTATTTACTCAGGGTCAAGTTGCAACTCAAGCCTCTGAGGTGACTGACATATTCTGTTCTTAAGGAGTGCCTTTCCTTTGAGAAGCCCCAGACACTTTGTGTATTCGTTCTGAATGCCATCTCCAGATGTCCTGGGGCTTCCGGACCTGACGCTTTCTCCCGCCTAAGTACTTGAACCCACTTACAGAGTTCCAGATCCGGGTCTCGGGTTCAAGGCTCTGTTGTCTTCTGTTGGCTTTCTTTATTGAGATATTTCTGTTCACTGGCCCCTCGGAATGAATACCAAGCAGGGTGGTTTGGGAACTTTGTGTTTCAAAGCCTGGATAACACCAGGAAAATAACAATCAACAGTCTCACATCAGCCCCCTAAGACATCGCGGGGGCATTGTCACAAAGCATAGGTGATTTTGTGCCGAGAGCGTGCAGAGACAGTGCCCTGGAAGTGGAGAGCTGAGCTCTGGTTGAACTTAAGGCAGCAGCTAATATAAATGCCTTCGAGCAATCGCGAGTACTGGTGCCTGCGAATCTGCATTTATCCACTAATGCACTTAGCAGGTGACCTCCCTAAGTGAGTGAGTTAACTCGGGGAATCCACGTATCCGTTCAGCGCATGCTAATGAAGTTTTTTATCTAGCAGCCTCTATGTTCTAGAGAGAGGGTGACACCAGAGAGACACCATCCTTCAGAGTCAAATACTGCGCCTTGAGGATGAACCAGGCTGAAGTCCTAGCCTAGTCTCCCTTCTTGACTCTGATACGTGCCTACAGGGCGGCCAGTGCTATTCCAAACACTGTGTGTATATTCACTCCTTGAACCCTCCCAGCGGTCTTAGGAGGCAGGCGCAATTCTTACCTGCGTTTGACAGGTAAGAGCCCTGACGCGCAGAAGGGTGGCACGGTGTCGTTTGTCCAACTCACGGAGCTAGTGGTTGGCATCAGATCAGCTGGGTTTCGAGGCTTGGCCCTTCACTGCCACCATCAATCAATGTGAAGGGAGAAGTCAGGAAAGCAAAAGGTGAAGTACCTGTCCTCTGAGAGAAATGGGAATAAAGTCCTGTGGGAGTTCCCAGCCGGGAGAGCCGGGCTGTGGGGACGAAGAGGGCGAGGGGGCCCCACCCGTCCCCAATCGGACAGGTGTCAGCCCCTGCTGGGGAGTGGGGGTGGGGCATGTGCTGCCACCGCCCAGGCAGCTCTTCTAACCAGAAGCATCTGCCTCAGTGCCAGGAGATCTGGGTTCTGGTTCTGGGGGATCCACTCTGCCCTGGGCCTCAGTTTCCTCACCTCTAAAATGGGGGCATTGAACGACATTCTGTTCCACTCCGGAAGTCCATGGTTCCGGCAGAGAAGGGAGGGGCTGGCTCGGCCTGCATTGTCCACAGGGTTTCTTGACCAGAAGGTTTGACTGTGAGGGACGTGGAGTCAGACACTTGACTTCCCAGAAGGTCCTGGCGGCTGAAGGCATGGCTGCGTCCGTATCTGGAGTCCTGGGGCGCTTTCACAAGAAAGGAAGATAGAAACAGAGCTAGATGGAAGGAGGGGGAAGGGGAGAGAGGGGGAGAGGGGGGAAGAGACGGGAGATTATGAGAGACTGACTGACTGACTGACTTCTGTATCTGCTTTGAAATTCTGAGGGATTAAGGGCTTTCAGATCCTTAAAGTAAATGAGTGTTAATGGAGCTCGAAAGCTTCAAATAATCATTGTGGCCTCAGCCATCTGCTGCGTTTTCTCCAGAGGGAACTGTCCGCGGTTTTCTGGTATGACAGAGGCATGCAGGAGTGGGCTTGTTTTCCAGGATAAGAAATTAAAAACAAAGAAGAAAAATGAAAAGACAACAACAGAGAGAGAGCACGCGAGCGTGAGATGGGGATGTAGACCCATTACAGAACGGCGGCTTGTATTTATCTCCTGTCAGAAGCCTGGGAGCGTAATCGAACTAATGTTTTTGTGGATCATGCAGCAGGGAAAGTGGGAGCCAATTTGAGTTGACCCGTTGTGTGTGTTCTCGGCACGGTTCTACCGAGATGGTGTGGAAGTAGGCCGGGCATTCGCGTTCTGTGAGCTCGCCGTTGGGATGGGTTAGTCCACCTTGTTGGATACCTTGAGTATCCCGGTGCTTCAAGTCAACACACACAGTATAATGATCTTCAGCCTTTTAAAACTGGTCTGAGGAGGCTATGGGTCATAGTCAAAATGAATCTTACTCAAGAGAGGAGAGATTTCCTTGAGGAGATTCCAGCTACAGCCCTCAATGCTCATGGGTGTGTGGGTTCAAGTGTTGCTGGGGTGTAACCATTAGGCTGGCGGGGTCCATTTGAACTGGCGTTTTACAATCCGGGTACTATCTCTGAAGTAGGTGGGGCATGGTGGCTTTATTGAACTCATCTTAAATCTTCATTCAATAAGTAACTACCAGTTGCCTATTATCTGATACCGGTGATCGATTTCTGTCCTCCAGGTCCGTGGCAGTGAGTGTGTTTTAGAAACCCATATTGTGTATGGCAGCCTGGGGCTTTGCCAGAGATGGTGTTTGCCGGTTAGACCTTCGTGTCGGAAAGAGCAAAGAATCTAAAACGGTTTCATTGGTAATGGTACCTTTTGGGTGGGGAGCAGATATTGGGTGGAAAAATATGAGGTCCTTTTGGCCTCATCCATCAAAATGAAAACATCACTCAGGCTCAGAACGTTCCATAGAAGGCAGTTGAGGGGCGCCTGGGTGGCATAGTGGTTAAGCGTCTGCCTTCGGCTCAGGGCGTGATCCTGGCGTTATGGGATCGAGCCCCACATCGGGCTCCTCTGCTGGGAGCCTGCTTCTTCCTCTCCCACTCCCCCTGCTTGTGTTCCCTCTCTCGCTGGCTGTCTCTATCTCTGTCGAATAAATAAATAAAATCTTAAAAAAAAAAAAAGGCAGTTGAGCCGATATTGCTTTAAACTGCAGAGCTTTGTGCTACATGAGAGGAAGGGGAAACGTAAAGGGAAATGAAGTATTTAGTAATCATGGAGCATTTCTTCCGTAAGGCATTGCTCGAGGTCCTAAAATTGAAAACCACCTACCTGAAAGTCAGTTTTGTTGGTGTTTTTGCTCTGTAATTTTTGTGTGAGTAATTTTTGTGTGAAGATTGATGTTTTCACTTCAGATGCCTTCTTTCAAACCAGACTTACTGGCAATACCATGAGTGGACAGCCTCCTACTAAACTGAAGACAAAATAAAACTCTTCCCACCCACACACCTGTCAGCTTGACTGTGATATTTCGTCAGACCAGAAGGAGCATTTTGTTTATTCACAGGTGCGCAGAAAGAGTCGTAGCACCCTATTTGAGTTTGTTTGGTTTCAATGAACTGTCATTTCGTTTAATGGGGACGGGGCCTTTTTGTCTGGGGGGATGGGGTTTTGAGTTGAAAGTCAAAGTTCCTTAGGACAAAATGTTGCGGAGAATGTTTCACTGACCTGTCTCAAAATGTCCTGAGATGCCCTGAAGATTAAAAAGGCTCCAAAGTGGGGCTCCTGGGTGGCTGAGTCAGTTAAGCATCTGACTCTTGGTTTCAGCTCAGGTCATGATCTCAGGGTCATGGGATCGAGCCCCATGTTCAGCTAGGAGTCGTCTTGGGTTTCTCTCTCTCTTTCTAGGTCTGCCCCTCCCTGCCCCATGCATGCACATTCTCTCTTTCTCTCTCTCTAAAATAAATAAGTAAATCTTAAAAAAAAAAAAACAACTCTAAAGTAACTTTATGCAAGTACGTATTCTTTTTCTGAGAAGTTAAAACATTGCAAATGAAAGTACTACGCAATCCTGGTGCTCTCCTTGCCTGTCCAGAAGTAATCGCTATTCTCAGAGTGTATCGTCTCCCAGAGATTCTTCTTTGCATTTATGTTTATACATGTATGCTTGTAGAAAATATATAGTGTTTTGTGTGTTTCTAGGACTGGCGAAATGGGCAAGTTCTATAAATGTTACCCTCTGTATTTCTTTCAGCAACTTGAGCTTTTCAGGTGATGCTATGTCTTGAAGATCTTTCTGTGTCAGTACATATAGCTCCGTAACGTTCTTTTTCATCTCTGATGGTGGCTCGTACCCGACCATCCTGACAGTCGTGGTGATGGTGGCCGGGGCCGTGGTGCAGTGGTTCTGGGACAAGTAACTGGGTGAAATGACACGATGTGGGGCCACCGCAGATGCGGCCGCCTCAGCCCCAATCAGTAGTATGCGTGACTTCCTTGTGTGCCTTTTTCCCTGTTTAAGATGTTAGTATTTTTTTCATAGGTGACTGTAAGCGAGAGGTAAGCGGAGAATGGTGTTTTATTTTAACTTACCTCTTGTCTCAACAAATAGTCAATTTTATGGTACCTGAAGAACAGTTGTAGCGGCTTGTCATTACTACAGGTGGTCCTTTAATGTCATGGGGTCGTGCCTTAGAGAAACGGCTGTCTTGAGAAGGAAGGGCGAGGGCTGTGATGTGCCTCCTGTTCCGCCTCCAGCCAGCTGTCTGGCCTGTGACGATGCACTTCACCCCTCTGGGCCTCAGTTTCCTAATGTGCTGAATGCTTTTCTTGCCCAAAAGCATGGTATCTGTCAGGCTGGGCTAGGTTACAGATAATCCCCAAATCTCAGCAGCTCAGACAACAGAGGTCTGTGTCTTGCTTGTACTGTGCCCATCACAACCTGGCAGGAGGCGGTCCTCACTGCTGTGACTTGTGGGCCCAGGCGGATGGAGCAGCCGCCATCTTGAAGGAGCTGGTCAGAGCGCCAGAGGAAGAGCAGTTGCACATTGACACCCGTGGGGACGAGACTGAGAGCTTCCTACCCAGAGTAACTCCTTCCACTTCCGTTCACATTTTATGAGTCAAAGCAAGTGACTTCAAGGGGGGAGGGAAGTGTAACCCTACCTTGTACCCAGGAAGAGAGTCCAAACTGTTTTTTTAAAGATTTTATTTATTTATTTTTTATTTTAAGATTTTATTTTATTTTTGTGAGAAAGAAAGCGAGAAGGAAACACAAGCAGGGGAGGGGCACAGGGAAAGGGAGAGGAAGAGGCAGGTTCTCTGCTGAGCAGGGCTCTTGATGTGGGGCTCGATCCCAGGACCCTGGAATCATGACCTGAGCCGAAGGCAGACGCTTAACTGACCGAACAACCCAGGTGCCCCTAAAAGATTTTTCTTAATTAATCTCTACACCCAACATGGGGCTTGAACTCACAACTCCGAGATCAGGAGTCGCGCGCTCCGCCGAATGAACCAGCCAGGCACTGAACGAGTCCAAACTATTTAATGAGCCACCTACTTCTATCACTGTGTTATTTTGCAAGGAAGCAGGAGGAAAGTCTGTGAAACTGTCCCACAGTCAATGAAATCCTATCCCATATGCTGATCCTCCCTATGTATTTTCTTCCCCTGTGGCCTCCCACGTTTCCAGAGAGCAGCAGCCTGTTTGGAACTCACATTTTGAGACATGAGCAGAACTTGGCAGCAGGGGGCCAGGGGAGGGCCGTGGCAGGTGGCGACGGGGTCAGCATGGGTGCAGAGGCTCAGAGCGCTGGCCAGATTCCACAGCACCTGACGCCGGCAAAGCTGACTTTGGTTTGTTCGTGTTTGTTTCCCGTCTCCGTGTGGAAAGTGTCCGAGGCAGAAATGCTTGCAGAATGGCCTGACTGCAGAGCTCGCCGTTGAGAACACTCGGGGTTGTAAGTCTAAGTTTGCCTCTGCTGCGTTGTTAAAGAATGTTTGAAGCAACAGGCCTCAGATCCCTTAGGGATCTTATTTGCTATTGCAACACCAGTTTGTGGAAAGCTGTGTCATTTGTTCTGAAATCTCTTTCTTTCAGGCCCAGAGTGAAAGAGGATTCCCAGTAACTGGGCGTCTAAGAAAAGAGTGAAATCATGAGGCCCGTGTAGATGACGGGAAATGATTTTCTTGAGGTTTCTGGAAGCCAAATTCTGTCCTACTCATCCTGGGAGTTGACATTCATAGGAATACTGGGCCGGGTGAGCTCTGCACCCTGGCTTTGCCGGGTGATTCTGCACAGAGCAAAGCTGCTGCTGAGCGGACGTGTTTGCCAGCATCTAACTCACCGTCTCAGAGACAACACTGAGCCTCTCTCTGTTCAGAGGGGTTTATCATAAAGATGCACAGGATAGGGGGTGGCACCCCTGGGTGGCCGGGGAGACTGTGTCCCTCAGCAGTGGGCAGCCTTGACCGAGCACTTGTGTGCTGGGGTTATTGGGACTCTGTGTGTCTCACATTCCAACTCCTAGGGGACCGGGGCTCGAAGCACTTGTCCTGGTCACCCGCGGCCGCAGAGGCTCCAGCGGGGTGGAGGGAAGCCCTGCGGGGAGCTGCAGGCTGGCGCTGTGGCCTCATTTCTCATTTGGTGTGCTCACCGCACTTGAAACCTCTTGTTCTGTCCATCTGTCCTGCCGGATTATAAACTCTGTGACTTTGGGAAGACAGTTAACCTCGTGTGCCTCAGTTTCCTCATTTGTAAGTCGGCGGTAACCATGGCCTCTCTGCCACCTAGTGTTGTCCTGAGAATTGAGTCAAATAATAGAGAAGATTAAATCAGGTGATCATTACTGAGTATTTACTCGATGCCTGGTCTAGGCACTTCGAATAGGAACTTGGTCCTTACAGCAACACTTTGAGGCGGGGACTGTCCCTGTGAGGAAACCGAGGCACAGAGAGGCTGGCTAACTTGCTAATGAGTGGTGGGCCCCTCAGCCTGGCTGGCTCCAGAGACTACATCTAGCCCTGTGTTACTGTCCCTCTCCTGGGGAGTGGAAAGCAGGAGCCGGATGCTGGGCCCCTAGTAAAGGGCTTACTCAGTGAGGGTCTTTCTGTGTCCTGCTGGGGCTACCACACAGCACAGGGCTTGACCCCGGACCTCTGGAGAAGGACACAGGAGGCCGGCATCCTGGAGTCTTCCCAGTGCCCCTCCCCCACCTGGTCCCCTGTGGCCCTTCCATGGGGCCCATCGGTGATAGCAGGTTGTCCTGCCGACTGGCCGCAGATGGGAGCGTCTGGATTTGCTGAGGTGGTTCAGGCAGGCAGGCCGGCCGAGCGGGGGCAGGTGTGACTCCTAGGTGTCGTCTTTGATCCTCTAGTTTGGCACGTGGAATGTCTCAGTTACGGGGCTTTAAAAGATCAGAGTGGTAGGTGGCTCTTGCTTTTCTTTATAAAATAGAAACCCAGGAAGTAAAGCATCTGTCAGAAACTAGCTTCTGTGGCTCGAAAGAGAAGGTGGTTCCCTGGCAACACAAGATCGTGGTAAAGGTGCAGCAGATGTATGTAGTGTGATGCCAGCAAGCAAAGATCAGTGTAGGCATAACTGCACGCAGAGCAAAGCAGAAAGGGAATACTCCAGAATGGTAACCGTGGTGCGGGTGATTTGGCTTTTTCTCTAATTTTTTTTTTTTTTGGTGTGCATTTCCCAGAGCTTCCACAGTGAGCAGATAAATTGCTTTTATACTTGGGGAAAGTTATTATAAAAAGGAACATCTATGGAGATGAACATCCTTAGAAAGTGCTTTTTATCTTAGCATCTCAGTCACAAAGCACGCACATTTACTCTCAGGGTCCCTGGGGATAGTAGAGAGGGAAGAAAGCAGCAGCACTGGGCAAAACCCTCTTTAGAAAGTGAAACTGAGTGTGAGGGGAAGGGCCTCCCCGAGATTCCGGGACTGAAAGGGGAACAGGAGTCAGTCAGTGTCTGCACAGGAGTCCCGGCTGCTCCGTCCCCAGGGAGGACTCCTTTCTAAGTGAATCCTTTCCCCGATCTGTCCCTGTGACTTCGTCGCATGCATTCTGACCGTGGGTGAGCCACAGCGCCCCACTAACCCCCCCCCCCCCCCCCCGCCTCACCTGCCTTCCCCAGACTTCTGGCTAATGAAGACCTCCCTCCGTTCTGGGCTTCCAAGTCCACCTCAGGCAGAAGTCTTCGCGTTGTTTCCTCCATTCTTCAGTTATTTTGTTTTCCTTGCCTTTGGTGGTCTGCCAGGTATCTGTTGATTAGGCTGTCTCTCTTATCTGTGAGCCCCCCCCCATGGCAGGGCGACAGTGGCCTTTATGCACAAGGAGTGTAAATGAACAAAGGAATGACCCTGAGGTCTCTGCTCCCGGCCGGCCTGCTTACCCTCACTCTGCTCTTCAGCCCGGGGGAGGGGGGCTGCTGACCCGTTTGCAGCAAGGCTGCCTTCAGCAGAGCTCTCTGGAAGGTGTGGCTTCGCACTACTCCTCACCTACTCGCCCTCCAGCTTCTGCTGGCAGCTGGCCGGTGAAGAGAGTGTGGTGGCAGCCAGAGAACCCAGGGACCTGCATTGACCATATGCTCGTTGTTCTAAATAAATTCCTGATCTTCGAGGAAAAGCTCTCAGTTTTGCATCACAGAATATGTTGGCTGCAGGGTTTTGATGTGTGGCCTTTATTATGTTGACATATGTTCCCTCTAAACCCACTTTGTTGAGAGAATTTTTGTTTTTCCCTTTTTGGGGGGGGGTGGAGACCAGGGATGGGGGAGGGGAAGAGGGAGAGAGAGAATCTTAGGTAGAGAGAATCTTAGGGAGAGAATCTCCACGCTAGGTGTGGGGACAGATGCAGGGCTCCATCTCACAACCCTGAGATCATGACCTGAGCGGAAATCAAGAGTCAGACCCTTAACCGATTGAGCCACCCAGACACCCATGTTTTTCTTTTTTCTTTTTTTTTCCTTAAAGATTTTACTTATTATTTGAGAGAGACATAGTGAGAGACAGCACAAGGAGGGGCACAAGCAGGGGGAGCAGCAGGCAGAGGGAGAAGCAGGCTCCCCGCTGAGCATGGAGCCCCATGCGGGTCTCGATTCCAGGACCCTGGGATCACGACCTGAGCAGAAGGCAGACCCTTAACTGACTGAGCCAGCCGGACACCCATGTTTTTCTTTTCTAATATATGCAAATAAGTCTATAAATTTCTGTGACTTCTTTAATTGTATCCCACAAATGTTGATATGTTGCATTTTCATTATCATACAGTTCAAAATATTTTTTCTTTTTTTTTTTTTTTTTAAGATTTTATTTATTTATTTGACAGAGATAGAGACAGCCAGCGAGAGAGGGAACACAAGCAGGGGGAGTGGGAGAGGAAGAAGCAGGCTCATAGTGGAGGAGCCTGATGTGGGGCTCGATCCCAGAACGCTGGGATCATGCCCTGAGCCGAAGGCAGACGCTTAACCGCTGTGCCGCCCAGGCGCCCCCAAAATATTTTCTAATTTCTATTTCTTCTTTGACCAGTTGTTTGGGGATTTTCTAGGTATCTTCTTATTTTTGATTTCTAGCTTGATTCCACTATGGTCAGAGAATATATTCTGAATGATTTCAGTCCTTTAAGATGTGTTAAAAACTTGCCGGGCGCCTGGTTGGCTTAGTCGGTTAAGCATCTGCCTTCTACTCAGGTCATGATCTCAGGGTCCTAAGATGGAGCCCTTGGTGTTGGGCTTCCTGCTCAGCAGGGAGTCTGTTTCTCCCTCTCCCTCTGCCCCTACCCCCGCTCATGCTAGCTGTCTCTCAAATAAATGAATAAAATCTTTAAAAAAAAATGTGTTAAGAACTTGCTTTATGTCAATTTTGACTAATACTACACGTGCACTTAAAATGCTGGGCATTCTGTTGCTGTTGGTGTATGTTCTACAGAGGTCAGTCAGGAGACTTGTTATTCTGTTCAGATTCCCCATATTCTTACTGTTTGCTAATTTTTTGTTCTTTTTGTTCTCTCAGTTACTCTGAGGCATGTATTAAAGTCCCCCCTTGTGATTGTGGATTTGTCTAGTTCTCTTATGATTGTCAATTTTTGCTTTATTACTTTGAAAATGTTACTAGGTGCATACAAATTAAAATATTTGTATCATCCTTTAGAATTGATCATTTTATCATTCTGAAATGTTTTTCTATCTCTAGTAACATTTCTTCCCTTAAATTCTTTATATTTAATACAGCTATGCCAGCTCTTTTTTGGTGAGGGTATACCTCGTATTTCTCTTCCTATTTGGGGAAATCAATGAATCAATTAATTAAACCCCATCATTTAAGATGTGTCTCTTTAGGCGGCATGTAGTTTTTTTCTATCAAGTCTGCCAAACTAGGGGCACCTGGGTGGCTCAGTCGTTAAGCGTCTGTCTTCGGCTCAGGGCGTGATCCCAGAGTTCTCGGATCGGGCCCCACATCAGGCTCCTCTGCTGGAAGCCTGCTTCTTCCTCTCCCACTCCCCCTGCATGTGTTCCCTCTCTTGCTGGCTATCTGTCAAATAAATAAAATCTTAAAAAAAAAAAAGTCTGCCAAACTAAGTTTTGTAATTGGTGTATTTAGGGCATTTACATGTAATGGGATTATTAATACATTTGGATTTGTATCTGTTGTCTGGTTTCTGTTCGTCTTGGCTGGTTTTTTGTTTTTTTTTTACCTTTTTATCTCTCTGTCTTCTTTTAGAATTAAGTGTATTTATTATTCCATTTCCTCCTTCTATTGTCTTGTATGTATTTTACTATTTTTTTTTAGTGGTTATCTTATAATAATTTGATCTTTGAATTATTACTGTCTAAAACGAAGTAATACTGGGGCAACCAGCTGGCTCAGTCACCGGAGCATATGACTCTTAATCTTGGGGTCGTGGGTTCAAGTCCCACGTTGGGGATAGAGCTTACTTAAAAAAACAAAACAAAGTCATACTTTTGCCTAGTATCAGAAAGTGCTTTGCCTTAGAACACTTTAAGTCCATTTATTCCCCTCCACGTTTTGTGATATTACTATTACACATGCTAATTCTGTGTATATTTTAGACTCCACAAGATATTAGTATTATTTTGTTCAGTCAATACACATTTCTATTTACTCACATTAAACTTTGTTTCTCTCCTTTTGTTTTTGTCTTAGGATGATTTTTCTTCTACCTGCAAACCCCTCTCTATATACATACACACATATATGTGACCTATATATAGCACTTCAGTCAAGATAAAGGGTATTTCCATCTCCCAGAAATTTCCCTTGTTTCTCTATGCAGTCAGTTTCTCCTGTCTTCCGACCCCTCTACCCTAGGAAACCACTGCTCTGATTTCAGGGTCAGATTTCTAGACTTATATTAATGGAATCACATATCATGTACTCTTTGGAGTCTGGTTTCTCTTATGCAGCATAATATCTGTGATATTCATGGAGCATTTCATTCATATTACTGAATAGTGCTCTACTGTATGAATGTACCCCAATTTTTTGATCTACAGTTAGTCCATGAATAAATGGACTTAAAGTGTTCTAAGGCAAAGCACTTTCTGATACTAGGCAAAAGTATGACTTTGTTTTGTTTTTTTAAGTAAGCTCTATCCCCAACGTGGGACTTGAACCCACAACCCCGAGATTAAGAGTGATATGCTCCGGTGACTGTGATCTACAATTTTTTGATCACCTACAGTTGGCCTCTGTGGAAGTCCCAAGCTACTGTATCACAGCTAGAACTAGAAGAAACTTGTTTAAGAAAAACCAAACACAAAATTGTCAGAACCTCTGAATCTTTTCAGGAGGCAGGTTTCTAGGATGGGAAGTTACTAAATTGAACTTTTCACAGGCTCTTGATACATACTCTGAAATGAGTTCCCAGATGGTCTCCACCAGGATACATCCCTGCCCACAGTGTACGGAAGTCCCTGTCTCACTGTACTATCAATAGCATTTTTGACAAAAATGCTTTGACAAAAAATCGTTCTTATTTTTAGTCTTTTCCAGCGTGCAAAGCTTGAATTTATCTAGTCATTGAAAGGAATTGTACGCTGACTATAAACCAGTGGGTCCCATACTTATTTCCTTTCTGAGTTCACAGAACTGTCCGTGATCTCTCCTCTTTACCTGCCTCACTGACTTTCTGAGAAACCAATCTGAAGAGCCAGTTCAGAGTCCTTCCTGGCATCAGTCTTTTATTTATTTATTTATGTATTTATTTATTTTCTCTGTGCAGTTTTTTATTTTATTTTTATTTTTTATTTTAATGTATTTTTATTATATGTTAGTCACCGTACAGTACATCCCTGGTTTCTGATGTAGAGCTCGATGCTTCATTACTTGCGTACAACACCCAGTGCACCATGCAATACGTGCCCTCCTTACTACCCATCACCAGTCTATCCCATTCCCCCACCCCTCTCCCATCTGAGGCCCTCAGTTTGTTTCTCAGAGTCCATAGTCTCTCATGCTTCATTCCCCTTCTGATTACCCCCCCTTTCTTTATCCCTTTCTTCTCCTACCGATCTTCCTAGTTCTTATGTTCCATAGATGAGAGAAATCATATGATAGTTGTCTTTCTCTGCTTGACTTATTTCACTTAGCATTATCTCCTCCAGTGCCGTCCATGTTGTAGCAAATGTTGAGAATTTGTTCTTTTTGATGGCTGAGTAATATTCCATTGTATATATGGACCACAACTTCTTAATCCAGTCATCTGTTGAAGGGCATCTCGGTTCCTTCCACGCTTTGGCTACTGTAGACAATGCTGCTATGAACATTGGGGTGCACATGGCTCTTCTCTTCACTACGTCTCTATCTTTGGGGTAAACACCCAGTAGTGCAATGGCTGGGTCATAGGGTGGCTCAATTTTTAACTTTTTAAGGGACCTCCACACTGTTTTCCAGAGTGGCTGTACCAACCTGCATTCCCACCAACAATGTAGGAGGGATCTCCTTTCTCCACATCCTCTCCAACAATTGTGGTTTCTTGCCTTGTCTATTTTTGCCATTCTAACTGGCATAAGGTGGTATCTCAGTGTGGTTTTGATTTGAATTTCCCTGATGGCTAATGATTTTGAACATTTTTTCATGTGTCTGTTAGCCATTTGTATGTCTTCATTGGAGAAGTGTCTGTTCATATCTTCTGCCTAATTTTTGATTTGTTTATTTGTTTCTCGTGTGTTGAGTTTGAGAAGTTCTTTGTAGATCTTGGATACCAGTCTTTTATCTGTAGTATCATTTGCAAATATATTCTCCCATTCCCTGGGCTGCCTCTTAGTTTTTTTTTTGACTATTCCTTGGCTGTGCAGAAGCTTTTTATCTTGAAGTCCCACAAGTTCATTTTATCTTTTGTTTCTCTTGCTTTTGGAGATGTGTCATGAAAAAGATTGCTTTGGCTGATGCCGTATAGGTTGCTGCCTATGTTCTCCTCTAGGATTTTGATGGATTCCTATCTCACAGTGAGCTCTTTCATCCATTTGGAGTTTATCTTTGTGTATGGTGTGAGAGAGTGGTCAAGTTTCATTCTTTTGCATGTAGCTGCCCAATTTTCCCAGCACCACTTATTGAAGAGACCATCTTTATTCCACTGGATGTTTTTTCCTGCTTTGTCAAAGATTAGTTGCCCAAAGAGCTGAGGGTCCATTTCTGGGTTCTCTATTCTGTTCCATTGGTCTATGTGCCTGTTTTTGTGCCAGTACCATGCTGTCTTTGTGATCACAGCTCGAAATCCGGCATTGTGATGCCCCCAGCTTTGTTTTTCCTTTTCAACAGTTCCTTGGCGATTCGGGGCCTTTTCTGGTTCCATACAAATTTAAGGACTGTTTGTTCCAATTCTTTGAAAAATGTCATCGGTATTTTGATCGGGATAGCATTGAAAGTGTAGATTGCTCTGGGTAGCATGGACATTTTAACTATGTTAATTCTTCTGATCCATGAGCATGGAATATTTTTCCATCTTTTTGTGTCTTCCTCAATGTCTTTCAAGAGTGATTTATAGTTTCTAGAATATAGGTCCTTTACGTCTCTGGTTAAGTTAATTCCAAGGTAACGTATGGTTTTTGGTGCTATTGTAAATGGGATGGATTCCCTAATTTCTCTTTCTTCAGTCTCATTATTCGTGTATAGAAATGCAACTGATTTCTGAGCATTGATTTTGTATCCCGCCACATTACTGAATTGCTCTATAACTTCTAATAGTTTGGGTGTGGATTCTTTTGGGTTTTCCATATAGAGTATCATGTCATCTGCGAAGAGAGACATTTTGACTTCTTCTTTGCCGATTTGGATACCTTTTTGTTGTCTGATTGCTGTTGCAAGGACTTCTAGTACTATGTTGAATAATAGTGGCGAGAGTGGGCATTCTTGTCGTGTTCCTGATCTTAAGGGAAAGGCTTCCAGCTTTTCCCCATTGAGAATAATATTTGCTGTAGGCTTTTCATAGATGGCTTTTATGAGATTGAGAAATGTACCCTCTACTCCTACACTCTGAAGGGTTTTAATCAGGAAAGGATGCTGTATTTTGTCAAATGCTTTTTCGGCATCGATTGAGAGGATCATATGGTTCCTGAGTCTTTTCTTGTTGATATGATGTATCACGCTGATTGATTTGTGAATATTGAACCACGCTTGCATCCCAGGTATGAATCCCACTTGATCGTGATGGATAATCCTTTTAATGTACTGTTGGATTCTATTAGCCAGGATCTTGTTGAGGATTTTTGTGTCCATATTCATTAGGGAAATCGGTCTGTAATTCTCCTTTTTGATGGGGTCTTTGCCTGGTTTGGGGATCAAGGTAATATTGGCCTCATAGAATGAGTTTGGTAGCTTTCCTTCTGTTTCTATTTTTTGAAATAGCTTTAGGAGAATAGGTACTATTTCTTCTTTGAATGTTTGGTAGAATTTCCCAGGAAAACTGTCCGGGCCTGAAGTTTTGTTTTTTGGAAGGTTGTTTATCACTGACTCAATCTCTTCATAATTAATTGGCCTGTTTAAAAAATCAATTTCTTCCTGTTTCAGTCTTGGTAGTTTATAGGTTTCCAGGAAGGCCTCCATCTCTTCCAGATTGCTTAATTTATTGGCATATAGCTGTTGATAAAAGTTTCTAATAATCCTTCCTATTTCATTGGTGTTGGTCGTGACCTCTCCTTTTTCATTCATAATTTTATTAATTTGGGTCCTTTATTCTTTTGGATAAGTCTTGCCAGCGGTTTGTCAATTTTATTAATTCTCTCAAAGAACCAGCTTCTAGTCCTGTTGATCTGCTCTACTGTACTTCTGGTTTTTAATTCATTGATTTCTGCTCTAATCTTGGTCAACTGCTTCCTCGTGCGTGGATTAGGCCTGTCCCTCTGTTGCTGTTCCAGCTTCTTGAGGTGAGAATATAAAAACTGCATTTTAGATTTTTCTATTCTTTTGAGTGAGGCTTGGATGGCTATGTATTTCCCCCTTAGGATTGCCTTTGCAGTATCCCATAGATTTTGGACCATTGTGTTTTCATTCTCGTTGGCCTCCATAAATTGTTTAAATTGATTTTTGATTTCCTGGTTTATTTAGTCATTCCTGAGCAGGATGGTTCTTAGTCTCCAGTGTTTGAGTTTCTTCCAAATTTTTCCTTGTGGTTGAGTTCCAATTTCAGAGCGTTGTGGTCTGAGAATATGCAGGGGATAATTTCAGTCTTTTGGTATCGGTTGAGACCTGTTTTGTGTCCCAGAACATCGTCTATTCTTGAGAATGTTCCATGGGCATTAGAATAGAATGAGTATTCTTTGGTTCTGGGGTGTAGTGTTCTATATATATCTATGAGGTCCAACTCGTTGAGTATGGCATTCAAAGCTCTTGTTTCTATGTTGGTTTTCTGCTCCGGTGCTCTGTCTATTGCTGATAGTGGAGTGTTGAGGTCCCCTACTATTAATGTATTTTTATCTACATGTCTCTTTATTCTGGTTAAGAGTTGGCTTGTGTATCTTGCTGCTCCCCTGTTGGGGGCATATATATTTATAATTGTCATAGCCACTTGTTGGATACATCCTTTAAGAATAATATAGTGCCCTTCTGTGTCTCTAACTGTAGTCTTTAGTTTAAAATCCAATCTGTCTGATGTGAGAATTGCTACCCCAGCTTTCTTTTGGGGTCCATTGGCGTGAAAAATGGTATTCCATCCCTTTACTTTCAGTCTGAATGTATCTTTAGGTTCAAAATGAGTCTCTTGTAGACAGCAAATGGATGGGTCATGTCTTTTTATCCAGTCTGCAACCCTGTGGCGTTTTATGGGAGAATTTAGGCCATTTACATTGAGACTGATTACTGAGAGATATGATTTTAATGATGCCATGTTGCCAGTAAAGTCTTTGTTTCTATAGATTGTGACTTTCTGTTCTGTATCACTCTTGGGGCCTTTTTACTTTTATAGAACCCCCCTTAATATCTCCTGTAGGGCTGGTTTTGTGGTTACGAAATTGGTCAATGACTGGCGATTCTGGAAGGTCTTTATTTCTCCATCCATTTTGAATGACAGCCTTGCTGGATAGAGGATCCTTGGCTGCATGTTTTTCTCTGAAAGAGCTTTAAAAATGCCCCCCCAACCCTTTCTGTCATTCCAGGTCTGTGTAGACAGGTCTGACGTAATTCTGATACCTTTGCCTTGGTACGTGAGAAATTTCTTTGCCCTGGCCGCTTTCAATACTGTATCCTTGGATCTAATATTTGCGAATTGCACTATGACGTGACGTGGCGTAGGTTTGTCATGGTTGAGCTTGGGAGGGGTCCTCTCTGCCTCTTGAACACGAATGTTTGTTTCCCTCACTAGATTAGGGAAGTTTTCAGCTACAATTTGTTCAAATATCTCTTCTAGACCTCTGTTTTTCTCCACCCCCTCGGGGATGCCAATGATTCTGATATTGGAACGTTTCATTGAGTCAGTAATCTCCCGTAACCTACATTCCTGTGCATGTATTTTTTTGAGTCCAGATTCTATTTTAGTTTTTTCTTCTACTAACCCATCCTCCAATTTGCTGATTCGTTCTTCTGCCTCATTCACCCTGGCCATCAGAGCCTCTAGTTTTGACTGCATTTGGCTCATAGAATTTTTAATTTCTGCCAGATTCGCTCTCATTTCTGCCCTTAGAGATTCTATATTCTCATTGACATTTTTGTTATTTTTTTTAAGTTTACACATCACCTTGACCATTGTTACTCTGAATTCCATTTCTGATAATTTGGTTATATCCATATCCATTAGTTCTGTGGCAGAGGCCACAGACTCATTGTCTTTTCTTTGCTGGCGGGGGGGACTTCTTCTCGTCATTCTGATGAGGAGAGGTTGCGGGGGTGTCCAGAGCCCAAATTATTGACCGGGACCCAGGCCGTGCGCCCTTGTTTTATAGGGATCTTAGGGATGTGGGCTTCTTGATTTTTCCACCTGCCTTCTGGAGGAGGGGCCTGTCACACCGATACTCAGGCAACCCTGTTTGGGTAGAGTCTCTGTGTCCCCTGTGAGGGGGGATGGGGATGGGCACACTGTGAGCCGGTGTTTCCAGGCTTTTGTTCTCTGGCAGCTTTCCCTGGTGGTTTGCTGTGCCTCTTCTGAGAGTCAGAGCTGCAGTGGCCGAATCTCAGCCTCTATCTCAGAACAGAGGGATCGCGGACCATTCTCCACTGATGTTCTGGCCACTTTCACTCTGCTTCTGTTGGTGCTGCTCAACCCTGCAGCGTCCCGGGATGTGCGCCCCACACCCGGTGTCCCTGCCCTCACTTCCAGGGCCAGCGCGTCTCTGTCCTTTGTGTTTCTAACACCGCCAGCTGCCAGCCACCCTGCACGCTCTGGAGCTCCCGGTCTCAGTCTGGTTCCAGTGAGCGCACCAGAGCTCCGGTTTTCAGTCTGGTGGCGCGCGCACCCGGCTCACGGTCTCAGTCTGCTGTTTTGCGGGTGCCGTCCGCGAGCCCCGCCCGCTCTCCTGTGCAGGTGGCTACTGCTTCCCGGCGCCCGAGCGCGGAGTCTCCCTCCCCCTTCCGTTTATCTTCCGATATCTGTGCGCGGTTTCACGGCTCCCCGCTTCGTACCTCAATACTCAGCACTGGAGATGTTCATTTGTAGAGATCCAGATGTATCTTCCTGCGTCTCAGGCTGGTTCCATGGATGTTCAGGCTGGTCTGGTACTTATCCAGCTCGACTCGGGGGACCGGCTGAAAAAGGGTTCCCCTACTCCTCCGCCATCTTAACTCCCTCCTGGCATCAGTCTTTTAGATGGCAGGGGGGATGGGGCAGGAGCTCCGATGTCTTCCTACCCCGGCTTCCAGTGGGGCTCTAAAGCTACACTGTCCCGTGCAGTAGCCACTGGCCACGGGTGGCTGTTGAGCCCTTGATGTGTGGCTGGTCCATGTTGGGAGGGGCTGTGAGTGTAAAATGCACACTGATTTCAGAGCCCTCATACGAGAGAAATGAATGGAAGATGTTTCATTCTATATTGATTACGTATTGAAATAAGGTAGTTAGTATATTGGGTTAAACGGAACATTAGGAAAATTAATTTCATTTCTTTTTACTTTTAACGTGGCTACTAGAAAATCTTAGATTACACACATGGCTTGCATTTTATTTCTATTCAACAATCTACAGTGTTCTATAGCCTTACAGAGTTTCTCTCTCCTGTCTCTACTTCATTTTCCCTTTGAATGCCTGCCCTCTCGCTTTGTTTTCTTCAGAGAAGCTTCCCTTAGCCTTTCTCGGAGGCTCTGCAGACTTTATATTTAGTTCAGAAGATCAGATTGCAAGATGGGACCTAGGCACAGATCTCTATAAGGAGCCTAAGGCAGTGGATTGACCCTGGGGTTCTGTTACCTGGGAACTAAACCTCTCTGAGGGCAGATCAGAAAGCCGGGAAAAAAGAGGACGCATTGGGGGTACCATCTAACCCCTCAGTTCCCAAGGGGCTCCCTGCCCACCAATAGGCTCTACCCCCACTTGCCTTTGTCTCAAGAGATGGCTTTAGGTGGTAGACCAGCCCTCCCCTGATCTTTTCTCCTTCATTTCTCTGCTTCATCTTCCTCTTTTATTCTGCGATTGGTCTTGTTTTCTGGCCATCTCCATTGGCATAATGGATATTTTTGGTTGTTCCCTGGCCTTTCCTCACCGGGATCTCCACCTTCAGTCCTCTCTGCTCTACACCACTGCCCAGGGGGGGAACCCCAGCCATCGGAGCAGATTCAGCTCACCAAACCTGATTCCGGCCCAACCTTGGTCTTCTGTTTGCCTGGATGTGACAACTTGACCGTCTTCACTAGCCAGACCCACCTTTTACCAGGTGAAGACCATAATGGATCCCCTATCAGGGCCGGGAGATCCCTGGCTCTGTTTGGTAGTAACCAGATGCCCATGAAGTGAATTTCTCTGCGGTGCCCCAGGTTATAGATTTGGTCTACCCTTGAATTCTGTTTCCCAGGGCAGGTTCAGCTTTCTGTTTCCTCTTGCACCATCTACGCCTTAAGTTCTCGCTGAATTGCGCTAATTCCGCAAATCTGATTAAATCTCAAACCAGGGCTTCGAAAATGAGAGAACCACAGCCTCCTTGCCAGCTGGCTGACACGTGATTTGTTGCTTGGCTTAGGTGGCCGTAAATCAGGAGACTGAAGTTTCTGCCTCGGATAGCAAGAGGGGGAGACGTCTGTGGGGTCAGTGCGGGCAGGCTGAGGGGAGAAATCACTGGTTTTGTGGGACTCCCAGGCTTGGAAGAGACAAGAGCTGTGAGTAAAACAGGACGGACGTGGATTAGGTTCGAACAGATGAAATGTAACACCCATTCCGGGCCTTCTTCTGGCACAGCAGCCGTGTCTGCAAAACACTGACCCATGAAGTAGACAGGCCCTTCCCCTCCAGTTCTTGCAGATGAAGGATCAGCGTAAAGAAGGTTGCAGTTTTGTGCTACTCTGTCTTTAACACCCTCAAATGCTTCTGCGAGGACACGGGCCTCAGACCTCGGACCTTTCCAGGCAGCACTGTTGAGGTGCAATACAATAGCCTGGGTTTATTTCCAGCGAATTTATTTTTGCGTTACTTTTTTATTTCTGGGAGATGATAGTTTTCATTTATAATGCTGATCTAAGGTTTCCTTTAAAATTAACCTGAGTTTTAAAATAGTCAATTTTCGGGGATTAGGGTGTGCACGTGCCGTGACGAGCACGGGTATCATACGGAAGTGTCGAATCACGGTAGTGTCCACGTGAAACATCACACTGTGTGTTAACTATACTGGAACTGCAACGAATGAAAAACAAAAAAATAAAACAGTCCCTCTAAAGCACTAAGTTAAGCAAATAAAGTATAGGTAGGACTCAATTATGGCCAAAAAAGATATACTTCTAAGTGAATATGTCGCCCAAATGACATTTAGAAAACATTGTCCTGAAGGAAGAAGGTACAGAGAGGACTCCAACGTCCTAGAGTTTTGGATTTAAACTATCCCGTCATCAATTTCATTTGTTCATTCACCATTCATTACGATAGTATTTTTAAAGAAACTTGTCTTTTTTTTTTTTTTTTGCAAATTCCAGAAAGAAATTGGAGATTGAAGATTTCCCAAGAGACAGTTGTTTTAAAATATTTTGATTCACTTCAAAGAATAATACTGGAAACTTAAAAAGGTATCATTAACCCCTAATTTTAATTTGATATTATCCACTGGTATCCCTTCAGAGAACAGTTTTCTTAAGTTGTGGTTCCTAAAATAGATCAGAAAGGAACTTTCAGGGATGGAAATGACTGGTTAGTTACTACTGTATTAGACATATGCTTGCCTCTTGGATGTTAACTCAGCCTTTTCCACTGTGGTCAGTTGTATGTCCCGCTTCACTCCACACATGGCCATTTTTCCTCCTTCATTCCCCAGGGTGCTTGGTAAAAGGCAAACTTTGCTGGAGGTGTGAGGATAGCTGGAGCAGGGGTGCGGGAAGGCCACGGCACAACCCGGAATGGGCAACAGTGATGGAAACGTCCCTGTTCCCAGGTTCCTGGGCTCTGGCTACCATAGGAGACTTCATGCTGGCTTTCTCCCTCCTCAGGCCATTTTGGGCTCAGACCCTCTCTCCCATCAACCGTCAACGCCCCCCAACCATGGTTCCTCTGCTTCTAATTCTGGATGCTCCCAATTCCTTTTTACAGAAAATAATACACCTTTTATCTGTATCCCAGGCTGGGATTGAGGCACACTTTTCTTATTATTTAAAAGATAATAAAGAAGTTTTGCTAAACAAAAGGGTTGTCTACCTCTGGTCACCCTCTCTAGGCATGTAACCCACAAGCAGAAACAATTCAATTATGATTTTTTCCTTTAATGTATCTCAGATCACCATCTTTTAAAAAATTTTTTAATTTTTTTCTTTTTAAAAGAGTGTGTGTGGGCACACGTGAGCAGGGGGAGGGGCAGAGGGAGAGGGAGAGAGAGAATCTCAAGCAGGCTGTTGCAAGCGCAGAGCCCGAAGTGGGGCTCGATCTCACAACTGCGAGATCATGACCTGAGCCAAAGTCAGGAGTCACGTGCTTAACCGACTGAGCCACCGAGGCACCCCTCAGATCACCATCTTAAGCATGACTCCTCTGCCTTGAAGTACAGAAATTCCAGGACCAACGAGGAGGGGAGGGATCTTTCCCATGGCTTTTGCTTCACTGGTGACTTGGTTTGTCTCTTCAGGGGCGGCACTGAGAGAGAGGCGGGCGTCGTGGATCCTGATTGCCCTTCTGCCAGGAAGACGCATGTAGCCGAAGATGAATTTGGACAAAGTAGCCGCTTGCTCCTTTAGCCATGGAAAAGCAGGGCCACCGTGAGATGGGAATGATCCCATCAGAGCCTCACTCCCACGTTAAATTGTTGAAAATCAACCGGGAACTTCTGGTCACTCACATCCGCAACACTCAGTGTCTGGTGGACAACTTGCTGAAGAACGACTACTTCACTTCTGAAGATGCAGAGATCGTGTGTGCCTGCCCCACGCAGCCCGATAAGGTGCTGGTGACAGGGGCTGGCCTTGGCGGGCTGTGTGTCTTGGTCGGCGGAAGGGGCTTCTCCCATTGACCTGAGTGAGGACCTCTGGGCATTTAGTACATTGGCGGGATTTCCCGTTGGGGTCATTTATAGAACAGAAACACTTGAGTTATCAGCTTATGACACGATTCCGTATTTTACTTCTGTGTTCGTGTGGAGAGCAGACTCCGCTTACCTCTCCGCTCTCCTTGCTTAAGTGTATTGCTTCCCAAACCAGTTGTTTTCACTTTTTTTTTTTTTTTAAGATTTAATTTATTTTTTTGACAGAGACAGCCAGTGAGAGAGGGAACACAAGCAGGGGGAGTGGGAGAGGAAGAAGCAGGCTCCTAGCGGAGGAGCCTGATGTGGGGCTCAATCCCAGAACGCCGGGATCACGCCCTGAGCCGAAGGCAGACGCTTAACGGCTGTGCCACCCAGGCGCCCCCAAACCAGTTGTTTTCAAATCCACTTTTGATTAGGAGGAGGGAAAACGAAAATGACCATTAAACACTAGCAGTGGTGTTCATTCAGTGACTTTAAACTCCAGAGAGCTGCTCACTGCTGGGTGAGACTCTGAGGACGGCCTTGCCTCTGGTTTGGGAGCAAACGCATCCCAGGCTGGGTCCGCAGTAAAGACTTCTCCACACTCCACCATGGGAAGTCTAAACAGCCCTTAGTTTCCTTTCAGCTTTGTGTCATCTCCCGAAAAATAGAATTGGCAAGACCCAAAACTCTTTGGTTGGGGGGGGTGACAGAACTTGTTTGTAATGTGATCCTGCCGGGCTCTGGGGAGACCAGAGGGTTTCTTGGGGGCAAGTACAGTAGCTGACTATGTGTGATTTTTTTTTTTCCCCCCGGCATTTTTAATAATACAACAAGCCTTTTTTAGGGTATAATTTACATGGGGAGCTGTTAGCCCCTTGTGTGGCCCAGCACCCACCTCATTCTGCTTGTGCAGTCATTCTGTCCCAGCAACACTCATTCTGGTCAGCAGTAGTGTTAGCTTAGAGGGACAGGAGACAAAGGGAGAATTCCAGGGGTGGGCACACCTCTCGTTTGTGAGTCTCGCCTTTTTACTTTAAGGTTTATGGAAGCCTCCTGGCTTTTTAGAGCTGTGTGCCTTAATTCCTTACTAAGGGGGGGTCCCTTTCACAGATTCTAGGCCTTCAACAGGTAGCATCTCACCCGGCTGGGTGGACGATCAAGCTTGAGGCTGTGGTAGGAGCTTGGAGCCCTGCGTGTGGGCCTCTCTGGTAGGAGGACTCCCCAAGCACCAGCTCACCCCCTCATGCTTGTGCCTCCACCAGGTCCGCAAAATTCTGGACCTGGTACAGAGCAAGGGCGAGGAGGTGGCCGAGTTCCTCCTCTACGTTCTCCAGCAGCTCGCAGATGCTTATGTGGATCTCAGGCCTTGGCTGTCGGAGACTGGCTTCTTGCCGTCAGAGCTCATTCAAAGCAGAGTTGTCGTCAACACCGACCCAGGTATGAGTCCGCCCCGGGGAGGACTGCAGACACCAAGCAAAGCCCTGGGGTTTGGAAATGCTGTGGCGTGTGGTCTCAGCAGGGTATGAACGGGGGGGGGGGGGTGGTCCACCACAGTCGGCCCAGGTGCTGTGTTCCCCGTCATCCGAGTGCTGCCCGGGGACTGTGGCTGAGCTGACCACATGTAGCTGGTCTGACTTACAGTGAGGTCTGTGGAAGTGTGGGAATGGCCTCTCTTCTGGCTTCTTGCTTGCTTCCCATTCGGACACATATAGACATTTTAATGGTCACGCAAATTCAAGGGTGCATTTTTTTTCCTTTTAAAAATCTTTCCAAATTTTATCCTAAGCAAAGTATTCTTCTATCAGCCCTAGTGGCCAGTCCTGATTTCCAAAGCCTAGTGGGACTGCATTAGCTAATCAATTCGTTCAACAAGTAGTGATGGTGTCCCCACTGTGCCAAGACATTGTTCTGGATGCCAGGAGTATGATGGGGAGCAGACCAGATATGGTTCTGGCTCTGAGAGCTTGGAGGCCAGTGCAGGAGGCCCAACTGTAAGTGGTCACACGAATGTGTGATTGCACGTGGTGACAAGGACGAGAGGAGTTCAGGCTACCGTGAGCGCATGTAATCAGGGCCATGATCTGGACTGGGCCCCGGGGAGCTTTTCTGTGCCCGTGTGCCCTCTAGCTTCAGACACTTGCTGGCAGTGTACCAGCACCAAGATCCCCAACTCTGCTGTCTAAAGAATCCAGTGTGACCTTGAACACAGAAACAGAGGACAGTGTCCCAGACCAGCAGGGGTGTGTTTGGGGGAAACCAGGCCAGCCAGCAGGGTCAGGGCCCAGCTGTTCTGTGGCTGCTGTTAGCTTCTTACTCTTCCTGCTCCTTCCCACTTCGTTCTGCCTCCTTCCCCAGGAGCAAAGGAAAATGTTCCTGCCTGTGATCATTCTTTCAAAAGAGGTCTCCACTGGTTTCTTTCTTTTAAAGATTTATTGATTTATTTATTTGACAGAGACAGCACAGGCAGGGGGAGCTGTAGGCAGAAGGAGAGAAGGAGGGAGAAGCAGACTCCCCGGTGAGATGAGAAGGGAGCCCAATGCGGGGCTCGATCCCAAGACCCCGGGATCATGACCTGAGCCGAAGGCAGACCCTTAACCAACTGAGCCACCCAGGCACCCCTCCCCTGGTTTCTTTAGCCAACTACTTCAGTAACTTTTAAAGTATAAGTCACTCTACAGAGCCAGATGTGAAAGACCACATATTGTGTGATTCTATTTATACGAAATGTCCAGAAAAGGCAAATTAATAGAGACAGAAACAGACTGGCAGTTGCCTAGGGCCGGGGGCAGAGATTGGCTAGAAGTGGGCTTACGATAGAGAGGTTTTAGAACCGGGTTGTAGTGATGTTTGCATAACTCCATAAATTTACTAACAATCATTGAGTAGTACACAATGCCTGTTGTAAAAAATGTGAATTTATGGTATGTAAATTATGCCTTATTAAAGATGTAAGAGATAAAATTCACAAATTTTGAGCAATCAAGTTGGACTCAGTTGATGGGAAAAAGTTATAGATGAATCTGGAAATGGGCATGTGTGTCTCACTTATGTTAACAAAATTACAGTGAAAATCCCAGAAGTATTTTAAGGGAATTTATGGAACCTCTTGTGTGGGGAAGGACCACCTCCCTCTCAGAGTAAGCCCATCTCTAGCTCAGGTTTGCCGAGCTCCAGGCCCATGTTGCATGTTGCCGTGTCTGCTCCCCGGCGGGCAGGTGCTTAGTCAGTGGCCCCCAGGTCTCGGCGGGGGCCCTGGGGCTGCTGTGCGCTACGTCGTTGAACAGGGTAGTTTTTATCTTTGTTTACGCTTTTTGTGCTTTGGCGCAGCTCATTTGTAATCTAGATTATTGTCGAATGTTGTGTCTTCTCCCTGAAAGTTTTGGCATTTATTTATTTATTTTTTTAAAGATTTCGTTTATTTGACAGCCAGCGAGAGAGGGAACACAAGCAGGGGGAGTGGGAGAAGAAGAAGCAGGCTCCCAGCGGAGGAGCCTGATGTGGGGCTCGATCCCAGAACTCTGGGATCACGCCCTGAGCCGAAGGCAGATGCTTAACGACTGAGCCACCCAGGCGCCCCAAGTTTTGGCATTTAGTTTGGGGACTTCCCGTTGTTTTTGGAGCAGGGCGACAAGCGAAAGAAAGGCTAGGGCAGTTTCTTCCCCAGCAACCCAATTTTCCAGTGCCTGGCCAGCTCAGTCCCCGGCGCCTGCGGCTTCTGATCTGGGGGTTGGGGAGCTCCAGCTCCACGTTGGGTGTAGAGAGACCTTAACTAAATACAAACACTTTAAAAAAAAAAAAGCGTTTCATGGGGAACTGGCTGTCTCCCTGCCCCCCCCCCCCCCATCCAGTGAGCAGGTACACGGAGAAGCTGCGACAGCAACTGGGCCGTGACTCCAAGTTCGTGCTGTGCTACGCCCAGAAGGAGGAGCTGCTGCTGGAGGAGATGTACACCGACACCATCGCCGAGCTGGTGGGCTTCCAGAACGAGAGCCTCGGCCCGCTGGGCAGCCTGGCCTGCCTCCTGGACCACTCCACGGGCGTCCTCAGCGAGCAGGGCGAGACCGTCTTCATCTGCGGGGACGCGGGCGTGGGCAAGTCTGTGCTGCTGCAGCGGCTGCAGAGCCAGTGGGCCGCGGGGCGGCTGGAGGCCGAGTTCAAGTTCTTCTTCTGCTTCCGCTGCCGGGTGTTCAGCTGCTTCAAGGAGGGCGACATGCTGCGCCTGCAGGACCTGCTCTTCAAGCATTACTGCTACCCGGAGCAGGACCCCGACGAGGTGTTCACCTTCCTGCTGCGCTTCCCCCAGACGGCCCTCTTCACCTTCGACGGCCTGGACGAGCTGCACTCGGACTTCGACCTGAGCGGCGCGCCGGACACCTGCTCCCCCTGGGAGCCCGCCCACCCCCTGGTCCTGCTGGCCAACCTGCTCAATGGGAAGCTGCTCAAGGGGGCCGGCAAGCTGCTCACGGCCCGCACGGGCATCGAGATCCCGCGCCAGTTCCTCCGCAAGAAGGTGCTCCTGCGGGGCTTCTCCCCCAGCCACCTGCACACTTACGCGCGGAGGATGTTCCCCGACCGCGCCGTGCAGGAGCGCCTGCTGGCCCAGCTGGAGGCCAGCCCCAGCCTCTGCAGCCTGTGCGCCGTGCCCCTCTTCTGCTGGATCATCTTCCGCTGCTTCCAGCACTTCCACAGCGTTTGGGAGGGCTCTGCGCAGCTGCCCGACTGCACGGTGACCCTGACCGATGTCTTCCTGCTGGTCACCGAGGTCCACCTGAACAGGACGCAGCCCACCAGCCTGGTGCAGCGGAACACGCGCAGCCGGACCGAGACATTCCGCGCCGGCCGCGGCACTTTGCGCTCGTTGGGGCAGGTGGCCCACTGGGGCATGGAGAAGAACCTCTTTGTCTTCGGCCCGGCCGAGGTGCAGGCGGCCGAGGTGCAGGAGGGGGAGCTGCAGCTGGGCTTCCTGCGGGCTGTGCCGGAGCAGGGCCTGGGCGGCGAGCAGCAGTCCTATGAGTTTTTCCACCTCACCCTGCAGGCCTTCTTTACCGCCTTCTTTCTCGTGGTGGACGACAAGGTGGGCACCCAGCAGCTGCTCACGTTCTTCCAGGAGTGGGCGCCTCCTGGCGGGGCAGGGGCCGACTCCTGCTATCCCTCCTTCCTCCCTTTCCAGTGCCTGAAGGGCAGCGGCCTGGCGGGGGAGGACCCCTTCAAGAACAAGGAGCACTTTCAGTTCACGAACCTCTTCCTGTGCGGGCTGCTGTCCAAGGCCAAGCAGAAACTGCTGCGGCACCTGGTGCCCGCCGCGGCCCTGCGGAGAAAGCGCAAGGCCCTGTGGGCACACCTGCTCGCCAGCCTGCGGGCCCACCTGAAGAACCTGCCGCGGACGCAGGTGGAGGGCTTCAGCCAGGTGCAGGCCATGCCCACGTTCGTCTGGATGCTGCGCTGCATCTACGAGACGCAGAGCGAGAAGGTGGCGCGGCTGGCAGCCAGGGGCATCTGCGCCAACTACCTCAAGCTGACCTACTGCAACGCGTGCTCGGCCGACTGCAGCGCCCTCTCCTTCGTCCTGCACCACCTCCGCAAGCGGCTCGCCCTCGACCTGGACAACAACAATCTCAACGACTACGGCGTGCGGGAGCTGCAGCCCTGCTTCAGCCGCCTCACTGTCATCAGGTGAGGGCGCCAGGCATGGGGAGCAGCCCGTGCGGCCGGGGCGGGCCCGGCTCGGGAGACACCAGGACGAGCCTCGAGGGGTGGGAGCTCCTGATTTACCCTGGCGCTCGTGACCACTGGTCTTGGAACCCCCGGACCTATTCTGTTTCAGGGTGGCAGAGGGCAAGGAACAAAGCTTCCGTGGCGGGTGGCCCCGGCTGGGCGTCCTTGAATGAGTTGCTTAACCTCTCTGATTCCTCATCTGGAAAAAAGAGATGCTGGTATCCTAGCAGTTACAGTAATAACCACCAGCGTTTCTTGAGAATGGGTGAAGTGCAGTACGAATTTTACGTGATCGAACCTTCCCCCAGTGGTAGGTACTATTATCTTCATTTTGGCAAACGAGCAAGTGTTGGCACAGAGATTTCTCAAGGTCACACAGCAGGGCCATGATGGAGCCAGAATCATAAAGAACCAACCTTTTCGAGATTCATGGGAGGCTCAAAGATAGCGCGTGAAGTTTCTGGCGCGTGGGAGCTTTTGTGATTGCCGAAAACGCAGACTCTGTGCTTCTTGGCCTCAGTTACTTTCCATGATCAAAGCCAGCAGCCCTGAGCTGCCAGGGATCTTAGTACAGAATGCTGACTCTTGAGTGGTTTCCTGTTTGATGGTTTAGAGGAAAGAGAGGCCCGTCTGTTTTCTTCTGTTAGCATTTCCTATATAAAATACACCTTGTAAATCTCTACAAGGGTTTCAGTTCTCGGTTCTCCTAACTCGGCTCCTCATTTCTGAAGAGCAGAGGGGATTTGGAACTGATCCTGCTCACCTGTTACACCAGTGCCGGTGTACGATATGTGGGGGCGGGGGATGCAGGGAGCCTGAGGCTGCCCTGGCCTGTTCTCTGTGCTCTCAGCCCGGGGCATGCTCACATTCCGGGCCCCCCTGTGCTCATTTCACGAGATGGCACGCACCAGGGCGATGCTTCTGCCCCAGGCGGCTGTCCTCGGATGACGTTTTCCTCCACACCAGCAAAGGAGAGAGCAGGAGGAAATGGGCAACTCCAGAGAAGCATTTTGAGCTCCCTGAGACCATCAATTAGGGTTATTTTGACTGAGAGTTGGCGAAAGCTTAGATAGGTTACAAGCTTGTCTTTCATGGAAAAGTCCAGAGGAGGGCAGTTCAGAGCTGCTGTGTGCCTCCACGAGCATCAGGAGCCCAGGCTCTCTTCTCCTTTGCGGTGGCCCTGCTGCCCTCACTTCCTGATTTCCACTTCTTGGCCCAAGATGGCTGCTCATTTCCAGCCATTCAGTTGACATTCTAGCCACCAGGAAGAAGAATGGGCAAAGGACACACCTCATTCTTTTAAGAAGACTTCTCAGCTATTGCTAATGAGAATTCTAATTGCTAATTAGATTTCATGGGGTAGAACTTAATCCCATGTGCCCAGTTAAAGAAATGGCGGATTTTATTTCTAAGAAAGCATAGATATCGGAAGTGACTAATAGCCTCTGTCACCCTAGATGGCCATGCAGTGTGTGTACGCCCTGTGCCCCAGCACCGAAGTGGGCACGAGGGGAGGAGGGGTCCTGAGTATCAGGCCACATCAAAATGATCAGGTCAGAAAATCAAACTTTTACTTGTTCAGCCTTTCACTTATTACAGAGACCAGCTTGTGGGCCCAGTTTGGCCCAAGGCTTGCGTTTGTAAATTTTTATTGGAACACAGCCAAACCATTTACGCATCGGCTGCTTCGCACTACAGAGTTGAGTAGTTGCAATAGAGATCACATGGCCCGCAGACCCTAAAATATTTGCTCTCTGGCCCTTTACAGAAAAAGTTTGCTGACCCTTGGATTATTATCTCGCCCACCCCTGATATCTCACTCTCATCCATCCCTGAGCCTTGCTGTTTTTTGAGCCTCCCCTAAATGATGGGGTGGAGGATTGAACAAATCATGGTAGTTTGTTACACAGATTACTTGGTAGTAAAAAAATAGTATTTCACATTTTAGCCACATCAAAATATCCTGTTAGTATAGGGATTGTGCAGAACAATTCCGGCGAGGGGCTGGCCCTCGTGCAGGAGACAGCCATCGAGAAGGCTCGCTTTTCCCGCCCCTCTCTCTGAGTGGGACTTCCAGAGGGGGAGGCTGTGGACATTGTGGGTGAGACCGTTCTCGTGGGGACTGTCTGCTTCTTGTAGGACACCTACTATCTCTGGCCTCACCTGCAAGACAGGGGAGCGTTCCTCCTCCAGCTTTCCATCACTAGAAGCAGCTCCACGTGTTTCCAAATCCCGTGGCCCCTGCTGTGCAGTGAGAAACGCAAAGAGAGCCTGGCTGACACAGAGGCCGCCCACAAAGGATGGATGTCAGAGCTGGCTGGCCTCGCGCGTCCTTTATGTGTCCCTCGTTGCCCTACTGTTGGGTCGGGGCTGTGCCGTAGCCTTGCTGACCGGTGGGTTCTGGGTGGTTCTGTCGGCCCCACGACGACTAGGCTTTTTAGGAGCTCTTTGGCTGACTGCTCTGGCCACCCTCTCAGGCGGTTTATAGCTGGGAAAACTCCGGGACCTCCAGGCTTCTGGATCCTTGTGGCATTAATGCTGCTTCATAGTGATCAGCTGCCGTGACTTGTAACTTTCCTTGCTGTTCTGTTTCAGACTCAGCGTAAACCAGATCACGGACAGTGGGGTAAAGGTGCTATATGAAGAGCTGACCAAGTACAAAATTCTGACCTTCTTAGGGTACGTATTTCTGACCAGCGCCAGGCCAGGGATGCAGTCGTAAGACAGACGAGCGGGGAACTGCCATTCGTGTGGGTCACTGGACGGTTGGGATGATGGCTGAGGCGCCAGGAAGATCCCGGATGGGGAGCCGGGCGTCCTGGGTCCTGCTCTTGGCTTGGCCAGCAGCCCGCTCTTTGAGCAAGTCAGGAAATGTGAAGCTGCAGCCTTTTCACTTGTGTTTTGGGATCCTCATATAGGCAAGTGTTTTACGAGTGGTGATTGGGGGTTGCTGAGGGAATAGCTGGGGATATATATATATATTTTTAAGATTTATTTATTTTAGAGAGAGCGAGCTGAGTGGAGGGAGGGGCAGAGGGAGAGAGAATCTTAAGCACTCTCTCCACTGAGAGTGGAGCCCAACACAGGACTCGATCCCAGGACTCTGAGATCATGAGCTGAGCCGAAATCGAGTCGGACGCTTAACCAACGAGCCACCCAGGTGCCCCTGGGGACATGTTTTATAAATGCTAGATACTGTTTACACTTCGATTCGCCACTATGGGCCCATGATCTCTCATCCAGAACCCTGAGGGCAAGACAGCAATCAGAGTTCAGTGTACATGCTGTATCGTGGTGATAGGACCGGCGAAGTCAAGGGCATGCACCCTGGTTTCAAGTACTTTACTATTTCGGCAGCAAAGTGGATGAACAGTCAAAGCAGTTAGGATAAAGACCACGAATGGTGGCACATCAGTGGCCAGAACTGTTGTGAAAAGCTTTGGGTTTTCAGAGCCTCTGGGAGGTGGAGCGTAAGCGCTGGGCGGCCGGTCCAGCCGGCCCCTGGCCACTGCTGGCTGAGCGCAGCAGCCTGTCGTCAGCCCCCGGGCCCCCCCTCCCTCCGCGCTGGGGTGATCCCAGGCGGCCGTGTGGCTCAGGAGCTGTGTGTGACTGTGGGACACCTGAAACCCGTCTGGTTACCACTGTCAGCTTCTCTCTGGCTTCTTGTTGAACTGGTATCAGGTGGTAACATGACGAACAGGGAGCAGTGAGGAGGCTCCAACTCTCAAAACGTTTTCCCCTCGAGATGCCGCTTGTAACCTTAATGCAACAATACCCATCAGGGCCGCTGGCTGTGCACCCGGGCTTGGAGCGGTCGCCCGCGGTTGTCCCAATGCGCCTGTGGGGGAGCCCTGACTCCTGCTCCTTCCTGCAGGTGCAGAAGTAGAGGCCGGGCCAGAGGCACAGCGGGCTCTCCACCCGGCCTGCGGGACCCCGGAGCCCCAGACTGCTCTCCGTGTCCTTCCTCTCTCCTTTCAGCCCAGACCTCAGAAATCGGCAGCCAGCACATACCCCACTTTAAAAATGGGGGTCATTAAGATGACACTGGGACACGGGAATAAAAGGAACAGCTTAAGGAATATAAATCAGTGATATTGTTATGTTTTTTTTCAATAGAAATATTTTTAAATTTAAATTCAATTAATTAACATAATGTAGTATTGGTTTCAGAGGTAGAGGTCAGTGATTCATCAGTCTTATATCACACCCAGTGCTCATCACATCAATGCCCTCCTTAATGCCCGTCACCCAGTTACCCCATCCCTCCACCCACCTTCCCTCCAGCAACCCTCAGTTTGTTTGCTATGATTAAGAGTCTCTTATGGTTTGTCTCCCTGATTTCATTTTATTTTTCCTTCTCTGCCCCTATGATCCTCTGTTTTGTTTCTTGAATTCCACATGAGTGAAATCATATAATTGTCTTTCTCTGATTGACTTATTTGCTTAGCATAATACCCTCTAGTTTCATCCATGTCATTGCAAAAGGCAAGATTTCATTTTTGATGGCTGAATAATATTCTAGTGTGTGTGTGTGTCTATACACGCACACATATATACACACACACACACACCACCTCTCCTTTATCCAATCATCTGTTGATGGACATCGGGGCTCTTTCCGTAGTTTGGCTATTGTGGACACTGCTGCTGTGAACATTGGGGTGCAGGTGCCCCTTTGGATCGCTACATTTGTATCTTTGGGGTAAATACCCAGTTGTGCAATTGCTCAGTCGCAGGGTAGCTCTCTTTTCAGCTTTCTGAGGACCCTCCATACTGTCTGCCAGAGCGGCTGCACCAGCTTGCATTCCCACCAACAGTGCGAGAGGCTTCCCCTAGTCAGTGATGTCGCAGAGCATCCTGTGGTGACAGATGGGAACTGCACTGTATGGAACATGGCATAACTTATAAACTTGCGGTTTCCCTGTGTTGTACACCTGAAATTAATGTGACATTGCGTCAACTCAAAAAACAGAAAAGAAAAAAGCTGACATTGGGATCCTAAAGTCTCATGCTGTGCTTTCTCTCGAAGCCTATACAGCAACCAGATCACTGATGTCGGAGCCAGGTACATCGCCAGAATCCTGGACGAGTGCAAAGGCCTCACACACCTGAAGTAAGTGGGGTGTGCGTGGCAGGCTATTCAGTCGCCTCTGTGGTCACCCCTTCATTAGTCAAAGAATAAATGCCACTATAAAGAGCGCTCACCTTAAAGCCTTCTGCTTGCCCAGAGTCACACTGGTCCAGTGAGGAGAACTGTGTGTGGCAGGTAAGCTGTCCGCGTGGAGGAATCGTGGCCTGACCGGGACGCTCGGGTTTCCACAGGGCCAGGTGAGGGGTGGGCTTCTGGTTCACGGACGGGGCCTTTCTGCTGTGTCCTCACACGGTGGAAAAGGAGGCGAGGGAGCTCTGGGGGGCGCCTCACTGATCCCATTCACACCAGCTCCGTCCTCATGACCTCATCCCCTCCAAGGGCCCTGCCTCCTAATAGCATCACCTGAGGGGTTGAGAGTTTCAGCATATGGATTTTGGGGGGACACAAACGTTCAGACATGGCACCCATCTAGTTGCCAGTAAGAGCCTGATCCTTGGCCTTGTCACGGAAGTGCTCTGACAGAGGTGACCGAGCACCGGGCTCGGAGGAGCCCCTGGTGCTGCACTGGAGACCTTGGCCACTTGCAGCTGAGACGGGAACCCCCCGGGTCTGCTGATGGAAATGAGCGATACTCTGCAGGCCATTTAAAGAACTCCCAGGAAAGCTTAAGTCCCTAAGGTTTGGCAGAGACAGCGACCACGTCTGGAGGGGATTCTGATGGCTCTCTCTAGGGCGGTGGGTCCTTCCTTGAGAGGAAGCCCGGGCATGGGCGCGGCAGGTCCCAGGAGAACGGGGGGCGGAAGGGGCCCTGTGCGGGGCACAAGGGTGCTGACGGTGGAGTCCCCCCACCGCTGGGGGCTGACCTGTGCACGGCTCTCTCTGCAGACTGGGGGAGAACAAAATAACGAGTGAAGGAGGAAAGTGCCTCGCCCTGGCTGTGAAGAACAGCAAGTCAATCTTTGAAATCGGGTGAGTAGAGGCGAGGGCGAGAGAGAGAGAGAGAGAGAGAGAGAGAGATACACGCTGTTTTGTGTACGATCGCGCCAGCCGCTGTTCTCGAACGTAAATATACCAAAAGCCCTGGGGCTGACTGCAGCTTCCCTTGCACACACTTATTTCATTCATGCAAGAGTCCGTCAGTCTCACGGCCAGCAAGCAGAGGACCCGATCCAGCCGCGTGCGCCAGCTTTCCACAGGCAGACGGCCTTCACCCTGGCGATGTTCTATAGTCCCTGGAGGCTTTTTTTGTTTTGTTTTTAAGATTTCATGTATTTATTTGACAGCACAAGCAGGGGCAGAGGGAGAAGGAGCAGCAGACTCCCTGCTGAGCAGGGAGCCTGATGCGAGTGTCGATCCTGGGATCAGGACCTGAGCCGAAGGCAGACATTTCACTGACTGAGCCACCTAGGGGCTGAGGCCTTTTTTTTTTTTTTAATTCCTTTTTTTGTGGTAAAATACATATAATATAAAAATCCCCATCTTGCCCATTTGTAGGGGCACAATTCAGGGGCATTACGCATCCTCATGGTTGTGCGACCATCACCACCGTCCATCTCCTCAACTCTTCATCTTGCAAACCAGAAGCGCTCTACCCGCTCAGGAGAACTCCCCGTCGTCCCTTCCTCCAGCCCCCGCCCACCACCCCCGGCCTTCTGTCCCTGGGAGTGTAGAAGTGACGCCATACAGTATTTGTGTCTCTGGGACTGGCTTTCTTCAGCCGGCCCGGGGTTCTCAAGGTTCATCCACGCCGCAGTTGTGTTGGCACTTCCTTCCGTTTTAAGGTGGGGTGACAGTCCACTGTATGTACGCGCCACATTTTGTCCGTCAGTGGGCACTTGGGCGGCTTCCGCACTGGAGCTGTCGTGAGGGCTGCTGCTGGGAACATGGGTGCGCCAGATCTCTTGGACTTCTTTCGGCTGTACACCCAGAAGCGGAGTTGTTGGGTCAGCTGTTGATTCTATTCTGAGGTTTTTGAGGAAATGCCACACCGGTTCCCACAGCAGCCGTCCCGCGTTACATGCCCAGACGCAGGGCACCAGGGTTCCAGACGGTCCACGTCCTTGCCGACACTTGTTATTCTCTGTTCTTTTGCTAGTAGCCATCCTAACAGGTGTGAGGTGGTATCTCACTGTGGTTTTGATTCTGGAGGCTTTTTAAACCTTTTTATATTGCTATAATTTTTATCTGATTATGAAAGAAACACAATTTATCTGTAAACTATGAAAAGTATACTAAAAATCATCTCAGAAATACTGTCAACATTTGAGGTCAGGTAAGCTTTCTCGCTCTCACATGCAGGTGTGTGCTCTGAGTACAGGAAAGGTCAAACCATGTACAGAGTTTTATTCTTTTTCATTTAATCTCCTATCACGAGTAGCTTTCCACTCTATTAAAACTTTGATACCATTCAATTGTATGGTAAACATACCTTTTTTTTATAGTTTCAGTTTTTTATTCATAGTTTCAATTTTTTATTTAAATTCCAGTTAGTTAACATAGTGTAGTATTCGTTTCAGGAGTGGAATTTAGTGGTTCATCACTTAAAACACCCAGTGCGCGTCACAAGTGCCTCCTTAATGCCCATCCCCCATCTAGCCCATCCCCCACCTACCTGCCTCCAAACTGAGGTTTGTTCTCTGTAGTTAAGAGTCTGTTTTATGGTTTGCCTCCCTCCCCCCACCCGTGTTCATTTGTTTTGTTTCTTAAATTCCACATGAGTGAGATCCTACAGTATTTGTCTTTCTCTGACTTATTTCACTTAGCATTATACTCATTAGCTCCATTCACATTGTTGCAAATGACTACCTTTCTTTCTTTTTGTTGGCTAATATTCCTCTGTGTGTGTGTGTGTGTGTGTGTGTGTATGTGTGTGTGTACACACCACCTCTTCTTTATCCATTCATCAGTCGATGGACATCTAGGCTCTCTCCATACTTTGGCTATTGTGGACATTGCTGCTGTAAACATTGGGGTGCATGTATCCCTTCGAATCTGTGTGTTTGTATCCTTTGGGTAAATACCTAGTAGTGCAATTGCTGGGTCAGAGGGTAGCTCTATTTTTAACTTTTTGAGGAACCTCCACACTGTTCTCCAGAGCGGCTGCACCAGTTTGCATTCCCACCCACAGTGCAAGAGGCTTCCCCTTTCTCTGCATCCTCCTCGGATACACACTTTTTATGCAAAACACTGAGAACTCCTTGCAGGGCTCTAGCATCTGCAGGGGATGGTGGCAGGCCACTGGTCTGGTGAGAGCCCGTTGCCCAGGTAGCCCCAGGTCGCTGGGTGGGGGCCGGGCAGACAGTGCTCTCAGCCTATTAAAAACCGTGCCGTAGGCCAGGCACCTTTCTAAGTGCTTTGCACATAAATTAACTAACTTAACCCCAAACCTACTCTGGGGGAATGTTATTAGCCGCATTTTACAGATGAGGAGGCTAAGGTCCAAGAGATTATGTGAATTACATAGTTAAATCCAGGTAAAAACCCAGTTAAAACAGGAGCCCAGCGTCCTGCCGCGCAGAGCCTCGCAGGTTAGCCGCGGTGGGGACGGCAGGTGTGGGGCTTCGCGACTGCAGCTCCCTGCCCAGACCCCCAGCCCGCAACGACCCACTCGCACGCAGGGCAGGGCCCTCGTCACCCTAAAGCGGCATTGCCGGTGAGGTTTCTGAGGGTGCTTCCTGGTCTTTGCTTCTTGGAAGACCGACCGTGTCCTCACGAACGTCTCGGAGCCCGCGGCGGGTCAGATGGACGCTGGCAGTCGGCACCGCCACAGGCCTCCCTTTTCGGCCGCTGCCACCCCGTCTCCTTGGCGGCGGGGGCATTTCTGCGACAGTCGTGTGCCCAGGCCCTCTGACAGCTCTCCGAAAGCGCACGGCGATGTCGGTCTCTAATTGGGCGACTACCCGCTGGGCTTCTGTCCCCGAGGCTTCTGCCGGTCCTATCCCTACACTTCCCTGTGACTGTGAAGCCTGGAGCAGCCTCACTAAGGGGCTGCCGGGGAGTCTTCCCCAGGCCGAGCTCCAGGGACGAAGCCAAGACCTCTGCCTGCGAGTGAGGACACGGCAAGCACGGGCCCCGGCAGAAAGCAAGGGGTGAGCGCGAGCTCACCCCGCCGTCTCGCCTCTGCCCTCAGGATGTGGGGCAACAGAATCGGGGACGAGGGAGCCATGGCCTTCGCGGAGGCTCTGAGGAACCACCCCAGCCTGACCAACCTGAGGTACTGCTGCCTTCTGGGACCCGCCGTCCCCGGGGTCCAGCCTGGGCACTCCGTGTGCCTCCTGCTGTGCCAGGGGAGCAGCCAAGGGGAGGGGGTTGGCTTGCCTAACGGAGAAGGTATGTGTGTGTGTGTGTGATTTTTCTTTTGTAAACCATTTTATGGACACGTAAGAGGCAGAGCACATTACCGTTCAGCTCGGCCACTTGTCATGTGTCACCACCACCCAGATCAAGACCTAGGACTCTGCCAGCCCCTCAGCGCTTGCCCCGGGCCCCTTGGCAGTGGGGACGTAGGGAGGATTCTCAAGTCCAGATGACACTGGAAGGGGATGCTGTCCCTTCCTCATTCACAGGATGGTGCTGACACAGAGGGGAACCTTCATCTCTGTAGAGACCTGCTCCTCCCTGGCCTTCTTTTAGGCCACTGGCCAAATCCCAGAGCCTCGGGTGTCTCCCTGTTGCCTGGGTTCTTCCTGACACTGAAAAAGAATCCAAGATAGTGGGGACGATAGCAGAGTTTCCTCTTCCCCAGAGCAGAGGACGCTTCTCCAGGTCTCACTGATGGGCACCTTGCAAACGTTGGTCAGCCACCTGAAGCAGAGTCCTCCCAGCCCCTGATGTGCCTCGGACCAGGTCTTGCAGACGTTCCATGTCCTGCCTGGCCTCTCCCTGAGCGGGCCTGTGCCTGTCCTCACGCTCGGAGCGTGGGCTCTGGAGCAACAAAGCTGGAGCCGCTGCTGGCCAGGCTGAGCACTTCTGCCTGCCTGAAGTCCACTTCCTTTGTGGGCAGGGGCCACCTCCAGGCAGCACCTTCTGGGAGCTTCTGTTGCTGAAGCCAAAGCCAAATGTAGACGTGTCTCTCATGACTGACCCCACATGTTTTCCTTCCCAGTCTTGCTTTCAACGGCATCTCCACGGAAGGAGGAAAGAGCCTCGCACAGGCCCTGCAGCACAACACCACTCTGAGAATATTCTGGTAAGAACCAGAGTCCTCTTGAAAGGCTGGGTCTCAGGGATCATTCCAAAGACTGCATGGCCTGGAATCTTAACTGAAAAGCCACCTTTTTAATTGAAAAGGCTCTAGGCCTTTCCTCAGTGTTGAGTTGAGAGTTTAATTTCCTCCTAGAAAAGAAAACAGCCATTCCTGAAGCACAAACAGGTACAGAAGAGGGAAGGGGGCCCCAGGAGCATGGGTTGGACCTTAGCCTTCTTTGCCAGCCCAGACCTCAGAAAAACCTGAAGGCTGGCCATTCTGTCAGGATTATCCTCGGAGCACCTTCAGATAAGCTTGCAGAGTCCAACTTCAGTGCACTTGCCTCAAACTTTTCTCCCTTCCTCCTCTTAAGCCGCCTTCCCCCCCATGCACCCCATCACAGTCTGGCCCTTCGTGGTCCAGCTCACCAGTCACCGAAAGCCCACTTCCTCACTCCTCCTCTGCCCTCCAGGGGGACTAATTTAGTGTAGGTTGCCTTTTGACAGTGCTTTTTTGTTTTGTTTTGTTTTTCCTTTTGTCATTTAATTTATTTGAATTTTTATTTACTTGCCTGTATCATAAATTCCTTATGGGTGAGAGAACTGTATTAGGGACTCAGGGCACCTATCAGCTGAGTTCGTTCATACTGACAATGTCATTTTGAGAGTTCTCCTAGTAGACCTGCTGGCCATGAAATGCATTTTTAATTCTTTTCCTCTAAAAAAAAAATCTTTAAAAATACTTTATTTTTAAAAAACTGTAAGGAAGTCAGAAAGTAGGAAGTGAAAGTACTTCCTCCCTCGTGTTTTCCAGATATAACTTTTTTTTCCTAGCATTTGAATGTGTATTCATATATATCCCTTTTCTTACAAAATAGAATTTTTGTATTTTACAAAATATCTTAAGGGGCATCTGGGCGGCTGAGTCGGTTAAGCACCCGACTCTTGATTTCAGCTCAGGTCATGATCTCAGGGTCGTGAGATCGAGCCTTGTGTCAGGCTTCACACTTAGTGCAGAGTCTGCTCAAGATTCTCTCTCCCTCTGCCCCTCCCCGCTGTGCGTGCTCTCGCGCGCTCTCTCTCAAATCTTAAAAAAAAAAATCTTAACCATGTATTGTCCACATTTTACATGTCCTTTATGTCCAGGTCTCTCAGTCTCAACACTGTTGACATTTTGGTCCAAATCATTCTTGCAAGGGGCTGTCCTGTCCATTATAGGGTGTTTAGCAGAACCCTGGGCATCTACCCATTAGATCCAATCTGATGCTCAGAATGTCTCCAGATGTTGACAAATGTCCTGTAGACGGAGAAGCACCCAGTTGAGAACCAATACTCTACATGGACAGTAACAATGTTAGTACCGAGCATTTCTCGAGTGCTGACTGTATGCCATGCATTCTTCTTGGCCTTTTACTTTTACTTTTTTTTGCGAGAGCGAGCAGGAGAGAGTGTGTGAGTAGGGTGGGGCGCAGAGGAAGAGAGAGAGAATCTTAAGTGGGCTCCACACCCAGTGCAGAGCCCGACACGGGGCTCAATCGCACGCCCGTGAGACCATGACCTGAGCCGAAATCAAGAGTTGGACACTTAACCGACTGAACCACCCAGGCGCCCCTAATCTCAGCCCCTTATAGGTGTTCACGCACCCTCACGGCCACCCCATAACGTCTGTACTGTGACTGTTCACCCTTAATTGTCTGAGAAAACTCAGGCGCAGAGAATTTAAACCACCCGCCCGAGGTTGTCCTGCTAGTGAGCGACACACACCGGGCGTGTCTGGCTCCCGAGTACTCTTCAATGTCGTGTTCTTCTGCCTTGTTCTCTCTACCTCCTTCCCTCTAAAGGCTGCACAACGTCCCACTGAATGGATGTTCGCAATTTAGTTTCCCAGTATTCTCTGCTGATATTTACTGCTGTCCACATTTCACATTACGACTGATAACGCCGCGGTCGGTACCGCGTGCACAGATCTTTGCACAGCTCTTTTCCCGCCGCAGGGTCAGCGTCCAGAAGTGCCATCGTGGGCTCAAAGTAGAACACATTTGAAATTCAGGTCGACACTACCAAGTTGCCCTTTGAGGAATGATATTTTAAGGTTCTGTTTCATTCTTCTTCTTTATTCTTTCATCCACGGTACAACGGGGTCCAATCCTATTTACACCCAGGAGCTTCTAGCCCTTTGTGCTTTATCCAGACCACTTCTAGTTTTAAGAACAGCTGAAGGACTTCCTGAACTTTGAGTCCCTGAACGTGGGTCCTTCACAACAGGCTTCAGAGCAGAGCACTGAGCACATTTCAACACGTAGATGACAGGCTTTTCTAAGTCTTCCTACGACTGGCCTTGGTAACAGGCTGTCCAGGGTGTTCAAGGGGCCTTGGGGGCTGGAAGAGGCCCGGGAAGCAGGTCCCTATCTTCTGGGATCTGAGGCCCCAGCAAAGATGGGGAGGGAGCATGGGCTCTGCTAGAGCAGCAGAGCTAAGAAGTAGGAGCTTGGGAACAGGATTGGCACTAGGAATGAATCACCCTTTATTGTCTAAGGGGCTCAGAGGCTGGGGTTGGGACCTGGCTGCTTGCTCGGGCCAGCAAGTGATTAGCAGCCTAAGCTGGAGAGATCTGGGCTGGGATCCCACTTCTGAGAACGCATTTAAAAATGTGTGCCAGGTAGGGGCTCTCCTGGGTAAACACGTCCTTTCTTTTCTAGGCTCACCAAAAACGAACTCAACGATGAAGTGGCAGAGAGCCTGGCGGAGATGCTGAAAGTCAACCAGACGTTGAAACATTTATGGTAACTCAGAGAACCTCCGAATTTCAGGCTGGGCTACTTTTAAAACCTATTTTTTGAGACGACGTGCCTGGCTGGCTCAGCTGGTAAAGCAGGTGGCTCTTGATCTTGGGGTTGTGAGTTCGGGCCCCACGTTGGGTGTAGAGGATTAGTTAAATCTCAGTAAAACGTACAGGTCCGTGGTCTGTAGTGTACCCACAAGGTTGTGCAACCAGCGCCACAATCCAACTAGGTCGGTTTTACTCCCCACCGCCCCCAGCCCGAGAACACCCCATGCGGTAAGTAGTGCCTCCCCGTCTTTCCCCTCCAGGCCCTCATCGACTAGTTCATCCCTATGCATTTGCCTATTCCAGGCATTTCATGAAAATAGAACCCTATGACGTGTGACTTGCGTGCTTTCCCTGGCACGTGTTTCCAAGCTTCCTCTACGTTCTCGCATGTGTCAGACCTCACGGCTCCGTGTGGCTGATATCCCTCTGTGCGGCTCGTCCACAGTCTGTCCGTTCGTCAGTTGGTAGGCACTGGGGTTGTTTCTACTTTTTGACTGTTGTGCATAATGCTACCCTGAACATTCCTGTGCATGTTTGTGTGTGGACGTATGTTTGCTTTCTTTTCTCCTGGGTACACACTTAGGAAGAGAATTGCCAGTCATATGGCCACTCTGTATGTAACTTTCTGAGGAGCCGCCTAATATTTTTTCTTTTTCTTTTTTTTTTTTTTTAAGATTTTATTTATTTATTTGACAGAGAGAGAGAGAGAGAGAACACAAGCAGGGGGAGTGGGAGAGGGAGAAGCAGGCTTCCCGCCGAGCAGGGAGCCCGATGTGGGGCTCGATCCCAGGACCCTGGGATCATGACCTGAGCCGAAGGCAAACGCTTAATGACTGAGCCACCCAGGCGCCCCCAAATATTTTCTGAAGCGGCTGCTCTCCTTCACCTTCCCACCAGCACTGTGGGAAGGCTCCGAGCTTTCACACCCTCACCAATAACACTGGTCATTGTCCATCTTTTTGAATCCTGTCACTCCAGTGGTTGTGACGTGGCCTCTCATTGTGGTTTTGATCTGTGTTTCCGTGCTAACACTGGGCCTCTTTTCATGTGCCTGTTGGCCTTCGTGTATCTTCTTTGAAGAAATGTCTCCACATCCTTCCCCCAGATTTAATCTAAATGTTAATAGATTTAACTTATTTGTCTTTTCATTATTGAGTTCTTAGAGTTCTTTATATATTCTGGGTACTAGACACTTACGAGGTAGACAGTTTGAAAGTATTTCCTCTGTGGGGTTTTTTGCTTTCTTATTAGTGATCTTTGAAGCACAAAAGTGTTTAATTTTGATGGAAGTCCAATTTATTTTTTTTCTTGGGTGGCGTTTTAGGTGTCCTACCAAGAAATTGTTGCCTAATCCAAGGTCACTAAGATTGACACCCAGGTCTTCCGTTAAGTGTTCTGGTTTGGCTCTTGCATTGAGGACTTTGACCCTAAATGTTAATTTCTGGAGCTAATTGTTGTGCGCGGTCTGAGGCACAGGGCCCAGAGTCATTCTTTGGCATGTGGCTCTCCAGCTGTCCCAGCACCTCTCGTCGAAAAGACGATCTTTCCCTTTTAAATGGCCCTGACACTTTTGCCACAAATCAATTGACCGTAAACATATGGGTGTATTTCTGGACTTTCTATTCTAGTTCACTGATCTGTTTATCCTTATGTCAGGATTACACTGTCCTGATTATTCTAACTGCAGTAAGTTTGGAAATCAGGAAGTGTGACTCTTCCAACTTTGTTCTTCTTTCTCAAGATTGTTTGGGCTCTTCTGGGTCCCTTGTATTTCCATATGAATTTCAGCTCACCTTGTCAGTTTCTGTACAACAGCCAGCCTGTGCTTTTACATCTGTTTTGTGGTCGTTGCCGTTTTCCTGGCCTGTCGACTTTATCTCCTGCCCTCGGTGCCCGGCCAGCCCCCGCAGGGAGCCCCGAGCTGGACCAGGGCTAGAGAGTGAGTCTCTGCTGCTTTGTGTGCTCGCACAGACCACACTGGCCCTCGTGAAGGAAGCCCTGGGCGGCATGTGTCCCTGAGCAGTGCCACCCTTTCTGGCTCTCTTACTACCCGGCCTCTTGCCGGATCTTGGCTGGAAGCAGCTCTCCCCACAAAGTGGAGGTGATGCCAGTGGTGGCAGCCACGGAGGTGACGAGGAAGCAGCAGTTTAACCCCGTGCACGGTTCTGGGTCCACTTCCAGGTTCTATCTTTGCTCCTTTTGCCAAAATGTCCAAATTATGTTGTGGTCATACTTACCAGGGGGTTATCACCTCTGCCGCAGAGCCCAGGGGTCCCACTTTGGGAGATGTGGCTGGGAGACTGGGACGCAGTCCTATGCGCTGGGGCAGTGATGGTGACAAGCTCCCTGCCCCCGGGCACAGGGGCAGAAACTGTGAGAACCACTTCCTTCATACACATCCTCCCAGAGACCTCACACACCCGGGGAGGGGGTGTTCTCTTGCTCCCCTTTTACAGATGAGGCCACTGAGGCACAGATAGCATGAGCTTATTTCTTCAAGGATCTGTGGGGGGGGGAAGTGGGGAGTAGGTGTGTGTAGGAGGGGAGCTCTGAGCCACTATGCTGTCCTGCCTCTTCGGGGATTGGCCCCTTCTCACCTAATTTCTATAATCTCATCAATCACGATGGCGAAGCCGTCATCTTCCTCGTAGGGCTGCTTTCTTGGGTCAGTGCCCAGAATTTCTTAGGGGCAAGCTCAGCAGTAGCTTTATACTGAAAACAGCCAGGAGCGAGGAGTGGGTGTGTGATGAAGCATAGACCCATCAGTGCCTCGTGCGGTGTGTAGCTCTTGGTTGGGTTGGAAGCCCTGCTGCCCAGGGGAGCACTTGAGAAACTGCCCACGCTGCCCAGCTGTATCAGAAACCTTTGTTTCATTTGGATCACCGCTGACATCATGGGGTACACTCTTAGAGGCCCCAGTATCGATGCTTTCCTGCTGGGACCCATGAGAGGCAGCCGGAGAATCTCTCTTCCTTCCCCCCCACGAGATGTTGGCAAGGACATGGTGCGTTCTTAGAAGCCTTTGTTTCCCCAAAGAAGTGAACAGCCAGCTGGCAGCTGCTTAACTGTAAAAAGCCACCAGACTGCCTGTCCCCTGGGTGTTTCTTAGAGTTTGTTGTTCAGCCTGGTGGCCTCCAAACACTTTTTTTTTTAAAGATTTTATTTATTATTTATTTGACAGAGATAGAAACAGCCAGCGAGAGAGGGAACACAAGCAGGGGGAGTGGGAGAGGAAGAAGCAGGCTCATAGCGGAAGAGCCTGATGTGGGGCTCGATCCCATAACGCCGGCATCACGCCCTGAGCCGAAGGCAGGTGCCCAACCGCTGTGCCACCCAGGCGCCCCGCCTCCAAACACTTTTGATGGGGCACCCCTGCAGCAAAAAATGCCAACGCACACACCTACATGTATTCATGTATTAAATTATCTATGTATAAATACACAGATATACTATGCTCACTCTCAAAATACACCAAAAAATTAAACATGTGAAAGGATGTCCTTTATTCTAGCGGATCTGATCAAGACCGTCTGAGCCAGATTACAAGGACGCAGACACAGTTCGTCCACTGACCCTGTCTCATTCCCACCATACCCTTAACAGCTCCCTAACGGAGGGGGCGGAGTTAATCCAGTATTAAGTATCTGCTGCAAGACATGTTCTTCTTTCAGGCTAATCCAGAACCAGATCACAGCCAAGGGGATTGCCCAGCTGGCAGACGCCTTACAGAGGAACACTGGCATCATGGAGATTTGGTAAGACACGTCATAATAATGATAACCGTGCTTACTCAGTCAGCACTGACTGGGTGCCAGGCACAGTGTGGAGCCCTGTGCACCTACTCCTTGTCTTTCCCATTATCTTGTAAAGTAGCTGGTATTGTTTCCATTTCGCCGATGTAGAAACTGAGGCCCAGAGCAGTGAAGTGAAACTTGCCCAAGGTGCGACCTAAGAGGAGAAGCTGGAGTCTGGTCCAGGCTGCCTGACTTTGGTCAGTGCTCTCCTCCCAGGCCACCTGTCCTCATCTGCCCCCCGGGGCTGCATGGGGCAAGCAGCCCAGGAAAGGGATTCCCACTGGAAGGGAATCGCTCGGAGACTCAGGAGGCTGAGAGATGAACGCGCTAGCTGGAGTGGGGGGCTCATTCTCCTTTTCTGGGCTTCCTGGGCTTGTGGAGATGCTTCCATGCTGGATTTGAACTGACTTGGGCTCTTCCTCAGCTTCCTATTTCTGCTTTGAGGAGTTGCTTATGGGGCTAGTGGGAGGGAGCCAAATCCTTTGCTTTCTACAACACTGAGCCCCATTCCACTCCGTATACCTCTGCCACCCCTGTTGGGTCGGGGCCTGTAGAAGGTGCTGGGCCAAGTGGGGGTGAGGGGAGTTCCCATTAGTAACAGTTGCAGCCATGGCTTGGGTGCTGGGGAAATGGCAGTTAGCCGGACAGAAAGGACCCTGATTGCTTAAGAGGACTGGCTTCCCGGAGCTGAGAACAGGGGGCTGAACAGACTGCTGAGTGTTCTGGAGTTTGTCTTGTGCGTCGGGCGGAAACAGCCCTGCAGAGTGACGGTGTGGGGGACCCGGCAGGGGGGCAGAGCCAGACCTCCCTTAGGACACAGACTGGAGGAAGGGTTCATGCTCTCATTGTGGCTTCTCTGAGATCCAAGGAGCAGCCTCACTGTGCACTCGAATCCTCAGCTCAGGGGGTAGTTACTCATTAACTACTTTATTTCTTCATGACTGGGGAGAATCTCCCAGCCAAAAAAAGTAAATCGAGGTACAGCCCCTTGACCTCGGCTCCAAGAACAGTGCTTTTTAAACTTTGGTTTGGAACTTGTCAGCGGGTCAGAAAATGAGTTTGGTGGGTTGCAACCAGCATTATTTAAAAAACGAACTCGAGCAGAGTACCCGCAGGCACCGTGCGTAGTCCGAAGTATGATTTTATACTCTTGTTTCAGATATGGGCATGTGTCTCTGAACAGATGCTGGTTCACAGTGTAAAACGTAGTTCTTATTTGGGTCATGGTTGAAAACACGCTTGGAAAACACTGTCCTAGAGGAGAGAGGCCAGCTCCAGCAAGCCTGACGGAGGCGCCGGGGCCCTGCCCGCTCCTCCGTCCGGAAGGCATGTGAGAGCGGATGGGACTTGAGTTCGTGCTCATCTCCAGCCCCCCTCCTGCCTGTGGCCCCTTCCCCAGAAGCCCTTCATCTCCCGCCACTTCTGTTGTCCAAGGACGGCGGGCAGAGCAGGGAGGAGGCAGGCCAGGCTGCAGAAGTTTGCAGACAACGGCTGGCCTCTACTCTTCTCAGGGGCTGATGAGGACAGTTCTAAGGACACACAGCTGCTTTCTGGAACTCTGTCAAGCTTGAAAAGGTGCATTTGCTGCCTCTGAAGGACCACTGTTCCTACACAAGCATGGTTTGTGCAGGGCCCGGTGTCTCTAGCTCCCAGGTGTGCTACCCAGAGCCGGAAGAGGGCACTTTGTGCGTGGATGGGGGGCAGGGGGTGGATTGAGAAGGAGGCTCAGGTGCTGGCCTGGCAGCGTCTTCCCTTCAGTCCCTGGCTTGCCCCACGTGGGTGACGTCATGGAGCGGGGCTCCGTGAAGTCCTGTCGAGGGTGGGGGGTGAGGGAGCCGCTCTGGCTGCAGTCACCGGCGGCACAGTGACTCGTTCTTTGGACGTCTAGTTCTGCCTTGCCCGTGGCCCAGAAGCCCTTGCAGTCTCAAGTCCCGCCGGGGGCTCTGCTGCAAAGGCAGGTCGGGTGTTCCTGACTTGACACTGTACGGCGTTCGTCACGCACGCTTATCCTGCCAGGCGGTCTGCTGCAGACCATGAGCTCTTTGAGGGTGCGGCCCGGGTCATGGTGTTGGAGAAACAGATTCAACCGGGTAAACTGGAAGGTCTAACTGGCTTCATTAAACAATTCATGAGCTGGCCAGCATCCCATCTAGCACGTACGGGGGAGCTCTGCTGAGCCAAACGAGACAAAGGTTCTTAAAGGCAGAGAGCATAAACAAAGATGAATTGATTAGCAGGGAATGCATTGTTTTATGCAAGGTTGCCCTCCTAAGGGGAGCTGAAGGCGTCTCAGCAAATTTCCTAGCATTGACCAGGAAATTCTAGGTTGACTGATGAAAGGTTCCATTCATTCCTCTCAGCGACTGCCCTGTGGTTCTGCACGCCTCTGCTGACCTTTGACATTCTTGGGTCATGATGTTGGGGCTGTATCTCTGTGCCATCCACAGGTTACGACTTCGGATTTATATGCCTTTAAGTCGGTTGTCCTCTTTGTGCCTGTTTGTTGGTCCAGTCTGAGGGAGACCACTTGCTTGGTGGTGAGTGGCTGCAAACATGCACTGAAAATCTGTGATGATAAGATAATTCCCAGTGTTTGCAGGGCACTTTGAAGCCACCGTCTCCAATCCAATCAAAATCCAATAAATCAAAGACCCCCTGGAAGGAGTCATCTTTTTAAGGCAAGTGGCTTGTTTCGTGATCTGCTGTAACTGAGTTTCAACTCTCCCGGAAGGGAGGCTCTGGCTGCAGGCGCCTCCGTGCCCAGCTGAACGACAGCCGAGAACAACTGTGGCCGGGAGTCGAAGGTCTTTGTGGGGCGGGTCTTGCTAGTGGCAGTTCGGCCAACATTTCAAGAATTAAGGAGAAGTTCCTGATCATAGCCTCATGCTATTTATCCCTGGAAGTAAGGATCTGCCAGAAGGAGCATTCTGAATCATGCAAGGCTCCTGGTAGTTCCCTTCCGACTCAGGATGTAAATTCACAGGAGCCGACCAATGATGAAAGTGCGATTTTTCTCCTAGCCTGAAACGAAAGGGGCCTCTGAATTCCGGAGGTTGCCCCCTGAGCGGTGGCCTGGGAGGGAAGGGATGTTATCTCGCCAAGCCAATGCCAGAGGGAAGGGAAGGAAAAGAGGGCAAATGGTGTCCTGTTGAGCTCCAGTGGGAAGTCTTGATCCGGCGTCGCGAGCGGAGGCGGTCTATCGGGTGGCAGCTGTTTCTCTCCCTGGTCAGGGTGTTGGTAGCTCTCCAGCGTTTGTACAGGACCAGGGCCCGGGTGGAACCTTCCTCAGCGGTGTGATGGGGACTCACGGCTCCGTGCTCTGGTTGTGCAGCGGTGTCAGTGGTCAGGAGCATTCTGTAAAGTCCCAAGAGCTGTTTTTCTCTGGTGCTGTTTCCAGAATCCCTAATCCTCAGAAGGCTCTAGACTGTGACTAACAGGACCCCTTGAACTGGGATCCCAGATGGTTTCCTGAAGCTGTTCATAACAGGCTGGAGCACAAGACACCAAAGGCTCACAGTGGCTGGTCTCACTGGCATGAAACAAGGGAGCAGCAGAAGGTTGTACCGCAGAGAGTTCCAGGAAATCTGCAAGGTTCTCAGGAAGTGAAGAGGGCGCCTCGATCACTGGAGATTATACAAGGTATACCCCAAGTGGGAAACACTTTTAATAGTTTATTTCCCACTGTGAAGGCACCAGTCTTGTGGGACGGAAAGGCTTCAAGCCTTCCAGAAAACACACATGCAATAACAGGACTATTGGTGACCCGGACCCAAAGGCAGTTGAATGCAGTGCAGCTCCAGGTGTTCAAAGGGGCCAGAGCAGGAGGGCTGAGGCCTCTGGGGACAAAAACAGCTTTTTCAGGATTATGGACCTGACCAGTTACACATGGCTGAAAGACTGTTTTTGCAATTTTATAGACATTCACCTGCTAATGTCTGTTTATTATTTGAGTCATCTTGAATGCACCGTGATGGGCGCAGGATGGCAAAAACCAAAAACGGGGTCAGGGGAGTGAGGAAGAACCAAGCGGCCGTCCTGGGTTTCCCATAGTCTGTTAGTTTACTTTCTCTGCTTCTGGAGCAGACCTTTGCCATGTAAGGACGTCAAGATGGCAAACGTCTGGCCCTGAGGGACCATTTTCTGCAGGAGGAGAATGGAGTTAGTCCACATCTTTATAGAATCTTGTTGCAGCCTTGCACAAAAGTCCCCTTGAGCACGTATTAATATTTCTTTCCCACAAACCTTCTAGAACTTTCTTTTTTTACATTCAAATTGTGTCCTAAGTTTTCCCTTGTTAAATACCCAGTCTCACTTTAGGACAAAATTAGTTTCTTTTCCATCAAAAAGATGTATTTCTGTTTTTCATATTTTTTCTTACCAACCACACATCTCCTTCTTTCCTTGCATAGAGTTGTTTCTCTTATTTCCAGGAGCCAAGTACATTAGAACTTTTTAAAAAGTTCTTAAAACCCTTAATTTTCAGTGAAAGCTAATAAGTAAGCAAATGTGAACTGTTATGTCAGCATTCTTTAGATTTTCAGATTTATGAATATGTTTCATAGTTTCTAGAAGTATATGCCTTTTTTAATTTCCCAAAGTAGCACTAACATATCAAAATAGCTTTTAGTTTCTCTGTAATAAGTAGTCAAACATAGATAAACCAATATGGTAAATGTTTTAGTGTTTTAAGATAAAAACTTCCTTAAATCTGGAAAAACAACATTTTAGAAAAAATCAGCGATGTTTTAAAAAGTTATAAAAATTATCCTCCTTAGTTCATTTAATCACATGTTTTTCTTGTTCTGCTTGAATTTAGTTCTTCCATTAGTTCTGGAAATTCTTACCCAGTTTAGTTTTATGAGGTGAAGATTATTAGGAACCTGGACAGAGAGGTCTTTCCATGAATCTCATGTAAGACAAAATACATTTGCAAGAGGCTTTTGCAAAAGTACAACTGTAAAGGATAAAAGTCTTAAAAATGGCCATGGTTAAAGATGTGGTTGGAGTTTATTACAATGCAGGTGGCAAGGAAATTTGGTTATATTTGTGACATATAACACTTTAAGATAATAACATACCAGGACGTATCAGATTGTTTGGAGTTTCACATACGTTTTAGAACACTTATTTTGATAACCGACATCTACACAAATGTAAAGTTTGGTCGCTCTTATTTGACAGTTCTGTCTATGGGACTAAACAGAGCAAACAAGCTTAATGAGTTTAATTATTCACAAAATCTTTGAAATGTTCAAGGGGCCCTCTGGAAAATTTCAGTTAGGTTGGGGTTGGAAGGACTTCATTTTAGAATTTGACTTTTGGGAAGTATGTCAAAAAATATCAAAAGGTTTGGACATGTGGTTAAATCGGATCATGATTCGTTATAAAACAATAGTTATCCATTTAACCCAAGTGACAGATTATAAAAGCCAGTATAGAAGGTTACATAGTTGTGAGCAAAATTTAGCCCTTTTAAGACTCAGTTAAGGTAATGAAAGACCTGGTAAACATAGGAAGTTATTCTGGCAAAACACAGAATCCTTGTTTTTTAGGCCGATAACTTTAAAGAAAAACTTTTGGTCTGCTCTTAGTAAGAAATTATAAACAAAAGTTCAAGAAAACCTTGACCTTTAAACAAAGAGAAAACAATTCTAATTTTGCACCACAATTTTGATAATAAATTTACCCTTATCTTACCCAGTACTGGCTACACAGAAAGTATTTCTTTCCAAAGATTTCTTTCCCGTAAACCGACAATTTTTTTTTTTACATCCAGATTTTGCCCTAAGTTTTCAGCCTCAGACTTATTTTCTTTTTTTTTTTTTTTTAAAGATTTTATTTATTTATTTGACAGAGAGAGAGACAGCCAGCGAGAGAGGGAACACAAGCAGGGGGAGTGGGAGAGGAAGAAGCAGGCTCATAGCAGAAGAGCCTGATGTGGGGCTCGATCCCAGATCGCCGAGATCACGCCCTGAGCCAAAGGCAGACGCTTAACCGCTGTGCCACCCAGGCGCCCCCAGACTTATTTTCTTTTTCCTCAACAAAAAGGTATTTTATTCCTATTTTTTCGCACCCAAGACACGTATCTTATTTTCGGTACCCTTATAATTACATTTATTAGAATTCTTAACTCTTAGAAACCTTAATTTCTAGTGAAAACTAAGTAAATATTTTTTTATTTAAGCTGTATGCCTAATGTGGGACTTGAACTCATGACCATAAGATCAAGAGTCAAATGGTCCACTGACTGAGCCAGCCAGGTGCCCCTCGATTGGCAAATTTATGAATACATTTCATAATTTAGAAACATGTTTCTTCATAGTACAACACCACAAAACAGGTTTTGCTAACAGTCCCAAATTTGTTTTATACAGAAAAAGTAGATAAACCTATATTAATACATTATTTTCTTATTTGGAAATGATCTAGATACTCAATGAATTTTTCCTAAGATAGTTATTTTAGAGAGATTGCTTGTGTGCGTGCACACATATACACACACACTCGAGCACTAGTGGCGGGAGGGGCGAAGGGAGAGGGAGGAGCCGGAAGTGGGGCTCCATCCCAGGACCCTGAGATCATGACATGAGCCGAAGGCAGATGCTTAACTGAGCCTCCCAGAGGCCCCTAGATACTCAATTTAACCATCCATTTAATTTAGTAAAACTTTAAAGTTTTGGGTTACCACCAAAATTTTGGAAGCTATTTAAAAGTTTACCTAGAGGGACACCTGGGTGGCTCAGTCGGTTAAGCGTCTTCCATTCGGCACAGGTCATGATCCCAGGGTCCTGGGATGGAGCTCCGTGTGGGGCTTCCTGCTCGGTGGGGAGTCTGCTTCTCCCTCTGCCTCTGTCCCCGACTCGTGCTCGCTCTCACTCTCTCAAATAAAAAAAATCTTCAGTTTTCTAGGTAAACTTTTTTTAAATCTTATTTACACCTATTTAATTTATTTGTTCTTATTATATTTGGACTACCCATAAAACTTCATGAGGCATTAGACTCAACCATTATTCTGTTTTGGTTTTTTTTCTGACAGATTTTGCAACAGAGAGAACATGAAACGCACCTGATATTCAGTAAACACAGGCAGAATAAAAGGTTTATATTTAATGCTGATAACTCTAAAGACAGGTCTTTTTTAATTAAACTAATAACCTTAAATTAGTTTTAATACCAGATATCTTCCCGGATCATGTGACCTTAAACATTTGGGTTAGTTTTTAGCTTTCTGAGCTTTAAAAATTTATTTTAGAACAATGCAGGTGGGGGGGGGTGGTTGGCAGGGACAGAGGGAGAGAATCTCAAGCAGGCTCCCCTCTGAGCACAGAGCTCCCGCTCACAACCCTGAGATCATGACCCCAAGATCATGACCTGAGCTGAAATCAAGAGTTGGATGCTTAACCAACTGAGCCTCCCCGGTGCGCCCCAAGCTTTCTGAGTTTTAGAATGCCCAATTCTCACCAGTGCTTGCCTTCAGACAAACTAGAGCTCTGTACAAATTACTTTTAGCCATACCATCCAGAAGTACAGAAAAAAAATCTCACATTTACAACATACATGGACACACATACAAATACACAGACCAGAGGCAAACAAATCTCCTAGCTCTTGATTTCACTCATGTTTGTAGAGAGATTACAGGCCCAAATTCCAAATACCCCCCTCTCTTCCTTTTTCTGATGAAGAGCTTCCCTCTCTTGTCTGCATCTCAAAGAACGGCTCCTACCTAGGTCCTAGAGAAGATGGGGTAGAAAACGGACGGAGAAAGTATCAAAGTTTTGTCCAAGGTGGAGATTTGGAGCATATCTGCTTGTTACCGGAGGGGCTAGAGTGGGCACGAGACCCTGGTACCGGTTTGTATTTTAAAAAGGCCTCTTCGTGGTTTGGATTTGTGTTTCCCTGATGGCTGGTGATGGTGATGAGCACTGGGTGTTACATGCCACTGACGAACTGTCGAACACTACAGCAAAAGCTAGTGATGTATTGTATGTTGGCTAGCGGAACATAACACCCCCCCCCCAACAACAGAAAGGCCTCTTTCCCATTGTTCCTTAAGCCTCAGGCAGTGGTGTCCTATTTCAAAGACAAGATTATGACTTAAAGGGAAAGAATGCAAAAAAGAACTTTTTTTCTAAGAGTTTTGGGGGCAACTGGGACTTGACCTTTTTTTACACCTGTCAGCTGTGGTAGTCTTCCTTCCCAGCCATGGAAGAGCACAGTCTTGTGTATTGGCAAAGCCGTCACCGTTTACTGGGGGTCAGATCCTGACTTGCGCAGGTAACCTCTTCACGTCTGACAACATGGAGGGTGCGGGGTTCTTGGGCACATACCTAGCTATTGTTCAGATGCTTCTAGGGAGCTCAGTTATTCCAACGGGCAGTGGAACACAGGACAAGATATCAAGAAATTCAAAGTGATGTGGGTGGAGGCCTGTTTATTTAGCATCCTGGGGTACACTGCCAAAAGTGATTTTAAATCCCAACAGCTTGGGTCCTGAATGGTGAATAATGCTCTGGAAACTATCAGTAGAGGCCTGAATATTATTTCTGCCCAAATATGGCATTTAAGGAGAGAATAGGTGCGTGCTTCCTTGTTGTAATGAAATAAAATGCCTTTTTTCCCCGCTTGAGTACAGGGCAATTTTGTTCCAATATCCTGACCTTTGATAATATCCACAAGTATTCTGAGAGGAGCAGGTGAGGTTTGGAGACTGGTAAAGATAGGTGGATTCTGACTTACTGCTAGGGTTGCATTTCTGGCTTTATGGAGATTTGTAAGACAAAGACTGTTGTTTTTAATTCCCCCAAAGAACTGGATTCCAGCCTGAATATCAAGGGACTGGCCTACCTTTTTAACTAAATTTGCTTCTTTATATCAAGGGGAATTTGATGCTTTTGCACGGTCTGTATAAAGCATTTTAACAAAAGCCTTCTTCATGCTTACACAGTTCAGCCTTGGCTTCTGTTAGCCCCTCAGTATCAGCCTTCCTCTAATCATTTCGAGGCGGGCCTAGGAGAAATTTTACTGGTCATCTCTTTCCTCTGTGAAGAGGAAGTTGTGAACAGCCAAATCTTTTTAATGTTTCTCTAAGTCTGGTAGGATCTTCTGAAATGGAGGAAAAGAGGCTTTATAAAAGATCTGCTGCTGTCTGGGGGACATGAATTTTTGGCAGTAGGGGGCGGGGTCTAGGATACACCTGGCAAAGGTGAGCATACAGAAATGTCTGAGGCTGACAGAGGTCGATCACAGTAAACTAAGTCCTTCTGTTTGTCCTAGGTGCTTCTGTTAAATTCACTTTCTGGCTTCTAGCATTTATAAGAGTAACCTGGATTGAACCTAGAGGTTGGGCTGGATTTTAAGAAGGGGAATTTTCATGGAATGTAGACATTTATCTGTCTTAAGTCTAATTTCTGTTCTTTCATCTTGTCAAGGGAATCCCTAAGACTAACCCTTATACTAATAAGACAATTGAGAGCTCTTCACAGATAATTTTTCTCTTCCAAATAGTCAATTTACAGGATCTAGTGTCTGGCCATTGACGGACTGGATCTTATTAATTTCAGTAGTGACTCAAACCCACAAGCCTTTTAATGGCCTAATCCAAGATTCATGAGGTGTCCCTAGAGAAAGCATGGATGATGCCGCCCCCCGACCCAAAAGCTGACTCCCAAGAATAGTCTGAGAAAGCCACCATCTTCGTTGTACAGGCCGTAAGCATGAGGTAGTGTGTACGGTACCTCGGGTCTCCCAGAACGTAAGACGCCTCTAGTCACAGACCTGCTAATCTGTGACATTGGGCAGGTGCTCCTGGAATGAGATTTCTCCAGTACTAAGGAGCAACGAGGGGTGAAGCAACAGAGGCCCCTTATGGGCTGGGACCTCTTGTGACAAGCTTTCCTGCGAGCTGGCATGGCTGGACAGAGGGCGCTGCTCGTAACTGTGTCTCTCGGGCCCCTGGTCTATGACCGGCCGCCAAGATGCACCCTGGTAAGTAGGCGCTCCCAAGTGACGGAGACCAGAGAAAATACGCTCGCTGGACACAGAACAAGAGGAAAAATCTATTCACGTTGACAGCCCTGCCTAAGCCTTGGGTCTCTGGGGGCCAAACCAATACCCAGAAGGACTGTGCCTTGAGGTTAGGGACTGTGCAGTGCTTACCGTGTACCTTGCTGCATGGACATTTTCTTGAGGCTGGCAAGGGGCCGAGTGTCAACCTAACCCATTCCGTGACCAGGTTATCCTAACGGGGGTCTCTGAGTTAGATGATAAGCACGCTAACAGCTTCTAAGTGCTGACCCATGACCACCAATTCCGTAGCTGGGGTTGCCAAGATGTTTCTTCAGCAACAGCCCTTCCCTCACACGTGCGGTAACCCACAGCAGCGTGTGTCTAAACACGCCCTGGCCTGAGGAGACCCGTGACCTCACCAGTCCGTGAGGCCGGCTACACAGCAGGCTTAGCCGAAGCCTGCATTCTGTCCTGGGAGAATTCCTTCCTGTGACCCTCAACGTAAAAGACACACATGAAAGAAACCATCTCTGGGAGGAAATGATCAGTCACCCAAGAGTACGCTACCAAATTTTTACCAAAAGTTGCTCAGCCCAAGGAACTAGTTCTACGGCATTTTCTTCTGCTAACTAAATTTAGAGACAGATTCTTACCGCTCTCGATCCAGCAGACCCTGCAGACGGAGAAGCCGGGAGGCTGGCGTGGTCGGAAACCCTACCTTCTGGCTGCGTGTCCGCGGTCCTGGGGCGAGCAGCCGTCCCGCGAAGGAGTATCCGTCGACTACGCCAACCAAAGGGGAGGGAAAATTCTTCCTCCACCCTTCAAAGTCTTCCAGCTGGACTGAGAGTTAAATGTACATAAGACGGATTAACCGGAGGAAAAAAACTAGAGTGTAATTATGTGGGCACAGTACACATAATGAAATTGAGACCTAAAGAGATGGCCAAGGCAGGCAGTTTTTATACTTAGAGACAACAAATCATGAGGAACTGACGGGACGAAGAAAACTTAACTTTGGGAGCTCCAATTAGTAAGGAACTCTAGGCAGAATTTAGGGTGTGATATTAAATTAGTAAAAATTAACCAGGATTGTTGATACAGCTTTTTTGGCTCTGAATTTTCTCTCTCTCGTGATAAGAATGTCTCTACCTCCCTGGCACAGGGAGGGTGCCTTTCACATGGGAGATTTATCTCCTGCGTTCAGGGTTACAGAGGTTCAGGGGTACAGAGGAGGGTCCGAGGGCCCTTCTTGTACAGGTTGTCCCTTACATATGTTTTATTTAAAATAATCAGTATGCCACAGTGGCACATTCAGGAGCAGCCTGCCCTACAAAACCAACACACCAGCTCTGTAGATATTCACAGCTCTCCCAGCACCATGGTTTTTAGACCTAAGATGAGCAGGTGCGCTGGGAGGTGGCATGCGAGCACTTAAGGATCCTATTAGCTAAGGCTTTGTTTACATGACTGCTCTTTCACAAACTGATTTTAGTAATACTGTCTAGAAACAATATCTCACATTTATGACATACCCACAGACCATAGAGGCAGGAGCATCCGGATGGCTCGACTGGACATCTGCCTTCGGCTCAGGTCATGATCCCGGAGTCCTGGGATCGAGCCCCGGGTCGGGTTCTCTTCTCAGCAGGGAGTCTGCTTCTCCCGCTCGCTCTGTGTGCCCTCTCTCGCTCCAATAAAATTAAAAAAAAAAAGGCAAAAATCCTATAGTTACTAATATTTGTGGAGAAGATTTTTTTAAGATTTGTATTTGTCCCTGGAATCAGTCTTAAGGAGGCTGTGCTAGAGTTTGGGCACAAGAGCCCTTTCTAGCAGTTTGTACTTTAAAAAGGCCTCTTTCCCCCCCTTTTTTCTCCCTCTGTCTCGGGCTGTGTTTGATAGATGTATAACTTCAAGGGACAGAGAAAGAATTTAAGTTCCTGCAAGAAGGGCTTGGGTTTCCCAAGACCAGTAATTTACGAGCCTTTGAGATAAATGAGGGAAGTTTCGGAACAGGTAAAGGGATAGGTGAATTTTGAATTGTGCCTGGAGCGGATTTTTATTTTGAAAAAAAAAAAAATTGTAAGATAAAGACAGTTGCTCTCAATCTCTCAAAGAACTGGGCTGTAACTTGAATGACATGATAGGTCGGCCCGCCTATCCCAACTACGTTATTAACGTCAATTCCTTTTCTTTCCCCCTGGGTACATATTTGAATTTCAGATACTTCTGGCAGTACTGAGTAATCCCCCGGGGGTGTTAAGATGGGTTCCCAAAGAGGGAGCAAAGGATATTACCTTCTCGAGATCCAGAGTCACTCCCAAAGACAGCCAAAAGAAAGAACCACCGCCTGCACGTCCCGGGCAGGCAGCAAGCCAAGCCTGGCTACACAAATGGGACAAGGAAGAGGGTGACAGCTGCCTCTGGGAGAGGTGACGTGCAGTTCTCTTCCCCTCTCCACTGGGCACTGCAGGCACGTTCAGAGGAAGTGATTCTGCCAGTTTTTCCACGGTCCCCTGTGGGGCCTCTCCTATCTACTGGAGTTTCCCATTGGCTATTTGGTTTTTTTTAAGGCATTATTTATTTAAGAAAGAGGGAGCGCAAGTGAGCAAGACAGAGCACGTGTGAACGAACGAGCACCAGCAGAGGGAAGGGCAGAGGGAGAGGGAGAAGCAGGCTCCCCGCAGAGCAGGGAGCCCAAGGATCCCAGGACCCCCAGATCATGACCTGAGCTGCCAAAGGCAGATGGTTAAGTGACTGAGCCACCCAGGTGTGCTCCCCTCCCCTTTGGTTGTAGCTGTTTACCAAAAAATTCCTCAGTCCCATTAACTCTGAGAGGGGCCTAAGGGGGGGCGCCTGTAAGGCCAGCACCTTGCGAATTTTGTTTCTGGTGGCGTTTTCAGAGCGGGAAAGACAATGCAGACCGAGGATTAGCAGAACGAGTTCTCAGAGGACAGAGAGGGGCAGCAGAAGTTCCTTCCGTCTTATTTTACGTCCCTCTTCTACCTTTAATTTTCCTGGGTGTTTTGCTAAATCTTTTAATTACTCTTTTAAGGAAACTATTTTGGAATTTTGAAACCTTTTGGAGCTCTGCTTGCCAGTGTAAACCTGCATCCCGTTCGGTTTGGGGGCCGGAAGGTGGCATGTTTGACTCTTCAGAACTTAAGGATCCTATTAGCTAAGGCTTTGTTTACACGAACGAGACAATTAAACATGTGCACCTAACGCACCAGCAGTAACCACAAGGCGTTGCCGCGGACGGGCCGAGAGACGGCGCGCCCAGCACGGGCACTTCCCGCGCGGATGACCCAGCAGCCTCCACCCATCGTGGGGACTGCCGACTGGAAATGGGAAAGGACTCAAGCAGCAGAGCCCAGTACACGGGCCTGCGGGCGGGAGCCGGGAAGGGATTCCCGTGTGGACTGGCGCTCTGTGACAGCCCCCCATCAGCCTATGCTGACCCGGTGACCCTGGGCTAGAAAGCCCACTAGGTCAGTAGCTCGAAGGCAAAGAGGGGAGCAGAAACCGAGAGGACTCACCGGCGGCGCCTGGGGAGCTGCAAGGAAGGCGGGGCACGCAGACGGGCTCGCGGGGCACCATGCCTGTGATTCTCCTCGTCCCGACGGCCGCCAGCAGCTCACTGCCGATCCAGTGCCACCACCACGGCTGTGAAACAAAATCCAGCCTTGTGAACGGGAAGGTCTCGTTGGCTTTATTAAACAATTCACGAATCGGGCAGCATGCCATCTAGCAAGTAGAGAGGAGCTCTGCTGAGCCAGACAAGAGAAAGGCAGAGAAGGCATTAACAAAAGGGAGTTCACTAGCCAGGAATGCAGTGCGCAGGCCAGGTTGCTCTCCTAAGGAGCAGAAAGGGTCTCTCGGGAAATTTGCGGGTCAGGTTGCCCGGCTAAAGGCTGTATTCCCGGGGAGGTGAGACTGTAGTTCAATTAGGTACTGAGTCCTGGTTTACTGACTTGGGGCCTGTGAGTTTCATTTAAAAAAAAACAGTGGTCATTACTGTGTCCCCAGGGCTTAGCGTGACATCTTCATTTGCTGAATAACGAAGTACTTGAGTGCCAGGCACGGTACTAGCACCATCCAGTGGTGACCAAAATGGACCTGCCCTCATTCATGGGTCCGCCACCTGGTGAGGGAGACGCAGAGTAAAGAAAAAAATCATTCAAGCAATTCATTACGATTGCTATAAAGGAGAAAGCTAAGAAGGGGACCTAATACAGATGAGGTTTCAGGGAACTTCTCCCTAAGGAAGTGGCATTTAAGCCAAGCCCCGAAGAATGAATAGGAGTTAGTCAGCTGAGGTGAGAGGAAAGCGTTCCAGGTAGAGGGAACAGCATATGTGAAGGCTCTGAGGCAGGAAAGAGGAGCATGTTATCCTTGAAGAACAGCAAGATGTTGATGTGCCCTGGGGTTCAGACAGTATAGAAGAAAGGGCAAAAGGGGGGAGGAGAGGAATTGGGGTATACTAGACCAAAAGAGATCTGTGGGTCGTGTTACATATTCTGGTCTTTATCCTAAAAGCAATGGAAAGTCATGGAGGGGTTTGAAGCAAAGGGGGATATGATCCGATTTGCATTATAAAAAGACCACTCTGGCTCCTCCAGGAAAACGGATTTGAAGAAGTTAGACGAGTACATGTAAATGGACCAGCGAGGAGGGCACAGCAGGGATCCAGAGATGATGGCGCTCAGACCACCCTGTGGTGGTGAAGATATGGAGAGGTTCCAGGGAGGCATTCTGGGGATGTTTAGAGAATAAGATAGAACTCTGGGATAGATAGAATATGAAGATGAGGAAGAAGGGGTCAAGGCTGGTCCCCAAGTCACTAACTTACACAGCTGGATGAAGAGTGTCCGACACTGAGCTAGGGGCCCTGGGCCAGCGTGGCCACCCCGAGGTGCCTGGGTGGCGCCCAAGCGAAGGTGTGGTGGGGCCACACAGGAGAGGTCTGGGCTGCAAGCCCACTGACGTCGGGATGAGGTCACCTGGGGGCGGTGATAGGCCCTTCTCCCCAGCCTGAAGGAAATCCAACATTTAGAGGCCACATGCAGGAGAACAGGGGAGGGGAGACGGAGACCGAGTGGCAGACACAGGAGAAAACAGAGAGCCTACTATCAAGCCAGGCAGGTGTGGTGTTTCAAGGGGGCAGAGGGCATGACAACCAAATGCCTGTGAAGGACAAGACAGACCAGGCCTGAAAGATTAAGTGCAGGTTCACAGAGGCTATTGGTGACCTTAGTGAGAGCCAGTTCGGAGAGTGACGACAGCTGGAAAGGAGTAATGTTATCAAACAAGTATCCGACGAGAGCGCGTCCCATAACTTCAGGGCCGTGAGAAGAACAGGAGTGTGCCAGGAACACACACTGGCACACCTCCTACAAGTTCCTAACATCTCACTTGTGTTCTTTGTTTTTCTCCAACAGCCTAAATGGAAACTTGATAAAGCCAGAGGAGGCCAAAGTCTTTGAGGATGAGAAGCGGATTGTCTGCTTCTGAGAGGCCGCTTCCATGTGTGGGGTCCTCGCCCCGGGAGGAGCCCCCCGCGTAGCTGTTACAGTTTTGCAGGGCAGGAGTGTGCCCGGTGAGCCGCTGCCGTGACTATAAATACACTGTGAGAAGACATAATGCATATCCAGGATTATTTTTATTGGACAGGAAAGGAATAAGACTGAGCTCGAACACCGGCCCTCAGGACCAGGGAAGTGAGCTGGTCATGCGTCTTCATGGAGGAGCTGAGGACACGGTAGAGAGTCAGTGCCAAGCTTCTTGGAGAAAAGGTGCTCAACAAATAAGTGTTTTACCTGGAACATTCTCTTCCTCCTCAGTCCCTCCCCACAGGTTGACGGTCTGCCCACTTCACAGCTGTAGATGCTGAGATATGCACAGTGTCGGGTTGGACGCACCCAAGGTTTTGCCAAAGCAAAGGCTCCTCGTAGGCTCCTGTTTTCGTCCTTGGGTCTCAGTGTCTGTGGACAGAGATGACGGGGTAGCCTCTTGGCAGGTCTAAGAGAAAGGGTGGGGTCTTCATAGTGCTGGGTTTCCACTCAGGGCTTTCTCATGCTGGGCTGAGCTCCTCAGGAGGGCCGACAAGGGTGGGCGTAAGTGCTCTGCGTCAGGAGGAAGCAGCCGTGCCCATCCTCTAAAAGGAATAAGGCCCGGTTTGCCTTTGTGGCCTGAGGTCCAAACAGAAGCTTCTCTGTCTCTTGCCCTCCTGAGGAAGGGAGGTCTCTCCCTGCCCCGGACTAGTGAGGATGACTGAACTGGACTTAAGGCTGAGGAGCTGCTGAGAACCCAGCTGGCAGAGCATGTTACACCGACCATCATGGCAGGCAACGTGCTGGGCGTTAAATGGGGGAGGGGGTGGTGATATTACCACATAACTTGTTCTTTTGCCAATTCATTTAATAAAGTACTGAAAACATTATTTCTAATTGCCCGAGTCTGGGATTTTTCAAAGGGAATTTAGACTGATAAGCATGCTAGGATCCCTGGACTCCATGCCTGGACTCCCTTCAGGATACTCCCTGCGCTGGGTGGGGCGCTGGCGTGTGGGGCTGTGAAGAGCCTGCTGCAGGACGGCCAAGGTGTCAGCGTGATGGTCCTTTGCTGCCCTCTCCACCTACCAAGGGATCAAAAAAAGCTAAGGAAGCAACTGAGGCCTTTTCCTCCATCTGACCTCTGAATCCATACAGCTGGCTTCTCAGAGGAGCAGACTTGGTCAGGGGTGGCTGGGGCCGGGATGTGCTGCATGGGCCAAATTTCACAGCCCTCACCACTGTGCCGTGATAGGCCCTGGCAGGCCAGGCTCGATGTCCACTACCTTCTGTGGCAGCTCACTGCTGAGTGGACCCGTCACCCACTGTGGCAAGAGGCACCAGGCTGGTAAGGACCAAACATGAGAGGGGAAGGGATGAGGGGGCCTTCCGACAGTACCTTTGGGTTCTTGGAGGTCCCGTCTGCTTTGTGCAGCAGCCCCTGTCAGGAAGTGTGCAACTGAGGAAGCGAGCTCTGAAAATCCTGTAGTCATTCAGCCACATGGTGGCTGTTCCCCTAAGGGGCCGCTTTGGTAGCTCCAAGCCAACCCTCCCTTCACCCCAGATCTGAGTATTCACGTAATAGTCACCCCGAGGCACTAACTCTCTCCCGAACAGAGCTTCTGGGCAACGGGTATGGAATGAACGTGGCGAGCTGAAGGCCAGGGGTGCTTAGGACAGACTTCAGACTTCCTGAGTAAAAGAACTACACTTCTCAGCTGACATTCGGAATTTATTAAACCACTAAAACTAAACTTTTGAGAGACTAAAGTTTACTCAGAAACTACCACAGAGTACTGCTTTTACAGATTATCAGAATTAAAACTGCTACCTCTAGGAAATTAGAATTTGCGTAGTGTTGACTGGAATTCTGTTTGGAAATACTTCTGGTCTTCTAGATGGTGAACGATCGATTTTCTATTTCTCAGTCTCCTAATGTGCTGGAAAGGTTCTCCGTTCCTCACTGGTGAGCTTCTGTGAAGAGAAGTGGAGACTTTCCCTCATCAAGAAAAAAGACCACTGAAAATTGAAAGAAAAAAACAATTCCACAAACTTAGGAGAGGATTATTTCTTCTCACAAGACATGTTGGATGGTTTTGGGAACGAAACAACAGCTCCTATATTTCAGACCTGCATTTATGGCATGTCTCTGCTGATTTGGAACTTACTAAAAAAAAAAAAAAGAAAGAAAAGAAAAGCCACGTCGAGTCACCAGGTGGCTTTAGGCCGGGTCCCAAGACTCGGAAAGCGGGGTCGCTGCTCAGTACACCCTAGCCACCGTGAAGCCAACGCTGCTGTTTCCGCTCATCAGGAACCGGCCAGGTGGGTCTCCTCTCCACTGGGGGTTTAGGGAACTTTGACAAGGTCACCTAGGGGCCTGGAAGTTCTCAAAGTCAGGTCCAAGAATATTCCATCTCAAGCAGTTTGGAATAGTCTAGCTTCGGCAGCCAAAAAGGCACAGCCATTAGTATTCATCATTTCTACCCAAGAACCTACCGCTGAAGCAGGACTCACCCAACAGAGGGACGCCCAGCAGCCCAGTCCTCACCTGGTAAAGAAGGAGCAGGAGCCCACGCCTCCGCCAGGTGTCCCCCCGGCTCCCCTACTGGACGCACGCAGCTCACGGATCTTGGTCCACTCCCAGGCGTGCCACGTCTACTGCCGGTAACTGAGTGCTCCCTTACAGGAAAAAACCCTCACCCTGGAGCTGAAAGGCAAAACAACGATCATTAGCCCAGGTTCCAGAGAAAGGGATTTTAATGAAAATGGAATTCGCTGGCGAGGAGGCCGAGGCTCCTGTTAACCACGCAGACGTGCTCGTAGCAGCGCTGCTGGGCCTGGGGGCCATCCCAGCATGATTCTCAGCCTTACCATGCAACTGACTGCATCCAAGACCAGCTTAAGACTTGTAGAGGCACTAAGCAGTGGAAAGGTTATGGGCCCCCAGCGATCTGTAATACATTTTTTTTTAAAGATTTTATTTATTTATTTGACAGAGATAGAAACAGGCAGTGAAAGAGGGAACACAAGCAGGGGGAGTGGGAGAGGAAGAAGCAGGCTCCCGGCAGAGGAGCCCGATGTGGGGCTCGATCTCAGAACGCCGGGATCACGCCCTGAGCCGAAGGCAGACGCTTAACCTCTGTGCCACCCAGGCGCCCCTGTAATACATTTTTTAAACAATAATAAATGATAAAATAAGTGCAAGGATATTAAGCAAGTTTTTCCCATGACCACTTGGGTGGTTTTTTGTTTGCTGCAAATAACAAATATCAAAAGATCTCAACGTCTTTTCCTTGATTTTTTTCTGCCAGTGCTTTCTGTTATAAAAGCAGTATCACATTAAAGGAAATTTTTAAAATAATGCTTATAAATGACACAACACTAAGTTACTTTAATTTTTACATGTCATCTTCCCATGTTTTGCCTACTTTGTGCCATTTTTCCCAGTTTTTTTTATTGTGGCAAAATACACATAAAATGTACCATCTCAACTATGTTTAAGTGTACAGTTCAATGGTATTAAATATATCCATAATGTTGTGCCACCATCACCACCATCCAGCTCCAGAATTTTCTTAGAACCCTGAAACTCTAGACCCATTAAAGAACTCCCCGTTCCCCCCTCCCCCCAACCCTTGGCAACCACCCTTCTGTCTCTAGGATTTAAACAATTCCGAGTACCTCATATAAGCAGAATCACAGTATTTGTTCATTCTGTAACTGGCTTATCTCACCTAGCATAATGTCCTCAGGTTCATTTTCCCACATTGTTACACAGGATTTATAATGGTCATTTGTATTCTGTTGGTTTCCTTAATTATGTTCCAAATGTTACTAATCTTACAATTTCAGAGTTGTTTGTAAGTGTTAAGTAGGCCAGTACTAGGACATATGTTGACCCTTTAGAGTAGACGCCATTTTGTTTTGGTACCATTCTGCCCAACATTGGTATTGGAGTAGGAGACCCCTGAATTTCCTAATGGATGATGTTAAAGAAGAACCAGTCCTAACAAAAGGTAACCAGGAGGTTGTCTGGAGGAGCTAAATGGGACTGTAAGGCTAATCCCTAATTATCACAGAGTTCTACTAACCCTGCCGCCACACCAAGTACGGTCCATGAGGAGGCTCCTGAAGAATATGTGTATAAAGGACAGCCACTACGGAAGTGAGACTGACCTCACAGCTGCAGAAGGAGGTGGATGCCTATTAATCAGGAACTAAATAGAATTTAGCCAATTCGTTTCCAAGGTGGCGGAAGGAGACCCGAACACAAGAGTGAGCATGCACTCCAAACCAACCATCCCTCGCCTCCAAGATTCCCCCAGCTTCTGCCCCTGAGCATACCCTCCACTACCCTGCACCAAGACAAGGAAGAAGAAGACAATAAAACAAACATTGCAAGGACCTTTTGGGGTTTAGGCCAGACTCCCTGGACAACCTATCTTGACCAGAGGGCTATAACATGCTTTCTGAAATGGGTTTTTGGTAACTCTAGAGTGTACTGTTCCATAGTAAATGGTATTAAGGGTTAGCCATGGAAAAAAAAAAAAAGAAATCCAGTCTTCCAGATTGGTTGTGGTGGTGATTATTTCATACAACGTTTCTGTGGAAGTAGAAAATTCTTTAGGACTGTTTTTTTGGAGTAGGATTATCAAGTCAAAGATTCTTGCTATGAAATTTTATTTCTTTTTCAACCTCATAATGTTGAAAGTCAGCGCATAAAGTCTAGGGGTATACCAAATGGTTTGGAAGCAGATGGAAGTTACAGAACAATGTAACGTGAAGCTGGCAATGTCTCCTTTGACCCCGTCCTGGACCCTGACCCTAGACAGTGTTGAGGCACTGCCCCTGCTCCCCCACCCTACAGATTATAGCTACAGACTGGCACCGGTGACCACTACAGCTTCTGGGAAGAAGGAATCATCCACAAATCAGCCATCTGTTTGAAACTGGTGCTGTGCAAGATAATAATTCATTAGTGCAGGTGTCAGTATCTTCAAAATCAGTTTTCCTTACTTTAAAAAACTTTTATATGTGTATGTATGTCCTTGCTTTGCCCAAACAGACCTACTCTGACTGGACCCATTAACACTGGGTCAGATGAAAACTACCTCTTCCCAAGAACCCTACAAAGTAGGACCTACCTCATGAATGAGGGAAACTGAGAACCCAGGACTGTGGGTACAGGTCTTCGTACTGTATGGGGGGGGCAGGGTGGAGCAAAACCCTTCAGGAAAGGGATTTTGGCAAATGTAGAAAGCCACACCTGGCAACACCTGAGATTTTGAGCTCAGTTCAATCCCCTCACTCGACCACTGAGGAGACCGGTGTTGGAGCAAAAGCAACTTGCCTGAGATCACACAGTGTATCACTGGGAGAGCACGATCTAGAACACGGGCCTGTCCCTGTTCTGATAGTTGTGACCTTCGGTTCCTTCTGCGATTGACCTTCCTCCTGCTAAGTCTGGTAAATCTGGTCCCAATCCACTAGGACAACTTAAACAAAATAAACTCTCACCCTAAGAACACAGATGGGGTCTCTTTAGTCCCTGGTGCTAAAAGTTACAGGACTCTGGAGTCACATTTCAAGCCTCACAGTGGCCTGACCGTCACACGGCTGGGACGCCCAGGAGGAGCTTGGGTGATGGGAGTCGGACTCTACAGAGCCAACAGCTTCCTCATTGGCCACTGATCCTCCAGCCGCCAACCAGGGATCTGGACCAAAGGAAGCAAGTAGGCACATTCCAGAGAGCTGGAGAAGATGCTGTTTGGATGGTTTTCACGCAAGAGGGCAGCATGTGTCCAGCAAGCAATTAATCCATTATGTCAGTGGCTCCCAAGGATCCAGCTGTGCTGGGGGCCTGGTGACATTGTTCTTTAAGACTCCATACCAAGCACATAATGTTAAAAGCAATTTCATTTTAAGCCCATTCACCCTTGTGTCCAAAGACACTGGTAAGCAGAGAGTGGGTCCCAAGGCTCCATAAAGAACAGCACTGCAAGTCTCTGGGTGCTGAGGACAGAGGTTCAAATCTCAGCGCTACCAGTAGTTGTGTGACCCTGGACAAGTAACTTAGCTTTTCTGTGCTTGGGTTTCCCATTGAAATACTAGTACTCCCCTCAGAGGGGTGTTTGGTTAGAGGAGTAAATTAATACACGTAAAGCACTTAAGACAGTACCTGACAGGTAGTATGGGCTCCAGAAGCAGTAACTCTTATTCTCTGATCAGAACCTTTTCCTTCCAGCACGGCCTTAATGAGCACGAAGGATAAGGAAAGAGAAAAGAGGCGCCTGGGCTGGGCCATCCTTCCCGTCCTTCAGAGCCCCTCTGAAACAACATCGCCATTTTCAGACAAATAGCAAGCTCTAGACTGTCAAGCGGCCTAGAGCCGGAAGCCATTTCCAAGGCTCAATACCTATGGGCTAAGAACCATTCCCCATATTTGACACTTTCATTTTTACTTTGTTAAGGAACCGCATATCCGTGTCCTATCCAGAAACAGGGATTAGGGAGGCGAAAAGCCTGTTTGCGTTTTGATTTGATTTCACAGATGTTAGCATGTATTATCCGGCCTCCCACACTACAATCATATGGCTGAAGGTCATTTCTTTGATGTCGGCACGTGGTTCTCTGTTTCTAGCATTTTTTTCTTTCACTCATTAAGATTGCTACTGATTCCCCAGCCTGTTGAAGAAATGAATGATGGGAGTCTTGAGAGGCGCAGGAGGAGAGGGGAAAGGGAAGAAGAGAAGGGAATAAAGCAAAACGAATCGGGAGGGTGGGAGGTGGGCGGGTGAACTCCTGACTCCTGACTTGCACCCAGCTTTGCCCCTCCTATCACCTTGTCCAGGAACTGGCCCTGTGTGTCTCAGGCCGGCAGCCCAGCGTCCCGGGCACTGGTGTTTATGGAGACAGCAGCCCAGCATCTACGGAGCAGCTATGGGAGATATCCCAGCTGCCCACTGCTGCTTTTATATTTCCCAGTGGATTTTTCTATTTCCTATATTCTTAGGCAATGTGTAAGGTCTTTTTCCTTCCGTCAAGATAAAGCACTAATTTCTAATTCATTTTCCCAGGAGGACCCATTGATGATCAACAACATTCTTCCAGCTGAATCATCTAGTCCAGCATTTCTCAACTTTTTTTTTCATCACAGCCCCTTCGAAGAGACTTTTTAGACATTTTTTCCCTAATCCTTTCCCCACCATGAAAATTCTAACACCACAGTTATACTGTATTTCTCTTTATGGCCCCTGGGCACAAACCATTGAATACCTAAGTTCTTTTTGGTCTCCCATGAACCAGTTTTTACTCTCTAAGGGGTGATAGCCTCCCAGTTGAGAATGCTTGATCCAGTCAAACCCTAGATAATTCTTGTTACCCTTGCCATCTCCAAGAACCCCACTATCACCCTAAAGACCATTTGCCTTTACACACATTATTCAGCTTCCAATCCAGTAAATTTTAGCAGTTACAACATTCTTATTCCTGCCTTCATTTTTTTATCTGTCCTGAAACAAGTTTAATCATTGTGCAAAAACATTGCTTGTGTTGTTTAAAAAAACGCTAAGTGTAAAAGGGGAACAGGCTGTCCTAACAGGGACTGTTCCTACCTGAAGCATTCTGGCACCAGCGGCTTCAGAGCTGAATTCCAGTGACTGCCACCAGGCCTCCGGGCAGAACCGGAGGCTGAGCAAATCCGCCTTTGCTGTTGTCCCACTTCCCTTTCTCACTCCCTAATTCCCCTACTCTCACCACCCATCCAAGAAATCCACAGAACCCAAGCCTCTGCTCCCCCCAGGGTGCCCACCTCCTACATCAGCGTCCTCCTGCTCGGTCACCACCCTCACAACCCCAGAATAATTCCAGAATACATTTGGCTCTTATGAAAGGGTTTGATCCCTGCAACGTCTTAAGCAGAGCTGAGAAAGCCCGTCCTCCCTCCCTCCCTCCCTCCCTCCCTCCCTTCCTTCCTTCTCCCCCTCACAGACAAATACTGAATACTTACTTTATCCCACGCATTTTGGGGGCTGGTAAGAATACAATGGTTAGCGTCATGTCTGGGATTTGATTTTATTCTATTTACAAGTTAATAAGTTAGACTGTTACTGTTTCATGGATGCTGGTATGACACGAGACGCCTGGGTCAGATACACAAGACTTTACCATCCATAGAACGGCAGAGAGCTGATGGCGAATAAAATTTTTACAAAAAGTTTCCATAAGGAAATTAGTCAACACTGAATGTTTCTGTAAGGTCAAAGTGAGATTAGTCCTGAAAATGCCCATGGACTTAGTGACATGGAAGTTAAAGGTCACCTTGATAGCAGCCATTCTGATAAACTGACAGCAGGAAAGCCAGACCGGAGTGGGTTGAGAAGTAATTGGATGAAGGATGTCTTTCAAGAAATAAATGAAAGAGAAGAGATGGGACAGTGCTCAAAGGGGATAGGGAATCTAGGGAGGGTTACTTCATCTGAAGTAAGACCAGTTAAATAAACATTAATTGGGAGGGAAAGACAGGGTGGGAGAGAGAGAGAACTCGAGACTCCCGAGGTGAGCTGGACCAGGGCCTGCCGCATAGCTGAGACACGGAGCGTCTCGCAAGCCGCGGGGCTCCAGGGTGAGGCGCAGAGCAGGCGGGTGTGTGAGGCTAGGAGGGTGCTGGCCCGCTGTCAACATCCAGGGTGAATACGAGACTCTGTGGGACAATCATCTCTTCAGGGGGAAGGGGAACCAAAAACAGAGTAGAGTAGAATTTATTCCTTTTAAATGTGGAAACGTTTTTTAGGACAATTTTTGCCCCTTTCGATTCCTTTAGTTTCTGAAAAGACGAAAACGAAAAGGTAAAGTAAGCCGCACTTACGGCCTTCCCCCAACTGTCCTTCCTCAGAAGGAAGACTCCAGGGCCTACCATCACGGGACGCCACTGAAGGAACGAGGTCAAGGATACCAAGAGATTACTGGAGTTGTGGCAAACTCCCATAGAAGGTCCACAATGTCAGACCCTCTTCTAATCATTTATATATACTTTTTTTTCTCACTTCTCACAGTAACCCTATGAAGTCAAGGAACCTGAGCTACAGAGAGATTAAGGTAACTCACCCAAAGATCACACAGTAAGCGAGATAGCAGATACTCCAACACAGGCGGTCTGGCTCCAGTTGGCATGTTCAACCACGTACGCCATGCTGCTGCTGTTACTGAGTGCCCAGTAAAGAGTAATCCAGAGATGAGCAGAGACGAGAGGCCCTGGGAGGAGAGAGGGGGAGACAGTTTGAGGCTGGGGGGAGAGGTGCATCCATTAAACCTCAGGTACAATGGGCCACCTCAGTTTGGACTGTAAGCCAAGACATCATCACTACCGTGGTTTAAACAAATGATTAGGACTCATTTATATAAGTGCCAAGTCTACTCAACTAAATTTATAATGTATCAGTAAGGATTGCATTTTTATAAATGTATGTATGTATAAATGTATGTATAAATATATAAAGGTATGTATAAATGTATTTATGTATAAATGTATAAAAATGTCTAAAATGTATAAAAAATCAATACAATTTTTATTATAACCAACAGTGATATTAGAACTTGATCTGGGTTCTGAAAACAGCCTCAGAGCTGGACAAAATCATCAAACATATGACCGAGATGTTACAGATATGTGACTGATTTGCCTAACTTGTGCATTAGTTCCATAATGTGTATGGTAGATTCTTATGGCAAATGCTCCCCAATAAATGGGTCATGAAATGACACATTGGCAAACACGTTAAGCAGAAGCCTGGAAAGTGCTCGCAGATTGGACCTTGTCCTCTCTTGCTGCTGGGAACCCTTCCGCTGCCGTGTGAATAATGCCAGGCAAAGCGGCCGGAGACACTCGGGCCAGCCAGCAGCCAGCCAGCACTTACCTCCAGACATGTGCACCTAAGACAATGCCCCCAGCTGACCCACCTGCTGGCTGGAGCCGCGTGAACGAGTCTAGGCAAGAGCCTACATTTCTGACTCGCAGAACGGGGAGTTAAGTAAGGCTGTGCTTTTAAGCTACTGAATTTGGGGGTGGCTTGTTACTCAGGGAAGGATAACTGAAACGATACATAAAAATTAAGGAAGGCTAGCTGCCGTACTAAACGACCCCTAGATACACAATGGCTTAAATACAACAGAAGCTGACCATTCACAGAAACAGTTCAAGAAGGCTTCACATTGGTGGTAGGGGGCTCTGTGGCATACAGTCACTCAGGGTCCCAGGCTGTCAGTTTTGCCACCTTCAACGTGGGCCTGCCAAGGTCACCTAGGCACCGTAAACCAGACAGCAGCAGCAGAGAGAGCACGGAGGGCAGCAGATGGGAAGTTTTATGGGCCCGCTCAAGAAGCAGGGCACATCTCTTCTATTCACATTTCAAAGGTAGAACCCGATCGCATGGCCAACCCCAACTGCGACGAAGGAGTCTAGCTGTGTGCCTGGAAGGCGAGGAAAAGAGCATGAGGGACTCAGTTTGATGCTACAGACTTACGTTAGCATTTTAGGCACAACGAGAGCACAGGGAGCCTAATCCACACCAATCTTCATCCCTTCATCTGCAACACAGGGAAATAAGTGTTTCCGCGAGGTGGTTGCAAGGATTCCAAGTAAAGTACTCGGTAAGGGTGTCGGGCGCATGACAGGCATTCAATAAATGGTAGCTATTAGCGTTAGTACTAAGTTGAAGGGTGTGAGAAATCAAAGAGTACGGAGAGGAGGAGTTACACGACACTATCCAGATAGCAGTAACATTACTCATGACATGTCCAAGTGCAATCACGAAAGTCTAACTCAAACCAGTGTTATCAAAAAAAAAAAAAGGAGGGGATTTATTAGGATAGAAAGACAGGGTGTAGCTCTCCACATCAAAGGAAGACCTGCCAAACTGGAACCTTCTCCAAGACTTCAGAGGTTGGAACTCTTCTCCCTTTTCATGTTATATGCCACTTACATAGATGTTTGCTTCAGTCTCTCTAATGACACACCCTTTGCATGTTTCAACAGGCTCCAGGATTTTTCTAATTTTCAAATGTATGGTAATACTGTGGTTGTATTTTTAAAGAGGGTCTATTGGCCATGAGTTGGTAATTGCTGAAGTGAGGGGATGGGGACATGGGAGTTCACCACACTGTTCTCTCTACTTTTGTATACATTTGAAAATTTCCACTAAACAAACAAACAAAAGAAAACAAAAGCCCAAGACGGATCTCCTCTTGACTTAGAGACTCAAGAGGGAGGGACGCACCTGATTGTATCTTACATCACAGTTTTAAGCAGTGATTGTCTGCCTTGGTGACAACTGTATGTACGACAAGGGAAATGCTGCCATGACCAGCACTGTCATCTGTTTGGCTGTGGTTTTTCTGGATTTTGAGAGCAATGGCTGAAGTGATACACAGACATCAGACTTGACAGGGTTGGATGAATTCAACTACAACCTTTTGTTGACCTCACTGATTGCTAGAACACATGCCCCCTTTCCTCACACCATATCACCTTAAGAAACGTAGAGCTGTCTTGGCAGCATTTCCCTTAAGGGCCTCCGTATTTAATAGTCTCCGGAGAGAACAGGTCAGAGAAAAAGCACAAGAACTGCAAAAATTACAGATCTACTTTCTAGTGATGGGGACAATAAACTCAGGATAGTCACATATGTATGAAGGGTATCTAATCAGAATATCTAGTACATAAGAGACCCTCTGGCCAGCAGCAGAAAATAAAAAAAGAGGTTGAGAACAGCTACTACTCTTTCTTAGAGGATTCCCCCCCCCCCCCCCAAATAGCCAAGAGAGCAGGAATGAGTATTCTCTTCATTTCAGGTCAGTCCTAAAAGATGATTGCCATCATTTCACTATAGGATGTATTTTCCAAAGAAAAAAAATCAATTTCTCTGTATTACATTCTTCGTAATCATGTCCTATGAATTGGTTGATCTCGTCTATTATACTGACCACATGAAAAATAAGGGCTGAGGGGAAAGATGCTGATAACCTTAGAAAAAATTCTAAGGATATAGGAAGCATTTGTTGACTATAATCTAGTACTCTGTCCAGAAAGAAAGAGCACATTCGAATGTAACTTTTACAATTAAAATCTATGCTAATGAGTCTTGATATTCAAGTCATTTTGTATCCAAATCAGATTTTTTATTTTCACAAATGTGCCAGACTGTCCTTACCAAAGACAGATACCACGACATACTCCATCCCCCATGTTTTTTTCTTTTGTTGTTTTTACCATGTAACATTGACATTCCTTCCATTGGGTGGTGGAGTCTATGTCTTCTCCCTGTGAGCCTGGAAAGAACTTGTGTCTCCCTCGACCAACAGGGTACAATGGAAGTGATTCTATGTGCCCTTGAGACAAACTTGGCACTTCTGCCTTGCTGTCTTGGGACAACTGTTCTCGGAATCGAGCCACTGAACTATGAGGAAGTCACGCAGCTACACGGACGTGTCATGTGTAGGTGTGCCCCAAACGTCCCCCACTGAGGCCCCAACCAACACCTCTAGCATCGGCCACCAAATGTGGGAGATTGAGCCTCCAGCTGATTCTGGCCCCAACCCACGGAATCCTTGCCAGCTCTAGCTGGTAATGCACGGAGCAGAGATGAGTGGTTCCTGCAACCCCAACCCAAACTGCAATGGGAATGAAATAAATGATTGTTGTTATCTTAAGCCACTAAGTTAGAGGTGACTTATGATGCAGCAAAAATAACTGAAAGAATAAATATGACACTATTAAATTAGTAAGGCTTTTGTCTTTTGTATATGGCAGAATAAATTGTTGAATGAGTACGAATAAGTGGAGTATTTTGAAGCAGTCAGGAAGGATGAATTAGATTTATAGGTAGCCACATAAATAGACCTCAAAAAATACAGTGAAAAAATGAATAATCCAAATGATATAAAGACAACAAACACTTATAGACATTTTAAAAACATACTCAAAGCAATCATATATATTTTTCAGAGAGTCGTAAAATCTAATATATAGAAGGTAAATCAGAAGGACATATATTACATATACTAGGGTGTAGGTCTATGGCAGTGGGAATGAGGACAAAGGAAGAAAATAATTTAAAAGAAACCACCATGAAAGACCCAACACAAAGAGTGTTATGTAATTATAAAACTTAATTCACATTTCTTCTGAGCGCACAGCTAAAATCTACTTTCCAGCCTCTCGTGCATTTACGTGTAGGCACACGACTGCATTTTAACCAACAGAACGTAGGCAGAAGTCATATGCGCAATCTCCAGGCCAGGCCCTTAGAGAGGGCAAAATGGCCTTGACAACTAATAGAAAGGCTGTAACATTCCCACTGGAATATAAACAACGATCACAGTAATGTCAACGATGACGAGGCAACTCTGTGACCACAGCGGACCGAGACAGAGCACAGCCACTCTGTCAGCACGTCTGAAACAAGAGACTGACAAAAATACTGCAACGACAAATATACTTATACAGCCCACGCTTCCAACATGTGGTTTTTGGCAATGATGGCCCCAGCTCAGCTTTAAGTGTACCGCCTTCTCACACAAAATTACCAAGGTACACAGTCAAACAGCCCGACAGGACCCAAATCACTACTGGTCTCCACTTCCGTGAACCCTTCCGGAATCACCCAGGACAAGTTCAAACCTACAAGCTTGTCCGATTCTCTTACAAGGATGCCCCTGGGTTCCTCAGCTAGCTCGAGAAACCTCGCTTTTTTTTTTTAAATTTTATTTATTCGACAGAGATAGAGACAGGCAGCGAGAGAGGGAACACAAGCAGGGGGAGTGGGAGAGGAAGAAGCAGGCTCATAGCAGAAGAGCCTGATGTGGGGCTCGATCCCAGAACGCCGGGATCACGCCCTGAGCCAAAGGCAGACGCTCAATGACTGAGCCACCCAGGCGCCCCGAGAAACCTCACTTTTTTGACCTCACTTTTGTGGGCCGCGTGGTCTCTGGCTGGTGAGCTTTGACAAAAGTGGAGGCTCTGGAGATCTGGTTTCGACCCTTCCCCGCCCAAACTGTGATCCCTTGACCTGAAAATGGTCTATACACCTCACATTCCTTGAATCTCCATATTCTCAGGGCCACCTTTTCTGAAACAACAGCCTCTAAGTATGAGCTCCAAATAATCTATTGAGCCCTCCGCTGTTAGGTCTATGTTTCATTCCTGGGACTTTTGAATTCTGATCAGTTTGTACTGCTCTTTGGTGAAATTTCGCTTCTAAGCATTTAACTCAGCATTCCTATTACCTGTCTGATTGTCCACAGTCTTAACTGTCACTCGTCTATAAGAGAGAAGCCTATAGGAAGGGACACAGACCAGATAAACTCAATGAGGCTGGTCCTGATGGCTGAGTTCAGGACATATCTCATCAGCCCCGCATCTTTGGCACAGACTTCGCCTGGGGTCATTATTAGTTTGCTAGGGGTGCCACAACAAATTCAACAAACTACGTGGCTTAAAACAATAGATCCTGACTCTGACAATTCTGAAGATGAGAAGTCTAAAATTAAGGTGGCAGCAGGGCCATGCCCACTTTTAGGCTGCAGGGAAAAATCTTTGCTAGCTTCCGGCGGCCGCTGGAACCCTTGGCCCTCCTCGGCTTATACGGCAGTGCCCCAGTCTCTGCTGCTGTCATTACATGGCCTACTTCCTCCTTGTGTGTCTCTGCATCCCCAAACCTCCCTCTCCTAATAAAGACGCCAGTCATTGGACTTAGGGTCCACCGTGATCCAGCAGGACCGCATCTTAACTTGACCTGACTTCCAAATAATGTCGCATTCACGGGTACCTGGGGTTTGGACTTCAACGTAACATTTTGGAAAAACAATTCAACCCACAACAATCGCCTTTCAAGATATTTTAAGAATTACTCTTTTTAGCTGTATCTTCCTAGAGCTCTTTTTGTTTTGTTTTGTTTTCGCATGAGTCCTCAGTTGGCAACAGCTGGTCCTTGGCCAGATGCTGGAGACAAGTAGCTAGCTGCCCAAGCACGTTATCAGTGCAGTAATGCTCACGAGGTCTTTGTAGTCGAAGTCTGCATTCAACTTCAGACCAAGCGTGATATCCTGTTATATTGATAAATCATGCATAAAATTTTCCAAGTTGCACAATTGTATCAAGGACAATCAGGTATTGCAGTGGTCACTTTGGGGAAATCTGACATGAGCAAATTGTTTACTTGACAGGCACCTTAGCACAAGAAGGAAGCAAAATCCCAACTATCCAATGGCAGGCTTCTACATTCTATCTGAAGTGGTGTCGTGTTGGTAATGGTAGACTGTGGTAAGTTACATATGCAAAAATAGAGTAACCATTAACAAAAGTATACAAAGAAACAGACTTATCAACACTACAGATAAATTTAAATGGAATACTAAAAAATGTTCAGGTGAGTCACAGAAGACAGTAGAGATCAAAGAGGAACAGAAGGAAGAAACAGAAATAAAATAGCAGACTTAAATCCTAACATACCAATAATTACATTAAATATAAACAGTTACACACATGAATTAAAAGAGATGGACACAATGGATAAAAAAGCATTTTAGCGCCTACAAGGAAGAGGAAACAAGACAAATTACCAACATCAGGAATGAAAACGGAGGTATCAGCTGACATTACAGACTCAGCAGACAGTAAAAGGATAACAAGGGAATATTACAAAGAACTCTATACACATAAATTCAACAACTTAGATGAAACTGATCAATTCCTCAAAAGCTACAAACTATCAAAACTTATCCAAATGAAAGATAACGTGAACAGTCTTACAACTACTAAAGAAATTGAATCAACAATTTAAACCTTTTGATAAAGATATCTCTAGGTCAAATGGTTTCAGTCCTGAATTGTACCAAATATTAAAAGAATAAATCACAGCAATCTTACCCAATTTCTTCCAGGAAACAGAATAGAAGGAAACACTTATAACCGAGTTTTGCAGGGTCCCAAAAAAGGAGATTCACATACAAAAATCAATTGTATTTCTGTATACCAGCAGCAAACATATCAAAACTGAAATTAAGAACCACAAAACCACTTATAATTGCACCCCCTAAAAGAGAAATACTTCACTCTAAATCTTTTTTCTTTTAATTTAAATTCAATTAGCCAACATATAGTACATCATTAGTTTTTGGTGTAACGTTAAAAGATTCATTAGTTGCATATAACACCCAGTGCTCATCACATCACATGCCCTCCTTAATGCCCATCACCCACCTCCCTTTCCACAACCCTCAGTTTGTTTCCTGGAGTCAAGACTCCCTCATGGTTTGGCTCCCTCTCTGGTATCTAAGATCTATAATGAACTTATCAAATTCAACACCCAAAAAACCAAATAATCCAGTCAAGAAATGGGCAGAAGACATGAACAGGCACTTCTCCAAAGAAGACACACAAATGGCTGACAGACACATGAAAAAATGCTCCACCTCACTTCTCATCAGGGAAATACAAATCAAACCCACAATGAGATACCACCTTACCCCAGACAGAAAGGCTAAAATTAATAAGACAGGGAACTTGAGTCTAAATCTAACAAAATAAGTACAGAATCTGTATGGAGAAAACTGCAAAACTCTAATAACATTTTTTAAAGACTTAAATATAGAGAAACTTATAATTTTATGTTTTGAAATTCAACAAACTAAAGACACCAATTGTCCCCAAACTGAATTATAGGCTTATTGCAACTTTATGGAATCTCAGGGGGTTTTTTTTTGTAGTTCTAGAGAAACTGTTTCTTAACACAAAAAACAAACAGAAAATAAAAAGGGAAAGAAAAGTTGGTAGAATCACAGTACCCAATTTTCAAAGTTACTATATAGCTACAATAATGAAGACAGTGTAGTAACGTGGGTTACACAGATCAATAGAAGAGAATGCCAGAAATAACCTACCCAATATAGCCAACTGATATAGACAAAAAGGCAAAAGCAAGTTGAAGGAGAAAGGATTTTTTCCCCCCAACAAATGGTGTTAGAAGAACTGTACATTCCTAGGCATAAATAGGAACCTTGACTTAGACCTCACACCTAATACAAAACTTAACCCAAAATGGATCATAAATCTACATGTAAAAGTGAAACCATGAATCTTTTAGAAGACAACATAAGAGAAAATCATGAATTAAGCGGAATTCTTAGACATGACATCAAAATCATGATCCATAAAAGAAGAAATGCCAATAAACTGGACTTTATCGAAACCAAATCCTTTTGCTCTGAGTAAGACCCTGTTAAGAGAAAGACAGACTTGGAGAAATACTTGCAATTCACAATTCTGACATGGAGTCTATATTCAGAATATATAAACAACCCTCTAAAAAAATGCAACAGTAAGAAAATAAAAAATTCAATAAGAAAATGTGCAAAAGACTTAGACATTTCACCAAAGAAGATATTCAAATGGTAAATGGTATTTAATGGTATATAAGATATTCGACATCATTACCCACTAGAAAAAAGCAAATTAAAGCCACTACACGTCTACTAGAACGGCATTAAAAAACTTCCATGATTCCAGCTGCTGATTATATAGAGCAACGAGACGGCCCTTACAGAGACGGTAGGAATATCAAATGGCACAGCTACTCTGGAAAAGAGTTTGGCAGTTCCTTATTAAGTTAAACACAGACTTACCACAAGACTCGGCAATCATACTCCTGGGTATTTATCCTAGAGAAATGAAAACACACACCCACATAAAAATCTGTACATGAATGTTTATAGCATATCTGTAATAACTGAAAACTGGAAACAATCCAAATGTCCTCTAAAAAGTGAATGGATAAACTGTAGTACAGCCATACAATGGAATACTACTCAGCAATGAAAAGCAACATGATACATGCAACAAACTACTGATACATGAAGAGATCTCAAGGACATTATACTCAGTAAAAAAAAAAAAAGCCAATTTCAAAAGGTTATATACTGTATAATTCCACTTATATAACATTCTTGAAATGGCAAAATTATACAGATGAAGAACAGATCAATGGTTGCCAGTGGTTACAGGTACGGAGAAGGTATGATTATAAAAAGGTTAGCATCAGAGTTTTCTATGTGGTGATAGGACAATTCTGTATCTTCATTGCTGTGGTCGTTGTAAGAATCTATATATGTGAGTGGGGGGTGCCTGGTTGGCTCTGTTGGTGGAGCATGTGACTCTTGATGTCAGGGCTGTAGAGATTACTTAAAAATAAAAATCTTAAAAAAAATCTATATATGTGATAAAATTTCATAAAACTATATAAAAATTCAAGTAAGGTCCGTCGTTAGAAGTATTGTACCAATGTCAATTTCTTGGTTTTGATAATGAGCTCTGCTTATGCAAGATATCACCACTGAGGCACCTGGGGAAAGCTGGGTGAAGGTACACAGGAATTCTTGGTACTATTTTTTGTAATTCCTTATGAGTATAAAATTATTTTAGAGATGCCTGTGTAGCTCAGTCAGTTAAGCATCTGTCTTTGGCTCAGGTCATGATCCCAGGGTCCTGGGATGGAGCCCAGCACTGGGCTCCCTGCTCAGCAGGGAATCTGCTTCTCCCTCTCCTTATGACCCTCCCCCCACTCGTGGTTCATGCTACCTCAAATAAATAAAGTCTTTTCAAAAATTATTTTAAAATACAGCTAAGAAACTGATGGAGAGGCTTCTAAACATAATCCAGATTCTAAAATTTCCCGAAAAATGTATACCTAGCTCAATGAGATACGAAAAATTTTTAAATCTGCCTCCCTTATAGATCCATCTAAATCCTGCCCACACTTTCCTGTTTATCTTTCCTCTCTCTTCCCTCCTTTTCCATCTTCAGAACTATCTATATTCAAAGTCCCTTAAAATTGCAACCGTCATATGAAGAGGTCCCTCATGTTTCCTACTGTGTCAACTTCTGATCCTAGTTACAGTCAGATCTTTGTGTCACTGTTAAGGACTTCCCAAATCTTGTCTTGGCCCATTACTCCAAACCTTCTTGACCACTAATCAAACAGAACTTCTTTTGGTGGGTCCAGGAGATACAGAAACTTGATATTGCAAACAAAAAGGTCTCTGGAAAACTGTCCCATTCTAGCCCCAAAGAGGAAGAACGAGAAGTCTCTGTGTGATTATAAGGGAGATCCAAGGGAAACTAGAGTGTCCGAATCCAAGTGGTTCCCTTAGCCTAACAAGGTGAATTCTTTCTGTTTTTTAAGATTTTATTTTTAAGTAATCTCTACACCCAACATGGGGTTCAAATTCACAACCCTGAGGTCAAGAGTCATGCACTCTACCAACTGAGCCAGCCAGGGGCCCCCCAGGTGAATTATTTCTGATGGAAGGACAGAAAACCTTCAAAGTGACACAGGTGGCACTGTTAATGCTACAACTGTTTCTATAATTGTAAAAGTGTATTTTTCAGAACTATAAAATTATCAGGTGGTAGGTAAACTTTGCCCCCGTCTGATCTGCCTATAGCTGGCCCCTTCTCATTTCCTCTCCCCCCCCTCTTTCTTTCCCCTTTTCCTGGAAAGACTTTAGGAATAAAAAATTTTAAAATGGATCAAAAAATATTCTGTTTTTATTCACATATTCATGCAGTCCAGATAAAATTCAGTTTTTTTTTAAAGTCTCAAGCTTTACACATAATGGCTCTTTAAATTTTTCTTGCTAAAATATAGGAGGAAAAGCTAACTGTTTGAATAATGATCTTGGTTACTAGGTTATCAGATCCAAAAAGTAGGAAAGTTAAAACTTTTGACATGATATGAATTTTTGGTTTATGAATACAGAGATTCATTGTATATCAGAAAATCTTTGAAAGATGCAAAATGTACAGCAATGGAGTAAAAAAAATAGGTTTATGTTTCCTAGTTCTGTGTTTGGAGGAAACAAAATGTGTTATTCTGGTTAAGGTAGTGATTAAATGTTTGAGACTATACTATAGTACAGTTATAAAAAATATATCTCATACATATGAGATAACAGTTGTGGTTTATCTATTTGTTAAGGAAACTTAATTTTATTAAGATGGTAAATTCAATATACTACATATGTTTATTTAATATGCTCATCAAGGTAACTGTATTTTAAAGCTCTAAATTTAGTACATGTTTACACGTATCTAAACAAATATTTGGGAGGGCTTGAGAAGGGTGCATTAATGAAAGGCATACACACCCTTCAGAGCAAATGATCACTTGATATAACAAGAGTCAAATTAAAATTAGGGTTTTCTTTCTCTAAAATGACCCAACTCATTCTGCACCCAGATGTAGTAGAGTTTCTTTTTATTTTTTTAAAGATGTATTTATTTTTGAGAGAGAGAGAGAGAGACAGCACAAGTGGGAGGAGCAGAAGGAGAGGGAGAAAGAATCTCAAAGCAGACCCCGTGCTGAGCCAGTTGCAGGGCTGGATCCCAGGACCCTGAGATCATGACTTGAGCCCAGAAACTGGAGCCTTAACCAACTACACCACCCAGGTACCCCTAGTTTCGTGTTTTTTTTTTTTTTTAAGATTTACTTACTTGAGAGAGACAGACAGATAGTGACAGAAATTTTGAGAACACACCATCAGGGGGAGGGGCAGAGGCAGGGGAGAAGCAGACTCCCAACGTGGGGCTTAATCCCAGGACCCTGAGATCATGACCTGAACTGAAAGCTAAGTTTCTTATTTTTGAAAAAAAGAATGAACTTTCTTATAATGATCATCACTATTGCTGCTGCGTTTACATTTTCAACTTGTAAAAATGTCCTGCATTTAAACTGGTGCAGCCACTCTGGCAAACAGTATGGAGGTTCCTAAAATAGGGGTGCCTGGGTGGCTCGGTTGGATGAGTGTCTGACTCTTGGTTTCAGCTCAGGTCATGGTCTCAGGGTCCTGAGAGTGAGCCCTGCATTGGGCTCTGCACTCAGCACGGGATCTGCTTGAGATTCTCTCTTTCCCTCTGCCCCTCCCCCAGCTTGCATGCTTTCTCTCCAAAACAATAAAGTAAATATTATTAAAAAAAAGAAAAGTTAAGAATAGAACTACCCTATAATCCAGCAATTGCACTACTAGGTATTTATACAAAGGATACAAAAATACAGATTCGAAGGGGTGCATGCACCCCAATGTTTATAACAGCATTATCAACAATGGCCAAATTATGGAAACAGCCCAAGTGTCCATCACGTGATGGATAAAGATGTGGACTACATACGATGGAATATTACTCAGCCTTCAAAAAGAATGAAATCTTGCCGTTTGCAATGATGTGGATGACCTAGAGTCTTATGCTAAGTGAAATGGCAGGGAAAGACACATTCCATATGATTTCATTTATTTGTGGAATTTAAGAAACAAAACAAATGAATATGGGGGGCAAAGAGACAAACCAAGAAATAGATTCTTAATTACAGAGAACAAACTAATGGCTGCCAGAGGGGTGGTGGGTGGGGGATGGTCTAGATGGGTGATGGGTACTGGGGAGGGCACTTGTTGTGCTGAGCACTGGGTGTTGTATGTAAGTGATGAATCACTACATTCCACACCTGAATCCAATATTATCCTGTATGTTAACTAGCTGGAATTTATTTTTCAACGACTTACTTTAGAGAGAGTGAGCGTATGAGGTGAGCAAGGTGAGCGGCGGGGAGGGGCAGAGAGAGGGGGAAAGAATCCTCAAGATGGCTCCTTGAAGAGCACAGAGCCCGATGTGGGGCTAGATCCCAGAACCCTGAGATCATGACCTGAGCCAAAATCAAGAGCTGGCCACTTAACTGACTGGGTCACGCAGGAGCCCCTAACTAGCTGGAATTTAAATAAAAAACATGGAAGAAAAAAAAAATTTCCTGCATTTAGATGCTTCTTACTTATGTTTATATTTTGTCTCCAGGTCAACTCCTCTTTATTTTGCCTCCTCCAACCGCAGAATAGTAAAACTACCAATGTGTCTTTTAGAACTAAATGTTCTGGAGCACCAGGGTGGCTCAGTTGGTTGAGCGGCCAACTCTTGATTCGGCTCAGGTCATGATCTCGGTGTCATGGGATCGAGCCCCATATCCAGCTCCACACTCAGCACGGTGTCTGCTTGTCCTTCTCCCTCTGCTCCTCCCTCAGCTCTCTAAAATAAAATCTTTAAAAAAAATAAAAGTTCTCTGCATATCCTGGAATTGCTACAAGATAACCGGTAGTTTGCTTTTTCATCTTATAAAAGGATTAATAATAGAATGAACTGAATTGCTTGTACTTCAAATTTTAACTCACTTGAAACTATTTTGAGAGCTCCTTTTAGTTTTCCAAACACAGGCTAAAAGAACAAAAACTGAAAAATCGTTAAGAGAAATTTTAAAAAGTGATACAGGGGTACCTGGGTGGCTCAGTTGGTTAAGTGTCTGTCTTCAGCTCAGGTCATGATCTCAGGGTCCTGGGATCAAGCCCCGCATAGGGCTCCCAGCTCAGAGAGGAGCCTGCTTCTTCCTCTCCCTCTGCTTGCCGTTCCCGCTGCTTGTGCTGTCAAATAAATAAAATCTTGAAAAATAAAAAAATTAAAAAAAGTGATATGGTATCAGAGAAAAAGTACCTTTGAATCTTGATGAAATAGGCCTTTCCAGAAGATCCTGAGCTCTTGAATCTTAAAAATCCTCAAGGAGAAGACAATCTTCAGATGAAGTCGGCTAACTCAAGACCCTCAGATCCAGGTGATGAGGACACAAAGCAGACAACTTCCACCCAGCACGGCAGAAGAAGAATTTTCTGATAGCTTTTCTTTCTTTTCTTCTCCTTTTGTTTGCTTTGCTGCAAATCATACTACTGTGCTTTGGTGCCCTCTAGCAATGGCCTAATGGTTTCACAGAATGCTTTTATATACCTCACTGTTGTACTTTCAGTACCCCATCTTCCTTGTGACGTAAGAAAAGGCGAAACTCCTGTGTTCTTCTCTGTCCGTAGCTACTGCTCTAAATCGAATGGACTGCCAGATTATCATTCCCCAACCTGAACTCACGGACAGAAAAAAATGAACAGCTGTTACTTTTGATATACCTCAGGTCCCTTCTGATATTTTTTCTCTTATTTATTAACCCCAACCTCCAGCCTTTTTAAAACAGGAACCTAATCTCAAGTCAACAAAATACTTCTGTTAAAATTACTATCCTACCGACATTATAAGCTCATTAGAAGTGGGAACACATCCCGGCGCTATCCTGTGGCAATGGTCAGTGTGTTCTCGGAGACTTTCCAGCTTGATCTGGAAGAACTCTATTTTCACTCAGGGAATCTGCCTGCCTTAGAGGACAAGCAGTTGTCCTAATGTGCTAAATTTCATTTATCTAACATGATAAATTTTATTTACACCCTCAGGATGGTCTACCCTCAATCTTTAAGCCAATCTTGTTTTCACCGTTCTTTTCAACCAACATATCACAATTTTTGGATACAGCTAAAGCAGGGCATAGCAGAAAATTTATAGCCTTTTATACAAAGTCTTTCAGAAAATAAAAGAGGAAGGACCACTTCCCAACTCTTTCAATGAGCCCTCCACTACCCTGATACCAAAACCAAAAATACTGCAAGAAAACTATAGACCAATAGCCCTCACGAATATAGATGCAAACAAATCCGTAGTTAAACAGCAAATTGAATCCAAAAATATATAAAAGTTTAAACATTCAAAAATCAATGAAATTTATTATATCAGATTTAAAAAACAAAACCCATATAAGCATTTCAATAGATAAAAAGCATTTGACAAAATTCAATATACATTCATGATAAATCCTCTTGGGAAATAGGAACAGAAGGCAACTTATTATTAAAAAGGGTATCTACAAAAACCCTACAGCTAACATAAACTTAATAGTGAAAGACTGAATACTTTTCCTTTAAGTTCAAGAACAAGCAAGGTTCTCGGCTTTTAGGGCTTCCATTCAAACTGTACTGGAGAGCCTGGCCAATGTAATAAGAGAAAAGCAAAGAAGGGAGATGGAAGGGAGAGAAGAGCAAATAAAAAAAAAAAACAGGAAGTAAATAAAAGACATACAGGTTAGAAAGGAAGAAATAAATATTTTCTATTTTTGGACAATATGATTGTATATACAGAAAACTGCAAAGTATCTACAAAAAAGCTACTAGAGTGAGTTTAAGATCACAGGATACAAAGACAATGTACAAAAATAAATTTTTTTTTTACATAATAGCAGTAAACAACTGGAAATTAAAACTTCAAGAACAGTATCATTCTTAGTAACACTAAAAAACATGAAATACTTAGGTACAAATCAAATTATATGCAAGATCTATACGCTGAAAACTATAAATTACTGAAGACATCTTAAACTGAACTAAATAGAGAGATACTGTGTTCAGTTGCTAGAAGAGTCAATGTGATTAAAGACTACAACGAGCGATCTATAGCTCCAATGCAATCCCGATGAAAACAGCAGTAAGAGTTTCTGTGTAATTGACAGGCTGATTCCAAAATTTATACGAAATAGGTAAGGAACTAGAAAAACTAAAATATTATTTTGGGGGGAAAAAAAGAATTTGGAGGCCTTGCACTACCCAACATCAGGACTTCCTACAAAGCAGTAACCAGCGTAGTGTTGGGGAAGGACAGAAACAGATACAGACAACCAGAAATAAACCCACCTAGGTATGGATAATGGATTTTTGACGAAGTATAAAGATAACTGGAGAAGGAATAGCCTTTATAACCAAGCAGCGTTAGAGTAATCGGACATACATAGGCCAAAAAAAAAGAGAGAGAGAGACCTCAACCCATACTTGGCACCATATTAAAAAGTAATTGGAGATGGATCATGGATTAAATGTAACACCTCAATCTTCTCGAACATTGGTCAGCAAATGAAGGCTCATGAGCGAAATCTGACCTGTTACCTGCTATTGTAAGTTAAGTTTTATTGGAATATCCATTCATGTATGTATTGTTTACAGCTGCTTTCATGCTATAACATAGACTCTGCGGCCTCCAAAGCCTAAAATAATTACTACCTAGCTCTTCACAGGAAAAGTTTGCTCACATCTGTTCTAGAAGAGATAGAAGAAAATCTGTTACTTTGAGTTAGCCAAGGATTTCTTAGATTCAACACCAAAAGCATGATCTGTAAAAGGGAAAAAAAAAAAACAGACTGCTATCAAAATATAAAACTTCTGCTCCCCCAATGTTCATAGCAGCACTGTCCACAACAGCTAAACTGTGGAAGGAGGCAAGATGCCCTTCAACAGATGACTGGATGAAGAAGATGTGGACCATATATACAATGGAATATTACTCAGCCATCAGAAAGAACGATTGCACAACATTTGCTGCAACACGGACAGGACTGGAGGAGATTATGCTCAGCGAAATAAGTCAAGCAGAGAAAGACAATTATCATATGGTTTCACTCATTTGTGGAATGTAAAGAATAGCAGGGAGATCCGTAGAAGGAAGGGAAGAATGAAGAGGGGGTAAACAGAAGGTGGAATGAACCATGAGAGACTATGGACTCTGGGAAACAAACTGAGGGCTTCAGAGGGGAGGGGGCGTGGGGATTGGGATAGGCCGGTGATGGGTAGTAAGGAGGGCACATATTGCATGGTGCACTGGGTGTTATATGCAAACAATGAATCATGGAACACGACATCAAAAATTAATGATGTACTATGTGGTGACCAACATAACATAAAAAAAAAAAACACTTCTGCTCTTTGAAAGATATTTAAAAAATAAAAAGACAAGCCACAGATCGGAAGAAAATATTTGCAAATCAAATTTTTGATAAATGATTTGTATTCAGAATATAAAATATAAAAAGAATTCTCCAGACTAAAAAACTAGAAAAACAAAACCCAGTTTAAAAAAAAAAAATGCATATGAGTTTAACACTTTGCTTTTAAAGAAGATACACAGACAACAAATAAAGTGAAAAAAATAATTCAGCATCATTTGTTATTAGGGAAATGGAAATAAAAAACAATGGGATAAACCATACACCCGGTGTAACAAAAATAAACAACAAAAAACAAAGCAAAACCATAACCACCACCCCAACCCCCCTACCAATACTGAGCTCCAGTGAGGCTGTGAACCCCTGGAATTCCCATACATTGTGGTGCGAATGCAAAATGCAACTGCCACTTCGAACAGTTTGGCAGTTTCTTACAAACATATAATTGTCGTACAACCCAGCAATCCCACTCCTAGAAGGCACCCAAGACGAATGAAATCTGTTCACACACAAAAACCATTAGGTGAATGTTAACAGCAGCTTTATTTGTCATCAGTAAAAATTAGAAACAACCCAAACCTCCTCCAACTAGTAAATAGATGAACAACACATGGTACATTCACAATGGATCACTGCTCAGCAATTAAATGGAACCAAACTATTGATACATACAACAACATGGGTGAATCTCAAGTGATTAAGCTAAGTGGAAGCCGCGGGCTCAAAATCTACATATCACATGTGACTTCATTTACAGGCCATTGTTTAAAACACAAAACTTGAGGGAAGAAAACAGACCAGTAGTTGCCAGAGGCTTGAGCTGGGGGAGGAAGGGGAGCACAGGGAACTTTCTGGGGATAATGAACTGATTTCTATCTTGTGTTGATGGGTACGTGAGCACACACATTTATCAAAATTCATATAACGGCACACTAAAAAGGGTGATTTTTACTTTATGTAAATTATACCTCAATAAACTTTAAAAAATGACAATAGTAACCAGCCTATGTAATCTCTGATTTCTGTTCAATCTCATTCACATTCGGGTTGTTTGCATAACTTGCAAGAATCTTTACCGCTTGCTGCATATTAACCTTGAAAAATCATTAAAGGCTTGGGATGAGCCTTCAGCCAAAGATGGCTGTGCTTCTGTCAAAGTCAGATTCTGAGAATCTTGGCCCATCCAACTATGCGTACTTAAGGAGCTAATCTTCAGGAAAGCAAATCTGCACAAAATTCCCAGGGAAATCGCCTTTTCTTTCTTTTCCTCACCTGCTCCGAGACACAACACAGCCCTCTTTTACAGACAACTCTTGCAGCTTTGTTATTCCAATGTTCCACTTCCCTCCTTGGTTTAGACCTTCATCCAAAAACTGACCTGGGAGTTCCTGTTTTTTCATGTTTTTTAATCTACATTTTATTATTCTTAATGGTCAGCCATCACCAGAAATTAAAGTCCAAAAATGCTTTTATTTAAGTAACTGATGTGTATGATAAAAACTCAACTCTTACAGAAGAGTTCAAGAAAAAAGGAAGCCCTTCCACTGCCCCATCCACCTGACTCCAGTCCCACCCAAACCCACTCCTCAGAAGTCCTAACATTCAATGGTCTGATTGTAGTTCTTCTGAAGGTCATAACCTCCATCCCTCCAATGAATACCCTTGTATCTCTGCTTCTTGGTTCATAAACTCCACTGTAAACAGATAATATTCCTTACACTAGATTTGCCTCCTGTCACACTTCCAGTGTGTATTATTTAGCTTACTGAGAGCCAACTATATGCCAGGCAGTGTTTCAGACACCATGGATGCAACAGAACAAAACCAACAGACTAACCTCACGTCACAGCGCTTATATTCTGGAGGGAGGAAGAGTGACCATAAATAAAATCTGTCAGATAGTTGTTAGAATAAATAAATAGAATAAAGCAGGGTAAGGAAAACGGGGAGGATGGGATGAGGGCAGCTCAGGGAGCTTTGCCTTTGTAACTCCCTACGCACTCCTGCTGGTATAGTTTCAAATTTCTGGAGCCAGGAATCCTGATACTCATATTCGTAATTTCAAGTTCAGTTACCTACCACTGGTTTGCTCTGGGGCAAATCGCTTCGCCTCTTCAAGTTTCCTCACCTGTGAAGATGGGGATGAAAATCCCTTTCTGACAGGGTTGTTGTAAGGATTAAATGAGATGGTTGTGCTAAGCACAATGGCTGGCGCTCAGAGGACGCTCCAAATTCAAGCTATCACTTTTATGAGCGTAATATCGTAACACAAAACCTTGAACAAGACCGAAAGGCTGATGTGACTAGCTTAACTCATAGTTTTATCCATCGTTAGGTGTGGTCAACCTATGCCCCCAGCATTAGAGGACTGCACAGTTTCCTCCTTTTGTATTAAATCATATTCCTCTATTGCTTTTTATTTTTCTAATTTCAGAGATACTGGTGGATAATTTTCTTTCACACAAACATCTCAACAGAAGTTAACACATCAAAAAATTATCGATGATATACTTTAAAACACAGTCACTGACTTAAATATTTATTGAGTGGCTACTATGCACCAGAATCAGTTCTAGGTTCTGGGGATATAGCAATGAACAAAACAGAAAAGATCCCTGCTTGCACGGAAGCCATGTTCCGGTGGGAGACATAATAAGCAAACATGATGAGGTCAGACAGTGCTAAGTGCTATGAAGAAAATTAAACAGGGAAGAGGATACAGAACAATGAGTGCAGTCTTCATTAGACAGAGTCATCAGAGAGTGCACTTAATAATGAGAGGGTAGTCAGAGACAGCCTCTCTGAGGAAGTGACATTTATGCAGAGTCAGAATATTGAGAAAGAGCGTAAATATTACATATAAAAACTGTATCTCACCATTAATTCTTATTCTGGCATTGGCAGGCGCAATGGGACTTTAAAAGCTTAAGTAGGTGATTTTCCAAAAATAAAGCAAAATCTAAGACACTTATTGTGCCAAACAAAGAGTTCTGTAATTTTTACAAGTTGTGTTATAATAGATGGATTATATATTTCAATGTACTAAAAAGTAAATTATATATAAAAGTACCAGGAGAAAATACAAATACCTATGTAAACTTAAGATGGGTAAAATCCTTTTTATGTATGACCACAAAAGAAAAAAACAAAGGCAAAAACTGATGTGATTATTTTTATAAAAAGGTAAAAATGTTGAACAGAAAGAAGCAAAACAAAAACCATAGGAAAAGAACACTATCATAAATAAGACTCAAAGTGAAATGACAAATTGAAAAACACAACTGTAATGTATATTAAAAATTAACAGTCTTAACATTTAAAAATATCTTAAACCATTAAGGCAAAAAAAGCCAAAACAGGCAATGATCATAAAATAATTTGCAAGGAAATACAAATGGTCAGGACACTAATGAAAAGATGTTCAGCTACAGTCGAAATTAAAGAAATGTAATGAAAACTGATTTTGTGCTTATCAGAACAGCAAAAATGGAAAAATAGTGAGAAAATTCAGTTTTGCCCAGAGAAACTTGAACTCCTATGTCCTGTTAAGAGTGTAACACAGAGTTTAAAATTTCAACAACAGCACTGTAAATGAAATTATAAATATTTCAATAGTACTTTGATGTTATCAAAATTATGAGATTTGCATTTAATGATGAAAATATGATATACTGCTGAATGCACAGGCTGAAAGATAATATTTGGTGTGACACTAGGCATGTAAAATTATGTTTACACAGATTGATAAGCAAAAGTATAGTCACCGAATACTAAGGGTGATTATCTATCTATCTACAATGGGATTTGAGGTAATATTACTTGTCCTTTGACTGTGTAAGTACTTACATATTTACTTTTGGAACTGTCCCAAAGAAGGATTTTTAGAAAGCTATACACTAACTTGACAGTCGGCTAACAATTCAAATACTTAACATCAACCATCAACATGGTTTGAGTTTTCACCCTGCTACACTAGGGAAAGGGCAGTAGGGTATTTGTGAAGATACTATAAAGCCAAGATTATGGTCAACTCGAGTAAGGGAAAAATGCCCAGTAGAGAACTTTCCCATCATTTGTATACGTCATCATTTACTTTATGCAAAAATGTGAAGCTACCTTAATATTTTACAAACTGGCATTCCCTAATTTTTAGTTCAAGTGACATGAAAAACTCCCATTTCTAAGCCAAAAATACTTCCGCATTCCAAAACATATTACAAATATATAGCTATCAAGATTATAGTTTGGTACTGGCATAAGTATAGACATAGATCAATGGAAGAAAACAAAGAGTTGTGAAATAAATCCATACATTAATAGTCAACTGATTTTCAACAAGGGAGGCAAGATACTTCAATGGGGGAAAGAATAGTCTTTTCAACAAATGGTGCTGGGACAACTGGACATTCACATGTAAAAGAATGAACTTGGACCCCTACATCTCATATTTTATATCGAAGTTAATTCTAAATGGATCAAAGACCTAATGTAAGGGCTAACATTATAAAACTCTAAGAAGAAAACATAGGTGTATATCTTCGTAACTTTGGACAAGGCGATGGTTTCTTAGATGACACCTAAAGCACAAGCAAAGAAAAAAATGTAAACTGGACTTCATCGAAATGAAAACTTTTGTGCTGCAAAAGTCCCTATCAAAAAAAGTTAAAAGACAATGCATAGAATGGAAGAACATATTTGCAAATCATACATCTGACAAAAGTCTAGAGTCCAGAACGTATTTTAAAAAATTCTAAAGGGGCGCCTGGGTGGCTCAGTCAGTTGAGCATCTGACTTTTGGTTTCTGCTCAGGTCATGATCTTGGGGTCATGAGACCAAGCCCCAAGTCAGGCTCTGTGTTCAGTGGGGAATCTGTCTCCCTCTCCCTTTCCCTCTGCCCCTCTCCCCGCTCCCATGCACGCAAGCACACACATATCTCTCTCTAGAATAAATAAATCTTTAAAAAAAAATTCTTAAAACTCAGTAATAAAAAAATAATTTTAAAGTGGGGAAAGAATTTGAACCAACATTTCTCCAAAGATAGACAAATGGCCAATAAGCACGTGAAAAGATGCCGAACACAATTAGTCACGGAAACGCAAATCAAAGCCACAATGAGATGCTCCTTCATAGCCACTAGGATAGCTATGTTAAAAAAAGATGGGCAACACCAAGTGTCAGGTGAGGATGTGGGGAAATTAAAACCTTTACACACTGGTGTAAAATGGCGCAGCCACTTTGGAAAAAGTTCATCAATTTCCGTGATGTTAAACACAGAGTTGCCATACATTTGGCCCAGCAACTCTACTACATACCCAAGGTAATTGAAGACATATGTTCACAGAAAGACTTGTGCACAAATAAATGCTCATTGCAGCATTACTCAAGATAGTCAAAAAGTGTTAACGACCCAAATGTCTATCAACAAAATGAGATGTATCCATACAATAGAATAGTAATCAGCCATTTATAAAAATGAGTACTGATACGTGGTACAGAATGGCTGAACCTTGAGAATATGACACTAAGTAAAAGAAACCAGACACAAAAGGACACGTATTGTATGATCCTTTTAATGAAATGTCCAGAATAGGCAGATCCAAAGAGAGATAAAGTAGATTAGTGATTACCAAGAGCAAAGGGAGAAGGGGAGAATGGAGCATGACTACTGATGGGTATGGGGTTTCTTTTTGGAGTGATATAAATGTTCTAAAATTAGACAGTGATGACTGCACAGCCTTGTGAACATTCTAGAAACACTGAATTGTACACTTCAAAATAGCAGATTTTATGGCATGTGAATCAAAAAAATTTTTTTAAAAGAATGATGGCAAACTTCTTGCCTGAAGCTATGTAAGACAGAAGACACTGGGGCAGTATCCTTAAAGTGTTTAAAGAAAATAAAACAAAAAACAAACCAAAAAAGCATGATCTAGAAAATCTAGGCCTGGAAAAATTTCTTTCAAAACTGAAAGCAATGACTTCAAAACTTACTACAAATCTACAGTAATAAAGACAGTGTAATACTGGCATAAGTACAGACATATAGGTCAATGAAACAAAAATGAGCCCAGAAATAATCCTACACATATAAAGCTATCTGATTTTCAATGAAGACACCAAGTTAACTCAATCGGGAAAAGAGAGTCATTTCAACAAATGATCTGGAACTGGAGAGTCATATGGGTAAACATGAACCCCAATACTTACCTTCATATAACACACAAAAACTAACTCGAGTTGTATCACAGATCTAAATGTAAGAGTGACAGAGAAAATCTTTGTGACTTTGTATTTGGCAAGGATTTCTTAACACTAAAAGCATGAACGGGAAAAGAAAAAAACTAATAAACCAGACTTCATCAAAATTGAAAACTTTTGTTCTTTTGAAGACACTTTAAGAAAATGAAAAGGCAACAAGTATTTGCAAATCATATATCTGATAAACTATTTGTATGGAGAACATATAAAGAACTCTTACAACTCAGTAACAGGATGATGCACAACCCAATTTAAAATGAGGAGCCCCATGAGACTTCAGGAATAACTGGGTAAGGAGGATGGCATATTTTCACCCCAAAAAGTGATGAAAAAATCTGACAAAACAGTTCAAACAATCATTTTAGAACTTCGGAAAATAAGCAAAAGCATGCAGCAAACTGAGAAATGTTTCCTCAAGAAAACCTACTGAACCTTGGAGTAAAAACCATGGGCATCTGCCATTTTAGCCCAGAGCAGTTTTCCTATCCTTCGGCCCCACACATAACGCCCCCCACAACCTCCCAAGTTAGGTGGCACTGTAGTTCGCCAGAGTGGGGCAGGCTGTGAGGAGCTGCGGCCCCCTTGATGGAGGGGGCAAAACAGATTTAGAGCAAAATGCAGGAAAAACTCATGTCCAGGGGTATTGCTGGAAACCTCAATCTTAGTGGCAACCAGGGAAGGCCATCATTGTAGCTGGCCTGAGGCTGAGACACTGGTTGTGGTAAGCAAGAGACAGTCATCACAACAGCGGAAACTGAACACAGTGACCTGGGGAGGAGATAACAGCGAGCGAGCCTCCAACATACCCCAGGATGGGATGGCACAAACAGATGCATGCACATAACCTAGCGATTCTACTTCTAGGTACTTACCCAAGACAAGTAGGAAAAAACCTACGTCCACACAAAGACCTGAAGGCGAATGTTCATTAGCAGCATTATTCATAAAAGCCAAAAAAGTGGAAACAATCCAAATTTCCATCAACTGGTGAATGAACAAATGTGGTATATCCATATAATTGAAAACTATTCAGCAAAAGTAAAAATTACGAATGCATGCTAAACATGGATGAGCTCAGAACACTTTAAATGACTGGATTTTGTGTGTGTAAATTATACCTCCACAAAACTGTTAAAACTATAATGGGATAAAGATTTCAACAGACCTTCCACCAAAAGAAAGACAGGAATGACAAATGTTATGATGTTAGTATTATTAATGGTTAGGTAACTTCAAATTAAATCACGAGATACCATTACATACCCACTAGAATGGCCAAAATTCAAAATACTGACAATAGCAAGTATTGGCAATAATGTGGGAAAACCCTCACACAGCACTGGGCCACTGGTGGGGGGGGGGGGGGAGGCGGGGGAATGGAAAATGGTACAGCCAGTTCGGAAAACAGTTTGGCGGTATCTTAGAAAGTGAGAGAGATATTTACCATAGGACTCGATTATTCCACTCCTAGGTATTTATTCAAGAGAAATGAAATCACATGTTCACATAAAGATTTATAGATCAATGTTCACAGCCACTTTATTCATAATAACCCAAACTGGAGAGAGCCCAAGTGTCCACCAATAGGGGAGCGCGGGTAACAAACTGTAGTACAGTCATACAATGGAATACTACTCAGCAATAAAAAGGAACGGATTCAAGCAGTAACACTGACGCCTCTCACAGATACGCCGAGCATAACAAGCCTTACACAAACAAAGGACATACTGAATGTTTTCAGCTAATCTACGGTGACACAAGCAGATCAATCTGCCTAGGGGTGGAGGGTGGATGGGTGGGAACAGGCTGTAAAGGGGCTTGTGGTACCTTTCGAGGGGTGACGGAAATGTTCTCCATCTCGGTTGTGGTGACAGTTGCACAGGTGTCTGTATGTATCCAAACTCATTAGACTGTACACTTACAGTGAACGTTTTTGTTGTATGTAAATTATAACTTACTGGAGTTACTTTTAAAAAACTGTGAAGAAATAAATCAGATTAGAAATATACCCCCAAACTTACTGAGGAAACAGGCTTCTAAAAACTGAAAATGAGCTAACCAATCTGCCTGGCTATGTCTCCTGCAATCCTTGTTTGCAGAACTTTCATCTGTTTTCACCTGTTCTGGCAGCACTGACACATACCAGGGTCTGGCACCAGCATGAAACTGTTAACAGATGCACAGTCACATCGAGCATTTGCCAATGACTTTAATAATCTTATGTCTTGAAAGATCTGCCACAAATGCTTATTCAAGAACTGGGTTTCACACACCATGTTATTTATACGTTGGCTATGCCATGCCTCATCCCCAGCTTTTGCTAAGAATACTGAACCGTAAGCTCCGTTAAGGGCAGCAACTCTCTTTTTTCCACATGAGTGTACGTGCGGTGTCTCACACGGTGTCTCTTGCTTCTCTCCCATGTTCAGTAAGCATGTGCTAAATGAATGAACCCACACTTCAGCTCACCCCGCGTTCCAGTTCAAGTAACTCCCACACGTTCTTCTTCAGGCTGAGAAGACGTCAAGATTACCAACGTAACTCTAAGAATGAAAATCACACAAGAGCGGCTCACATACAAACAGCTACCTACAGTGGCTTTCTAGTGACTGCTGGGAGTGTAACAGAATGCTACGGCTGAATTATTAGCTGTCGCGTTTTTCGTGCCTTTCGTTCCTGCTTGCTTATGGCAACTCTCTCAGTGACTCACTGGCAGCTGCTGCTTCAGGAGGGAGATACAAGAAGCAAAACCAAGACATCTCTGCTCAACTCTGATGTCAAAGTTTTTTTTAAAGCCAAAGGAAGAAACATGAGCCCGAAAGCGAAAAGGCTTTTGATTTGTCAGAGCCGAGTTCTGGAGGCAGAAAGGGCTTTTAGCAGTCTACAAACTCCGGGGTGCAAAGTGGGAAAAAAAAAAAAAATTCAAGGACCTCAGCCTGGCTGAAATAGTTTGTTCTATGAACCACACAGTTGGGAAGAATGGGTAATGATACAGGAATAGTTTTCTCATTCAAAAAGAGCCGTAAGTTTGAGAAAAGAGAACTGGAGGGAATGTAGCTAGATCTTAGTTGTAAAGGTCTATGATATGCTTGGCGCTCCTCCCCAAGGGCTGACACTCCACGTGGGGGGTGTGCGAGAAAGCCGCAGGTAAAGTTGTATGCTGGCTGTACAACAGGAGCACACCCCGACAGTTAACTCAGAATCTCTGGTGTGGAGTTAAGGCTTTAATATTTTTTTAAAAACTGTCTTCCCTTCCTACCTCCCAAGTCGATCTCATCTTCAGCCAAGTTTTAAGGATTACTGACTTGCAGGGACCCCGAAGTTGAGGAATGCAATACACCTGTCTTCCCACGCTGTAGCCATACACCTGTCTTCCCACGCTGTAGCCATCTTTGTGGACGAACTCCCTGGCAATTCCACCGACTCCTTCGAACAGGGCGCTGGAGCACAGAACTCCCACACAGACACCACTGGGGACTCTCCAAGCTGGATTTGGAAGAGTCTCGGTTTTGTGAATGAGGGTCTGGTGGACAAGTTTAGCGGCTGAAGCATGGATGTGGTACAAAGTTAACTACTGCCAGAAGGCCTGAAACTCATGCAACTGTCCCCACAGGGCTCTACACAGGGGACAACTCAGACTAGAGCTATTCATCAGCACTGCTCACAGTTCCTGTTGATGACCACAAACCCACCAATCCCTAACTGTAACACGGACTCAGTTACTCAGAGTCTGTGCATCTTTACCAGAACACTGCAGTTGTAACAAAAGCCAGTGACGTCTGTGAAAGCAAATAAAGAGGATTCCTTAAATCATCAACTTTTTCAAGGTATTTCCAGTCTTACTGAAAAAATTAGGAAACTCTGACTCAGTTTAGTAACAAAAGAGGACCAGCTCTGCTCATGCATAGTACCTAATTAACTTTAAGGGACCAAGGTCTTCACCAAGTTGGAATTATTAGACCTCCAAAAATTCAGCTGAGGATTAGAGTGGAAAACGAACTTCCCAGATTGATCTAGACCTATCAGTCACTGGTCGCATATGGCTCTTGAACGCTTAAAACGTGGCTATTTCCAAATACAGATGTGCTATAAATATACATCACATTTCAAAAACTGAAAAAAAGATCTAAAAATATCTCGCTGACAATTTTTATACCAATTACAAGCTAAAATGATGATAGTTTGGATATTTAAACACCCTAGGAAGGCCTTTAGCCTTTGCAATGTTTGAACTCCAACAATGGATGAACTATAAGCTGTTTGACTCCCTTGATGGATATCCTCTATCTGGATAACGAATAGCCTTAACATTTACAGATTTAATAACACTTTAATTTATAAATGAGCTACTTTAAAAGGTTCATGACATAGTTATCTGCTATTTTTCTGAAATATAAATCTGCACTGCTAACAGTATACAGTTTGTTTTCAGCTACCGAGCTACTAAATTACCAAGCCAATCAGAAAGAATTTAAGTCTTAAACTGACTTTGCTGGGAAGTTATTTTTTGGTCAGGTACTTTTTAACTCTCATAAAATAATGAACACTGAATTCATAAGTTCATGGAAAAGAACCAGAGGCATAAGGCACTATATGGCAGAATTTAACAATGCTCTTATAATTACAGCATCATTAAGGTATTGCAGAAAAAGTATTTTCACTTTATTTTACGTGAGAAGTCGAATCTTAAATCATGCAATTATATTTATGATGATAAGGGTTTTTTTGTTTTTTTTTTTTGTTTTTTACATTTTAGGGCAATTCCCTCTAAGGTGTTAAGTTTCTGTTATTCTAACAGGCCTTCAATTGCCGGAATTCCTGGTCTAGGAAGTTCCAAGTTACCTACTGGTGCATCTTTGAACCAATTCAGAGAAACCTGTGAAAGTTTGGTGTCCCCACAGATATGCTGTATTAGATTAGGGAGTCTGGGAGGAGAACGGACTCCTTGAGCTAATATAATACAAGGATATCCCAGGGTTTCTGCTGCTTCTCCGGAACTAAATCTAAGCTATCAGTCCTCTCTTCCTGTCCCTCACTCAACAAAGATAATCACGAAGCACCCACTGGCAACCCACGGCCTTCCAGGAACGAATAGACCTCTTCTGGTCCTCCTCCTGCTTAGCCTAACTAACTGACCTGCCGCAAAGCATCATCCATCCTTCCTGTACACCGACTTCTACAAATACTCTACTTCCAATAATAGCTTCTTTCTGTTGTGAGTGCCTGAGAAGACTCGTATAATGGGAAGGGTCTGGGACAAAAGGACCAGAGAGAAAACCTCATGAATGCTTCAGAATGCATCTCAGCATCTCATCACACAAACCTGGAAAAACATGGCCCTATTCCAACAGACACCTGAAGTTAAGGGGGGACGTGAGGGTGGTGTTTTGGGAGAAGTCCAACTCAACCAACCTAGATATCATTATACTTATCACGCACTTACGGACTCTTCTAACAGTGTTGGCGACATTTGTGTCTAGACAACTCCTGAACCCTAACAGCCACACACACACACATACACATATACATATATTCTTTTGCCTTCTCACACCTTGCCAACTATACCTGTCTGGCTTCTCCCTCAAGGCTCTGCCTATTTCAGATCCAATTTCTTTATGTTAGAGTTGGTGTTATCTCTGGCCCTCCAGGAATACTTCTGACATACTCAGCTTCCCCAAGTAGAGATAGGCTGTCTTTAAGACTCAACCCTTCACGATGTGGAGAAGGTACAGATGGAGTTGCCCTGGTCTGGTCTTTCATCCCCAACACGTAAACGATTACCGAGATGAGTTAATTTTCCTCTCTAAATTTGTAAGTTCTTCAACTTTCCTTTCCTATTGTCATTCCTTTAGTTTTGCCTCTCCTTAGCTTGCCTGAACTGCTACACATTTTCTAACAAAGTCTCTCTGCCTCTAGTTTCATTCCTCTCTAATCTGAAGAGTAAATCTGTCTTTTTCCTGCTTAAGATCCTCCAATTGTAGTTTGGCACCTATATCCCTTTGTGCTTTGCCACCTGCTTACCTCTCTAGACGTAGCAACTCCCCAGAATGTCCTGCTGGTAGGTGCTATGCTCTCTGCCTTAGGAATACCCTTCCCAAACCTCTCACTGCTCATGTCCGTTTATCCACAGCCCCTGGAGTTACGTATGATCTATTTGTCCTTAAAGATTTCGTTTCATCATTCTCTTGCCTAAGCCAGTGACCTTCCTCACTACCCCCGCTATACCTTGTGGACAAGTCTATAACAGCAATTATAATTCTTTATTATATGCCTGCTTACTTATTTGCTTCCCCCACTAAAGGTTAAGGTCTTAGAGGTTAGCTATCTTAGATTTCTGTATTTTTGGTCCCTAACAGTCCATAGAATCAAGTATGCTTAATACATAATTGCTGGGACAGTAAATCTCTAGATTTTACCAAGAAGGAAGAACAGAATCCACAATGTCTTCTTTATATACATAAGTTTCTTAAACACATCAGCTAAAGTCTAAGTCATTACTCTTCTACCTTGTGAATGGAGAGAATAACAAAAATGATTTATTCATAGACGGACACAAGTATTGTTATTGTCTATAATAACCCCTAACATTATTAAGTGTTTACTGTGTGTCTGGTGCACACGTGTACCTTCCCCCCAAGCCTCACAACAACCTTGAGGTAGGCAGTAGTTTCACCTCTTTTTATAGGAAAGACAAGGCACAGAGAAGTTAAGCATCTCGCCCAATGTCAGAGAGAGAGCAAAACCAGGCAGTCTGGCTCCAGAACCCATGTCCTTAACCACTCTGCTCCAAAGCTCAATTCCTCCTGCATCATGAAAACGGGCCTTCAAAAGATTAATTACACCTCTTTTTAAAACATAAGGTAATAGTACCAAACACAATCTAAATTTTAAAAGTTATGATTACACATTGACAGACCATTCCTCCCCAAAACTTAATAGCTCTACTACAATCATATTTCAATTAAAAAATTTACAAATACGTTTCACATTAGAAATTTCAAAGTACATTTTTACTTATCTTTATGGTAATGAAGACCTCCTTGTTCATTACCGCCACAGTCGTCTCTCAAGCTATTTTAGACGTTTAACTCAATGGGTGTACAAAAATAGATGAACTGTGACATCAATTAATTCATGGTAACCTTTCAGCAATCAGATAATCCTCAATTTTATTGTAATATACTGCCAACTTCTAGACATTACACATGACAGTGGATAAACTTTCTCTTATTTTCTATTTCTATTTCTAAATAACAGGATAATTTGGCAAGATCATTTGGAAGTTTTATTTATTAAAATATTAGTAATGAACTGTTCCATTTTAGTTCAGAACATACTAATACAAGTTGTTCCTAATACACTTTCTGTATTTCTTGTGATGGATGCTATCGATATCTTATTTAACAGGAAAGTACTTTCTAATAGAGGAAAATAAGAGGTATTACAGAAGAGTCATTATTGAAATCATGAACAAAGCAATGAAGTAAATAACTATTATTACTGTGATTTTCTAAAGACTGATAGTCATTGCAAAGAAAGAAAATGTAATGGATTTCTGTATTAAGATCAATACCATCATCAAATTCCAAAATCTCTTTTAATCTCCCTGTAGGGTCTGTATCATATGCACACAGGTGCCCCAAACACTACTGACTAAAATGTAACCTTTTCAAAATGCTAGTACCAGGTTCACTGGTAAGAGGGCACAGGCAGAACTGTAAGTTTATAAACATGAACCATCGGTACCTATCAATCTCAGCATATCAGATCAAAAAGGCAGGCATGAAAATTTACAATAGGAGAAATCAGTCACTTATTCTAAGACTTGGGGTCCTGACAGGTGCCTCACACAGTCTAGGGCAGAGCTAAGAAGCACAATGTTGGTTGACAGACATTACAGTATCACTTTAAAATTTTTCCTTTATTTCTGGGACGTGAGTTTATGCCATACTGCTCTCTGCTTCTCTATAAACAAGCAACCAACAATTTATCTTATTATTAGCCACTGGTCTAAAATTAACGATGGCTTAAGTATCTGAAAATATGTCATCTCCCCTAAGTATAGTAATGTTTCAGCTAAAACTTAATATTAACATATCTGGTTTTCTTCAATGCTTTGAGTTCTTTCCAGAGAATCAGCTGAACTTCAAAGATCAGGTATTTCCCATTCAACTCAAGAATTCTGTGATTTAAAAAGAACACGCAGCTTTCTAGCTTAAACACGGCATTCACAGAATACGGCCCTCGAGGTACTGCCTGGGTAGTTATTACCGAATTCAGCTGTTCCCCAATAAGAATCACTACTAGGAGTATACCAAGTAGCAACTTCCCCTAAAGAAAACCAAGGAGTAATTTAGTTTCAGAATGAAAAGATCTGGATAGAGAAGAAGTAGACAATAAAACAGATAATTTAACTATTGTTATTCACAATATAGCAAAGAAAAAAACCAGAAGTTACACACTTTGAAAAAGGGGTGTAGGGTGATAGGCCAAAGACAAAATACTGGCATGCTGGAATTTTTTCTTTTTTTTAACTTAGAAAGTATCTGTATAAGAACAAGGAACACTTCACATTTAACACATTGTCAATATGTATTGAGTTCACCTCACGACAGATCCAACTGCAAGAAAACGGCCCCAATGAACTAGAAGATTTCCCGCAACTAACAAACTGTACTCACAATTAATAAGCAACATTTACCTCTAATGCAGTTTTACAAAGTTCCCAATAATCTGATTTATATGGAAACTTCCTCTGTGGAAAAAATAAGATGGTTTGGATATTATTATCAATGCACAATATGGATATCAATCAGATAGGAAATTCAATTATTCTTGAATTTTTAGAAAGAGTTTCATGCTTTGTTCAAACGTAGTAGCTTATTGTTAAGAAATTTCCTTTCTTCAACTCTCCAAGTTAGTAAATAAAATCAGGTAATATTTACATTTAATTTACTGTCTTTTTCATTTAAAGAAATAGGTTTTAGTCTTGTTATATAATAAGTTAATTTAAACTACTGCTCTTAAACATCACTATACCCAAATGTAGAAAGTAAAATAAGCTTTGAAAAGGAACCTGCCATTTTCACAAATACATTTTTAACCTGAAATCTTTTCAAAATACATATTGCAAATACGCTGGCGGTGCTGCACGCTCAGGCATTTTGGGCTACATTCTAATACAGTGTTTAGTGGGTGAGAACTGAAACAGTATAGCGTTTAAAAGAAACATAAGACTTGCACTGAGAAACCAAAACCCATATAGCATGCAACAGTTAACAACACGGCCTTTTAAATGTTCAGCTATCACAAAAAAAGTCAGTTACAGAAGCCATTATTTATATTTCAATCACAAACACTGCTCTTAAAATACAATCTGTATCGGATTTATACCCAGATCTGAAAAACACAGATTAAGATGAGGCTTGGTCTAATTTCTCTGGCAAAAAAAGTCAAAAGTAAGAATAATCTTACTATCTCTTACATATTCTGGCAAGAACAACAAAATCCAAAAAGCCAGATCGAAGTAAACTGAGGAGTCAAAATTGGCAATAAACCCATTATGAAGAGTGGCACTAAAGTGAAATTTCAGAACATATTGCTTTTCTAAATATTAAGTGCAATCTTACTGGAAAACATGTATTTACAAAGATTCTAGAACGCTATCACCAACTTGGTGTCTAGGTTTTCGATCTTTATTTTGTCTCCGTAATATTCAGTTGTCAGTAGTTTCAAGCTACATACTTAAAGACATCTAACGTGATTTTTATAGCCTACTTACACTATTCAGTGTCCAGGTACAGATTTACAAATATTGTAAGTGACATTATGTAGAATATTATAATATTTTCCAGAGTAGCAACTTTGACTTTGAATAAAAACCAGAGTATGCGGGCTATAAAAACATTTTCTTTTCGATTTCTAAATTCTTCTTTTTAGGGAATCACTGATGGAGACTGAACTTAAAGTAAAAAATGCTAACCTTTGTCAATTTTAACAAAAAAGGGATTGCTATAAACAGATTTTAAGTAAATACTGTTCTAGACAAATATAATAATCAAGGAGCACTCGACACAAACACTGAACTTTCGTCTAAACCACAGGAGCTTTACTGGAGCAGCGGCAGCACAGAACTCTGCGACAATCAGAGGCTGAGAGGACGGTCCAGAACAAAGAAGGAAAAGAACGTAAGCTCAAAAAATTAAAAAGTCAATGAATAACCTGTATCAGAAAATAGCTTCCAGGAGGATATTAATAGGTAATTACCACAGCCAGAGTTCAGCTCTGCCTTCAAGAATGGAAGACAACAAAAACAATTCTTACCGTAACAATATACCAGTAGTAGAAAAAAATGAATTATTCACACAGTATTCTAAGAGGCTTTTCCTGGGGTGAGTGGGTATGTGTGTATGTGTGTGAAAGCTTACAAAATTAAAAATGTGAAACAAAATGGATTCGTATTAAGATTTCATGATAACAGAAAAAAATTTAAGGAAAGACTGTTTTCCTTGAGGGAAGAGTATTTCCCACAACCGGTTTAAAAAGCACCTATGAACCCATGCTGTCCGCCGTCACAACCGAAGTTTTGGATACTTTTGTCAACTGCAGCATAACAAAAGGCATTTCACAGCATAACTTTAGGGAAAATGTTATCTGGTCTAGAATCACACAGAAAGCAACGAAAAACTCTTTTAATTGCTTCTAAAACACCAATTTTTCTGGGTAGCAGCAGTTGCTCCTGCACGTGCCCTTTCAAAAAATATGAAACAGAAGCAGAAATAGGGAAAAAATTTGAGAATAAAAGTAGCAGCATTAAATAGAAAAGCAAATACTTAAATAAAAGTTTAAAATAAGGAAACAGTACTGTGCAACTTTCAATTATACCAAGGTAAAGTGCACTGCTTAAATGTTCACTGATAACATTTTCCCTATATGTTGAAAATATGAAATCTACTTATTGGTATCTTTTTATATTAAAAAAAAAAAAAAAGACATTCACTATTGTAGCCCTGATAGCTCTCTTCCAGTATTTTTTAACCATTCAGATGTATTTTGTGGGAATATTTATTCACATAATTTTGCTTAATACATTTCTTTCTATACAAGACTGAATTTAAAAGTCTCTATAACATTTTCAATTACAGTAATAACACATTAATAAATTATAAATTAACAAAATCTTCATATTTGCTTTAAAAAATCATTTATCAAACACTAACCTCCAGATTATCTGGAAAATTAAAGATGCAAATTGCTATAAATCTGGCATCCCGATTAAATTCTGATTTTTAAAAGTATATAAAATGTCCCTCAAATTATTCCAAGTTTCACTCAAGAAAATTTTATTTTACCCTTTTCATAAGTTACTAAGTTTACGATCTGCTAAACACTCTACCCAAATGTGGGAAAACTGTCTGGAGATGCAAAGCACAAAAATAATTACATGAAAAGAACAAATAAAAATACCCGTTAAAACAAAGTTATTATAGCTGGCAGCACTTAAAATTGGTAATTTGTATTTTTTAAAAAGTTGCATAGCTGCAAGATGATTCATTACTGATTAACTACGGAGCAGTTTTACTTAAGAGGAAATAATACACTTAATAAATCGCAATTCAACAGACAATCTTAGATTTAGGTCATTAAAATGTAATCATGTAACTTGATTTTTACTCTTTGGACTGCATTCTGGTACTGTTACACCTTTAATTTCAACTATTAACATATTTTAGCTCTCCTATGTAGAAGTCTATTTTCCACTCCTGGGGGGGAAAATAGAAGAACTTGAGATCATGGTCTACATTCAGACAATGTTTTACTGCTTGATTACATTTCTTGGTTTCACATTTAAGACTTTAATTTATAAGAAGTACATTATGTGGTCTTCAGTTTAAGAACAGATGAATGCAGAAACATCGTGCTGGGGAAAATAAAGCGACCCCCAACCAAAAAACAAGTCAAAACACAACCAGTTGCGCGGCTCTACAGAACTTGATAAAATCAACTTCTAAATCAGTTAACTTTGGCGTCTGAATACAAAATGTTTATCAGTGTTACCTATGTAGATGACTATTAAGGGATGTGCAGCATTTTCAAAATCCCTGTGTGTCCTTTATATGCATGTTTGGTACACGGAGTTCTGTGGCAACCGTCCTCTCTTCAGCAGGGTTACCCCCCTGTGTGATTGTCCATCTCTGCATTACCAAGTCTCACAGAACTCAGATTTCTGGCTGAGTATGTTTTGTTTTGCTTTTTCCAGAGACAGATCCTCATATCCTCTCAGTTTTTCAAGCATCTTGGAAAGACAAGAAAACCTGTGTGGAAGCAGATGCATTAGGTTTCAGCAGTGGTCCGTAATACTAACACAAGATACAACACCCATTTCCCCAGGAACGCTGCTTTAGTTGCTATACATTTTCATACACTATTCTAAAAACCCCTAAAATTAGTGTTCTGTAAAGGAACAGATAAAGGACAGAAGGACCAATTAAAGCTTAAAACAGTCACAGAAAATAGCCACCACATAACAGTCATTCTCCCTCCACAAGAAAGATCACGCCAGAGTACAGAAAACACACAACACGCAACACCTACACACCTATTAATCCTTCCCCAAATAACTAACAACCTCCAATAAAAACGGTAAACAATTTCCTAACTAATCCAAACCTTAGATTGTCATGTATATCTATTTTGGGCTGTCCACTAAATTCTTAAGCTGAAGAACATCAGAAATGCTGTACATGCTGCTTTATGGTGTCTTCTTTTTTTTTTTTTTTTTAACACGTTTTAACAAAAGGGGCGCCTGGGTGGCTCAGTTGGTTAGGGGTCTGCCTTGGGCTCAGGTCATGATCTCCAGGTCCTGGGATCGAGCCCTGCATCAGCCCTGCATCGAGCTCCTTGCTCAGCGGGGAGCCTGCTTCTCCCTCTGTCTGCGGCTCCCCCTGCTTGTGCTCTCTCTCTCTCTCCGACAAATAAATAAAATTTTTTTTTAAAAAAATAAATGTTTTAACAACAACAAATCCTCTTCACCCACATGCTTAATGAGACAGCAAAAGGGATGGGAGGAATGTATCGTCTGACAAATAAGAACAGTCAGAACTGAAGCAAAAATTTGAGTTAAGATATTCCATGTCTGTACATTTGTAAAAACGACTTTTCAAGACTCACAGAGACAAGATTCCACTGATTCATAGAATTTGTAAGGGCAGCTGCCACCAAACTAAGGTTCTATGTACAAAAAAAAATCAAAAAAAGATAACACTGATACATAAAGTAAGGAAACTGAAATGCTGTTTAAAACCAACATGCATATTGACTGTGAGAGGAGACACATGTTCCTTATACCCCATAAGCTCATTGTAACACTAAAGGAAAAATTTAGCTGATCGGATCATGAAACACACACATTTTTATGACCATAAAATCCCACCTCACATAAACAAGTTTATTGCCTCTGAAAGACACATATTACCTACAGGTGAAAACTTCAGACATATTACCTTGGTATGTAAAATACTAAGATAAAAATTTCATTTTATTAGCATGAATTTTTAGTACTTCTCTTTAAATGCTTCTATAATTTTAGCCATACTTTTAGTTTATTGGCCCAGACATAAGGTTACACTGAAGATATTCCAAAGCATCCCCCTCTTCAAACCTGTTCGCTGTGAGATAAAAACATAGCTGCACATATACTCAAAACATCACCCCATCACCACTCTTCTTTTACAGAAATCTTATCCCAACTCATACTTCCAGAGTGTCAAGGTCTGATCTCAATCACCTCATGGGAAAAGGTTCAAAAGCTGACAGTCTTCTCGTACCCTCCAGCTTCCCAAGGCGTTCCCGTTTCCCACGCAGAACCCTACTATAATTGCGACAGAGGTCTCACTTCGTGCTGCCATCTTACTTGGTCGCTATAACGGCTATTCGGTGACCTCAAATCTCCTCTGTCAATACTCTAATCTGCTGCTATTAAATTATCCTCATCAAGGGCAATGATCTGTTCCAGTTTCCTGTCTTTAGTCTTAGCCATTGAAAAAAGACTGTTGGCAGTTACTGGCTTAGGTCTCTGAACAGAGAGGCTCCAACTCCTGAAACAATTCCAGGATCGGCTAAGATGTTCTGCCTGAATGTAAAAACCCAATGCTGTATGTCATTTCTGCAAGTCTTCTCATAAAAAGCTTTTCATATATATGAAGGTATCAATTAAATTAACTATTTTTTTCAAAGCTAAATGAGGTCATTTAACTCACTTCATGGAATATGGAAAAAAGCAATAGTCAAGTGAGTTTATCATTCAATTCACTGAACATTTTCAGATAATGCAGGATAATGAATAAGCTAAGTCAGCAGAGCAAAACAAATTCTGTATTTGGTTTAAAATTCATTTTTTTTCTTTTTTCCTCCTACTGTACAGACAGGCACCATATAACATTGTGCAAGACTAAACTGAATGAATGAGTACACGATGCAACTTTTTGAAGAAAATGCTCCTACCTAATTACACCAAAATAGCAAAGAACACAATCTTTGCAGCCAATATGCCTGGGTTCAAATCCCAGTTCTGCCAAGGAACTAGCGTGACAAGTTCCATAACCTCTCTGTAACTCTGCTTCCTCATCTGTATAATGGGAAAAAGAACAGCAAGAGTCCTGAGCTCAAAGGGTGGCTACAACAATTAGCTGAGTTATTAATAGATGTAAAATGCTTAGAACAATGCCTGGCACATAATAATGTGACATAAATGTTAACTAATTATTATGATTAGAATTATAATATTATATTGCATTACCTAAGAACATACCTGTCAAGTTTGGAATAAGAGTACAGAATTTGATTCTGCTTCCTAACGCGTGCCTTGGACTATTACGCATACTGCTTCTTAACATCGTGAAATTAATTACTTTGGCCCTCAGATTTCCTAGTGGTAAAACAGGGTAACAAGTACCAATATGTACATATGTGTAGCATATGTATGAAGTTTATACCAACCATATCCTTCATGGGTTTCAATACTAAACTAAAATTAAATGTGTCTTAAAGTACCAAGAATGCAGAAGTTAGTCAATATTATGACTTTCTTCAGGAATCGATAAAGTTGTTTTCTATGTATCTTTTCATGTGAGTTTTTTACATGGTAACCTAACTCAATGTCTGGGACAAACACACATACACACGCTTCAATGAATGAATGAATGAAAATGGTGGCTGAGAAAAGTATAACTCAGGTAACAAGTTCAAAAGCAATTAAAACAGAAAAATGGAGAATTACCTATAAAACAGGAAGCGGATGCTTAATCTGAAGGATGCTCAGGGCAAGATCTATTTACTTCAAACCATTCATCTATGCAGCTAGAAAAGAACAAAACCAGAAAAGCTGAAACCCTTTTGAATTACTGATATCATGACAGCCATAATTCTTACTTCTTGACCTTAATATGTATTTACAGAAAAAAAAACATTTTAAATGAGCATATCTGGCATAAGTAAAATTATGATAAGTATCTGTTTATCACATTTGGTTTTGTTTTGCTTTTTTGTAATCTCTACACCCAACATGGGGCTTAAATTAAACTCATGACCCTAAGATCGAGTGCCATGCTCTTTGAACTGAGCCAGCCAGGCATCCCACATTTTGGTTATTCAAAGCAGTTAAGGGAATAACCTTTGTAAAATTATGCTATAAAATACTTTAAAGTTTAAACAGAACAACCATTACCAAAAGAGAACCTGAAGAACTATCAGTTTACCAGTATTCAAAATTGAGAGACAAATCTGGATAGGTATTTTTCTCTTCAAAATAATTCATTCATGCAATTATCAATCTGTTCGTGTACCTACCAGTATAATCAAAAACAGCTTTTAAATTCTAATTCTTGGCAGTACTGCATCTTTTAAAAGACTGTATTTCAATACTCAGATATAAATATAGCCTTTTATTTTAATTCTATCCCACTCTACAATACGTATACACACACAAATAAATACACTATCACCCAACTGCATTTATAAAGTATTTCGTGATTTTATTAGAAGTTAAATATTAGGGTGCATAGAATTATCCTCATTGTGGATCTGTCCTGTTCAATGCAGTAGCCACAAGCCACATCTGGCTATTTAAATTATGATTAAATAAAAGAAAAATGCAGTTCCTCGGTCACACTACCACACTGCAAGTGCTCAAAAGCCACACGTGTGGCTTTTGGCCATTCTACTAGACAGCACATTTTCATCACTGCAGAAACTTCTAGTTCACTGTGCTAAATGGCAAGGCCTTGGTAAGGTTAAGTAACTTGTCCAACAGCTAGGAAGTTACCCAAGCAGAATTCAAACTGCTCAACATTCTCATTGTTGACACATGTCAAATTTGTATATGCCACGATGTTAGAAGGCTTGGCTAATATGCTTACAGACAAAATTATTGTGTGTCATTCTCATATCCTGATAGGATAGTTTGGTGGGTAAAAATAATGGATGAAATTAAAAGGAAAAAAGTTTGAAATACTGTGAGAGTCACCAAAATGTGACACAGAGACACGAAGTATGCAAACGCTATTGGGAAAATAGTGCCAACAGGCTCGCTCTATGCAGGGGTGTGAGATACCTTAAATTTGTTTAAAAAGGAAAAGAAAAAAAGGGCTGCGTCTGTGAAACGCAATAAGATGAGGCACAATGAAACCAGGTATACCTACACCGTATGCTCCCACGGCCTGCTTCCACATATACTTTCACCTGTTTCCATTTGATGGCGCAAACACTAATGTGTTGAGAGATATTCTCTATGAACGAGCAAGAAGATCATCTCGTTACACTGTCATGTTCTTCCACTTACCAGCTGCAATGAGCTAACTGCATTACGGAAAGCTGCTGAAGGAGAAGCTGGTTTCAGATACCAGACCGACAATCTGTTGTTACGTGTACTGAAAAAAACAGTCTGAGGTCTAGTTTTCTTTTACTTTTTCACAGTATCGTGATGCCAAAAAGTTTTACATTTTAATACAGTTAAATTTATCAGCTTTTCTTTTAAGCTCTTATGGGGGGAGGTATCTTAGCCCTAAACATATTTCTTACCAAGAGGTCAAGAACATTTCTCTCCATTCTTTCTGACACTTTTAAAGATTTTGATATCCACAGGCACATGTTTAGTCAATTGGGAACCGATTCTTATTTCAACTATAAAATAAGGATTTGACTATTTTTCTACATCAATAACCAACTGACCTCAGTACCATTCCCTGACGTGTTCATTCTTTCTCTACTGCTGTAATATCACCTCTGCCAAATCAGTATTTTATTCATTTACTCAACAAATATTTACATAGTATCCACTATGTGCAAGCACTTTCTAAAATTTAACTCATTTTAAACCTCCTAACAACTCTATGCAGTTGGTACCATCGCCTCGTTTCATAGACTGAGGGAGGGAAAAACTAAGCACAACTTGACCAAGATCACACAATGAATTAGTGGAGGGGCTGGGATTTGAATCTTGGGAGGAAGGCTTAACTCCCAAGAACCCATGCTTTTAACCCCTAAGCTCTGCTGTCTCTCATATACGCAGAAGGGTTTATGGACTCTATTCCTATGCCCTTTCCACACTTAATAGTCTTATAATGTGTTTGTACAGGGCAAGTCCCCGCAGCATACTTCGTGAGTATGACTGTTATTGCCAAATGGACTCTTCGGTCCATGCATATTTTAGAATCCGCTTATAAAATTACATTAAAAACTAGCCGAGATTTGAATGGGACAGTATTAACTATATAATTTGGGGTTAAGTAACATCTTTATGACATGGAGTCTTCCTATCCCCAAGATGGTATACCTCAAATTTTAGATCTTCTATATCTTTCAGCGAAGTTTTAAAATCTTGAGTATCTTTTGTAGGATGTATTTTTTTTTAAAGATTTTATTTATTTGACAGAGAGAGAGACAGCCAGCGAGAGAGGGAACACAAGCAGGGGGAGTGGGAGAGGAAGAAGCAGGCTCTCAGCAGAAGAGGGAGCCCAATGAGGGGCTCAATGCGGGGCTCGATCCCAGGACCCTGGGACCACGCCCTGAGCTGAAGGCAGACACTTAAGGACTGAGCCACCCAGGGATCCCTGTAGGATGTATTTTTTTTTTTTAAAGATTTTATTTATTTATTTGACAGAGATAGAGACAGCCAGCGAGAGAGGGAACACAAGCAGGGGGAGTGGGAGAGGAAGAAGCAGGCTCATAGCAGAGGAGCCTGATGTGGGGCTCGATCCCATAACGCCGGGATCACGCCCTGAGCTAAAGGCAGACGCTTAACCGCTGTGCCACCCAGGCGCCCCTGTAGGATGTAGTCTTTTTTTTTTTTTTTTAAAGATTTTATTTATTTTGACAGAGAGAGACAGCCAGCGAGAGAGGGAACATAAGCAGGGGGAGTGGGAGAGGAAGAAGTAGGCTCCCAGCGGAGGAGCCCGATGTGGGACTCGATCCTGGAACACCAGGACCACGCCCTGAGCCGAAGGCAGCCGCCCAACGACTGCGCCACCCAGGCACCCCTGTAGGATGTATTCTTAACACAGCTTTCAGCTGTTGTAGGTTTTGTGGCTGCTACTGTTATTATTCTATTTTTTAAAAAGTTATGTTTTCTTTTTCTTACTGGGATATGAATGCAACAAACTTTCATGTTTAGCTCCTATCTGGCAACCCTAAGTTCTTAATCCTTTTTTTTTTTTTTTTTTTAAAGAAAGATCAACAGAGAGAGCACCCACATATGTGTGCAGAGGGGGAGGGATAGAGAGAGAGAATCTTAAGCAGGCTCCATCTCAGGGAGGCCTGTTCTCCTGACCCGGAGATCATGACCTGAGCCAAAATCAAGAGTTGGATGCTTAACTGACTGAGCCACCCAAGCGCCCCAGTTCTTACTAATTTTTTTCTAAAGATTTTATTTATTTATTTGAGAGAGACAGAGAAAGCGAGCAATCGAGTGAGCATGAGTAAGGGGAGGGGCAGAGGGAGAGCCCTATGAGTGGGGAGCCCAACACGGGGCCCTGAGATCATGACCTCAGCTGAAGTCAGACACCTAAGCAACTGAGCCACCCAGGCACCCCTCTTATTAATTTTAATAATTTACCTAATATCTATTCTTTGCCTTTGTTTTGAAATCATTAATTAGTAAGTATAAAGTTTTACTGAATGTTTTCTTACATTTATTGAGATGATATGGTCATTCCCCTTTGTTAATGTGGTATACTACACATGTAAATTTTCTAATCTTACAGTGCCTTTACATTCCTAGCATAAATCCAATTTCGTCAGGAGGCATTATTCAGATAAATACTGATGAATTGGTTTGCTAATATGTTTTTGGATTTTTTGCATTATGTTCATAAATAAGAGTGCCTTCTAATTTACTTTCCTATACTTGCCTTGTCTGGTTCTATTTATTTTTTTTTTTAAGATTTTATTTGACAGAGAGAGAGGGAGAGAACACAAGCAGGGAGAGCAGCAGGCAGAGGGAGAAGCAGACTCCCTGCTGAACAGGGAGCCGGATGTGGAACTCGATCCCAGGACCCTGGGATCATGACCTGGGCCAAAGGCAGACGCTTAACCAACTGAGCCGCCAGGTGTCCCACCTTGTCTGATTTTAGTATCAAGTTTATACTACTTTCATAAATTAAGTGGCAGAACCTAGTCTTTTCCTACCATTTGGGGTGTTCACACTTGTTAACATGGTGGTCTTTGGATGTCTGGTAGAACCTGCTGTCAAACCCTCCTAGTGGCCTGTTTTTAGGGTTTTGGGTCTTGTTTTAATTTTTAGTATTTGTTGTTTTTCAAGGTTTGTCTTAGTAACTACTTAGAATAGTTATTAGTCAACTCAAGTTTTCTATTTCTTTTTGAATCATTTTGGTAATTACTACTATCATAATATATAATTAATAATATTTATATATTCTATAAAATAATGTATAATGAATTAGAAACATAATATTCTTGAGGAAATTGCCTATTTTGTTTATATTTTTAAATCAAAGAGTAAAATTTTTCACAAAATTTTCCAATTATTTTTAATTTCTACTGTGTCTGAAGTTATGTGTCATTCCTATACTGTTCATTTTTTACTTCTAGAGACAATCCTGACAGAGGCCTATCTATTTTATTCATCTTTAAAGAAACAATTTTTGGCTTTGTTGGTCTGTACTCTATTGTGTGTAATTTTTTTATTTCATTATTTTCTTCGCTCACCTTTATTATTTTTTGCTTTATTTTATGTTTATTCATTTTTCTAATTTATTAAGGAAGAACTTGTTTAAGTTTTAAGAAGACTTTCTTTCCACTCTAACATAAGCCTTCCAAGGATCACCCTAGAAAATGTCAAAAGGGTTTTTCATTATTATTCAGTCTGAGTATTTCTAAGCTCCATTCCGATTTCTTCTTTTTGGGGGGTGGGGAGAGAATCCTAAGAAGGCTCCACTCCCACTGCGGAGCCCAACAGGGAGCTTTATCTCTGGACCCTGAGATCATGACCTGAACTGAAATCAAGAGTCAGAAACTAAGCCAACGGAGCCACCCAGATACCCCTCCATTATATTTCTTCTTTAATCTACAAATTACTTAGAAGTATGTGTGAAGATTATTCATCTTTTATTACTGACATATAACTGGCCAGAGAACAGCTAGCTTTCTGTATGGCACCAATGTTTTGTAGTTTGCGGAAACTTGCCTTATGGCCAGTACACCATCAACTTCTGTATACTTCACGTGTGCTTGAAAAGAAAATGTACTAATTGCCAGGTGCAGATACACATACATCCATTAGACAAACCTGTTAACTGTATTGCTTTATTGTTCTAGGTCTTGACTCACGTTGTGTTTATCTGCTTGACTTAATGAGAACTATGTTGAAATTTTCCATTATCATGACATTTCTGTCCATTTTTTCTGACAGTTCTATAAATACTTTACCTTGAGACTATGTTCTTAGGTTCACCAAAAACTGAATTTTATATACCTTTATCATATCGTACTAGTAATGTTTTTGTTAAAATTTATTTTGTCCGATATTAATTTAGCTTTTTCAGTTTGCTCGTTAATATTGACCCGGACATAATTTTCTATTCCTTCACTTTCACATTTTTCTATGTTCTTATGTTTAAGTGTGCTGCTTGGCGACATCATATCCCAATCTTTCAGTCTGCTTTCAACTGATGAGGTTTATTTAGATTTATTAAAATTACTGATACTGAGTTTTGCCTCCTTATTTTGTATTATTTATAGTGTTCTCTATGCTTTTCCCCACCCCCGCCTTTAAATAAAATTCTACCTTCTTCCTTTTATGGGTCTGAAATTTTATAGTTTTCTATTTTTTTCTGTTTACCATAAATAATTTTTTTACCTAAAAATTTTCCTGTGTTGCTCTGAAGCCAAGAATACTTACGGGACTCTAGATGGGTGTTGGAGCCAAACGGAGGGGGCTAAAATCTCAGCCCTTCCATTTACTAGCCATGTGACCATGGGAGAGATCTCCTGTGGTCCCTTGGCTTATTCTCTCAATTATAAAATGAGGTTGTTACAAGGTTTACATGAGATAACCTAGCTAAGCTGGTATGGACAATACCTGGGTAACAGAAGATGTTTAACACATGGTAGATTTTTGGATACAAACAGATTTGGGCTTAAATCTTAGTTCTAGCAGGTAAAAAGGCTGTTATTTTTTTAAGAAACGGAGGGGGGGAGGAGCTTCAATTAGGAAGAAAACTTTTCAGCCCTAAGGACAATGTTTCAAATTTTGAGAACCATCTCTTGCTCTACTATCTACTTGGTTACATAAAAAGAAACTTACCCTTTATGATATATGCATAGACAAGGCAGTCGTGCTATAGTATCTCCCTGCTGCAATTCTTCAAGGCATATTGCACATTCCCCAGCGTCTTTACTCAGTACATCCTCTGAGGAAAGAGAAAATGAATTCAGGACGGTAAAACTGAAAGAAGAATTATGGGAACACAATTTATAGAGAGTGGTGACTGGCATATTTTGTAAGAAATACATACAACTCAGCACCTGTATTTGATATACTACTCATGAGTCAGTGAATAATATTTACCTTTACTTATAGACAGTATCTTATTTCCATTTACATTTCTTGAGGCATTACAGTAAGAACAGTGCAGAATCCTCTGACTTGCAAAGGATTTTGCCATAAAACTTCATCAGCAAGTCAGTTATTTGCAATTTGGAATTCATTTTCCTTCTCTTACTAATCAATATTAACTTGATGCCCAAGATAGTTCAAATAAAAAACTTAGAGTGTAATGTAGCTGAAAAGACATGAAAATACTATTATGGTTTTAAAAAATTCTAAAATAACAAAATTGGTAAGTCAAAGAAATCACCCTGAATACGGGGCTTCTTAAAAAGGTCTGCTTAACTCAAGAAAATCCGAAGTTGGATTAAAGTTTTGTGTAGATTCTGAAAGGGACTTTGGGAACTTGAGGATTTCAGACGTGCAACAATTCTTCTTAATCCTTTTCCAGAACAATGCCCGGCCGACACCAGGCAGCAATTAAACTGGCTTCCAGAGGGCCCTGCAGAGTGTTTAAAATACTGCTACTTTAAAACCCTTTACAAAGAGAAAATTCCTTTAGATGGAAAGAAAAGATTCCTTCAAATTGATGTTTCTATACTGAAAATTTAAATATTTTATTAATGTTAAAGCTTAATTTTTAAAAGGATCTTGCCTAAAACAGAGTATGTTAGCCAGATAAAATGACGAAGAACTAAAACATGCCACTGTTAGGGAGTATGGAGAAACTGCCAAATGTATGAGAATGTATACTCAGTAAGTGTACAGAATGGAAAACTAAAGCAGGAACACATAATACGAATTTATGCCACCAATAACTAAATTACTGTCTGTAGAAATAAAAATCAAATAGGCTGAAGAGAAAAGACTATACCAATCTCTATCTAAATGCTGAAAGACAGTGCAAGGTAGGGAAGTTCCTAAAATTATTTGCCTGGTCCCACACCTCTTATAAAAACCAACGAATTTAATTGTGCACATATCTGTAATCGTTCCTTGTAGAAAAATTCATTCTCTAAGAAGTAGTTCGCCCTTCAATTATTCATTTTGAGACAGCACATTAAGAGGAAACACAGACTCTACTGGGTCTATACCAGCAGACAGATGATCTATCCCCAAGGCTGGAGGGGGTAACAGGGCAACCTCTGCGGAAAAAGGCCTTGGCAAGAAAAGTTCATGTATTCAGAATCTAGGGAATATGGTTGAGATGATTTTAGCTAACTACCAGGTAGTTCACGAGCTGATATATCACAGAGACTTGACTAGGATAAGTAAAGCTGGGTAAATGGAAAATGCTCTCATTAGCACCCCCCTCCCAGTGCCTTATCCCCATTTTCCTCTTCTTCACCTTGGAGGTCCCACCCACTACCTTCACTACACCCGCTCCAACCCTAACCCCAAGTCTCTCCTTCCTTCTCTTGCTCTCCATTTTTTCCTTTTTGTTCTGGATAGCTTCCCACAGGTGGGAAACCAGTTTAATGTAAAACAAACAAACAAACAAAAACCTCATCAGTCACTTGGTATACTGGAACCCACAAAAGGAGGCCACTCCAGCGGCCCCACCCATGTCACAAATCTAAACCTAAATCATCCTGCACTTACGGAAAACACCTCACTATCAAGGCAACCTAACACCAGTCACAATCCTCCAACTTGGCTTTAGCTAGCTTATGTTACCCTAGAAAACAGGACCTTCTAGCCAATCCTGCCCTGTTTCAGGCTGCCTCTTCTAACATTATATAAAAGCCACTCTTGAGAAAATACCTTCAGAAGTGCCCTTCAGGCACTGGACTCCCTCAATCTGTGGATTATTTCCCCTTGAATAAAGTACATCAAACCCGTTACTGAAGTGTTTTAGTTTTGCCATTTGACAGTAGGATGATGGCAGTGAGAGGACGTGAAGGAGACACTGAAAGATCTTAGTAAAGGTCTGTAACTTCAAATAATATGGTATATTCTCACGGCATTGATTTCTTTCACCGCAAAGACATATCACATCGTAGCAATGAGTCTGAGTTCTATGACAAACTTCAAAAAACTCAACAATCACTTTTTACCAAGCCTAACACATCAATGATTATAACATGTACCATTAGTTTACACATAAGTAAAACAAAAAGATCCCACATTAAAATGACACAAATCAACTTGAAGATGCATCCCATTTTCCAGAGCTGTTAAAGTACGAAAAGGAAGTGTATCTTAGAATTGGTGAAATATGATATGACATTTTCTACCTTTTGAAATACATTAATAATGCATCTAGATGTAAGTCAAAATGAACCATATAATCTCCATTATCTTATATTAAGAAAATGAGATGGGCCAGCTTTTAAAAAATAAAGAAAAAGCATTGCCATATTTTTGCCATATACTACTATGTAACAGACTGTTAGCACCAAATGAAAAGAACTAGAAATCATTAGGTATAAGCTTCTGAATGCATTGTTCACAGAAAAATAAGTGGCTTAATACTTTTATGGTAACCTATGACTAGGTCTCAATTCTTTATTACAATAGGTTTTAAAAATCTTTGAGCTGGGAAAATTTTAGTATCTTGAAGGCCTTGGTTTTATCCTGTTCTTAAGTAAATGTATTTATGGTACAACAAAGACAAATATAATCTGCATATAATTAGCATAATGATCTTTATTTTAAGAATATAATGTTATGCTTTGCAGGTACTAAGTTAAAAAAATCATTTTAGTTTAATCTAAAATGCCGTATTAAAGTCGGCCATTTAATCATAAGCTCCCGAAGCCCTAGTAGTGAAAAATAATCAGAACTATATATTCTATAACTATATATAGAATTATATATATTATTATATATAATATATATATAATCTACAACTATATATATATGTTAAGAAAGGTACACCTATATACAAGAACATCCCAAGCAAATGTCACTGCAGAAGTAGCCTCTATTCACTGTAAATAGTTTCTAGTGAAAGGATCTCTGCTTGGAAAACTAAAAGGTAATGTTAACATATTATAGCCACTATTCAACTGCATTTTGATAAGAAACACTGAGTCAAAAGGCAGTTCATTCAGCGCAAAACCCCAGTTACTATCTGAAATAGCAAATGCCTGATTTCAAATGTGAAAATTCACTATGCAACACACTTCATTTTTGCCTACGTGGGGGTTTGCTAGGATATTTCCCACTCCCATCCCATTATGACACTGTCCTTCCATTCAAAGGAAAGTTTCGAGCCTGGTAATCGGAAACATTCAGAGTTAAATATGGTTGGGAAAAACCACTAAATCCAGGATACCGAAGCATCTTCAAGACAGCTGGGGAAAAAATGTGAAAAATCTTTAGCCAAGCAATTGAAAACAGTCACAAAGATACTACTATAAGCAATACGGAGTCAACATTTTAGGACTGCAATACATCAACGGCAGACTACTAATAGCCAAAATTGTTATTAGAGAAGCAGAGGAAGGAACACTAAGAGATTTATTTAGCTTCCATAGTCAGCTAGTCTGGCTGGATTCCTGCTCTCCACAAGCACTTACAAACGGAGAGGCACTAAAGATGGTGAATAGGAAACTCAACCTTTATTGCTTTTTCAAGTGTTGCTGATGTCCTACCTAACAGTCGGAACACTAAAAGTTAAATCAGTGTACTGTTTATCAGCCTCATTTTTTGTCTTATTCATATGGCGTATGCATTAATTTAGATGTACTGATACAAGAAAAGAAGAATTAAACCTGGAAGGGAGCAATGATTTCTAACCAGAGGTGGGCACCAGAATCACCTGGGTAGGCATTCTGTCTCAATACAGAAGACAATAAATTACATGTATGTGGGCTCCATCCCTAGAGATTCTGGGATATACGCCTGCCTCAGAAACACAACTGCTATCAAACAGCATGTTGAAGTAGAGCGTAGGATTTAAAACTGAAAACTTAATAGGAATTTCCACGCTTTCAGTTAGCTATTCAACCTCCGAAATGTTGGTCAACTTTGAGTTTTCTTTTACTCTGCTTTAATATTAGTATAATAAAGATACTCAAAATATTACAGAGACGAAATTTTAAAGAATGATGTGAAAAAACCTTTGTAAGTTATCAAGACATTATACAAAATACTTGTTTTTATTACCACTGTTATCAGAAAGTACTTTTCAGACTTCTTCAAAAACAAAGTTGGTCATTTTTCTATCTCTTTTTCTCCTTATCCTGGTATTCTAGTTGTTTCAACTTCACACGATGTCATACATAATCCCATGGCCACCAGAAACTTCTACAGGATACTCTTGACCTAACCATTCCTAGAGACCTATTATAGTTTCCAGGGTGGGAACAAGTCCATGAAACAACATCGCCTAATTTTTAAACGTTTTGGCTTTATTCTATATTTAAAAGTACTATAAATGTCCCTTCTGTTATAAATTTTTACATACAGTTAGTGTTATTTATTAATCCTCTGAGGTAACTAATGCTACCTCTTTGTTACAGAAAGGAAACTGAGGCTCAAAGAAGTAACTTACCAGAAATTACTAACTTAAGTTCTGGGGTGAGGATTCAAATTTAGGCTAAGTCGTTGGCCTGTTTACTACATGAATTTTGCTACAAGAAACAATTTCACTTTAAAATAGCATAAATAGTGAAGCAAATGAACTGTTTCAGGCAACTTTAAGTATGAAATAAATATTCAAGATGGAGATGGCTACTTATTAGAGCAAGTATGCTCGAGACTGATCAAATGCTTTATCTTCTGGAGTTATCAAGCTGCTGCCAAAACTAGTATCAGAAATGAGCTTACACTTTACTGCTTACTTCCTTCTATCGGACAGGGAAATAGCCCTGTCCAATTAGAACTTTCTAAGATGACAGAAACAGTCTTTTTATCTGTGCTGCCTGAATTGGTAGCTACTAGCCACATATGGCCTGAAAATAGCACTTGAAATGTGGTCAGTGCAACTGAGAAACTGAATTTTAAATCTTCTTTCATTTTAGTAAAATACAAAAACCTGAAAATATATAAGGAACATACATTTATAAACTAATTAAAAACTTCTGTAGATTGCTATTTCAACGTATAGCCTCAAGCTCTTAATTTGCATTGCCCAAAAGAATTACTTAAAATTCAAGCAGCCAAATATGCAAAATTAAAATATTTAGCAAGTACAAGCACATATTCATATAGTTATTGCAGATCAAGACATGAAAAAAAGCAGACAGCCAAAAAAAAAAAAAAAAATCCTTTTGAAAAGAAAGAGAGTAAGACCAAATTTGTTAGAGGCAGCCAAGAAAACTCCATGCGAAAATTTCATAATCATCACAACTTTATTTTCAGATCAAGCATCCAAACAGATATATGATCTTTTCAGCAAAATACAATGCCAAGCACTACTATGGATCAGGCATGTTACCTGAAAACTTATTTTTTGTTCTTGAACCCTCAATGATAGCAGTAGAAAACAAAAGCAGCTGAAATGTGAAATAATCCCTAGAAAAATCAAGAATTAAAAAAATTCATAACATTAGTAAGAAGCAGTTACTCAAAGAATGAAAAATAGGGGCTCACAGGGCTTATTAATAAATACTTTCAGAAATAAATATATCTCTAACGGACTTAAAAGACAAAGTTAACATCAGATTATAGATCCATGAGCTGTTACTGTACTTAAATATCATAAGGGGAACTAGAAATTATACTTAACAGAGAGAAATTGCCATTTTCACTATAAGACAAATATATCAATAAAAACATGGGAATGACCTTTATTCAAGTGTCTAAAACTCAAAGTTCATGGTCAACCTCTGCTTTTATCCTTTTTAGACACTCTGGTTCAACTAGGAATTACTCTGCCTCGATGCTACTGACAAGTACTGCACCAATGCTTTCTTTAAATATAACTGAGAAGTGACTAAACGCATAGCCACTTTTCATCTGCATTGTTAGAAACAATTTAATACTAAGACTAATTCTTTAAAAGTGGATAGATCTCGTGACTCTTCTGGTGACTTTTAAGGGAAAATGTGTATTCTTGGGAATATTTTTGGAAATACAGATATCTGGCACCTTCTCCAAGAAAATGAAAATGTTAAGTGGAATAAAATGGAACCCAAACTAGAAACTCTAAAAGGCAAAATATACAAAAGGAACACAAACTCAATAGATTTAGCTTTCTTGGGCCTTTTGTTCCTAACTTACTTTAAAAGGCTAGCTAGGGTTGAGTATTATATAAAATCAGGTATATAACAAGCTGCCAAACGTCATACAAGTCACCTAAGAAATTATTGCATTACTAAATTATTCCCCAATCTTCAAATCAAGGTAACTTTCCTATGCCCCCTTATCACGAATCAACAATAAACCAAAATTCACAACCAATACACTGATTTGTTAAACTCTAAACAAGTTTTCTCAAACTGTCCACATTAAAAAGTATAGGAATATTCTGAAACTGAACATACACAAAAATAGAAAATACAGACTTTGACCTAAACTTAAATTTGGTCCGCCTTTGTTCTGAATCACTGCAGAGAGAAAACACCAGTCCTAAAAATACAAAAAAGCTGATTTTCAAGCTTAATTTATTATTATGTACTTTTAAAATTCAGTTGATGCGTTAAATTATAATGTAGGCTATTACTGGCAATACAGAGGGTCAAGCAACCTGGGAATACGATATAGCAAAAAAATAATAATAATAATAATAAGTGTTACTTATACACAGTTCTAGGTTCAAATTCCAACTCTTCAACTTACTTCGGAATACAATGAGAATAACAATACCTCCATCACGGGGGAGCGGTAAGAGTGAGGTCAGACCTGTGAAATGTCTAGCACTGCAGCTGGCAAGGAGCAGGCATGTTCTGAAGATTAGCTATGTCATCACTGGCAAGAAAGGACTCTTCCTCTGAGTTTGTTCTCTCTGATCGAAAGAAATGATGAAACTGCTCCACCTGTCTCTTAAGATTGTTGCGAAGATCTAATGAGATAGTACAAACAGGAGAAGGCAGCTTCACGGAGAAAAAAAGAGAACAGGCTTGGACTTTGGACAATGTGCAAACCTCTTGGAGCCTCGCTTTTCTTCAACTAAACTGCAGGTCATAATACCTGTATCTCATGTGGTCTTTAATATTGACAATTAAAAACAAAAGAGCTAATAAATGTGAAAACACTTAAAAGGTTTGAACTAAATATCAGCTGAATAGAAACGAAATTTTACTACAGCATTATTGAAGTAAACTGAAAAATGTCAACTCAAATGGTATTACAGCATGCAAAAATACATATTAAGCCAGAATTATCAGATCTATGGAACCAGGACTCTATCGTTTTGTCAGAACGAATTTGAGGAGTACGGCAATGTGTACGTCTCCTGCCCTTGTTGACTGAAGCAGAGCACGACGTCTTTCCGCTTTCTCCTGAGGCTGTAAGATAATTAGGAGGCTAATAAACATCACACAAGGGGCACAAACTCAAATGCCTGGAGGAGGAGAGCCAGAAAACATCCGAGGAGCGGCTCATCTTTTTAACCATTTTGTAAGAAGAAGAACAGCACAGTCGTGACAATGAATGCCAACTGAATCCAGCCTCAGTTTCAAGGGTGAAGAGGTCACTGCCACCAACTGATGCGCACCGTCCTATCTAAAGGGGCACTTGCTACTATAGCAGAAAGCCAGGGAGGAATGAGGGCCCGGTGTGGCCACAGAGTATATATTTAAAGCAGCTGCAAATTTAGATTTTTAGGTAAAATTTCTCATTTTTCAAAATACTGATTTTTAAAAACCCATTTTGATCCTATGTAAGCCAAATAAGAGAATGTAGTCAGATGTAGTCGATACTCTGCAATCTCTGTAATAAAGACAGTAAATTCCAGGAGGGCAGGCAACCTTGTATGCTCTGCTTCCTCCAGCACGTAGCATAGTGTTTTGCACACAGTAAGTACCTGATAAATATTTTTTGAACAGCTAATGAAGCAAAAGATCTCAGGAGACCGGAGAAAACACCAAGTGACAAAGAAACAGCCAATGAACAGAGAAAATGCCCCAAAGCCGGGGTGGTTGCTTCAGTGACATGGGCACTTCGCAGTGTGATGACTCAGATGAGCTCAGACCTATTTTTTATTAAGTGTACTGACTTCTTAATCCACGAGGTTATCAGCCAATCAGCCAGAAAGCACTGGACATCTACTGAGTTGGCCAACAAATACACAGGTTGATTAGTATGTAAAGTATTTAAAGTATGAATGCACAGGAAAGCAATTTAAAATGTCCAGTCCTGAAATGATAAAGCAAAGTGTGAACCAGTAGCTCTGACAGTAACAGACATGAAGCAATGACAACGGAGACTTCTTTCTCAATCCCCTTTCACCCTGCTACTAAATTGCTAGAATAATGGTGACTAATTGCTGGATCCTGGGGAATCTAAATCTAGAGTCATCTGAACCTCACATAATGAAAGCATATGAAAATCGAGGAAGAACAAGTATGAAAAGCATTTTTAACAAATCTAAGGACAGGGAAAAGACACTGATTTGTAAGGTTTATTTCTTTTCAATGGGCCTGCTCAAAGTCTACCAATCCTGCTTTGACATTGAGAAACCAAAAAAAGCCACCAAACTGGGCTGAGGACAGAACTCTCCCTGCACCCAAGAAGAGGGAAACTTCTTTTCTAACACCTTCAAACAAACGGGTTAGTGTGTGCCAAGTTAATGATCACCAGGCTCTTCTTCTATCAGAGAAAGAAATAACACTATGATCTACATGTGTTTCAAGAGGTCCTACAACTGTTGACATTACATAACAGAGAAAGGTCATGAGCTATCTAAGTACACACAGCAATGTGAACGAAGGGGAACCAAGCTGAAAAACTGAAATGGATGCCTACTGTAGTGTCAGAAAGAATGGATGGAAGGAATGAAGCCAGGAAGGGATGGAGGGATGAGGAAGGGGCAACAACTTTATAAAGAAGTTCCTAGAACCACAACCCGTAATTTTTTAATTTAATATTTCAGAGAAAGGGAAAAAGAAAGGTCACTGCAGAAAAATAAATTAGTAATCTAGAAAAATATCATGTAACTCCAGAAAACAAAACAAAACAAAAAACAAACAAAAAAAACACCCCAAAAATCATGAATGAAAACCTAAGACACAGAGGACAAATCCAGCTCTAACACTGAAATTATAGAAATTACAGAAAGAGAAAAAGGAACACAGAAAGAAATACTAACCAAAGAAATACTAAAAGAAAATAATCCTTGAGCTGAATGAAGACTTAAGTTTTAAATGAAAGGGCTCATGAAGCTTTAAGCAGGATTAGAGATGGGAGTAGGGTGGAAAACACTAAAACAGACGCATCCTGGGAAAAAAATAGAATTTCCAACCTTCAAAGCACAAAATCAACCTGTACACTCCCAAATGTAAAGAACACGTAACTAGTAATGAAAAATAATGAGACCTAGCCAGACTTCTCATCTGTAATACTGGTAGAAGAGAGTAGAACAATTTTACAGACTTTAAAAAAAAAAACCACCACCAAGAATCTGAAATAACAATATCCTGCATTCAGCAAATATAGAATATCCTGTATTCCATATGAAGGCAGACCAAAAATACTTGGGCATGCAACAGCTCATTAAGTATATAATCCATGAAAGGCTGTCTAAGGAAATTATTCATGGAAATGCTTCTAACAAAAAAAAAAAAAATTAGAAGAACAAAAATCTCAATAAACAGAAAAATTAAGAGTACAAAAAACCGCAGTAAGCAATTAAACATGTGTAAGTGAAATGTAGATAATACTGTCACTGAAACTGTTACATAACCATAGGTTTTTTTTAAATGAAAACAGTATTTCACCACTGCAAACTTAATGATGTAGAATGTAAACTCTGTTTTGTAACATCCAGGAGTTGCAGATAGTACAGGAGGAGGTGGGAGAAACAGCACAAAGAAAATCCTTAATTTTGATAGAATATGACAGAAAAATATTAAAGTAGGTAACCAATACAGGAATAGCAAGATGCATAGTAAACGTTGTGGATTAACTTACAGGGAAGGGAAAACAACTTTCAAAGAAGCTGGACAAGAACAAAGTAAAATAAATACTACAAAATAAGTGACAGAACACCACCAAATTTGTCAACTTTAATATAAAACATGTGCACTGAATAGTGTAACAGAACATTATATATCTACTATTCAGTCTCAACAAATCAACTTATTTGCCATGAATTCAAACAAATAAACCAACAAACAAGTTAGGGAAACACAGGGAAGCAACTATCCTAGAGCACATGCAGATACAACAGCTCAGGAGTGAAGATGAAAAAGAGAAGGAGAAACAATTTACAAGATGAAGGTGGATCTGGAAGCGTAAGAAAAGAGCAGACAGTCCTGGAATCACAGGGACAAAAGGAGTCAGAAACAAGAAAAATAAACTGGACACGAAGAAGGTGTTAACAACAAAGAAAAAAAATGGTATCTACTGAAAACAAAAGAGATCCAATGGCATATACAGAGCCAAAGATAAAATTCAAGGGGCACCTGGTTGGCTCAGTTGGAAGAGCATTCGACTCTTGATCTCGGGGTCACGAGTTTAAGCCCCATGTTGGGTACAGAGACTACTTGAACAAAATAAAATTCAAGAAAATATTATAGAAATGAAAATATCACTAGAGCTGCATTATTTGAAGGGGACACCGAGTCCTAGGAAAAAACTAGCCATGAAAACCCAAATCTATTTTAAAAATATCCTACTGGTGTCAGACTTCTTCATAGTAGCATTTTAACACTACAAGACTGGAAGAATGTAAAAAATACCCTCCAGGAAAGAAAGTGTAACCCACAGATTTCACACCTAAACAAGAAGTCCACAAAACTACTTCTCAGGAGCCCTTCTCAAAGGATTTACACGAGGATGAACTTCAGCTAATCATGAGATGCCTAGAAAAACCAAAGCAAAAGGACCAGCAGAGAGAACTGAATCTTAACTGTAAGATCAAAATAAATGTGGGAATTACAATTATATAATATATAAATTGAATACCTAAATAGAAGCAAAAGAGCTAATTATTATCTTTAATAACTGGGTGTCAAAAAGTATCATTTAAAGCTGACGAAGCAAATAACACAGGTATAAATATATTTAATACTGTTAAAAATAAACAAAAGATAATGTAATAGCCAAAATCAAGATATAGAAGAAGGAAAGGAATTGGGGCGCCTGGGTGGCTCAGTTGTTTGACTACAGCTCAGCTCCTGGGACAGTGCCCCACATGGGGCTCCCCGCTCAGTGGGGAGTCTGTTTCTCTCTCTCCTTGTGCCCCTCCCCCTACTCATTCTAATAAATAAATAAAATCTTAAAAAAAAAAAAAGGGAAGGAAGAAATCTTACCATTTCATTCATCATTTCATATTTCATCATTGCTCACAGAAATTAATAGTGTGTAAAAATATGAGCATCAAGGTTATTATACAGTTATAGTTACACTTACGAAATTAATCTCTAAAAAAAGAAATACAGTTCTCCCTAACTAAAAGAAGAAATAGGGAGCAAAGAAAAACTGGCTACTTGGTGAAATGTTTTTAAAAAGCTATAAAAACAGGAAGTATAATATAAAACGACAGAATTAAAACTAGCTGATTACTAAATGTAAAAGGGCTAATCCAACAGTCAAAAAAAAAAAAAAAAAAGATTACATTGGATCCCAAATAAAATTAACCCTGCATTGTACACAAGGAGCATATCTGAAACAAAACGATGAAAGATGAAAATAAAAGGAAAACACCAGGCAAAACCAAACAGAGAGAAAGAATTACACACTCTTAATATCAGACAAGTTCATAGTGTAAAAAGCATTAAAGGAGACACAGAACCCTTCAGATACTAAAAGATGCAATCTGCACCTAAAGTTATAATACTTATGAATAACAAAATCATAGCATCAACATTTTATAAAGCAAAAAAGTATAGGCAATACAAATAAAAATAGAAACGCCAGCAGTAGGAAAGTTTAATTCCCCTCAGTCCACGACAAATCAAGTGAAAAACAAGATGGATACAGAAGAACATGAACATGGGACATTTGCCAAAAATGACCACATATTAAAGCACAAAGAAAAACTTAGTCAATTCAAATACAAAAATAGTACAGATAGCTCTTCTGATCATAATATAGTAAAACCAGAAAACAAAGAGCAAAACTGGAGGGAAAAGGCACCTAACACCTAGGAATTTAAAGACTCTCACGTAACTTTTCAGTTAAAGAGATCCCCAAAATATAAAATATCTAAACAACAAAAAGAAATAGTGATAAAAATACTATATATTAGAATCTATGGAACAGAGCTAATATATAAAAGCTCATACCATATTTATGCTGAAAAAGGAAGGAAGGAAAGGAAGAAAGGACGAAAGAAAACAAATACTCCCAACACAACAGACAAGGAAAGGCACGTCTAAGGAATCAGAAGGGGAAAAAAAAAAGCCTAAGAAATGAATTTTAAAACAGGAAAAATGAAAGACCCAAAGGTATCTAAGGCCAATAATAAAAAGGGTGAAAGAGAGCAAACACTGATACATAAGAAAAAAATGGCAAAACAATCCCATTTAGGCAGAAAATAAAAATCCGTAAGAGACTAATTTGCTAACAATATGCATCACTGAAATATATAACTTTCTACTTTACTTTTAAGAAGCAAAACAGATGGAAGGCAGAAATCCAAACAGATCAATTTCTATAGAAATCAGAGACAGCTGTCTTAGAGCGATCCTCAAAAAGCATGAGGCCCAGACACTTCCACAGGGAGGTGCACCGAACCTTTGAAGTTCAGATGATTTGAATGCTATTTATACAGCTGCAGAGCAGAGAAAAAGGAAATCTAAATGATTTCTTCTGAAGCAAGCATAACATTAATTCGAAGACTCAAAAAAGATTACCCTCAAACCAGTCCAACCTCAGTTCTGCAAAAATCCTAAATAAAATACTAGCAAATACACTCCAGCACTACATTAAAGGTAAAACTCCCAAGTATTAGCAGAAATAACAAATTCACATACATCACGGACCAAGCAAGGCTTCCAGGACTGTATCCCATATTCATACACATACAAAATACCAGGAACAATTTAACATCCATCAACAAGGGACCGGTTAATCAACTGTGGCTCACTCACCTATAAAATATAAGGTAATTGTAAAGAACAATGAAACTAATTTGGAATAATTTCCAGGATATATTATGAAAAAAACTTAAGGTTCAGAACCATCTATAGCATGATATCACCGTGTAAAAAGTGTGGGGGCAGATGATGTGTATGTGTTTACATATGCATTAAATATCTCTGGAAGGATCACAAGAACTGGTAATATTGCCTGCTTCTGGAAAGGGTGACCGAGGGACTGAGATGAGAGGGAGACTTCACTGGATATCCTTTGTGTCTCTGCTTTGGAACCACTGCAAACATGTTACCTACTCAAACACAAAATTAAAATCAATTACAAGAACGGGAGGAGCAAAAAGACAGCAGGTGAATGCAAACAAAAAGAAATTGCTGGGAGACAAGTCTCCATGGGTCTCTCATGTTTCAGCATGTCTTAGACTCTCTTTTCAATGATTTTTGTAGAGCAAACAGCCTCAAAGACAGAGACAGTGTCCTCTCCAGAGCCAAGGGCAGACCTTACTTCCCACCATAAAAGATTCAGGTTCCCCAACTAAGCTCAGGGTTCCTCCTCTGCAACGCAACTCATTGAGCGTGCAGTGTAGATACTGCCTGGCTCTCCTCACATCACTCTGTGGGAACTGAGGCCGGAGGAAGGGGCGCAAGAAATTGCTGATATTCTGGCTATTGCTAGGAGTAATAACAATAAAAGTTCTTTGAGTCTTGTTTCTACCAGAATCCATGAAACAGTGGCAGGCTAACTTGTCAGCTTGCAGGAAGGGTAAAATCTTCAGGCCCTTCAGTTTTTGATAAGCATTAGTCAAAATAATATTAGATAAAACAGACTATTAGGTAAAGCAGAGGAGAGAAGCATATAATATAAAAACATCCAATCCAAAAGGAAAATAAATCATAAATATTTGGGCAAATAACATAGCTATGAAATATATAAAGCCAGGAAAAAACGTGCTGCAAGGCAAATATCACCAAAAGAAATTTAAGAGACTTTAGAAAGAAAAAATTGGTAAAATTATAGCCATAGAGGGGATACTGTAACAAACCCCTTCCTAAATCTGTCGGACTATGTAGACTGCACATAAGCAAGGATACAGACTATTTCAATAACGTAATCAAACTCAATTTATTAGAAATATATATATATATATGTATTTTAAAAAAACAAGTAAATCTAATATCTACATCAAAATGACTTCTCATTACACCTATCCCTCCCCCCAAAAATGTATCTTTGAAATGCAGAAGACTTTTTTTCCTAGCTAACCCCTGAATCAAGCAGATTAAACATCGAAATGAGACATTATCTAGTAAATAACAAGAACGTTTTACATTAAAACCCCAGATATAATTAAAGCTCTTATAAGAAAAATATTTCTACTTCTAAACTACTTTTACTATTAAAATGGAAAGACTGAAAAAGGGGTGCCTGAGTGGCTCAGTCAGTGAAGCGTCTGCCTTCAGCTCAGGTCATGATCTCAGGGTCCTGGGATCAAGCCCTGCATCAGGCACTCCGCTCAGTGGGGAGTCGGCGGCTTCTCCCTCTCCCTCTGCTCTCTCTCTCTCAAATAAATAAATAAAAATCTTTAAAAAAAAAAAAAAAGACTGCAAAAAATAAAGTAGCTTTAGTCTGTACTTAGTAAGAAGTTAGTAGCTTTATTTACAACTCTAAAGTAGCTTCTTTGAAAATATCAATGAAATATATGCCCCTTTTAGCTAGCATTAAGGCACGAAAAGTACAAAACCAAAAATGTACATTTGAATGGAAAAGGCAACATAGCCAAAAACATTAAAAAGATTAAAACACCTGTAAGAAAATGTTACATGCAATGCTACGACAATTAATTAGGAAATCTAGAGGATAAGGATTTATTTTCTAGCAGAATGCATATTCTCAAAAGTGCAGGAAGTAGAAAAATCTGAATATACTAATGATCACAGAAGTCAGAAAGACTGCCAAAGATCTACCTTTAAAAAGGTAGATGGTTTTATAGTTGAACTCTATCTGATCGGAAAAGAACAGTACTTCCTGGGTTAAATTATCCCAGAGCAAAGATGGTAAGCTTTCCAATTCATTTTGCCAGCATAAGCTTTGTCTCACATAAGTTTGGTATCAATGTTTCAAAACAGCAGTTAACACATGGTCAGAGTTCAATCCAGCCACATTAGAAATCAACAGAACTCCATTAAAACATTAGAAAATCAACATAATTTATCAACAAATAAAAAGGGGAAAAAGCATTTAATAAAATTATACTGTTTTTTGCTTTAGGTAAAAAAGAAAAATGACATATAAGAAAGATAATAAATATAATAAAGATATTTACCATAACTCAAAGCCAGCATCTATTAGGCAGTGAAACACTAGAGACACTGAACAAAACAAGCACGCCCATTGGCTCCATTATTATCTACATCATTTTTAAGCTTCCAACTAATGCAGTAAGACAAAGAAACAAAACATGTATATAAACATTTGAAAACATCATCTTCATTTGCAGATGACAGTTAGAGGTCTAGAAAATCCAAGGATTCACCTATAACCAATAACTTCTCTTTATATCAGCAAAACCAGTTTGAAATTCAAATGGTTAAAAACAAATGCCATTCATAACAGTAACAAAACTATAAAATACTAGATATAATCTTAAGTTAAACAGTAAATATACAGGTTCTCAGTGAATTAAAACAAATGTAGAGACAAACCATGTCTCCTTAACAGGTGAACTGAAAATATTAAAGGAACAGCATTGAGCAAGGACATTATGTACACCTGAAACTTATGTTATATACCAATTTTACCTTTTTAAAAAATTTTAAAAAAGACAGCATACGTCTTTCTTACTGATTTAATAAAGGGTAACACACATAGTCCAGTTGAGTCTTTTGTTAATAAACTATATACGCAACTCATCTGTACTCTGTATATAATATACATAAAATGTCTAAAGTTAGAAAATAAGACTTCATGATAGAAGCCCTCACTGTGAGAATTCCACAATATAAAACCTAACACAATATAAAAATTAACTCACATTTTCCCTCTAAGAATGATAAAGTCTTTTGTTGCTGGGCTTACAACAACGGCTCTCATTTCCCTAAATCATTCGCATGCACACTGTGCTGTTTATAATAGACTAATATCTTAAAAAAAAAAAAAACCAACAAACAAAAAAACCCCACTAAGATCATGTATTTCGAACTACACATGTGCTACACACAGTATGTTTTACTGTATCCTGGGAGTACTTCAATCAGAGAGCATATATGGCACATAAGATTCTGGAAGAAAATTCTTTTATATCACCACTAGTGTGAAAGTGGAAATTGAAAAAAATTTTATTTTTTTTTAATTAAAGAAATGTATGGTTTGCCTCTTAGGATTTAAGTCTCCAGGTTAAACTTTTACTAGTCTGTATTCATTTACTGACTGACTGATGCACTCAGATATATTTATTCTATACTTTTGGTTCTAACTCAGTATTATGCTCTACCAATTTTGTTGCTCAAAGTGTTCATTGGGAGCTCTTTGAGATTGGCTCCTGTATCCCTCTGACACAACCTTACCTTTTTGGATTTTGAATACTTCCTTGCTTTCAGACAATACAAAACCTCCAGGCTCCTCTTTATTTTCTCTGCTCCAGCCCTAGAATCAGCGGTTTTGCCAATGGAGCCTGGTTCTTTTTACTGGAGATTTACTTCTAAATATTGAGAAACCAAGATCTAGGTGCTGGGTGTCAAAGATTTTTTAGTTATAAAAAGGTTGCTCACACCAAAAAGCATTATAAGGAAAGGCCTAAGACTGAGGGAAATGCTGAAAAGTACAGTTTAAAGGAATTAAGATAAAGGACACCCAGACAACAATAATCTAGGAGGTGCTGAGAGGTCAAGAAGCCTGGAGATCCCAAGCCCAAATCAGTCTAGCAGAAAATGGAAGAAATCAAACAAATCATAAATCTTATATTTAGCTGGCAAAGGAAGAGGACTATCTAGAATATATCCTTTATGGCTTTTATTGTTATATTACCTTTATACACTTAAAATGTTAAAGAGTTAAATATAATCCCCCCAAAATGCAGAGCCACAGTGCTAATATTGCCTTCCCTGAAACCAAACCACTCAGTGGCTGGGGAGATACTACTCAAGGCCATCTCTGAGGCAAATCCAGGGAAGTATTTTGAATTATCAGGGCTACTGTGACTTAAAGAGAGGGAGAAAAACCATTAAAAAAAAAAAAAAAGTTATTCAAGTAATAAATCGTCCCTGAAAAAATATTCACAAGCATTTCTTTAATAGTCCTCCCTAAAATCTTTCTTGAACTCAACAAAATATTCAGTGACTCTCTGCAAAATCCTTACTCCTCCCTTGTGGGGGGAAAAAATCATATTTCATAATTTTCACATTTTGCAAAGATTCAACATCCCTGGCATTTTGCTGAGGAACCAGGTACTATTGAGTCACTCTACTGCTAATCCTCAAGTCACCTGGGACTCCTTGTTGGAGAAGCTTATTGTAACTGCAGGCTGACTCACAAGCGGGACCCAAGCAATCTGGAGGCTCCTCGCCCCCTCCTCTCTGTCCCAGAAGCTGCCTCAGGAATACAGCCTTGAGAGAGTTGTGTGGTATTGAGAACATCTGGACAATATATGCGACTAAACCTAGTCATGGCCCCTATATAATCTTTTAAGATTTGGCAGACAGAGATCTAACTCGTATTGCTGCTGCCCAAGACAAGCCTCGTATGTAAGCTCCCTTGCCTACAAAAACCACCAAGGTGCCTGGCTGGCTCAGTGGGAGGAGTGCACAACTCCTGATCGCAGGGTTGTGAGTTCGAGCCCCACTTTGGGTAGAGAGATTACTTAAATATTTTTAAAAAATAAAAAACCGTCACCTACCAATTTGGACTGGTTTGTCTCTTCCTTGGTCTCTGGTCTCTCCCTGCCCTTTGCATAGCAGAGCAGTTTCATTCTATAGCTGGGAAACTGTGGGGAGCTTTGGAACCAACACTCCTCCCTCCCCTTTCTAGCACTCACTAAACCCAACTCATCCTCTCTTTGTCATGCCTCCGACAGGGCTCTCTTTCTCCTCCCAGTGCTTCATCTAACCACTTCCACATCAAGTGCCACGCCATTCTCTAAACTGGTCTTTAAAGAAATTACCTTCTTTACAAACATTTTTGCATATGAAAGATCCAAGTTTGAAATAATTTATTTTAAAAGCTTCCTTATATAGCCCTAATCTATCTTTTCACCTTCCATTCTCTCATTGTTTTCCCTTGCCCCAAACTATACCTGCCTACTTGTTATTCCTCAACAGGCCCTCAGTTTCTCTCCCCATCTTATTTTTTTTTTAAGATTTTATTTATTTGACAGAGATAGAGACAGCCAGCGAGAGAGGGAACACAAGCAGGGGGAGTGGGAGAGGAAGAAGCAGGCTCCCAGCGGAGGAGCCTGATGCGTCTCTCCCAACCTTATTAATCCTTTCAAGGTCTACATTAAATATCTAAATAGATCATCTTTTACTATGCACTTTTCTATACATATAAAATATTTTGTGAAAGGGCAAAACTGTTGACAGACGTGGGCTGAGCCCTAGCTTTGCTTTTATAGAGGGAAAACATAAAAAATGAGGGAACTTTGGAAAGGCACTTTATTCCTATTCATTAGAATTCCTTGAAAATAAGACTTTGTCAATACCACACATCTTAACCAAAACAAGAACAGTGGCCAGGGAACAAAACCTTTTCCCCTTGGAGGACAAGTATTATCGGTTCACTTGGTCTTTTTAGGGTCTCTGTTGCGTTTCTCCAGATTTCTTAAAATCAGGAAAGCTTACTTGAATGTCAGAATGATATTTTTAAAAATCAACATTATGAAAGTGATACAAGGATAAGAACACAAAAGACCCAAGATTGATAACTGATATGAAAGATCTATGAAATGAGACAAATCAAGAATTGGTAAATAAAGAAATGTTCTCATCCTGAAATTTTATTAGTGAAATCAGAAATGGAATCTGAAACTTATTTCATGCTTTAGAAATCTATCAGAACTTCCTTCTCACTGAACTACGTACTTTAGTTCAATTTCTGTTCTATGTATCTCCTTTGAATAGGATGCTATAAAGAATGTATCTCCAGAGATACCATCATCCACACACCGTCACTGTACTGTCTCGGGTACTTCTCTTTCTATAGGGAGGATGAAAGGATCTAGGCTTCCACAAGATTAAGCAATCAGTCAAAAACAGACTTCAGATTTTAGCCATGTAGGCCACCAAGTTGCTCATAAAAAGCAGGAAGTATTTTTTTAATTAAACTGTAGCTGTAAATTGTCACATAGGAGAGCAGACAGTCAAATTACCCTCCCACCCACTCCCCACTGCTTCTCCATATCTTATAACTATATTACTGCTGCGCAAGACCTTCAGACACCTAATTTGGAATTAAATAACTACGGGCTTTTAAAATAAAATATCAAAGGAACTGCAGATTTGTTAGCATGTTAAATATGGCACCTACCATAGGTTTCTCTCTCCAAGTCAAAGGTAATATCTCTTAGTATGAACAGGTCTTGTTTACTTAGCACTCACTATCTACAAAGAACTATGCAGGACTTCTCACTTGATTCTTACAATTAATCTGTTAGAGGCACTACTTGTAGTCCTAAGTTTCTGGGAGAGCAAACCAAAACCAAGATGACATAGCTATAAAGTGGTAAAATAAGGATCTGAACTCAGCAAGCTAAATTCAAAGTTAGTACTTTGTTCAAAGTATTGCTGTTCTTTATAACATTTTAAATGCAAATTGGTGCTGCTTTGAGCAGCTTTGTATTAGAAGTAGGGCAGTAGAACTGAATTTAGTGTCTTACAGGCATACAATTTTCATAATGGCATACAATGGATAAGCCTGTAACAATGTTTAAGTTTCTTGTATGACCATGCCTGATCCATTGCCTTATGTCTTATAAAGTAAAGACATACTAAATTTTAAATTACTATACAAAACAAAAAGCATTTTAGAAATGCTAACACAAGCAGAACAAGGTAAAATATTTTTCAGGTTACTTTAACAGTTTTCTCTTTTTATTCAGTACTTGGTTTATGGTATCTCTAGGTATGATTTTATTTTTATTTACACCGCTTGGCATCATAATGCTCTTGTAAAACGGAGAATTCCTGTCTTCCAACAATTCTAGAAGGTTCTCTGCCATTTTCCTTTAAACACTGCCTCTTGCCAATTCCATCTCCCATCATACATATGTTGTACTTTTTGTCCCACAGTCTTTTAGTGAGCCTATGTCTTTGGACTGTAAACTTCATAAATATTTCTCAGGGTTTTTTTTCTCCCTCACTAGGTGGAACAGGATGGCTAGCGTGAGCTGGAGTTGAGTATTTCCCTTCTCCCAGGTCAGTCAGGCTCTGGTGAACTAGTTTCTCTGAGGCAGGCCCTGTTAGGAAGAGAGTCCCTCTGCTATATCTCAAAATGGTCCCTTTTCCCCTCCCCTTACCAGGAGGGCATTCTTCTCCCGTATTACCAATGGGAAGCTGGCGAAGCTCCTGGAGGACAATCTCACAAAACTGTGGGGGTCCTACTGTGACTAGGTCTCCCTGGAGTTTTAAACCCTCGGACTTGTCTGCACTGAGTCCCCAGCAATTTATCAACAGTTCAGGTTTACCTACCCTGGCACTGGTTTCCTGCAGTGGTTCCCACTCTTGAGTCTGTGCCAAACCTGAGACTCTTGTCTCTGCTGTCACCGGGGGGGGGGGGGGGGGGGGGCAGTTTGCCCTGTGTCCTCCCATCTCTTGTGAATTCAAGAAAAGTCATTGGTTTTTCAGTCTGGTCAGCTTTTTACTTGTTGTTAGAACAGAGCAGCTAGTTCCAAATTTCTTACATGCGGAGCTAGAAACCGGAAGTCAACTCCATCCCTGTTTCTGAGATTATTTTACATATGGCAGATGCTCTCGTCCCAGGCTCCATCCATGTACCTCCTTCATATTCTCCAGCGCTGTTACACTCTGCTTAATTTCCTCAGACCCATCTTACACCTCACTAATTCTCCTTACAGCTCTAATGTGCTACTTACTGCCTCAATTTCTGTCTTATGCACCATGTGTCTTTTTTTTTTTTAACCTATTTCCTATTCATCCTTTTATCGCTGTTAATGATTTGAAAAACAAATCTACAGTTCTAGGGGCGCCTGGGTGGCACAGCGGTTAAGCGTCTGCCTTCGGCTCAGGGCGTGATCCCGGCGTTATGGGATCGAGCCCCACATCAGGCTCCTCCACTATGAGCCTGCTTCTTCCTCTCCCACTCCCCCTGCTTGTGTTCCCTCTCTCGCTGGCTGTCTCTATCCTGTTGAATAAATAAATAAAATCTTTAAAAAAAAAAATCTATAGTTCTAAAGTTCTTGCGGGTGGTAATTCTAATCACATCTGCTCTCACTCCTTGTATATCTTTAATTTTTCATCCCAGGTTCACCTTTAATAGATGGTGACTGTATTTTTCTATAGGAATCCCATGTGGGTTTTAGAACAGTTGTGTTTTTGCTTTGCCAGCCTCTTCTAGGATATCATCTATTTTGAAATTTCTATAATACAGTATCAGGGATCTGACACTTTCTACGGCCTTCAATTTCACTGCATTGCATGACAATTTATGGGGACAAAAAGTTACTTCAATGCTGTCCTATAATGTAATCTTTATGAAGTCATTTAAAACTATTAGGAATCCACATTTAAAACTCAACCAAGTAACTATCAAGGCAAATAAATGAACAGAGATGTCAAATCACATAACAGAAACTCCACAAAAGGCAAAGTTTACACAAACTCAGACAATAACTACCTCTTTATTTGAAATCCTGCTTCATGGTTGGCAATTTTTTTTTTTACCTCAATTATAAGAGATATGCCATTTTCAGAAAGCATCCTCAATTCAGAAAGATTAAACATGTGGAGGGGGTCTTAAAACCAAGAAAAAAAGCAGTACGTAAGGTAAAGAGCAAGTTTATAATGGAAAATGAGAACCACAACCATCCGGGAAGTGACCGTATCTACAGAAGGAAAAAGTACATCTTACACAGAAAGCCAGGCCACTAGAAGGCTGCTTGTGCACACGGGAATCCGAGCACGACTGCCCAGTGCAACCTACCTTTGACGTCTGAGTGAGTCTGTACGTTACATTCTCCGGCAGAACGCACAGAAGGCGGGAGGCTTTTTCCTCACTTTCATTACAAAATGAGTACCCTTCCACGTGACTCAATCTTTCTCCAAATTTGTTTACTTTGACAGAGTTAAGAGTCACATCTTACTCTGTCCTCAGAGTCAGGTTTATTCCTGATGATTCTGAAAAGCTCTGCTTTGATTCACTGGTAAGTTTATATAATGAACTCTCAGAAAAGTAACTCTTAAGTTACAAGTCAGATACACAAGCACACACACAGTACCAATTACCAATAAAGCAAAGATTTCTTAAATACGAACCTTACTAAACCTCAATTACACTCCTGCAAGCTAAAAGAAAAACTGAGCTTTACAGGACACAAAACATGCTATCATCTAGTGCGCTTTAAAGACCAATAAAATCAAGACTAAGAATTTGCTAATAATATTTATTTCATCTTTTGGTTTTCTTTCTGAAAATGAGGAACAAAGAAATGAAGAAAGACTCTACGCCCATAAAATTTATATTAAGTTCACAGACTACACAATGAATTATTAGGTCCATAAACTCAACAGTGAAGCACACAGAAGAGGGGTAAGTACATGAAATAGGCAGCGATGACCCACAGAAGCAGAAAAATGTTCACCTTTAGCCCAGAGGCTGATCTATACCCTGCATAGTTCCGATAAGGATCAAATACGGCCTGGTTGCTACATTCTTAAAGGGTCACATGACTGCCTGTATATGTCTGTCACCCATAGTTAATATCAAGCTGAATGATAAGCACCAGAGAAATCTTGTGAAAGTAGTTTTACAAGGAGAAATTTGAAGGAAACATTTATGATCTAATACTCCCCACACATCCCCTCCCCCTTGAACAGTAAGCATATACCCACCAGCTTCACACAGCAAAAGTGCAGCTCTTTGGGCCTACAGGTCCTGTCTCTGTGCTACTTAAACTTGCCAAGTTGCACTGTAAAATGTCTCCAGAGTTCTTTCTTAACCGGCATGGCACACTCAGTGAGACCATGCAACAGGTCGTCCCTGACTTCAGGGCAATCTATATAAACATGCACCATGGCACTATGAATTTTTTTCCATCCTGCCAAAACACCACCGGCAGTAGATAACCACTCGTATCATTCCAAATGATTCCCTGCCAGACTGCCTTGGGCCTCCTGCCTCAACCTCTGCCGAGCCAACTGCCTCAACCCTGAGAGCTTCCACCTAGCCAATTTTCCTCTCCAGTTACCAAGACTTGAGTATTTGCATATAGTATTACAGGTTAAAGAAAAAAAACAAACAAAAAACATTATGACCTAGTCTGGAAACCAAACTGTTTGGAGTAACATCTCTGTGAGTATAAATCTGAAACTCCAGGGGCACCTGGGTGGCACAGCGGTTAAGCGTCTGCCTTCGGCTCAGGGCGTGATCCTGGCGTTGTGGGATCGAGCCCCACGTCAGGCTCCTCCGCTATGAGCCTGCTTCTTCCTCTCCCACTCCCCCTGCTTGTGTTCCCTCTCTCGCTGGCTGTCTCTGTCAAATAAATAAATAAATAATCTAAAAAAATAAATAAATAAATAAATCTGAAACTCCGAATCACCAGTTTATATTTAAATTTCGGAAATTCATCCTCGAGTTTAGCTATAAATATATCCAGCCTGAAAAACAAGCCCAACTAATCTCCTCACTGTGAATATTTATAGAGTTAAATTAATATACATTTAACAAATTTCAAAATTTCAGTTCTAGCTAGTTTAGGAAAGACTGTAAAAGGTTTAATAAGCACCATGCTGAATAAAATTCTCATTTGAATATCAACACAATTTAGAGGCCCCATCTCTCTGATGCATTATCTCTCTACTGAATCAATTTTTAGGAATTCAAAAATGAAGTTACAGAAGTCCAGGTGACTGAAACGATTCCGTTTCAGAGATTCTGTGACTCGACTTGCTCTAAACTTTATAGTAATCCTAGATGCCTACCTTACGCATTAAAGAGGCCAATTTTCAGACTCACCACCTGTGACAGATGAGATTGGGGAGACTGAAGGGTAACATATACGCTACGACAAAGTAAGCCTCTTTGGTACAAGGATTATTTTAAGAGATTGAAAAACAAGAGACACAGGAGAAGCTCTGAAAACAGAGTAAACGTTATCCTTTTGTAAGGGCAATTTACATTTACAAAGGAAATCTCCATTTGTAAGAGTGTTTCCCTTTCAGCACTGGGAAGAAAAGGCTGACCCTAAATCATAAGAGAATATTACAAGAGGATCTTATCAGTGGAGAAGACACCCAGACTTAAATATGCATAACAAACCCCTTGTTTACCATGATTTTCCCAGTAACCTCCCATAACTAGCTTCTTCCAACCCCACCCTCATTTTCTTTGTGTTTAGCTGAAGAAGGTATTTAAACCCACATTCTAAACGATTTGCTCCCTTCTCCCAGGGTATCTCCCATGTAGACAAGACTTAAGAATGTTAAACTTCTGTTTTTCTCTTATTAACCTTTTATTAGAGGTCTCGGCCAAGAACTCAGAAGGGTAGAATGATTATTTCTTCCTTCCCTACAGGGTTCTGCCCTCAAAACAGACTGGTGTAAGAATTCCCACAGACTGTAACAGGGAGGCATACCGTCCATCAGCCACACTCTCTAACCTAAATCAGCCAATCGAAACAACTCCTTCTTTTACCATAGCTGGCCACTGTCCCATTTTTAAAACTTCAAGAGCCATATATAATTTTTATGAAGAAGCTGTTTTGGCTGCTTGTTTCGAATGTTTATAGACAGTTAATACATATTCAACAAATTAAAAAGTTTCAGATCTACCTACCATGAAGTAGGTTACCATTCTTAAGAATATTTGCATCTTTATTTGCTTTTTGCATTAAGTTTACTAACTTCTGAATTGGAAGACTATTAAATATTTAAAAGCTAAATTCTTGGCTTACAGCGTTCAATAACAAAAATTCAACTGAGTAAAATTTAAAGATCTAATTGGCTTTACGAATCAATCCATGAATTAGGCAGCATCCTGTCTAGCAAGTAGAGGGGTGCTCCAAAGGTCTACAAGAAAGGAAGGGTTTTTAAAGGTGGGGGGGAGAAAATTATTAGCAAAGACTCCACTGTTTTAGGCAAGGTCACCTTTCTAAGGGGAACTGAGGGATCTATCAGATTTCCTAGTGCTGACCAGGAAATTCTCATGTTGACTGGTTAAAGGTTACATCTGGCGGTGGGGGGCTGAAACTGCAGTTAGGTTAGGTATTAAGTCTTGGTTTACTGACTTGGTGCCTTGATCAAAGTGACACCATTTTGGGCCTGTGGGTTCCTTTCGAACAAGACTATCCCCAAGCAGAAGGGTTACGTATTGGTTCTTGAAGATATCTTCAAGACACCAAATACGTGAGCTAGTAAAACAAAACAAAACAAAACAAAACAAAAAAACCTCTAAGTTGAGCCCAGTTAAATCAGGGAATTAAAAACTGCCAAATATCAACATTCACCAAGACGGAAGCATACATATATCACACAAAAAGTAAACGTACAGAATACTAAGGTTATGCGCAAATACAGAGTCAAGGAATTAACGTTTGTGCTTTCAAAATTCAAGGCTAGACTCTTAACATTTAAGGGTTTCTTTTTTTAAAGACACTTGCAATAAACAATAATTATGGAGGGTAATGATACGCTAATGGAGTACAAATGAGAAACAAGCCCCATCACTTTTACCTCAAATTTTGAACCTGAGAGTGTGTCTTTATTTTTTAAGTACCTGAATTTCAATGATATTATGCAAAAAGGTTTGGATATAATCAACAGGTACATTTACTATTCAAAGGAATTGCTACAATCTCCTTTTACTTATTCATTGGAAAATAAATGGGAAAAAGAGTTCTATTGTCACTACTACCATAGTGTGGCCGAAGCACTGCTCTGTTAGAGATACCTAACTCAGTTTGCAAAAAAGCTAGTCAGGGTAACGTGTTTATGTCGATATTAAAGTCTACCCCCAACTCCAGCACTTCGGCAATCTGGGGAGACACCTCAAATTCTTCACCGTTACTCCACTGATGAACCTTTGGCTGATGCTCAGCTGCAGACTCCACCTGTTTTATTCACTGCTCTATCCCAAGTTCCTAACACTACACCTCACACTCCACAAGCTCTCAAAAGACATTTATTGAGGGGTGACTGGGTTAAATGGGTTAAGTGACCAACTCTTGATTTTATGAAGGTCATGATCTCCCAGCGTGGGGCTCCACGCTCAGCTCAGCACGGAGTCTGCCTGTCCCTCTCCCCGCCCGCCCTCCGCCCCTCCCCCAAATCATGCACTCTCAGATAAATAAATAAAATCTTTAAAGAAAAAAAAGACTTGTTGAATGAAGTCAACCTTTCAACTGGCTTCACTGTTTACTGGTGCTCTTCCTACTTATTCTATTTCAAACCAAATATTACATTTCAAAAATCCCTGAAATTTCTTGTAGGCTTTTGAAATTTGTCTATTTCTGAAAATTTTGAAAAAAGCCAGGAACCAACTGTGTGATTTTTTTTTTTTTCCCCAAGTCTACCTCAAAATGTCCCAAGGCTACACTGAAAAATCTTCCCTAGGATTTTAAATGTTTGGAGATTGTGGTCAGGAAAGAATGATAAAGCCAAAGCGCCAGACCTAACTAAAACATCAGTTAGCTCCAGGGCTCCTTGCCTTTTAAATTCTACCTGAAACAAAATTCATAAAATCTAAGGTAATTCTAATTTAAAATTTTAAAGCACTGGACTTACCATTATAGGTTATTCTTGGCTTTGTTAAACACATCACAAGATGTAAATCCATTTCATCTGAAGGTACAAATTTCGAGCATACAGGGCACTTAAATCCTAAAAAGTAAAAGAAACCCATTTTACTCAATTATTCTGAATATCTAATTCTATTTTTTAAAAAAGCATCAAAGACAAAAAGCATTTCAAATTTCAATTCTTATACTTACAGTAAAACACTACTTAATTGCAAGTTAGGCTGGGAAGAGTTTGTAACTATAATAACTAACTTCAATCAATTTACAAAGACCATCCCATTTCAAATGAAACAAATACAAATGAGAAGACAGGCTCACTACAAAACTCCCATATCTTTTTCTAACATATGGGGTCCAATCATTCTTGTTTCTAATTTTTTACATTACCCTGATTCTGATTTTGAGGAAATTACCTTTCCGAGCTTATTCTGAGTCACAAGGTTTTACAGTACCTTAGACAGTACCTTAGAAACTATTCTACTCCACTGACCTTTTAAAAATTATCCTGATGAAGAAAAGTCAAAATTGGCAAAATCAAGTCTAGAATCTAAGACTCTAGGTATAGTGATCTTTCTCTCACACTACACTACCGAAGTCACAATGCAAACCCAAAATAGCATCAAATAGGACAGATTTCCCAGTCAACTCTGCCACTTAAATATTAGCTAGTTTCCTACAACAGTCAATCCGCACCAAGTATTTGCCTAAAGTAGTCTATTTAACTGGTACACTGAAGGTCAGAATATGCTATGTATTCAGCTCTACCCTACTCCCTCTCATTTCCCAGGGGAACTGTCCCATCTATGGTTCCTTACTGTTGCCCTGCTGCCCTACTGCTCCCTCTCTGACATCCCTAAGCAGACTGAGCAGTACTGGACACCTGATTCAAGATAGCCAATTTACAGTTTGGCTAGGAACAACAAACCAGAAGTGGCACAAAACGATGGTCTGAGCCCATCTGTTTTTCCTGGAAATATGACAAGAAACAGCAAGAGAGTATACTTGTCAGCCGTAAAGAGCTGAGGCAGAAAGGGCACATGTAGGTAAGAGAGAGAGCAGCGGCGCATATCAGCTGAACAGAAACTCTGGCCAGCAGAGGAAAATGGTTTGCATGGAGATCTCAGAGCAGATGTACAGAGAGGAGCGGAAGTGCCGTGAGAGACAAAAGCTAGTAAGACGTAGTGAAGGAAACCAGTCCCTAATGCTGCCTCAGAGTCTGAGAGCTCTATACTTCTAGCACGTGTGTTCTTCGAGGCGCTCTGCTCCATTCATCGTGACTTGAAACTCACTGTGACCCAATGTGTCAGACTAGAATCATACTTCATGCAGAACTTTACACAAATTAGGAAAAGGTTCTGGCATGGGTACTTAATCCAGGCATTCAAATTCCTAAATGAAATACATGATTTTGAACACAGGTTTTAACATTGTAGTAAATGCATTTTAAAAGAAAGGAATAAAGGTATGTTTACTTCCCCTTCTTGAAAACCGTCAAACTGCTCACAAAGTAGAGCCAAAGGAGAGAAAACTCTGTGTGCAAAGAACCCCCTGCATTTCTAGCTAAGCGCGATAAATTAATGTTTCTGTCTCCACCCATCTAAAATCCACTGAAATAAGAATAAAACAAAAATAAGATAAAGAAGAACCTGAAAGGAGACAGCAGATGAGAAAACAGATGAAGAGACTACCAGGACTGAGAAAACAGACATCCCAAGTTCCTGTGCAAGTCAGTCAATTCTCACTTCCTAATTCACAAAGGACTCCAAAATCAATAACTCCAAATGATTTCCCAAGACAATGGTGAGGCATGAGGTTAAAATCTAGACTGATTCAAAGAATGGGAAAAAAAAATCCCTATATCCTCAATCCATGACATATAGCAACTACAAGAAACTACAGTTCCCCAACTACAGCAGGAGAATGGAGGCTAACTATAGAATAAAAGACCCAAAATAGGGGCGCCTGGGTGGCACAGTGGTTAAGCGTCTGCCTTCGGCTCAGGGCGTGATCCCGGCGTTCTGGGATCGAGCCCCACATCAGGCTCCTCCGCTATGAGCCTGCTTCTTCCTCTCCCACTCCCCCTGCTTGTGTTCCCTCTCTCGCTGGCTGTCTCTATCTCTGTCCAACAAATAAATAAAATCTTAAAAAAAAAAAAAAAAAAAAAAAGACCCAAAAGAGAGTGACTTGAGGACCCCAGGCACAGCAATGGGAAGTGAAGAAAACACAGGAATAAAAGATCTAGGCAAGGAAAGGGCTCCCCCCCCCCCAATTTCCCTTACTCTATCTTTACCAAGAAATTGTAGATCCTTCTCTTAAATCAGAAGGTCCCTAAGAATGAAACATCAAGACCCTTGCTCGTGGATATGCCCCAGTCTTAAACATAAAGCTTCCAATCAGCTTTTCAGGGCCTCACTCATAAACATAATGCAATAAAAGAAAAAAAGTTTGCAAGGTTAAAACACAACACAGCAGCAGCAAATTCAAAAGACAAAAATATTTACAACATGTACCACGAAAGGATAATATCCTTAATACATAAAGAATGCTTAAAAATTGTGGAAAATCAAATACCAGTTAGAAAAATGGAAAAAAGTTTTAAACCACTATTCCACCAAAAGGATATTCAACTGACCTTTAAACAAATGAAAAACTGCACAGTATCAGAATAGAAGCACCTTCCTCTTAAGTTCTTTTTTTTTTTTTTTATTCCCATTTTAGTGGGTTTTAGGAGGAAAGAGAAACACGTGTCTAATTCACTTTAACTAGAAATCCAGGTTAGTTCTTTGTACATACTGTTTTCTCTCCTTAGGCTTTATCTCTACATTAAAATATCACTATTTACCCCAGATTGAGAAAACTCAAAAGCTTGACAACATACTGCTGGTGAGGCTATGAGGAAACAGGTACTTTCATACATCGCTAGTAGGGATGTAAAATTTTACAAGCTTTACGGAGGGCAATTTGGCAGTATCTAACTCAATTACATATATATTTATCTTCTGGTCCAGGAACCCCATTTCTAGCTTCTCACCCTGAAGGTATGTCCCCAAAACACAAAAAACACACGCACGGATAGAAGATTCTGAAGACACGGGAGGAGAATTGGCCTCCTCCCCACCTAAATAATTGCACTGGTGGAGTCTGTCTGAGGGAACTACTTTGGAACTCTGGAGTTTATTGAAGGCTTACAACTTCCAAGGGGGAAGACCTGGACAGTACACTGTGGTTAATTTTCACTCTTAGCACAGTAACAGCCACCCTTCCCACCACACCCCACCCCACCCCCTGCTACACAGCAGGCAGCAGTGCACTTGTTCTTGGAGCAGCTTACAACACACACCTGCAGGAACCAGGGTGGGCACAGAGCACTCTGTCCTCCCAAATACTGGGACCTTGCACTCTGATTGCTGCTTCTGATCCAAGCGGTACAGACACAGAGAAGGGCAGTCATTGCTGGCGGACCTTCCCTACTGTTAAGCCCCTCCCACTCTAGCTGAAGACACTTTAAGGGGATTTAAAGGGCCGACACCCTTTCCCTCCCTTTATTTCTCACTTTTCCCCCTTTTGGGAGCCCAACATTAAAGAATAGGAGATTAAAAAACAACTATACATACAGGGGAAATTAGAAAAACTGTGTACGCCCAAGGCAAGTCTCAGAGAAGACCTAAGTTTTTACCTCAGGCTGATGATCCCTGTCAGAGACAGCCTACAATACCCCCCAGAAAACAATAGTAAAAAATAGCAGACACTGGGGAAGGGAGAAAATCTGATATCCAGAGTTACCACATTATTAGATTCAAGTAACCAGTTTTCAGCAAAAAACAAAACAAAAAACCCTAAGCATACAAAAAACCAGAAAACTACACCTTTTAAAGGGAGAAAACAAAAACAAAAACCAGAAATTGTCCCTGAAAAAGCTCTGATGGCAGATATACCAGCCAAAGATTTTTAAATGCCTATCTTAAAGATGCTCAAAAAACTAAAGGAAGATGTAGAGAAGGTCAAGAATATATGATCAAAATACGAACAAGATGGAAATGTCAATAAATAGAAAACCTAAATAGAAACCATAAAGAAATTCTGGACCTGAAAAGTATAATAACTGAAATGAAAAATCACTAGAGCAAATCAAAGGCAGATTTGAACAGGAACAAATAATCCATGAACTTGAAGTCAGGACAATGGAAATTATCACGTCTGAGGAACAGAAAGAAGAAAAGATTGAAGAAAAGTGACCAGAGCTTAAGGGACCCATGGGACACCAACAAGCGCAGCAACCTATGCACTGCGGGAGTCCCAGAAGGAAAGACGAAGGGGGAGAGAATGTCTAAAGAAATAATGGCTGAAAACTTCCCAAATTTGATGAAAGACATGAATATAAACATCTAAGAAGCTCAAGAATCTCCATGTAAGATAAACTCAAGGGCACCCACACCAGGATACTTATAATCAAACTTTCAAAAGACAAAGAAGGAATTTTGCACACAGCAAAACAAAGGTGATCATCACATTAAGGGATCCTAACATTATAAGCAGATTTCTCATGAGAAACTTTAGAGTCCAGAAGGCAGTGGGCTGATGTATTTAAAGTTCTCAAAGGAAAACAAAACCTGTCAATTAAGAATCCTATATTCAGCAAAACTCCTTCAAAAGTAAGGGAGAAACTGTAAAATTCCCAGATAAACAAAAGCTGAGGAAGTTCATCACTACTAGACCCATCCTAGAGGAAATGGAGGAAATAAAAAAACACTAGACAATAACTCAAAGCCATAGGAGAAATAAAGATCTCAATAAAAGTCTTCAGGTCAAGGGGAACTGTTTTCGAGGAACCGTACTTCAGATTGATGCCTTAATGGGATGAGACTGTGTGAGTGCTGGAAAGAAAGTGCATACATCTTACATATGGAAGGGATGTGAATTGTGATTGCTAGTAGGCAGACTATGATACGTATACAGTCTCCAAATACAGCTGCTTTCCATTTCATGCACCCTGTTCCGCACATTAAGAGAAGATGACTAATTCTACTCCCCTTAAATCTGGGCCAGCCTAAATGCTTTGGCTGATCAAGGATGCAAAAGAGATGTTCTGGGATTTCTGAGATAAATCTTAAGAAGCCTTGCAGCTCCCACTTGACCCCTTGGAATGCTCGCTTTTGGGATACTCTCTTTCAGAACCCAGCTGACATGCTCTAGAAAGTTCTGGCCACATAGAGAGGTCACAGATAGGCATTTCAGCTGGAATGTCAGCTACAGCCTGAGGTGAGCCCTGAGCTGACAACCAGCCATCAACTGCCAGGTACGCTGGGTGAGCTACCTTCGATGTTGAGTTACTCTGAACTTTCAGATGACCCCAGCCCCAACTTCCATCTGTAACTGCTTGAGAGACTCACCAAGTGAGAGCTCCAACAACTAATTCCATTCTACTTGTAGAACCTCAAGAGATAATAAATTTATGTCTTAATTAAAACACACACATACACAGTAAGTTATGATGGCACTCTTTGTTGGAATTGCGCAATAAACATATAAGACATAGAGAAGAAACCATTAGGCATCTACACAATGGAATACTATGCAGTTATAAAAAGGAAATGAGGAACTGATGAAGGAACTATGAACTGATGAAGAGACATCAAGGCTATCTTAAGTGAAAAAAGCATGCAATGTTATGCAAACTACTGTGCAACAAAGAAGAGTAACTAATACATGTACATGTATGTATCTGCAAATAGAAAAACAAGGAATGATACAAACTTCAAACTAAGGTTTATATACATGTTGCCTGTAGGTAGTTAAAATGTGGTAAAAAAAAAGGGGGGGGGAAGGTATTCAAGTGTACCTTTTAATAGTTTTTTACTTTGAATAATGTTACTGAATACATATCCAAAAATAAACGAAAATTGGGGGAAATCCCTACTAAAATTAAATATAAATAGAAACAAACGAATATAACTATATATGAGATACAAAGAAAATACACATGCCTGTGCAGGTACACACATAAGTACACACACACACATGCACACACACACACACACACCCACATACACACACAGTTCAGACCACTAAAAGGACCTAGAAGCAAGGACACCTCTGTAGCAAAAGGCAGACTCAGACCCCAGATTTTGGGTTTCTTAGTATCATTCCTCCATGAAGAGAAACAAGAGCTCCTTGGAGGAAAATCTGAGTTCTAGGTCTGGTGCAGGGAAAATACAAGATGAACCTAGAATCTAGAATGTCTTGTCATGCCAGACCAAGGAAGTGCTCAAAAACTGACAGGAACACATAAAAAGGCAAAGAAGCCAGCTTGGAAGGGCTTCTCCTGATCAGATCAGGACAACCTGAGAATCAAAATGGATAATGAAATAATAGATCATAGTATCTTACATGTAAAAAGAATGCAAAAGTATATATAAATAATTACATTCTGAAAGTATCAACCAAAGATCACTTAATTAACACAGATAAAAAGGTACTCTTAAAATGGAGAAACTACTTGACCTCCCCTTATATGTTCAAACTTAGTATAACCGACAAAAGGACAAGCTTCCTGACGTGACTCCCTGAGGTCACAATACTTATGTATACTTTCACCAAATATAACTAGAACCTCATTATGAGGAAATTTATAAAAAGCCTCCAACATACAAGACGTACACCAAAACAAATTCACAGAAAAGCAGAAGTATGACAAAACTACCAACATAGGAGACAAAACCTTAGCATTGCTGAACCCCCAAAATCTAAGGTTTCAATTTATTTTTGTTTCTGTGTATTTATTTGATTTTGTTTCTACCTAGTTTTGGGGTCCACCTTATATGTTGGGAGGTGTTTCCTAAATTTCCTCAACGTCCCAATAATTCAAGATGATATTGCATCCACAAGAAAGTATAAGAACAGAGAAGCAAACAAAGGCTCCTGAAATAAACTTTTGATGAAATCAAGAATAATTCTTAACTAAGAATTCAAACAGACAGCTGGAATATTAACTTGAGGTAATAATGATGCCAAATGATAATAACAATGAGCATTTACAATATAGCATGAAATTATCTAAGCACTTTGGGTGAATTAATTCATTTATTCCCACATCCTTGAATGAGGTACTAATACAAACCCGATTTTACACACGAAAAACAGAAAGAGTAAGTAACTTCCCACGGCTAGAAACCGGGAAGGCCAGAAATCAAACTGGGCTTCTGGCTTCAGAGCTTAAGTTCTTAACCATCACTCTACACATCTTTTTTAATCTCTCAAGAAGTAAAACCAAAAGTCAAACAGGAGAATAAATAATAAAATCAGAAGATCGATTCAGGTGGTCTAATATACAACTAGCTAGAAACAGACTTGAGAAAAAAGGAAGAAACGACCAAACACATAATTTCCCAAACTGAAGTGCATGACTACGCAGACTAAAAGAATGTACCCATATAACAAATGGAAATAAACAGCCATCCAAGGTACGGTACTGTGAGATAACAGAGCATTAGGGATAAGAATAAAGTCTAAAAGCTTTCAAAAAAAAAAGATGAGAAGTATCTATAATGGTTTGCCAAACTTTTAATTTTTTTTTTGCCTTTCATGATATTAGTATTTTTGGAGAGTCTAGTTAACTGTTTTTCAGAATCAGAATGGCATTAGTCTTCTCAATAGCAACACCTGAAAGGAGACAGATGAAGCAATGATGTTAAAATTCTGAAAATTATTTCACTTAGGCTACATACCCAAACTATTATATAGTCACACACATTTTATCAAAGCATAGGCAAAGTATCAAAAACTGTCCTTCCTATGCAGCTTCCAGAAATTTCTAGAACACACGGTCCACTGAAAGAAAGGAGCAAATAGAAAAAACAACAACAACAACAACAAAGAGAAAGACACCAAGTTAAGGAAATAAGCTCTCTCTTAGGAGAGAGGTGAAGGGAAATCCTTGGATAATGTGTAACTGGTCTAGAAGATAATTGGTCCAGATTGGAAGAGTGGCGTAGAGGATCCAAGGAGGAGAGGAACAGGGTGGTAAGTGGTAGGGAGTGAACAGATAAGGTCTCTTGATGTGTTTTATCGGGTGGAAAACAGTATTGTGTTCAGACAGTTTTATAATTCTTTTTCAAGTTTGGGAAGAATGGATAGGAACTAAGAAAATAAAAAAAAAAAAAAAAGAAAATTGAGTAAGCAAACAATTGGAGGCAATTTTTAACTATGAGATAAATACACAACAGTAAATGTAATCAATCCATGGTCATAAATAATGAGTATCAAGAAGATCATCATTTATAAAGATGTTCAAAAGGTAGAAGGATAAAAATGAAGATATGTGATATATATAAATCCTCATCTTTCATAATAAGCAGTTAATAGTTAACATCTAAAAAAATTAAAAAGAATATAGCATATTACTTATAAATATAGAAGTAAATGTAATAAGTGACAGCTACAAGTATTGAAAATGTCTCAAGAAAATAAAGACTGGGAGTTGGGGAAAGTTGAGGCAAGAGAATTATGACTTATTATAAGACTAGAAGTACTTTTTTCAAAATATATACATATTACCTTGATTTAATTTTACTTAAATTTTAATTTAAGTAAAAAAAAAACTATTTTAAAGGAAGAAGTGTCTTCAGAGCACAGAACACATCAGCCTAGTGAAAAAGTATTCTGTGAGAACATATCCCAACTGAAGCTGCTGCCTCCTCTCGATCACTTTCTCTGTCCTTTCCCCACACTGTTCTTCCCTTGACAACAGTTCCAACTAGAAGTGACTCCATTCTTTGATGAGTAATAATAAAAAAGGATTCAATATGGGAGCTATGCACTGTATGAATCCACCATATAAGGAAGACAAAAACACTAAAAAGGCAGATGACTGAGACAATTTACAGAACTCCAGAAACAGATGTTATAGTTCAGCAAATAAATATGACAATAAACCTGTAACGGAAATAAAACCACAGAAGAACTGGAGAGAAACAGAAATGGCTAGTGACAACATCACTGACATAGAAAGCAGAGAGTTACGGAAAACAAAACAGAAATGACAGTGATCAGAAAAAAAGACAAATTCATGGAAAACAAAGGCTAATTGCTTTTCCCAAACAAAAGAATGGAATAAAAAACCCAGAAATTATCAAAGATTGGGGGGGGGGATATCCTAGTGACTAAACAGAAAATATAAAAATATAAGATGTCTATAATAATTGAGGGGCAAGGGTGGCAGAAATATTACTGGTCTCAGAATTATCCACAGAATACACAGATATTACTTTGGACACTTTTTTTTTTCAAAGATTTTATTTATTTATTCAACAGGATAGAGACAGCCAGCGAGAGAGGGAACACAAGCAGGGGGAGTGGGAGAGGAAGAAGCAGGCTCACAGCGGAGGAGCCTGATGTGGGGCTCGATCCCAGAACGCTGGGATCACGCCCTGAGCCGAAGGCAGACGCTTAACGCTTAACGACTGCGCCACCCAGGCGCCCCTGGACACATTTTTCTGCATGCCTGGGGGGCAGGGTGTCTTCAGAACACTAAGGGAGAAAGAGTTAGGACTCAAGAAATGTATATCCTCAAATATTCAGACTGAAGACCCAACCAAGAGATTAATAAAGAATTCAGAAATGGACAAGCTGTGGTGTTCTATACACACACACACACACACACACACACAGGTAGTATGCACACTACACACAATATTATTTAATTTAGTTGAGGAAGTGAAAACAACTGTAGGAATTATTGCTATGGTATGGTATATAAATATTAGAAATGTCAACAATGTGACAATGATAGAACCACCCAAAACTGGGATGAGAATGTCATGATCATGTTTGTGTATAAAAAGGACAAGGGGAGGCACCTAGGTGGCTCAGTCCATTGAGCACCTGCCCTTGGCTCAGGTCATGATCTCAGGGCCCTGGGATCAAGCCCAGCATCAGGCTCCCTGCTCAGCAGGGAGTCTGCCTCTCCCTCTGCCCCTACCCACCACTCATGCTCGCATGTGTACACACTCTAATAAATAAATAAAATCTTAAAAAAAAAAAAAAAAGGACAAGGGAGACTGAGGGAAGAGAAAGGATAGTAGAGATGAGCCAGATAACCCTGGTCTTTTAAAGCAAAGTATAGAGGTACTGAAACATGAATGTTATTATTCCCTGTCTTTCACCCTACACAACTCTTAGATTGTTATCAAAGCCCTATTCAAGTACCATCCTTCTCCAGGAATCTTTCTCTAAATGCTCCATCTCAAAGCCGGTTTAATCATTCTGTATTTCTTCTGTATTTCTTCTATGCCTTGATGACACTTCCAATACTACAATGTAGAACATGGCACCGTAATTACTTGTGTCTATCTTCCTTATTAGCTTAAATAGTCCAGTGAAAATACAGACTCTGAAGTCCAAAAGACATGGGTGCAAACCCAGTTCTACCACATACAAACTATGTAACCCCGGGGATGGCACTTAAGGCCCTGCCGCAGATGCTATCAACCCACTATTATCCCCACTGATTACCAAAGTTCTCTACTCAAAGCTGGTACTCCAAGTTTTTCCAAAATTAAAACTATTCCTCTACACTTTCCCTTAAACAAAGCTCTATTTCATCTGATCTCAATTAGGTAATTTAATAGACTAATATAATTTAGAAGGAAATGACCAATAAGCTTAAAACTTAGGTATACATGTACTGAATAGGACAGTGGACCGAAACAGTAACAGAGAAATGTGTTCAGGAGACATTTACGGCAGGTGTCCTCCATCTGCTACACCGAACTTCCCAGGTAATACAGAACAGTGGCTGCCACTTCCTATCTTCAATAATGGAATTAAAGATATTACAGCAAAAAGAGTCCACAGACTCTCTTGGTTGAAACTGAAACTGATCAGTTATGGAGAACGGCAAACTAAGTGCAAAAAAAATCAAAAGTGACAGAACTCTGCTCCTCCAATTCCTAAGCTATCAAGGTTTTTACCACTACTCTGGTCTCTTGATCATCTTTTACATTACTGCACATGCACACACACACACACACACACACACACACATCTGGTTTGCCAATTTAATCTTTCCTCCAACAGAATATACCCATTCATACCTTTATGCCCTCGCTCTTAAGTCAATATGCCTTGCTTTTTCCTTATTTTATTAACAATCTGCCCTTATCCGTTTAAGCCCAGATCAAGTTGCACCATTGCAATGAAACCTTTTAAGAGAACTCAAAACCATAATGTCCTTCTCCGTTCTACCACATTCCGTTTGTTGGTAACAGTCATTGGATATATTTAATCTACAACATTTCTTCCATGTAGATTTTATCTCCCAAACTGGATTAACATCTGTGGGGCAGAAACTGTATATTCTTCTAAGTATTCTAATCAACCGCCCTACCGCAGAATCCAGCTGACTCAATAAACACCTAAATGCGTGCATGAATGAACTGTGTAGTTGGTCTTAGGTCTACAGAGGCAAGAGTTGCGCAATTAAAAGCAGATTAGGGAAGTCTAACTGCAGTTAATAGAGTCCTAACCATCACTTGCAGGAATGAACAGCATTTTTTTAAAAAATTCAGTTTAAAGGTAAAATTGTTCTCAACATGCCAATAAAAACAGGTTAAAAACATGCCAATAAAAAGAAAGGTAAATAAATCAACTTCCATAAGCAAAGTTTTACAGCACATATATGATATATGCCACACAACAAAAGGTCTGGAGTGCAAACTGAGGAGAAAGATATTTCATTTGCCCGTAGGACCTGCTCAGAGTTTGGCAAGTACAGGATTATCCGTTACGAAAAATTTCCTCAGAAAATCTGAGCCAGGTAACTTAAATAACCACCAGCAAGATGAGTTGCAGGCTGCCTATTTCCTAACTATCATGTTTGTCTAATAAGTACAATTTCTGCTACATGAAAAAAGATGTTCAAGAGGCCAAAAGGAAACACTTAAGTAAAGTCTACATTGTTCAATAATCACAGCCACTTAATAAAGGGCAAAAACACCTCTAACAAAATAAAAACAACAGGAGAGCAAATGTTCCCACAACACAATACAGAGTAAGTTTTAGCCTTGCTCAACAAGCGTATTTACCAGATTAAATATTTAAATATCAAACTCTATAAATCAAAAACAATCCTTGATGAACCTACAGAACGAACATCAGTATACATCAATTTGCATAATAAACATTCCTGAAGAGCTTAGTTTATATCAAGATCATACTTTAAGTCTATCAGGGAAAGCAATTATTTTCTATCATCCATTTGTGGCAATTCTATCACTTTATTCTTTCTTCATATACTTTTTTTTTTCTTAAAGATTTTATTCCATTGAGAGAGAACACAAGCGGGGGATGGTGGGAACAGAGGGAGAGGGAGAAGCAGACTCCCCACTGAGCAGGAAGCCAGACACAAGGCTCAATTCAATCCCAGGACCCTGGGATCACGACCTGAGCTGAAGGCAGACAGACGATTAGCAGACTGAGCCACCCAGGTGCCCTAGAAGTGTAATTTTTTTATGTTAAATACCAGCACACTGAAATGATTCATAAAATGTACTACAAGAGTTCTTTAAATACGCCCTAAAGGTTTCTTTGTAGTTTAAAACGGGGGGGGGGGGTAATTTCTTTTCCCTCTTTTGGTAAGATATTCTCATGGGATTGGACATTTTTATACGTTTTACGCTAGGTTCACGAAACAACACCCTCAGTGTTGTTTAAAAAGGGCTACTACTCCATGTTCACGGGAATTATTCCCACACCATTTAGGACCCTAAGGGAACATCTACTCTCATCTTTTACAGATAAGAAAACCCAGCGCAGTGAAACTGTTTGCTGAACACCATAAAACAAATCAGCAGTATGGCCAGAACTAGTTCTCTTTTCATTACACTCTGCAGGCCACTCGTCTACCAGACCTCTCTCATAAGCATTTATAACCAATTAAACCAACAATTTATAATCGCTTACACATAAAAATGTTATAACCATGAAACCATTATAGGGGATCTACTCTGACCTTGTTTGTTTTCAAAGAGCAGTGATATTCCTTGTGAACAGTGGCCAAATTCTACAAAATAAATGGCTAGGATTAAGAACATACACTAGGAACCACAAGCAAATCAAAATCCGTACTGGGACCAATCCTGGACATCTTAACAAATGTACTTCACATATCTGGGAAAACTATTCAGAAACCCAGAGAGATAAAGCTTTGGAGACTCAATAATTTTCCTCCACCGAAGTGGAACAATTTTTGCAGCCATTGCTAAAGTCTTAAACTGCAAGCACAGCATGCATAAATGTTCATGTCTTTGACACAGTCATCATCTTAAAAAAACAAAAAACAAAAAAACCACTGCAAAGATGCCCACCTTTTGGCTTTTGTTTCCTACTCATTATTTTATTCTTTTCCATTATTTTATTATTCCTTATTGTTTTATAGCATATCAACCAACTTTCCATCAACTTTTTATTCATCTCCCCAACTCCACTCCCCAAAATTCCCCATTAGCTTTATTTCTCATTCTATATTTTGGCTTTTTATCGTATAGATTATTTTAAATACATATATCCCACATATCTGATCAGTAAACTATAAAAGATCTTAATGGTGGACCACAACTGACAGAACACTTCTCTGTCACTATAATTTATGTGAACCCTATATTATACACAGAAAATAACTGATACTGTAACTCACAGCTTTATTAGAAAACAAAAGATCTTCAGCAACATGGGTATTTTCCTGTGAAAACAAATATTTTGTTTAAATCTGTTTGAATTAAGAAGTTAACCCATCTCACATAAGAATGCTAAACAGGATATGATATGATTGCTCATATTAAACAGCTAGAAAAGGGGAACAGAAGAGGCAAACGGCTATTCAGAATGGTAGAAAAGTAAACAAACTCTGGTAATACAGGGTAAGTCAACTCCCACAGAAAACTGAATAAATTCCATGTGGCAATATAAACAAGGTATCTTTATAATTTATAATATGAGAGAGTATGCCAAAAATAGTGTAAGGACCTAGGGATCAGTGGTTTAACTAGTACAAATTGAGTCTTACAAAACTCCATATATTGAATAGCTTCTGTCATCAATGAACCTCAAAATGGCCACACATCCCCACTGGGATTGGAAGGTAGTAAAGCTGAGTGCGAATGACCAAAACACAGACGAAGGGAGGTAAGTAGCTTTCATCACTATCAGGAAAGGAGCAGGAGGCCTCACTGTCATTTAGTCTCTACATTCTTGGGGGCAATTTTAGAGACTTGACTACATATGTGTCTCAGTCTACTTGTATAACCAAATACCAGAGACTAGGTAGCTTATAAACAACAGAAATCTATTTCTCAGAGTTCTGGAGATGAGGCTGCCACAACCACCGGGTGAGGTCTTCCTGGTCACGGAATTCTCACTGTAACCTCACAGGGCGAAAGGGGCTGGGGAGCTCTCTGGAGCCTCTTGTGTAAGGGCACCAATCCCACCCTTGAGGGTCCTGCCCTCATGACCTAACTGCCTCACAAAGGCCACATTGCCTAATACCATCCCCTAGGGCATCACGTTTTCAACATATGAATTTGGGAGGAACACAAACATTCAGACCACAGCAGGAGGCAAGGCACTTTTGGAACAGAGCCTGAACTTCAACAGTAGTCAGAGTCTATTTGTTTATTTTCATATATAGGACAACAGCCTCTGCTCTGGAACTCTCGCAGTTGGGGGGGGGATGGGAGGCAGAGGATGGAGTAATGGTACTTGCTCTAGGAATTCACACACTAGATGTAGATACGCACCTCTGAGACACAGCTTTTTTTTTTTTTTTTAAGATTTTATTTATTTATTTGACAGAGACAGCCAGCGAGAGAGGGAACACAAGCAGGGGGAGTGGCAGAGGAAGAAGCAGGCTCATAGCAGAGGAGCCTGATGTGGGGCTCGATCCCAGAACGCCGGGACCACGCCCTGAGCCGAAGGCAGACGCTCAACCTCTGTGCCACCCAGGCGCCCCTGAGACACAGCTTTTTATCCAAGACACAGTCAGCTGTACAATGCCCACTAGCCTTTGGGGTCATATGTAACATATGAGCTGTATGTTTTGCCATGGCCCTAAATAAACGCGTAAGTCAAATGAAAAGAGAAATATCTAAACTACAGATTTCAGAATAATTATTACGATGAACTCGAACCACTACAGGTAATAACTGTTTACACGTGTTGGCTTACAGCAAAAGATTATGACAAATCTACATAGGCCACAGCTAAAATTCTCAATAACCTTAATGTCCTAAAATAGTTTGCTTCTAAATATCATGTTTCCAAGTCCCCTGACTTGCAGAATACGACCAAAGTTTGGCAATGTGCTCTAGAAACAGTATCAACGTGGGTACAGCCCACATGGCTTTCAATTGTTTATCATCAGTTTCCTTTCAGGTTCTGTAACATCTACATATTGCTATCGTATTTATTCTTGTTGTCTCACCATGTGCTAGCTATTCCAGAAACTATTTACCAAAGTTCAGTTGAATTTTACCGGTGTTCTTAAGTCTCTTTAAAATGTAAATGAAAACAAAATTACTGCTCTTATTGCGCAGTAACCAGACTTCATTAGATTTAAAATGTATTCGAGAACTAGAGACTAGTTAGTCTTAATGACTTTATCACATGACTTTAGAACTTTCAAATTAAAGTATGAAATATTCAAAATATTCCACTGAACTTGAAAACATAGGGAATGACTTTAAAACAGATCTTCAAAAAAATTAAACATATCTTCATGGTTCACACATCAGGATATCCATTTACTTCACATGAAGCACCATGCCAAAGCAGAGCAGATACTGAATACTTTATTAAGGAATGAACAACTATATCCTCCTTCTAATATATCCTTCCTCTTGGCCCAATTTGGGGATCAAGTGTAGAGTTTTCTTCTCCTTCCACAATTCTTACTGCTCAAACTAACAACGGCAGTTCTGAACAGGTAGCTAAATGGTATTTTTGAAGCAAGGCTCACTATGTTCCTCCTCCTCTCCCCCTCTCCTTCTCCCATATGTACCTGTAACACACACGCACATACGCACGAACACACACACACACACACAAACACCATGGAGATTTTATTATGCTGTCAGCTATCAGAATTAAAGACAAAAAAATATGTAAAACTTAATTCTCTAGAAAGTAGAAAATGGGGGCGCCTGGGTGGCTCAGTCGTTAAGCATCTGCCTTAGGCTAAGATCATGATCCCAGGGTCCTGGGATGGAGCCCTGCATTGGGCTCCCTGCTCCACTGAGAGCCTTGCTTCTTCCTCTCCCACTCCCCCTGCTTGTGTTCCCTCACTGGCTGTCTCTCTCTCTCTGTCAAATAAATAAATAAAATCTTTAAAAATAAATAAATAAAAAGTAGAAAATGGGGTGGAGACCACAAAGTTGAGAAAACAAATTCCAAGATTTGTTATTTTTTAAAGATTCATTTATTTTTAGAGAGAGAGCACGAGCTAGAGAGCAGGGGGGAGGGGCAGAAGGAGAGAGAATCCCAGGCAGACTCTCCACTGAACGCAGAACCCACGAGGGGCTCGATCCCAAGACCATGAGATCACAACCTGAGCCGAAACTGAGAGTCACTCAACCAACTGAGCCACCCAGGCACCCCCCAAGATTCGTTATTCTTTAACATAAATCTAGACTAGTTATTTGGTGGACAATAGCTGGTGCCTTTCTGCTACTGTTTCAGGTAAAACATTTAAATGGTTTAATATTTCATTCATAGCCTCAGGAAAATGAGAGAGAAGCCAACGTAATGAGGCACATACTCTCCTGGTAATAATCACAGTATAAATTGTCCTTCATTGACCAAAAAAAAAAAAGAAAAAGAAAAATTAAAAAAAAGAAAAGAAAAAGCTTTTAAAGAGCAGAAAATGGTATGTACATTTTAAAAGGACTTACTTTAATAAAACACTAAAATTTTTAGGGGCACCTGACTCTTGGTTTCAGATCAGGCCATGATCTCTGGGTTCTGGGATGGATCCCAGTGTTGGGCTTCGCACTCAGTGGGGAGTCGGCTTGAGGATTCTCTCTCTCCATCTCCCTCTGCCTCTTCCCCAACTTGCATGGGTGCAACCCTCTCTCTAAAATAAATACATCTTTTTAAAAAATGCTGAAATTTTTAGTGTGTACTTTTTTCTAAAGAGGTAATCTTTTCTCACTCATCCTGATTAACTATCTTAAAATCTTACTGATACCATTCATTTGCATGGAATTAGAGACTTAAAGAAAGAATTCCCTAAGAATAGCTACTTAGAAAAAAGAAGCAAAAGAAAAGTTAAGACCCAATGGGTAAGGCTTAAAGAGCAAGAGAAAGTACAAGAGCCTTGATGCACTGGCTAAAACAGAGCTGTTAGAGTACAGGTGGTAAAACAGGAAGACAGAGCAAAGAATAAAAAGATATATCCTCTTTTCTAAGGTTGCAACTTCCTGCTCAGTGTGCTCTATGCTCTCCAAAAATAAGAAAAAGTATTTTAAATGGAAATGCAAAGCAATATTGAAAGAAAAAGCACTGGGTCACAGATAATATATGAGGGCAAGTGTGCAAAACATCCATATTTTTTAAGTTTTAAGGATTAGATTTATAGGGGCGCCTGGGTGGCACAGCGGTTAAGCGTCTGCCTTTGGCTCAGGGCGTGATCCCGGCGTTCTGGGATCGAGCCCCACATCAGGCTCCTCTGCTGTGAGCCTGCTTCTTCCTCTCTCACTCCCCTGCTTGTGTTCCCTCTCTCGCTGGCTATCTCTATCTCTGTCAAATAAATAAATAAAATCTTTAAAAAAAAAAAAAGAATTAGATTTATAGCATACTCATGTCATCCTAGTTGTGTCTTACACTTAAGTGAGTAAACCTACTTTTCCCCACATACTAACATAATTTGAAATGTGAGACTAAAATATTAATAAACTGAATTTAAATAGTCTGATATAACTTTTTAAAATATGAACTATTCTATCGTTTTCCATTATAAGTAATGTCTTTCATGTTGTAGAGATTTCTTATTAACAATTAATGTTAATATAGCAATTCTCAAGTGTGTGCATTTAACATAAATCCATTTATCACAAATACTACATTCTTTACCAAATAACTGCTTTTAGGTATTTAATCAAATGAAAAATGCACCTAACAAAATCTGACTGGATTTTTAGAAATGCTCTTTGGACAACTGGAGCTTTAAAATATTAAATATATTTGGCTAAAAATATGTTGTTATTGTCAATAATCTAATTTTTTATGGCCACCATGACAAATGAGGAGGTAATCATGAATTCGAAACACCCATTTACAGTTTAGTATCACAATTAAAATCAAATGTTAACTGAAGCAGTAGGGCACATGACTGTAATCAGTATTGCTTTTACAAAGATAAAACTTTGCCCACTTTGCACTCAAATAAGCAGGCTCAATGTTGCCAGTGTCTTCTAACGCCATGCATATACGTAATTTAATCCTATGACTGATCCTATCAAATTTGATTTAGAATTAAGGGGCTGGTTCTATAAGGGTTTTCAAGTTCAACAGATATGAAATCACTAGTATATGATATTCCAAGAAGAGCAAAGAAATGCCGATTCCCAAGTACACGTCAAGATCTCTACACTATAACCCAACTCCACTTTAACACCTTTGTATCTAGTCTAACAAAAGTTACTTTCTTTCCCATAGGGGCTGACCTCTGGAAACCACTTCCCATTGCTACCGTGTTAATTACCTTCTTAAAGTTACAGTTCTTCAGGGAATTCTCTCTGCATTAAATATTTCCCTAGCTATACAGAGTTTGCTGGTAGTTCCTTGTTTTTATACGCATACCTGTCTCTTGGGGCCCCCAAACTCACAAAAGGAAAGATCAAATGACAACATTACAGACTCAAGACTTTATATAACTCCTTCGGAATGAAAGGAATTAACATCAGCACAGCCTATTTGCTACTTATCTTAAAAGTTTCTTGCAAAGAAACTGCATTTGGAGTAATTCTGGCAAATGACTGGGCCCCTGAGCTAAATGCACCCTGACCACCTGCTTTTGTATATTCCTTGAGTCGAGAATGATTTTTTACATGGCTGGGGAAAAAATAAGTAGAAAAATAATACTTGGTGATACATGAAAATTCTATGTCATTCAAATTTCAGTTCCACTAATAAAATTTTATGGGAACACAGCTACATGCGTGCATTTATATGTTTTATATTATTTTCTATGGCTGGCTTTACACCACAAAAATGGCGACAGAAATCGAATGGCCTGCAAATCCTAAAATATTTACTCTCCAGCCCTTTACTGAAAGTTTGCTAATCTCCTTAGTCATTAAAAATTGTTCAAAATGTCTAAATACTTGTTTCAAAAGGGGGCAGATATGAAAACCCCTTTGAAAAATTTTGGTCATGATAAAAACTCTGTAAGCTGCCAGTGAACTTGATTAAAAAGTTTTGTTTGCAAGAGCTGAGGAACGATTACGATGCTCCAGCCCAGTGTAATCACTGCTTCCCTGGAGCCGCACCTGTTTATTCTCAATCCACCACCAACCTGGTGGGTTTTACCTCCCAAGGACCTGTCAACCCCCCTACTTCTCCACACATCCATCACCACCTTCTACCTAACTTCTTTTTTCCTGGACTGCAGTAACTTCTATACACATCTGCTCTGGTCCTTCCATTCCCCAAACTATTTTTATAAAAGGTCATCTTCAAGACACACATTCGATCTTGTTACTCTCCTGCTTAAAATACACACCCAGACAGAAAGACACACACATCTTTTTATTCAGTAGACAAAGCCCTGCATTATGTCTTTGCTCCCAACTCCAGCTTCATTTCTCTTCCAACCATGGACTTTTAAAAAAATAATGTATATTACATACCACGTAGCTCTAGTTCCCTATCAACATGATTTAGTATTTAATTGAATCACAAATGCAAAAATCAACCAAAGTACTGTGCATCTTTTGTACTGCATAATATTCAGTGTTAGAGTATTTAATTTTGCCTTCCTAACTACCCTGCAAGTTACCTCAACTATCACTCTTACCCAACAATGCAACATAGCGGTCCCACTCAGAAACTACTCACTGCTTGATTCATTATAAAACCATGAATGTACTTTTAAATCTGCTAGAAGTTGAGACTAGGATGTGCTGATTCAAGGCACTGAACTCAGCACAACTCACAGCAAGCCAGTGGCAGATATGAAAGACTTTATGTCTGGGAAGGTTGCTTCTAAGAATAAAGAGTCAGAATAAAGTCTCTTTTAACAGTCTGTTCAAATCATCAACTAGGAGGACATAACACATGCTGAATTTTATTAGAGAAGTAATAAACTTCTGAACACTCAAAACATTTTCTTATCCCTAAGAGCAAAACCTGGGATAATCCATCACTTTAAGAAACCTGAATTTTTGACTCTGCTCGTGAAATAGAAAACATTCAGTATGATTACTTAATTAAATACTTTAGAAGAGTGTAGAGAATGTTCAAAGACCATTAAGTACATTCAAATTCTCTCACGACATTCCAAATGATGATAGTTTAAAAACTGTGCCTTGTCATTATTTCAGAGTTTTTACATGTTTTTAATGATGTTGCTCTTTTTAAAATAAAAAAGGCCCTCATTAAGAAAGACATCATGTAAAGAAATGGCATATATGTCAAATATGCACAACTAAATATACAAGATAAAATGATATGGTATCTGGGATCTGGCTTAAAATACTTCAGAGAAAAGGGATAGATGAAGCAAATATGGCAAAATATAATTAACTGGTAAATGTGGATGATGACTTTATGAAGTTTATGAGTTCACTGTACTATTTCTAAGCTCAGTGTATTTGAAAACTTTTCTAATATTTTTTTAGAAGTCTCATGTAAATCTAAAGTCAATTTTTGCAATAAATCTGAAAAGGCAAAATTCAACTGTGGTTAAAAGTGAACTCAGAAAATACTAAAATTCTACTTAAAAAAAAATAAAACTTTGACAATACTAATTGTCACAGAGGACGCAGAGTAACAACGGACTCTCCAACAGCACCAGCCTAAGTAAAAATTGATACAACTCTATTGGAAAACAGCTGATATAAAGCTGAAGGTATACATAACCTATGATTCAGCAATTCCACTTCAAGGTATATATCCCAGAGCAGTGATTCTCAAACTTGAACGTGCATAGATTCATCCAGAGAGCTTGTTTCCCGGACCCCTGAAACTGTGATTCAGTACGTGAGGGTGGAGCCCGTGAACCTGCATTTCTAACAGGCTCACAGTTGACAACACCAGTGCTGCTGGTCTGGTCCAAGGACCACACAATTGAGTTAATACTGTCCTAAAGAAACCTGGGCACAGGTTCACCGGAATACGCATTTAACAAAATCTTCACAGGAGCAGTGTTCAGAATAGTAAAATGGAAACAAATACCCAACAATGGAATGGCTAAATAAATGATGACGTATTCACAGAATGGAATGACGGCTGTGGATGACCACAGCTACTGAAGGGCAGCAGAATACGCCACTCCGAAGACGCCTCTTTCGTATACTGATTATTTTGAACTGGAAGCACTTGAAAAACAACAAATGCAAGGGGAGGCTTAGTCTGAACTCCCTTATCTACCTAAAGACATTATCCCCATTGCCATAAATCCCCTCCCTGGGAGTTTCATCAACCAGGGATGGTTGACTCTTATCACAGGACAGGACACTAGAAGCTGACACCGCATCCAGACCAACTGTGTCACGTACAATCATACCTCTCTCGCCTATTCTAATGGCCCATTCAGCTTTCCTAAAAAATCATTTACTCTCCCCTGAAAGGACTACATCTCCTCTCTCATTTCCCTATTAAGATGATATTTAGGCTTGAATTCTAAGTCATCTAAGCCATGAGAGAGCTACTCTTTTTGCCCTGGCTATCTCCCATGTATTAGTGATGCATACACGTCAATAAAAAAAAAGAAAAAGAAAAAAAAGACAAGGACAAACAAGTTTAAGTAGGCTCCACACCCAGTGTGGCACCCAAAAGGGCTCAAACTCACAACCCTGAGATCAAGACCTGAGCAGAGATCTGGAGTCAGACGCTCTACTGACTGAGCCACCCAGGCGCCCCTGTTTTTGTCTTGTTAATCTGTCTTTATTTACAGGAGTCTCAGCTAAGAACTCTGAAGGGTAGAGGAAAAATTATTTTTCCACCCCTATCCTACACACACTATAAATAAATCTTACAATACTGGGAGAAAAGAAGACCCAAAACAAGAGTACGATCCAACTTATATCAAGGTGACAAATTAAAAGATAATCTTTAGAATTACATATATAAATGATAAAGCAAGGAAATATTATAAAAATGATGGTTATTCTAAAAGAAAGAAAAGGTTTTATAATCAGGAAGACACACGGGATGGTTTCTGAGGTCCTGGCAATCAATGTTCTATCTACTTCCAGACACAGGTAACAGTTGCATTGTAAAACTGTTTTACCCATTTTTCTTATGTATAAACAAGAAAAAAATTTTAAGAGATCTTTGATGAAAGTTATGAAAGTGACTTTCTAAGTTTACTGTCTGAATCTTAGTGCTCTAAACTTAGCCTCACACCCTTTTAATCAATTAAATTATACTTCATAAGCTGAGTTTTAAAAAATTAAACATTAGGCTTGGTGGTAAAAGCAAATTTCATTAAATTGAAATAAAAAGTTTTGAGGCAACAGCATGACGAATAGATACTGCTATGATAAACCCTAAAAATCATATTTCTACTTTTAAAAATACTTGAAAGGCTCAAACATCTTGAAATTTGAAACTAGAAGTAAAGCAACACAGAGTCTGATAGAAAATTAAGCAGTTTAGAGTGAGTGGATGACAACAGTATCATTTAATAGGCTTGGACTCAATCTATAATTCTGCCCAGAGATAATAGTAATTATGCTTTTAATGTATACAGAACAGACATATATATAAATATCTATCTGGCAAATTTTGGAAAGATTCCGAATACTGCAGGAAAAATAAAAGTGCAGATGTGAGAAAGATTTTTTTTCTTTCTCACCCCCAAACCCACCCACCAAAAAAAAAAAAAAAGAAGAAAGAAAGAAAGAAAGAAAAAGAAAAACCCCAGCAGTAAGAAGGGGAAAAAAAAAGAATGCAAGCTCCAAGAAAAACATCACTATGAAACACACAAACAATGGATGTCATTTGACACAGCATGCAAGGACGGGAGTACCTCAAAACTAAAGTTTTGTCAGTCTACACACAAACAAGGCAACAATGAAAACCTGGGAAACCACAGAGACCATCTGGAGTCTACAAAGTTTTCACCAAGACAGGTGAGGGTAAAAAATTCCTCACTAGGTCAAAAACTTTGTAAATCTTATTTAAATACTTACCATTAAACTACCGGTTCCAGAAGGAATAGAGGTAGCAGAGTAGAAAAAAGAGGGAAAACCCAATCAATACTAAGAATAAAAAGTGGCAACACAATATCAACTCTAGGTAGCTAGAATAAAATGGCAAATAAATACAAAATACAAGGTTAGCCAGCTAACTTTCAAGTGGTACTGAGAGGTGGGTTATCAACGCCCCCTTCTGCCTCTTATTCCTGTTTTACTTATTACTTGGACACAGGGCTACACAACAGCTAGCTATTCTGAAAAGCAGCCTTGGGAAGGCAAAGAAGGTAAAGTCCGTAACTTTTATTATGGCCAACAAGTCAATATGCAACTTAAATTGCTAAGGGAACCCAGAATCCTATTCTGACTTAAATTCTATTCCATAGCAATGGTCTATCCAGTATTTTAGGAAAATCATCTACATTTACCCAAAATATATTTCTAGAACTAAAGTCGTTGCATAGCATTTCAGTGAACAAAATACACGGTGTTACTATTTGCTGGTATGGCTATCAAACCATTATCCGGAGCAAATGAAAGGTGACACTTAATCACCTTACTCATATTCATCTAATATGCCATAAAAGATTGAATTTTACTCTTCATGACTTTGTTTCCATCACTTTTACTACTGTAAGTATTTCATGTAATCTTTCATATCCACCTTTTAGGGCAACTCATAGGCAGATTCTATCCTTTTGTTAAGGATGTTGGCTCACACTTGCAGGGCACTTTACCATGAAAATGTACCATTTACCAATCCGCTAAATGCTACATGATCTCCTCTAATCTTCGAAACCACTATATGAGGTAGGTGTGTTATTATCACCACTTCAATACTGAGGAAATAGAGGCTGAGAGACTTTATATGATTTGGCCAGTCACGAAAGTCTAACTATATAGAGATCCAAGAATTTAAGCCACTATACTATATAGGCGGTAATAAATAAGCAACTTAGAATAATACGTTCACAACGTTTCAGTCTTATTTTCTTATTGCTGTAAGTGCTGAAAATACGTATGACGGATAAATATAAAGTGAATCACAAGTCTCATGGAAAATTTCCCAATTCATTAATTTTCTAAAGTATCAGAACATAAAGACACCAAATATACAAGTAGGAAATAACTAAAACAACACTGTAATCTTACCCAAAAGGTCAAAGTCCAGTCATAAGTAGAAATACTAGAGAAGTAAAGTTTCTTAGTGTTAACTGATCGACCTCATCTATAACTGCGTAAGAACGAAATCACGCACACACACAACACACACAAACATGCCCATGTTAAAAGGAACAAAAAAAGTATATTCCTTCTTGCTACAAGAAACTCAAGAAATGAAACGAATGGCTTTCAAGACAGATAAATTCTGTATGGTTGTTATAAAGAAAGATTTTTCAAGGACACCTTTAAATAACGTTTTAAAAAGACTCGGAGAACAAATTTGCATAAATACAGTCTACATTACTTTGTAAAAGCTAAATAAAAGGCGTATCTTCCTTTAAGCTTAAGATTTTTTTTTAAACACTTGAGTAAAACTAATATAAATAGGTCCCCCTTTCCCTAAGAACAATTAACGCTTCATACAGGAGAGTGGAAGGTCCAAAACTTCAGAAAGTAAGTACATCAAAGATAAAAGGCACTCGGAATCTCGAACAGCAAAATGTTATTTAAACCCAGTGGTATTCTGGTATTTCTCCAGAAGAGAAAAAATCCTGACTTTTAGTATTTACTGTTTTCCATGGGATTTCCATGGTATAAACTATGACTGATTTCAAGTTGCCAAAGCAACTTGAGAGTAACAGCATACTGTTTATGTTATTTCCACCATCCGGATACAATAGATGTCAATAAATTCAAGAACACAAGTAAGAGTAAAACATAATAAAGTAACCAGGAAGTGATGAGTTTTCAGAATTTACTACCTATGTTTTAAATGTAGTTTAACTGTAAGTTTATATAATATCATTTTAACAATGGTTGCCAAAATCCTGGATTTAACCACCAATTCCAGGAAGAGCTCATTCCAGCACACCACTGACATACAGTTCCCTTTTCAATTCCCCCGGTCCTTTTTTTTTTTAAAAGATTTATTTATTTGAAAAAGAGAAAGAGAGCATGAAAGGGAGGGGCAGAGGAAGAGGGAGAGAGAATCTTGAGCAGACTCCATGCAGAACATGGAGCCCAATGTGGGGCTCGATCTCAGGACCCTGAGATCACAATCTAGGCCGAAACCAAGAGTCAGGTGGGCACTTAACTGACTGCGCCACCTAGGCATCCCCCAGTCCTTTGTTTATTTCTCATTTTCCTATTACACTTTTTTGGTGGATTAACAAGGAAGAAAGTTGTAATATTTTAATCAATCAAGCTCTCTCAATCATTTCTTCTAGGCCTATGTGAATGTCCCCTAAATCCACCTATTCCTGCAGTTAAGCAAGCCCCACCTCTCTTCCCCTAAACACTAGAGGCTGGTAACATTCCTTCCTATTTTTCTCCAGCCTTCACCACAGAAAAAGGAAAGCAATGGCCAGTTGCATTTGCTGCCAACATACTTCCCCAAATCTGCTCCTTTGACGTGACAAGTTTTTGCCTGCATATAAGCTGTTTTTAAGTTTCCTAAAAGACCAGCACAATTTACATATCTACCAATCTCATTTGCAGCCCATGTCACCTGCAATGGTATATTACTTTCCTTTCTGCCAATCTGACTGGCCTAAAGTGCTATCATATTACTACCTCAGTTTGCATTTCTCTAGAAAGCAGTCTGTCAAAATCTGTTAAGTAAAGATTTAGAATGCTGTTCCAGGAATATAGAATAGTACTTAGACCAACCCTCCTAATAGCAACAACTCCAAATCCAGAATTAAAAAAAAAAAAAATCTTAAAAACATTAATGAGCTGGCAAGGAAAGCTACAAATTCTTAGGCCAGAAAATGAGAGAAAGCTGGAAACCCAAAGCAGTAAAGCGAACAAGAGTGGTAGGTTTTTGCCTTTAACTAGGATGTCCTCAATGGGCTATGACTTCACTACCAGAAGTAACTCTCCTCACCCCCACCCTCAGAAAACTTCAAGGAAAATCCACTGAACCTTGACACTGGGCGGAGAAGGGGTGGAAAAATCACCACTGAACATCTGAAACACAAATAGAGCTCTTGCTGGTTTTGCTGTCTGAATTTGTAATTCCAAGGTGGTCTAAAACCCCTCAACTGGCATTCCCACACTCCAACCTGTGTCGGAATCACCGAGCCGGCCTATTGAAACACAGAATGCTGCTGCTCCACCCCTCCCAAGGTCATAGTAAGTGGGTGGGCCCAATAATCTGTATAACCAGTTACCAGGCATCCCAGGGGATGCCAGCGCAGATGCCGATGCCAACACCGTTGGCCTGGGACCACACGTAGCCAGGACCACTGATGTGGAGTGATCCTCACACCATCAGGCTCCCGGAAAAAAGCAAACATTTCATGACAAGGGTGGCAATGTGGAAGGCAGGATTCACAGACAATACTGGGACAAACTGGTGTCCATATGAGCTTGCAAAAATTGGACTCTTACCTTATATACAAAAATCAATTCCTGGAGGACTGAAGTCCTAATACGAAAGTCAAAGCTATTATATTTTTTTAAAACCTGGGAGAAGGGAAGAGTTTAGAAAACAGGAAAAGAATGAGAAATGTAACATTAAACAAATGACTTCTGTTTACCAAAAGTCTTTGTTAGAAATGACATGTCTGGAATTCGCTTTAAAATATTTCAGGGGAAAAAAGGGGGGGGAGAGAGACAAATGATGAAGTATGGCAACAACCTTGATAAATGTTAAATCTGAGAAATGATGGTTTATTATACTAATTTTCTCAACTTTTATGTTTAGTTTTTCTTTTATTCTCACAAAGCATTAAGTTGGGAGAAGAAATTTAGAACTTATTTGACTGACAAAAAAGTAGAATACAGAATATATGAAGAACTTCTACATATCACTAAGACGACAAACGATAACAGAAAAATAAGCAGAAGACACAGGCACTTGATTAGAAGAAACGTTTATGAACAGTAAGTCACCAACGTGGAAAAGAAAATTACGATCTCACTGAAAAATTCACTGCTAGTGGGTACTGAAATTGGTTTAATCACTTCAGGAAACAATACAGTATTCTCCACTAAAGCAAAGAGTCCTCTCCTACCTGAAAGCAGTGGTCTTAAAATGGAGGGTGCCCCAAGATTTTCCAAAGCATCAATTTTCACACAGTCCACTTCAGAACGTGCCTTTTCTTACACTTACTTGAAAGTGGTATAGGTTCTCCTTATCTCCCATTTCACATGCCCTTCATCTACTTTAAAGGATTTTTATGCTAACTATGACGTTTTTTATGTGTTATTTTTGATCAACTGTTGGAAACTGCAATAAATATTTAACATCTAGAGCTTGATGGCAACATAAAATTTTTAATGAAATTAAAATATATTTAAAATGGATGAAACCACAAATACTACATTATATACACATGCATACATGAAGAAGAGTACGACAAAGCGATCAACGAAGACTTTTAAACACAAAAGTGTGCTCCTCTGGGATAAAATTCTACGGGAGAAATTGAATAGAAATAGGATTTCAAGGGGCGCCTGGGTAGCGCAGTCGTTAATCGTCTGCCTTCGGCTCAGGGCGTGATCCTGGCGTTCTGGGATCGAGTCCCACATCAGGCTCCTCCGCTAGGAGCCTGCTTCTTCCTCTCCCACTCCCCCTGCTTGTGTTCCCTCTCTCGCTGGCTGTCTCTATCTCTGTCGAATAAATAAATAAAATCTTAAAAAAAAGAAAGAAAGAAATAGGATTTCAAGATGGAAAAGGAACAAGCAAAATTTCCAACATTTATAGACTAGCCTGTTCATGGATGTTTTAAAAGACAGCAGCAAATCTCAAAACACTAGAGTATTTTATATTTATTTCTACTTGATACATTTAAAAGAGCAATATACCCCATGTTTATAGCAGCATTATCTATAACAGCCAAACTATGGAAACAGCCCAAGTGTCTATCGACTGATGAACAGATAAAGATGTGGCATATATCTATTATATACATACACATTATATACATAATCCCTTCACCTGTTGCACTCATTCCTACCGTCCTATACCTCCCTCTGGTAACTATCAGTTTGTTCTCTATGGTTAAGAGTCTATTTTTTGGTTTGTCTCTTCTTTCCCTTGTTCTTTTGGTTTTTTTTTTATATATATGTATATGTGTAGAACACCTATATATAATGTATATGTATATAACGTATACATGTATACAGACACACACACACACACACACACACACACACACATACACCATGGAATATTACTCAGCCATCAAAAAGAAATTTTGCCATTTGCAATGACGTGGATGAAGCTAGAGGGTATTACGCTAAGAAAAATAAGTCAGTCAGAGAAAGACAAATGCCATAAGATTTCACTCATCTAGAATTTAAGAAACAAAACAAACAAGCGAAGGGGGGGAAAAAAGGAAGAGGCAAACCAAGAAACAGATTTTTCACTATACAGAACAAGCTGATGGTTACCGGGTAGGGGGTGTGTGTGTGATTTAAACAGGTGATGGGGATTAAGGAGTACACATGTGATGAGCACAGAGCATTGTACAATATAGTAATTTAATACTTTCCTATACTGCACACCTAAACTAATGTAACACTGTATGTTAACTAGCTGGAATTAAAATAAAAATTTTTTAAAAACTACAATGAGATATCACCTCACACCTGTAAAAATGGCTAAAATCAAACACACGAATAAGTGTTGGCAAGGATGTGGAGAAAAAGGAACCCTTGTGCACTGCTGGTGAGAAAGCTAAGTGGTACAGCCACTGTGGAAAACAGTATGAGGTTCCTCAAGAAATTAAAAATAGCATTACCATATGATCCAGTAATTCTACTACTGGGTATCTGCCGAAAGAATATAAAAACACTAATTTGAAGAGATACTTGCACCCCTAGGTTTACTGCACCATTATTTACAATAGCCCAATTATGGAAACAGCCCAGGTATCCACCCATAGACGAATGGATAAAGTCGTCATGGTATGTGTATATACAATGAAATATTATTCAGTCATAAGAAAAGAATGAGATCTTGCTATTTGCAACAACAAGGATGGATCTACAGGGTATAATGCTAAGTGAAATAAGTCAGTCAGAGAAAGACAAATACTGTATGATTTCACTCGTATGTAGAATTTTAAGAAACAAAAGGGGGACACCTGGGTGGCACAGTCAGTGAAGCAGCCGACTCTCGGTTTTGGCTCAGGTCACGATCTCACGGCAGTCATGGATGGAGCCCCGCGTCAGGTTCCGCACTCAGTGCAGAGTCCACTTCAGATTCTTTCTCCCTCCCTTCCACCCCTCCCTGCTTGCACTTGCTCTCTCTCAAAAGAAATAATCTTTAAAAAGAAAAAAAGAACAAGGGAAAAAAAGAGACAAACCAAAAAACTGACTCTTAACTACAGAGAACAAACTGATGGTTATCAGAGGGAGGTGTGGGGTGGTGGGAATGAATGCAACTGGTGAAGGGATTAAGACTACACTTACTGTGACGAGCACTGAATCTAGAACTGCTGAATCACTCTACTGTACACCTGAAACTAATATAACACTGTATGTTAATTATGTTGGAATTAAAATTAAATAACAAAAAGTAAAAAGGGTTATATTTTAAAACATCAGTATTTTTTAATATTCCTGAGATTACATACTTGCAACTACTTAAACATGATTAAAAAAATTAAATGTCGACTTAAAAATGTGCTTAACAAAATTATTTTGGGGATAAAAAAGCAAAAAAGATTGACGCCCACTGCCCCAGAGTCCTTGCGTACACGTACACCAGGAGTCATGAATAAAAATGTTCATGGCAGCATTGTTTACAAGAGTACGAAAGTGGAAACACCACCAATTCTATCAACAATAAAAACGGATAAATTGTGGTATTCAATGGAATGTGATATAAAAATAAAGAGGAATACGCTATAGCTACAGATGATAACAAAAGTGAAATACACAAATACCATCACATATTTGGAATGATTCCATTAATGTAATGTTGAAAACCAAGCCTGCTGCCTGAGCATATTAACTGTTCCGGGAGGCATAACTGAGTGGTAAAGCTATACACGCAGGGAAAAGATTACAAAGGACAATACAACAGAAGGGCACGGAGGGAGATTTTAAGAAACTATGGATGTTCTATGTCAGCATCAGTGGTGGTACAGGGAGATTCACATTATTAGTCTTTCAGATGTGTGTTTTATCTACTTTCTGTATGTAAAATATATTTCAAAACAAAAACAATTTTTAAGAATTGCCTTCTGATGCAGCAATCCTCACCTGGTAATTTATCCTAGCAATAATGCTATCAGTATACAAAGAATAGACAAGCAAGGATTTTTACTTCTGTTTGTAGTAGCGAAAACTGACCACCCATAAAAACAGCTGAATTTGTCCAATATCCTTACCATGGCCTATCAAGCCGTTATTAAAAAGAATTTGTATACTACTTAAGGAATTTTCACAGTATTTCAAGTGAGAAAAGATGCAGACAAGCACTCATAAAATAATCCCGTTTTTGTAAGACAATGACCACAAAATCCCTATACATGTGCATATATTATATCCATGCATAGCACAAAGGTTCAGAAGATAAACATTGGGTTAGTTTATCTGGCAGGTGGGGGGATAAAAAGAAAGGAAATAAAGTCCACCCAATATTAGTTGTGCACATATACACATGTATAAAGACACGCACTGACTAGTGTACCAACAGTGCCATGATTTATTTCTCTATCACAGGGAGTGGATTTTCAGGTAGTTCTTTTGTTACACTTTTATGTGTTATTTCAAGATTCACTAATAGCACACATTATTTTATAGTCAGGAAACACCAAGGTAGATACTGTCATTGTATTTCTAGGCTCTGAAATAAACAATATTCCAATTGGTAACATCTACACAGAAAGAGCCCTGGGTAGTCAGTTTACAAAGTAGAGAATAAGTCACATACTGCACCAAGAAAAACTCCTCCCAAGCACTAGCAGTGCTTCCCACGTAGCAATGTGCACACAGATCACCTGGACATTTTTAAAATGCAGAATCTGTTTCCATAAATCTGGGGTGGGGCCTGAAATCGTTTCCAAGAAGCTCCTAAGTGAACTTAATACCATTGGTCCAGAGACTGAACTTCGATTAGCAAGGTGGTAAGCACTTGGAATGCACCAGGCCCTGTACTAGGCACTTTTGCAAATATTATATCATTTAATCTTTATTACAACCCTTCTGAAGCAGGTTTAATCATTTCCATCTACAGATGACTAAGTAAAAGCTCACAGGGCAGAAAAATCCTGACGACAGAGGGAAATGATGCCCCTTGGTTAATTTAGTTAATGAAACCCCCCCACCTTTGAGGCTCTTTCTGCGCTAAACACAATTACTTCCTGCTTTTAAGATACCTTCTTCAGCGGGAAAACACCAATATCATACTCTTATCAGTTCTCAGTTTATATCTCAAGGCAAAATGGAATTGCAAATCACGTAACAAAAGGAAGCACAAGGTATGGTTCCTGGACGAGGAGCATCAACACCACCTGGGAACTTGTTTAAAAAGTGCCAATTTTCATGCCTCACCCCAAACTTAATTGCATCAAAAACTCTGGGGGTGGGAGTGATTCTCATGCCCACTAAAGTGTGAGAGCCACAGAACATCAATAAAGGATTACTGGGGGAAAAAAAACAAAACAGGTGACAAACTTGCCTGTCTCCAGAACTGTTCCTTCCAGGAGAATCTTGTGGGAGCAGTGTTCAATAGGATTAAACTGTCAATGATCCTGTCCAAAGTAGGTGCTGCTCCTTCGGACCAGAGGACTAATGGCATATACCCAGAGCCAGACAGACCTGAGTGTGAATCTCAGCTCTGGAATGATGAGTAATGGTAGCACAGGAATTGGAATTGTAGCCGTGATGATGACACCACTACCAATTCTTTTCTGTTCACAGAAGTTACCTATGTATTACTGTAAATACATGGCAATACATGAGAAAATAGCCTTATTCCTACTTGCCAGAGATAACCAACTTTTAGTAAATGGATGTATATATACCTCCTGGTCTTTTTTCTTCATTGCACATATATACACTCATCTGGTAACAGAATTACCAAAACAAACCCCCTATCATTTTTATAATCATTTGTTTCCGAGCTATCTCTCCACTAGACCATGTGCTTTTTGGGAACTAAATTGTTTTTCACCTTTGCATTTCCAGTACCAGAAAGCCTACCTAGCCTCCTGCGGCAGGCATGAAATATTTAATGACTGAGTAAGTAAAACAACAAAGAAGAATCAGAGAGACTATATATGATGGTAAGAGAACAAGTTTCCACCACGCTCAATTTTAAAGTCAGTGAAAACACTAAAGAGTATCTAGGCTTTGTTGTGCTGCCTTTGCTTGTAAAGTCCGCTATCACATTTTCACATATAGTATAAGGTAGTCTCTGCTATGTATAATACCACTTTTTAAAATGTCTTAAGACGTTAAGTATGTGCATACAAACCAAAGCGAGAATAATGTCAATGGGATGGTAGACAATTTGGTATCCAACAGATCTCAACTTTTTGTGGAGTAAGCTTGTCAAATTTCTCAAATTCCTCTACGCTCCTGACTCTCAGAGGAAAATTACTTTCAGAACACCGAGGAAATGATGCTGAGAGTACAAGTTCACCACCACCTCTGAAAAAAATGAAACCACGTCCTTCTCTGAACAAGCAACCGCAGGTACCTTTCCACAGGTACCATTAGGACTCCCTATAGTGCACTAGCCTACAAAAGGACACATTCTAGGTTGCTGACCTCATCATTTGTTCTCATGCAGGAAATTTAAGTACCTTTTTGGAATCTGTAATAATGGAATTTGCCTATACTAGTATATTCAAATAGAAAACATGGACATGGTTTTTTATTTAAAAGCCTTATTATTCTATGGTTTATCTTGGAAACTGAAGTCCAAGAAAATGAAAGATGAAGGTCATAAAGCTAGTTTTATTGACTTCTAAGTAGAACTTGTTCTCACCATTACCAGTGAGTCTTCCAAAAATATTTAATATACCAAAAGTGAATGCAGCTAACCGTGCCCCAGATTGCTTTTAAGAATTTTTATTAGCTTTTTAAAAGCACTCTTCCCCAAGGTGGTGCATACACATACATACGTCTATGTGTATGCACGCACGTGTACACACACACACACACACACACACGGAATATTACTCAGCCACAAAAAAAGAATGAGAGCTCGCCATCTGCAACATGGATGGATTTGGGTATAATGCTAAGTGAAATAAGTGAGACAGAAAAAGACAAATACCATATGATTTCATTTATATGTGGAATCTAAAAAACAAAACAACCAAACAAAAAAAAAAAACAAACAAAAAACCAGACTTTTAAATGCGGAGAGTCGGTGGCTGCCAAAGGGAAGGTGGACAGGGGTTAGGTGAAACAGATAAAGCGGATTAAGAGGTACCAACTTCCAGTTATAAAATAAAGTCGCGGTGAGGCCCCTCGTTGGCTCAGTCAGTAGAGCATGTGACTCATGATCTCGGGGTCATGAATTTGAGTCCCACATCAGGGGTAGTTCACTTAAAAATAAAAAAAAAAATAAAGTCATGGGGATGAAAAGTACGATACAGGATATGTAGTCAATATACTGTAACGGTGTTGTACGGTAACAGACAGTGACTATATTTATCGTGGTGAACACTGAATAATGTACAAAACTGCTGAATCACTATGCGGTACACCTGAAACTACAACACTGGATGTTAATTATACTTAAATAAATGAGCCAAACTCATAGAAGCAGAAAGAATGGTGGCTGCCAGGACTGGGTGGTGGAGGAAATGAGAGGATGTCGGTCAAAGGTGCAAACTTGCAGTAATAAGATGAATATGTTTTAGGAAACTTAATGTACAGCTTGGTGGCTACAGTTAATAGTCCTGTATTACAGATGTGAAATTTGCTAAGACAGTACATCCAAAATGTTCTCTCCACCAAAAAACAAAACAAAAAAGGTAATTATATGATGTGATGAAAGTGCTAACTTTATTTTGATAATCATTTGCAATATATGTGTATCAAATTAGCACACTGTACACCTTAAATGTATACAATGTTATATTTTTAAAATATATAAATAAAAACACTCCTTCTCATAATTACTGGAGGACTCCGCAGCTGCAGTTCTGCCATCCTTACAGAAGGCTAGAACAGAGGAGCAGATCCTTCTCTTCACCTGCCTCAACTTCGGTGCATCCTGATTGCAGAGACTTGGTATAGTCTGTCTCGCTGTCGTAACGCCGTGAGAACTCCCTTTTCTGATTCTTCTTGCATAAAGGCTAGAATTTCTTTCAGGCTCAGCTGTTACTTTGGAGTACAGCTAAGTTGCACACAGAACTTAATATGACTGCTGACTCATTTATACTTCTTAGACTTGTATGAAAACAAAAACACGTCATAGGCAAAAAAAAATAATGCCTGGCCATTGTCTACTTAATTTTTAAAAAGATTTAGACTAAACCAAAAAACATAATAAAGTTCCTACTCTTGAATTTTTGTTCAACCACTTACCTATATTCCATGGACAAGTAAAATTTCCCCCATACTTGGAAATATTGATCCTAAAAATAAAGTTCTCTGAACTTTCTCCTTCTCCTGACAACTGACAATCTGCAAATAAATCAACCGCTCTATCCCACTTTCTGAGATATTCACACAATCACACCTTCTACCACGTATCCATCATTAAACACTTTGTATATTCTTAGTTTCAGTGCGCACACATTATAGTGTTGTGCAGTAATGGGGAGGGAGTGGCATGAAGGGACAGAGCAGAGAAATGGGAGAGGCAAGAAAAAATTTCATTAATCTTTCCAATGTCTCCCATATCTAACTTACTTTACAACTACCCCAAACATGAAAGAGTACATGTTGTATGACTCCATTTATACGAAGTTCAAGAACAGGCAAAACTAATTAATGATAATAGAAAAAGGTAATACTAATCAGCCTCTTGGAAGTAGGGTGGGAACGACTTAAAGGAGCATAAGAGAACTTTCTGGGGTGAAGAAAATGTTCTCTATTTTGATCGTATATTACACAGTGTACTGTCAAATGCATTTGTCAACTCTTCAAACTGTACACTTAGGATCTGTGCATTACAATGTATGCAAATTAATCCTAAGTTTTTAAAAAAGGAAAAAAGTAGTTACTTCCTTTCCACAAAACGGTCAGTTCTCAATGATGATAATAAAATTAGAGAAGGCTCAGGAAAAAAAAATTTAAATGGTTTTTAAAAAAAGATTAGAAAAGAATGTGACAATTACCCTGCTTGATGAAAACAGGGTCCGCGTGTTACATTCACTACTTATCAGCACCTAGCACATGGCAGAAGCTTAATACTTTTACATGTTAAATCTCAAGTATAAAAGATCTATACAAAAACATCAGAGAACTGTACCAAAAAAAAAAAATTTAAATGGACATGAAAAAAATCTGTAGACCCATGGTTCTTAATTTAAGGTGACAGACCTCTTTGAGAATCTGATGAAAACCATGAATTATTCCTCTAAAAAAATTAACATTAACCACAAAATTTTGTATGTAATTTCAAAAGCTTTATGGACTACCCGAAGTTTATTTTATGAACTCAATGACCAAAAGACTACAAGTGAAGAATGTCTATCTATAACAGACTTTAGTATTTAATACGAATAAAAATGACAACTCTTTGAATTATTTAAGAGACTATATCAAATTATCACTGCATTTTTTTCCTTTGTTTACCTTTTTTTGCAATTCATTTTTATTGCTTCATACAAGATTTGGGAAATACTCATTTAACCGTCTTTTAGAAAAAGAATTTTTTTTTTTTTAAGTTAACTCTACCCCCAATATGGGGCTTGAACTCATGGATCTAATATCAAGAGTCGCATGCTCTACCAACTAAGCCAGCCAGGCACCCCGAAAAAAAACTTCTTCTAGGTTTCTTTTAGATACAATAGCCAAAATATAACGTTCACTTTAAATATTTTTTTCCAGTTCGATATCATTTTTTCCTCTCATAATGATAACTCATCATGAAAGCAAAAATACTTCATTTTCCTTAAACAGTGCAGATATTGAAGAGTTATCATGGGCAGAATAATGGCCCTCCAAACATGTCTATATCCTATTCTCTGGAACCACGTTAGGTTACATGGCAAAGCGGAATTAAGGTTGCTAGTCACTGATCTGAAGATAGAGATATTATCCTAGATTACCTGGCTAGGCCCAACTCAATCACAAGGGTCCTTAAAAGGTAGAAGTGAGGCAGAAGGGTTAAAACCAGAGAGAGGTCAGTGGGAGAAAACCTGGCCCAATGTTGCTCCCCCTTTGAAGACAGAGGAAGGGGTGCAGGTGGTCTCTGGATGCTGGAAAAAGACAAGGAGACAGGTACTCCCTTAGAACCTCCAGAAGCAGCCTATAAACACCATGATTTCAGCCCAGTGAGGCCCATTTGTGTACCACTGACCTCTATAACTATACTACATTTGCCCTGTTTTAAGTCACTAGGTTGGTGGTACTTTGTTACATCATCCATAAGAAACTAATGCACATGGTGAAACGGAAAAAAAAAAAAATGTGAGTCAGAGTCGTAATGATTTATACAGCTTAAAAGACAAATTTCTTAATATCTCAGAGGCTTAGTTTTCTCATTGATAAAACGAATATTATGTTCTCTATGTATTACGAAGTGTTACCTGAAAATAAAGTATGTAAATATGCTTTTATAAACTTAAAATGTCTACAGATGTGAACTAGTAATATTATCACACAAGATAACATTCATGTTGGGATATTAAGATATATTTAATACGTACACATATAGAACTAAGAGTTCTATAAACTAGATTTCATTGATATTTATTGAAACATTGTATTTCTGAAAGTTATAGGCCAAAAAATTAATATTTAAATTTCAAAGAAATCACTTCAATGGTTAAATTTTTTTTTAAATAAGCTGTACGCCCAGGGTGGGGCTTGAACTCACAACCCCAAGATCACCCACTGAACCAGCCAGGAGACCCTTCAATGGTAAAATTTTAAATATAAGAACTAAATCTTATACTATGTACTTCTAAATTCCATGAAGAACACATCATATAGCAATTTATAAAGATACTGAACATATAAGTTATTATAATAGAGAATTTAATATTTATAGAATTATGACACTTGGAGTTATGGTCAATTTTAAATCACCTTTAATAAAACAGAAGAGGAATGATCTGGATAAATACCATTCACAGAATTTTTTTTTAATTAGTTATTACCTTTGGACTTCTCCCACCATACTGCCACAATAAATATTCTCCTCTTCTTCCCATTCTTCATGGCTCTGAAAGAGTTCAAATGTTCCCAAAAAATGGGACAGACACAAACGGGGGCTTATATAATTTAAATCTTTCTGACACTAGATCCAATATATCTGAGACAGCTAAAAATCACCTTAAAAAATCTTGCCATTAATAAAGGCCCTTTCTTTTTTTACCCCCCACAAGATTTTATTTATTCATTTGAGAGAGAGAGAGAGAGAGAGAGAGAGAGAGGGAATGCACAAGCAAGGTGAGCAGCAGAGAGAGGGAGAAGCAAGCTTCTTCCAGAAAAGGACGCTGGGATCATGACCTGAGCTGAAGGCAGATGCTTAACTGACTGAGCCACCCAGGTGCCCCGAAGGTCCTTTCTTCTTCATTCATAGGAAGCAATAGACTTTTACATAGCATTTTAATAATTTAAATTCATAACCCTGTACCATTAGAATTAACGCAATAAATCTAATTCATAAAAATATAATCATAAGTCAATAACCTGGGAGGAAATATTTAAAACATATAAACAACCAAAGACTGATCTGTAGAATATATAATTAACTACAAATCAATATAAAATAGATAACAAAAAAAGGGCAAAGTCAACAAGTAGGCAATTCAAAAAAGAAATATACATAGCTAATAGTAAAAACATGAAAAAATGCTTATTTTCACTAGCAATCAAGAAATGGAAATCAAAATTTTTCATCAAGTGAAACGGAAGAAAAAATAATATCTAATAGCAGCAAAGTTACAGAAAATTTAGTACTATCATATAATGGTGCAAAATAGATTAGTAGTGCCTCTGAGGGAGTATCTATTAAAATCAGTTACCTACTAAAAATTAAAGTGTGTATAGCATTTAATCAGAAAATTTTACTTCTAGGTATCTGTTGTATAATAAAGAATTTGTCTGGTCTTTGTTCCTGGGTTCCTGGCACAGAGCTTCTAAAACCCTTAGAATTTCCTGAGTGATAAGAATGTCTTCACTATTCATGAGCCCCCTGGGATCACATGTGACTTTATGCTACTAAGACAATTCAGAATAGAGGCTAGTCACCAGAAAGACCAACCCTACGAGTAAAGGCTTGAGGGGTGATGAGCCAGGCCAACCTCTAGGGAGGAAAGGGAGTCACAGATTGAGTCCAATCACATGGCCAATTTTTAACCAAGCATAGCTAAATAATAAAACCCAAATAAAAAGTCTGGACACCTAGGCTTTGAGAAGCTTTCTAGTTCGTGAACACACTGTTGTGCCAGAAGGGTGATACAGCCTGATTCCATATGGAGAAGGCAGGAAAGCACTGTGTTTGGGATTCTTTCAGAACACACACTCTGTCTCTTCATTTGGCTGGTCCTGCTTTATATCCTTTAAAATAAAACCATCATCTCGAGTATACCATTTTCTTGAGTCCTGTGAGTTATTTTCCAGTGAATTATCAAACCTGAGAAGTCATGCGATCTCCCCTCCCACCCCTATTCCTCCAAATTTGTAGTCATTTGATCCGAAGTACAGGCGGCCTGAGAACCCCAAAATGTAGCTGAAGCTGAAATGAGAGCAGTCTTCTCAGGACAGTGCCCTTAAACCTCTGGAGTCTGACGCTAATTCCAGATGCTTGGTGTCCTAATAGTACCTATCTGAGAAAAAGCCGTACATACGCATTTATTGATAAAGATGTTTTTTACAACACTGGAAAAGTGTAAACATCCTAAATGCCTAGCAACAGAAGAATGCTTAAATAATGTACAGTGCATGCCTCTTATGGCTGGAACAGTACATACGCAGCAGTTAAAGAGAAGAGTTACACTTGTATGTCCTCCCACATAGAAAACTCCTAAACCCGTTAAAGAGAAAAAAGGTTTTAGAAGAATATAGGACAATGTTCTTGTCAACAATAAGTCTCTATTGCAAAATCTCATACAAGTGAAACTGTTTTTCTCCGTAAGTAAATCAATTTATCCAAAAGTTGTGAAGTACACATACAAAAAAATGGTAATAGTGACATCTGGGAGCGGATGGGATCACTAGCGAAGGAGTGAAAGTGACTTTCATTTTATCTGAATTGTTGAAATTTCACAGAAATGGATTCATACTTCTTAGGCAATTAGGAAAAAAAAAAAAAAGAGGACTTCCAGTTAAAGACAATTGTCTGAATACATTTATCAGCCTCCCCTCAGTTCAAACATCTTATTAAAATCATTAAAAATGTATTTTTTAAAGGAAGCCTATAAAAGGATAAAGGGGGAAAGGGGATTATCATTAGACTACAGAAAGAAAATAAGTGGTAACTTTCATCACAGAATTAGGAAAGCAGAAAAGCAAGCTGACGTGCGCGCGGCACAAGAAGTGGCAGGCGTGAGAAGAGACTAAAAGAGAGAGATTCACTGCAAGTCTCTTTCCAGTTATCCTCCCTGATTTCAGCAACCAGGCAGCTGTTCCTCCCCACGGCTGGCGTTAGACTGGAGGTCTGTTATTTGGAGAAAGTTCCTGGACTTGGGGATAACGGGAATAAAAGACAGAGGGACCTACTGATAACAAATATGGAAATTAAATGAAAGTACCACACTGTTAACACTCCTGACTTTCTTCGCGCGCTGCTCCTAGAACAGAGGTATAAAATAGTACATCCTCCAGGCAAAAAAAGAGAGAGAGAGAGAGAAAGAGAGAGAGAGAAAGCCACTCTGGAAAATATGACCAATCCAAAGAAAAAGACAGTCATTTCTTAGGGATTTCTTAATTCCTAAGAAAAGGGGCCCAGACAGATAACCCTGCACGTGCACACAGCTTCCAACGAGAATGAGTGAGTGAACAGCCAAGGGTCACCGAACATTTGAGGAGAGAACCTAATGAAAGACTGAAGCCAAACAAAGAGAAAAAGCAACTGGGAAGAAATTGAGTAACTGGAAGGGGAAAATAAAGCATATGCATACACAAAAACACATATCATTAATATTCTTAGAAAAACACTGTACCCACAAAACAAGAACAAAATGTATAAAAAAAATCACGATTAAAAAAAACCTCTTGGAAATTAAAAAGATGACAGAAATAAACAAAAGAGTTAGAAGATAAAAGTTGGGGGGGAAACTGCCATAAAAAGAAAAACAAAGATAGAAAAAAGAGAAAAAAGAGAAAGCAAAGGATCACTCTAAGTGTCCAACACTGAAATAATGAGAAAAGAAAATGGCAGAAGAAATAATCACAGAAATAATTCCAAAAAACTATCCAAAATGAAAGATAAGAGTTAGCAGGTTGGAAAGGCCTATCAAATATGCAGTGCAGAGTGGATAAACACAGATCCATCCCAAGATCTATAATATTTGTTATGTTAATGTTATTTGCATTGTATTTCTATCATTTGCAACCGAAAAAGTCTTAAGATTCTATGACCATAATGCAATACTTCTAGGTCACAACGGAAATAACAAGAAGGTAATAACAACAACAGTAAATCTACCAAAGATGTTAAAGCCACTTCAATGTAAATCCTAGGTTAAAAAAAAAAAAAAATCTAACTGTAGTGAACAAAATTATTCCTCAAGAGAGTTCATTTACTTAATGACAATGAAAATACTAAATATCAAAAGCTATGGGAAAGGACTACACACATTGCCTTAATGCTTTTATCATTAAAGAAGAACAAATGAAAAACAAATGAGCTAAGAAGCTAAGAGAGGGGCCCCCCTCTTTGGCTCAGTCAATACAGCAAGCAACTCTTGATCTCAAGGCTGTGAGTGATTCAAGACCCCCATTAGGTGTAGAGCTTACTTTAAAAAAAAAAAAGAAAAAGCAGCAGCAGCTAGAAGGGCATAATTAACTTTACAAAATGAGAAAGAAGAGAAAGAGCAGTACTAATGAAATAAATCAATAAAAGTGGTAAAATTTATCATGCAAACCAAAAGCCGGTTCTTTGAAATGAATTAAATGTATAACTCATTATGTACAGTATATGGTTTCTTTGTTCCATTTTTCTCAGCTCACATGTATACAAATAGAATTTATAAATTATCACAGAATAATCAAAATTTCAACAAAAATTAGGATATACAAGATGGTCAGAATTTACTAAATTCAAGTGATTGAATATACTTATTCTTTTTTGATACACTGAATTTACTGCAAAAAAAAAAAAAGCACTGAATAGAATAATGACTTATAGATATTACTCAAAATGCATCTACCAACCTGCCCTTTTAAGTATTAAAAACCTCACTAGAGTTTTCATGGGGAGGAAAAAAAAATTAGATACTCCTAAAATTATACTTTGCTTGAAGAAGCTGCCCTTTCCAAAGGGCAATTCAGCAATAAAGATCAAATGCCTTGAACAAATGCATATCTTTGGTTCTAACAATCCCACGCCTCTGATAAATTTTTAAGAACTGGAGAAACGTAAACATTCGCATGCCCGGATTTTGACAGCACGAGTGCATAACAGCACCCAACTGCAAATAAACCATATAAACCCCGCCTCCCCTTTCACTCTCACTCCTCCAAGAGCTCACCCAGTTGGCTCCACCTTCCAAGAACAGGACATACAGAGTCTGGCCACTCCTCACCACCTTCAGTGCCACCACCCTGGTCCAAGCCACTGTTATCTTTTGCCTTGATTTTTAACTCCTTGCTTGACTCTTGCCCTCTAGTGTCCACTCTCACACTGTGGCTAGAGTAATCCTTTAAATGCCCAAGTCTGGTTATGTCAATCGTCTGCTCAAAAAACTCTCAAATGTTGGGTGGCTCAGTCGGTTAAGCGTTTGCCTTGGCTCAGGTCAGACCTGCATCACACTCCTTGCTCAGCGGGGGGCCTGCTTCTCCCCCAGCCTGCCCTCCTCCTGCTTGTGCTTGCTGGCCCTCTCTGGCAAAGAAATAAAATCTTTAAAAACAACAAACAAAAAACACCTCTCAAATGCCTCTCCATCCCTCTCTGAAACAAAAGTCAAAAAAACAGGTCAGTGGTTACAAAGCATTTTATGATTCTGTCCATCCCACTCCTCTCTGCTCTCATCTACAGCCCCCTGCACTCCATCTACACAGGTTTCACAGCTATTCGCTACCACAACGCGTCAGGTACATGCATTCCTCAGGGCCTTAGAGATCCCTCATGGCTTGCTCCCTTCCCTCTGCCTGAATGTCAACCTTGTCAGTGAGGTTATCTCCAAAAAACTATTTAACATAGGGACAAGTCTCCACCCCACAATCTCTACCCACCTTTCCACTCCACTTTTCCCCATCACATTTGACACCCTCTGACACACTATTTTTACTCGTTTACCATCTCCCTCAAGTAGAATAGAAGGTCCACGAAAGGAGGGATATGTGTTTATTTCTTCACTTCTGTATCCTCAGGACGGTGCATGGCAAAGCGGGTCCTCATTAAATATTTACTGAGTGAATTTTGGAACACTGAGCAGTCATTAAAAACCATGTTATAAAAAAAATTCAATGTCATGGAAGAAACTAATGAAGTGGAAAGAGCACGTCATCAAAGAACATCTAACCCATGGATCAAAGAACTCACAAGAGAAATTAGACAGTATTTTTAACTGCATGTTAACAAAACCACTTCAAAATTTGTGGGATTCAGCTAAAGCAATTCTCAGAGGTAAATCTGTAGCTTTAAAATTTTACCTTAGAACATCACAAAAGTTTAAAATGAAAAGAATATATAGAATGAATATTCCAAATTCTATATCTAAAACACATATATGAAAAAGTGAACATCTGATTCTGGTTACTTCTGACAGTAAGATTACAAGTGATTTGCTATTTCTTTTGTGTGTTTTTCAATATTTTCTGCATTTTAGTTTCCTCTAATGAACATGTACTATTTTTATGATAAAAAAAAAATTTCCATCAACTTTTCCTTGGGTTCAATTCTAATCACTGTTCTCCTACTCTGCTTGTCTCTTAAAATTCTTGCTCCCCAGGAGTCGATGCTTGCTCCTCCTCAATTTATATTTATCCCTTAGTAATTTTAGCCATTTTCTGGCTTCACTTAAAACCTGCTAATTGACTATTTCTCAAGTTTTTGTAATGTCCTAAATTGCTGATGTATATTTCCAACTGCTTAAAGGATGCTTCTAGATGGAAACCCTATTGCCACTCAAAATTTAACAGGCCTGAAAGAACTCATTTCCTAAAATTTTTTCTTTCTTTTTTTATTTTTAATATCGGTTAATGACATCACTATGCACCCAGGTTCTCAATCCTATCAGTTTTACCTTAGAAATCTCACTCGAATCCAACTTTTCCTCTCCTCCACCAAAGCCATAATTTCAATTTAGGCACCTTCCACCAATTATAGTCTAAAAGTGTCCTAGCTTATCTTCCTGCTACTTCTTCCCTCCTAACAAGCAATTTAATGAGTAGCAGTGCTCTACCAGTGTCACAGGTCGGGCACTGCACGACTCAGGAAGGTTGCCATCCATATCAACCATGACCATAGTGGTGCCTACTTTAAAACCTGGTTAAAACAAAGGTACAGCACTATAAAATCCTTCAACAAATCGTCCAAACCGACTTTTCTAGTTTCATGTTCTCATCAGTCCTCCTTACACCCTACAATCCAGACACATTTAACTTTTCAATATGCACTACCAAAAGCCAAGGCTTTTGTGGATTCTTCCTTAGTCTGCAGTGTCGACCCCCCCATACGACTGCTAAATCCTCACAGTTCAAATATTACCTGCCTCTGTGAAGTATTCCTTACCTGAGACAAGGACACCTTACAAAGCATTTTGTTAATAGTCCTATTATAGCACTTGTTACAATATAAAATAATCTCCAATTCAACTGAGACCTGAGCAAGCACAGGAGAAGCCTTGTGCGTGCCCCTGAAAACTACAACGCCAGCCCCTTAAAAAAGTAAATTCATGTTTACTAAAGCAACATTTACCACATACATTATTACAACTTTTCCTAAGTAAATAACAAATGAGTGTAAAAATAAAGTTAGAACAGTTGCATGTTTAACTGGTCAACCTAAGTCTATAATCAATGTGGCAGACTTTAGAATGAACACACATGATCCTTGCCTTCTGAAATTTACACCTGTCATTCCCTCCCCTTGACTCTAGCAGGAATTGTGACTTGCTTCCAAACAGTGGAAGCAGCAAAGCAATGGGCTGTCTGTGATTACATTCACATATTTATGTAAGAGTGTACGTAGCACCAGTTCACCTCGCTAGACTGTCTCCTTTGCTGGCTTTGAAGCAAGATGTCATGTGCTTAGCAACTATGAGGAAATGAATTCTGCCAACAACCTGAGGCGGCTTGAAAACAGACCCCTCCCCAGTTGAGTCTCTAAGTAACAACCCAGTCTTGGCATACCTTTATTGAAATCTCGGGGAGGACCCAAGCTAAAGTGAACGGAGATAATAGATAGTGTTGTTCTGGACACAAAATGTACAGTAATTGGTTAATAAGGAGAATAGAAAGCTTTTATAATCAGAACCCAAGGTATTTCTGAACCCTTCACTGTTTACACAAAAGACATGTTTTCCCCAATTTCTAAACACTTAAACAAGGGCACAACAAACTTAATTCATTAGTTAATACCAGTCAATACCAGTCAAGTACATGCATAATTAAAACGTTTAGAAAGTACTTTGCTACATAAAACTGTTCCTATACTTTTTTTAACCCATTTGCTAATATACTCAATCATACATATACCCAGTATATGCAGTAAGTACAACGTTAAGGCAATTCTCCTTATAAACACAGAATAATCAATATTTTAAAAGCTCGTACCTAATTAACAGTACCAGTGACCAAAAAACAAGTAAGAACCCACTTAGCGGTTAACAGGCAAAGCAATCAAATTGGAGGGGGCTGGGGACTTGCTGGAGGCACTATCCTTAGTACAACGACTGACTCTGCAACTAGCAAAGCGTCAGAAGTACTCAGGTCAGGCACCTTTCAGATCAGATGATGTCCATGCAACACAAACCACTCCTTCCCCCAGCCCACCTCCTACCCTGCAGGCCAGAGAACTTTCAGGGGGAAAAAAAATAATAAAGCTAGAGATGGAAGAGGGGAAAAAAAGAGAATTTTCTAAAATATTCCCAAAGCAGAAACTTTTAGGACAGAGCCCACACTTTAGCATAACAAAGCACACAACACCAGGTATCTCCTATAGTGTTTAAAGATATGTGGGATTACAAGTGAGAAACATTAACCACCGGAGTTATTCTTTCGGGCAGTGACAAGGGTGGTAGTTAGAAGTGTAATTTTTCTTAGGAAGAAGCAAGTATTTCTCTTCTGCCACACTGCATAAAGGTTTTCAAATGAATAAAAGAATATTCAGAAACAGGAAGTAGATTAAGCACAATATCCCAAATTCAAATATTTTGGCACTACTGGTAAAAAGTGATGACTGAGAATGATTCAGTGACAATTAATGGAGATAATTCACTACCTTAAAAACCCTCATCTTTCTTGAAGATTAAGAGAAATAAATCTATCTAGAAATACAGATTTCATTTAACATATTCCATTTTAAGGGCTAACCCACACTCCTTCAACATAAGGAAGCATGTTTCCTAAGTAACAGAAGGCACCTGAATTAGAGTCAGACTACTGAAACACTCGAGGACGCAACAGACCCAAGCACACTCAAGCCAATTAGGAGAAGGCCATAAGTAATTGAGTACCACCAGTTAACTGTCTAGATTAATTCATTTCACATTTTTCACTTCTAGACTCAGGGAGAGGTTATGAGAGAAGCCCACATGATAGCTCTAGAAATCATCTCCATTCACTGGTATATTCACTGTATTTTTATAGTCCAATTTACCTTCCCTATCCTTGCTGGATCATTATAGACTATTCCACCACGAATAATAACTGACTTTTATGAACATGAGCAACTTGATAGTGGAAAAACTGGAGACATAAAATAAAGCCAAAAAAAATCCTAAAATACCACCACGGCTTTCAAATACTAGCCTATATATCACTAAAGGCCTGTTTTAAAACAAAGGTGATAGACAAGAGAAGGCTTTTGTTCACTTTAATAGTATTAGACTCAGCAGTCCAAAAGGAGTAACAAAAATCAGAAAAACCGTTCAGTTCCAGGAAATTCTAGGAAATTTCTATAAACTAAAATATCTGGATTAAGCATCTCTCTTCTGGTTCTCTCCAGAGAGAATCGAGTAAGAATGTATACAGCTAAAATAATCAAAACATAAAACCAACACAGAAAACCTCATTCAATTTGGTAATTCATGATGATGAAACTACTAACAATTCAATTTGCTAGACTCCTATTTTAAAAAAGGAAAGAAATGGTATACTGTTTAGGTTTTCCGCAAAATTACGTGACAGCCCAAAAGAGAATGACAATTTTGCATCTTATCAGTACCATATTTTCTTATTACAAAATAGCACAAATATCAATTAAAATACGTTTTACATAATTACAGCAAAACTTCCCACTAATTTGGAATTCCTTTTCTCAATTTTCAGAGGGAATTACTTTATACATGCCCAAACATTTATACAATTTGTAACCGAATAAACACATTAATACTATAATACATACTAAGAAATTAAGTCAATGTGAAGTATAATCAAGTGTAATTTTTTACAGTAAGATTTATCATCTGGCTTCCTAATCTCAGGATGAGGAGAAATATGCGTCTATTAAGTTTCCCTGATAAACCTACCCATTGAAATAGAAGCAAAAATCTCACTAAAGCAAATGCCAGTAGAAAGATGTGTTTGTCCTTAAATGTATTCCATCTCCCTGTGTCAACTAGGATTGAAGGTACTGGTGTAGTGATTTATTCCTATCATAAAATGGGAACAAGTAATTTCTCTGATCCCCTTCCACGCTCTCTCAACTGGAGTTCCTCATCTGAACTACCAAACACAGATTATTTGGCTGTTTTCTCAAATTTCAGAAGAATAATACAAAACTAGAATCATTGTAAGAGCATAGGAGAAAAATGTTAATTAGCTGCCTACAATAGATGCCTTCGGACATTAGGGCTCTATTCTCTGCAGAGACCTGGTTAAGAAAGGCTGCCCCAAGTTCCACAGTATCACTGTGCTATTAGGCCCCAATAATCCTAACCCTGAAAGTACAAAAAGAACTATGCGCACAAAACTAGGAACTTAAATAAGAAAAAAGATAAATTTGCTTTACTTCTACTTTTCCGAACCATGTCTTTGCCATTTGCTAATTTACTATGAATTAAAAACCTAAGTGTCAACTATTTGCCCCCTGCTCTAAATGGGAGGTATTTATTTTCAGAAAATAAACCCAAACAGATATACTAACTCTTTGTTAAAGGAAATTATCAGCCCTTGAAGTATAGTAATCAGCATATTTGAAATAAGATATTAATTTGATAAGCTTTTTCTTATTCTTTTAGCAAGCTTTTAAATACATCTTTTGAAGATAACTGCTAAAGGCAAATTTTCACTTTAAAAAGATATTTTTAAAAACCAGCTTATCCTTTATTGTTACCCTAATCTATTCTCAAGAAACTCTTTTGTTATTCCTCAGTGTAGTGACTACAGCTGTGTTAATTAAGATCAAACTAACCTTCAACTGTGTTAATTACGATCAAATCACAGTAAGAACAGCACTAGTTCTTTTTCTCAAAAATGAAAGTTTTTTTTAATGGCCCAATTTTAGGAAATACCAAAATTTCTATTTTCGTAGCAAAGTTATAACAAGTAATTAAAGTAAGGTAGTTAGAGTTGTTCTCTATTGAAAGTGCAAAGCAGCATTAAAAACATGAAAAATACTAAATAGGACTCCCATTTTCAATATGCTAACGTGAATACTGATAGTACAGAACATTAGAACAGATAAACTACTGAACATTCCACTTCACCAACTCAAATTTCTCACGTAAACTTATGAAAAAAAGGGCCACAAAAATGGAGGGCATGATTGCCTCACTGTTCCAGCTGCGCTCACTTGTGAATTTATCTGCTATCACGATACATAATGCAATGATGCGGGGACGTCTACCTTCTATAGTCAGCCTCCCTAACCAGATTAAACTTCCAATGTCTTCTCCTGAACTGGGAAGGGAGGGGTGTCTCGATTCGTTTAGGATATTAACCGTTTAGAGGTAAAGTAAATCACTACCGAACGTAACTGAAGAGGCCAAATTCACTTTCCTCATATCAAGAGCACCCTTCCTGTTTCTACATAAAGGCACATCATTTTGCTATTAAAAATTTCCATTTATCACGAGCGACTTTTCCTGAATTCGCAGTCAACACTGCTTTTCAAAAGCACCTAAGCTTTTACTGCATCTTTTAGGCAGAGTTCCGATAATTAGCTTCTCTTTAAGAAAGGCTTTCAATTTTTAAAATTCCCTGTTCAGATGAAGCGGGGCTCACATGAGCCATTATCTAAAGTAGCAGTTCGCTGGGGTCAAAAAATACATTTTCCATCACACCAATTAAACTGTAATGCAGTAGGTGGGGCTATTCACATAGACTTAAGGATTACGGTTTTATATTAACAGTCCAAAGGGGAGAACTCCCTCTTTTTTCAAATACTCCTCTGTTCCTCTGAGACCCTCTGACTCTTGGCCTGTAAAGAACGCTCACCGCTTGCGTCCCCAGTCGGAGCTACATTAGGCAACCGGTCTTCTCCTGACTTCCTGATACTAAACGCTACAAGCACGAGGGCTGTTGCATCGGTTTGTTTCAAAAACAATCTTTGCTCCATTCACCCCAAGGGGAAAACAAGGGCTTCCTCTACTGGGCACCCACTGGGAGCCGGGGGGTACACCCGGTGTCTAAAAACCCAAGCCCAGGGAGTAGCGGGAGCGGCGCCGCCGGGGTTAAGCGGCGATTCCCGCCCCCCCCCCCCGAGGGGTGAGCGGGCCGGGCCGCGCGGCACAGCCGCGGCGCTCAGGCTGAAGGAGAAAAGGAGAAGGGTAAAGCCCAGCGCGGCCGCGGCCCACGTGCCGCCCGCGAGAGGCAGGGAACCTGGGAGCCGGGGAGGGGAGGGAGCCGTACCTCCAAACATGTGCGGCGACAGGTGAGCTGGTAAGGAGCCGATCACCAGGCGCGGCCCGCCGGGGCCCCCGCCCGCCGGCCGGTCTCTGCCGCCGCCGCCCTCCTCCGGGCTGCTGTGCACCGAGTCCTGCGAGCCGTACGGGCCGCTGCTGCTGTTGGGGATGCTGAACGAGGACTGAGCCGCGCGGGCCGCCGACGCCACGCTCCCTACGGCCCCGCCGAGGGAGCGACTGCGCGGGGCCGCCGAGGCCGCCGCGGCGCCGCCGGAGGCGCTGGGCTGGTGCGCGCCGGACACCTGAGCCGGAAACCTCCCTGCGGCCGCGGCCCGCGGCCCGCTGCCGCCGCCGCCTCCGCCGCCGCCCGCGGTCCCATTGGTCCCTCCGCTGCTGCTGGAAGGTAGATCCGAGCCCGAGTAGGCGCGGGTGCGGCCGTTAGCAGCGGCCGGGCCGCTCTGCTTGGCGCCCATGGCCGCCCTGCCCCGGGCCTGGCCCGCGCGCGGCGCCCGGAGCGCCGGGAGGGCGGGAGCAAGCGCAGGAGCGAGCGGGCAGGGCCGAGGCGCCGCGGCCGGCGCAAGGAGAAGCCCGCACGTCCAGGGCCGCCGCCCGGCGCCCCGAAGGGCGGTCGGCGCCCGGAGCGCTCTTGTGTTCGGGTGCGGCGGGCGAGACCGGCGGCCTGCGGGAGGTCGCGGGAAACGAGGAGAAGCGGAGAGGAAGGAGGTCGGGCTGCGGCGGACGCCGCTCGCTAGCTCCGGCGGGAGGGGCGGCTCAGGTGGCTGTGCGGCTGCCGCTGGTTTCGGTTCTGGTGCGCCGCGACGGGTCGCTGCCGCTCTCTGCCGCCGTCGCCGCTCTCTGTGCCCCGGGCCTCGGTACCGCCTCCTCCCGGGCGGCCGCAGCTACCGCCGCCATCCTCCGGCTCACACGGCGGCTCGCGGGTGAGTGGGAGGCGCCCGCCCAGACTCCGCCGGGGCCACCTTCCCTCCTCCCCCAGCCACCCAGCTGTTATTAACGGAGAAAGAGGAAAAACGGGTGGCGCGTGAGGGATGGAGGAGGGGAAGGAGGGGCGGCGCGCGCTTCCCGGCAACCGTCGCCGCACTAACCCCTGCGAAGGAGGGGCGGGGGGGGAGGTTCTGGGCCCCGAAGGTGGGGGTGCCCAGTAGGGGAGGAGGTTCCCCGGCCCTCGCACCGGAAGGCCGAGGAGCAGCGCGGCTCCAAAGTGCACCAGGACTCGGGTGTTTGGGTCGCAGGCGGTGGCCCCACCCCCGCCCCCTCGCACCGCCCGGCGGATTGGCTTCCGCCGGCCCGGCCCCGCCTCCCCCGGGCGCGGCCTTCCCGCCCCGGCCCCGCCTCGCCAAGGTACGGCGGTGTGGTAGGTGCTGCCACCCGTGGACTCGGTGATGGACAGGTCGTTGGTCCCGCCCCCTCCCGCAGGGCGCGCCCCCTCTCTCACCGCGGGGCCTAAGCCGATTGGAGGGACGGAGCCCCTCGGGGCGCCAACCAGAAGGCGGCCCCTCCTCTCGCACGTGGCCCTGGGACCCTGAATTAGACCGCGTCTCCAAACTTCAAGTTCTCCCAGCTGGGGCTGGGAATGACTGTGTCCTGGATCCGGGAGCCTCCAGTTTGGGCGGGTGTTAACCTCCTCGTTGGTGTTACTCAGGGTGTGTCTTTTAGATAAAACAGACGCTCAACAATGTTGATGATAAAAGACTAAGAACCGCAAAAACATAATAACCAAGAAGGCAGAAATCAACTCCATCTTAATTAGATTTACCCCGTAAAACTGACCGTGGAAGAAGCGCAGTTGGAAGAACTAAAGATAATCAATCCAGCGTGACTTTCGGTTGTAAGGCAGAAACCGTGGTGCAGAAAAAGCTGCAACCTGATTTAGGAGATCTGGGGTCTAGGTCTGGGATCAGAACTAAATTACGTGTCGTGAGCAAACTTGACCTTTTTGGACTTTAGTTTCCTGACCTGGGATGTTTGTATTAAATCCCTAGGGCTCTGACAGCTTTGAAATCCTGTAATTTCTCTGGGGGCACCTGGCTGGCTCAGTCAGTAGAGCCTGAGACTCGATATCTGGGTTCGTAGAGGTTAATGAAATAAAAAAAGCTTTAAAAATAATAAAATCCTATAATTTCTCTAAAATGGAATTTAGCAAAATTCTCCTCAGTTCATTTCTAACTGTGATGTAGTATCTTGGTGGCAGAACATGGTCTGGATATCCATTTTGAAAATGCATGAAGTGTCCATTATGTGAAAATAATAGCAACTGGTATTTTTGTACAAACTGCAAAAATAAATACCTTATTGTTTTAACACATTTGTAATATTAATGATTTTCATCATTCAAGTATGAGAATTAAGTTTTCAAACAGAAGTGAAGAATATATGTATAGCTATAGATGCATTGTGTGACTATATAAAACATCTGAGAATGTATATGTATCAGTGTGTGCGTGTGTGTGTGTGTGTGTAAATGGAAAAACAAAGCTACTCAATGCAAATTTAAAATTCTTCCATCCTGTGTACGAGTTTTACTGACCATTGGTTACTTGGTAAGCAGGGAAAAATTTGAAAGGCTAAAGTGGTAACCAGAATGACAAGTTCTAATCCAAGAAGGTATTTAGTGATTTGATCTGATTTAACTTTTACTGAATGAGACCTTCAGTGTAAAACTCTGGTTCAGCAGGAATATAGAAAAGTAACACATTATGATTTAAAAAAAGGAGTAAATGAATTTTGCAAGTCTCTGAGGAGCTAATAACTGATAAAGGATTTCACATTCATCATTATATATGCATTTTAAAAGTTGAGATAACTGTAATATGGAGCAAATGCCATTCAGTAGTTAAAACTATTAAAAGATTTAATGATAAAACTGTATGACTCTTAGTCGTATTCAGATTTAATTATATTTTGCTTCATCACATCCAAACTTAGTTTTATTTTTAAATCATTTTTACTCAGATGGTAATTACACCTTGAAGCACTCAACGTTTATTCCTAACTAGGAAAACAAATCCCCTGGTAGCACCAGGCTTCTAACATTCACATCATCCACAACAGCTGGAATTTTACATATGTCTGAACAATTGTTTGATTTATGTCCCTTCCTCACAAGACCAAATTCCCTGAGAGCATGGAAGGCGTGTGGTTTTGGTTTTTGTTTTTTGCTCACCAGCAGCAGTGCTTGGGACACAGTAGCCTCTAGGTAAGTATTTGTTGAATAAATGAGTGGCCAGAAAGTCATTTATAGGCTGAATGTTGGACATAATAGAAATTGAAGCTGATCATGGGGCTCATTAAATACGTGTTTCGTGTTACTCACTAAGGCAGAGCATTACTCAGGACAGGCTAAGCTATCCAGCGGAATCAAACCGCTAAACTTGAGGGCCATCATGCCAGGAAAGCACACTGTGAGCTCACCGGGTCTGCCCTCTCATCTCTCTTCAGATGGTTCCCCACCTGAGTGGCAGTCTTGGGTTTCTCTTCAAGCAGTGGCTCCAGGACCCCAGCTCTTATGCAGTGGCTAGGCAGACCCCCAGACTCCCCCCAGAACCCTTCTCTAAATCCTGTGGATTTGGCTGGCCAAAGGAAAAGGGCAGATGCTGAAAGAAGTGTCAGCCAAGCCTGAAGGGGTTTGCATCCCTCCTACCCACTCTCCATGCTGCCAGAAGTCGGTCACAGGTTCTAACCCAAATGCAAAGGGGTCAGGAAATGCAGTCTTAACGTGTGTGCCCAGGGAAAAAAGGAAATAATTTTGGCAAACACATAGCAAGCACATCTTTGCCACACACAGGAACAGTTGCCTGACTGTCGAATATCTAAGCTAAATATTAAATCGTAGGAAAACATTATACAATAGAAGCTAAGTTCAATGAAAATTTCTAGTGACAGTTACTGTTATTAAGCCATCAAAATGTAAAGAAAAACTAATTTTTTGTGTGCATGCCGATCAGCTAAATTCTATCTACTTTAAATTGTGTTTCTAGAAATACCATCTAACAGAACTCTTAATTTAGCCATGTAGATCAGCGATCCTCAAAGGACAGTCTCCAGATTAACAGTATCTGCATTGCCTGGGGACTTGTCAGAAAGGCAGATTATCAGACTCCCACCCCAGACCTACTGAATCAAAAAGTGCTTGAATAAGCTCTCTAAAGGGTTCTGCTGCACACTAGTGTTTGAGAAACACTGATCTAGATAATCACGGGTTAGGTTAAAGAAAGAATACCCTGTTAAGATGTGATCAGCATTTTGGTGAAATGCCCTCTCCATATGGACATCCCCCGTGACCCCACTCCAACCACATCATCACAGGCTGACTTCAGCGTTCCCACTAAGTGCTATGTTAATGCTTTCTTCACAGCCCCGATCATGCTGTTGCTTGTCCCTAAATAGCACCCTCCACGAGAGGCCTCGCATCTATTCTATACCCGCCGCACCTAACACAGTGCCTGGCACCTCTGATGGACAATAAATGATCTGTGAATGAATGAATGAGTGAATGAATAGGCTTACTTACATGATTGTTTCCTGAAGGTCACACGTGACCTTATCTTATACTTACCCTCCTTGACATCTCTATGGCATATGCCCCCCTCCTTTTCCTCTCTTGGTAGGCCTTTTTGATTCTTTCCTCATGAGGATTCTGAAGTTAGAAAACCTTGGCTTGCTGTGTTCTTTCCTTGGCCCTCTTCCTTCCCTCCTTACTCTCTCTCCAAATAGGAATCCACATTAAGCTGTCAATGTGTTTTATCGTCAACCAAACAGTTCTGGCTTCATATAAAATTTGTCTCTTCTTATTATACCCTACCAGTTCTTCAAAAATTAAAAGTGCTGCTTCATTTAAACCAGCACACATGGGCGTACATACATATCTAGAACTGAGACAAGTTTTATGAGCTCACACCCGTGCAACGTGGGATGCACTCCATTTTCTTTTGTGTTCCATTTCACTTTTGTAAAATGCTGCTCACTGCCTACTGGATTGATCTTACAACCCACTAATGGGCTGTAGTCTGCAGTTTGACTAACGATGGTCTGAATCAGTGCTTTGCAAGCTTTAGTGCACCAAAGAATCATGTGGAGATCTTGTTAAAGCAGACTGCCAGGCCCCACCCTCCATGATTCTCATTCCCTAGATCAGTGTTGGGCCTTGACAATTTGCATTCTAATAAGCAGCCCAGCTGAGTCTGCTGCCACAAGACCTCAGACTATATCTGGAGAAGCACTGGTCTGAACAATGCTTTCCTCTACCTAATCAGAACTGTTCTTTTTCACGGCCTCGTAACTCTTAAGTAACAGAGCCCCAGCTCTTTAAAATTTCTAATATTTGAAGCTTTTACATATGCTCTATTTTTCTTCTTCCTCACATGATTAAGTGGTGATAGTCGGAGCCATGACTTTTGGGGTTCAAAATTAGTTTGATTGGCTAAAGCACTGCATGTTGACAACATTGGTGGCCAGAAACCCACACTGGAGCAGACAAGCTAGTTGTGGGCTTGTCAGTAAAAACACCTGACTGATGGGGCACATGGCTGCCTTAGTTGGTAGAGCATGTGGTATAGAGATTACTCAGAAAAATAAAAATCTTAAAAAAAAAAAAAAAAGACAAAAAAAACCCCCACCTTGACTGATGGGTTTGCTGTTACCCACTCTGGATTTCAGTTGAGTTGTGTCTCTTCCCTTTGACACTTACTCTTTTGTGTGCTTCTCTTCCCTCTCTTGCCCACTCTTTTTATTTTATTTTATTTTATTTTATTTTATTTTATTTTATTTATTAATTAAATAAAACTTTTTAAAGATTTTAATTTCCATATAGTTAACATACAGTGTTGTATTAGTTTCCAGCGTACAACATAGTAACTCCCCAATTCCATATTACTCGGTGCTCCTCAGGACAGGCGCACTCCTTAATCCCCACCACCTATCTCACCCATCCCTCACCCGCCTATCCTCTGGTGACCATCGGCTTGTTCTCTATAGTTGAAAGTCTGTTTCTTGGCTTGTCTCTCTCTCTGCCTTTTTGTTTCTTCCTTTGCTCATTTGTTTGTTTTTTTTTTCTTAAATTCCCACATGTGAGTGACATCATATGGAATTTGTCTTTCTCTGACTTATTTCACTTAGCATTATACTCTCCAGCTTCATCCAGGTTGCTGCAAATGTCGTGCCCACTCTTTTATTTTTAAATTTTTTTAGTAAGTAAATTCTACGCCCAATGTGGGGCTTGATCTCACAACCCTAAAATCAAGAGTCGCATGCTGCACCAACTGAACAAGCCAGGTGCCCCTGTCTTGCCCACTCTTTTAAAACTGGCAGGAGACCTGCCATCCCATTTGTCCTCTCAGTAGGGCCCACAGCCTCCCAATGGGTCTCGCACGAGACCACTTTTTGCTAAAGTCTCTGCTATCCCATATTCCCTCTCATTATAGTACGTAAAGATGGGCACAGTTTTGCACCCCCCCAACCTTTTTTTAGAGTTATACATTACCCAGTCTCTTTACCAAACTATAGGACTATTTGTATAATTACCTATCTTTAAATAGGCCATTTTCCTATTATTATATTTCATTTCTTTAAAGAAATAAATGGGCCATCTAAAATTTACCTTTAAAAAAAGATTTTATTTATTTATTTGAGAGAGAGAGAGAGCACAAGCAGGAGAACGGGCAGAGGGAGAGAGAGAAGCAGACTCCCCACTGAGTGGGGAGCCCAAGGCAGGACTCGATCCCAGGACCCTGAAATCATGACCTGAGCCAAAGCCGGACACTTAACCAACCGAGCCACCCAGATGCCCCTAAAATTCATCTTAATATATCCTACAGAAAACACTGTGGAGATTAGAAACTTGTATCTTACATTCTAAAACTAAGGTTAGTATAGAGAAATATTTAGGGATCACATTGTTGGGTAATCTTTCAGAGAATGTCCATAATTTATACAATGCCTTTAACACACTTTTATTTTTCTATCGTGAGTAACCCAAATTCTCTCTTCCCTTTATTCTCATTGATCTTTTAATCAATCATGCCTATCTTCCAAAGGATGGAGCCAATCGCTACCAGATTATAAGCACACATCATGAAGTGGGTGAGCTCAGGCCAGGGTTAGGCCCTGGCTCTGTCTGGCACTGGCTGTGGGATTTAGGGCAAACTACTTAACCTGGCTAAACCTGTGTCCTCTGTAAAATGAGGAGGATTGTAAGACCAATCTCACAGAGGAATCGTGAGTCTCAAATGACTCAGTCTCTACTTGAAAATACTTTGGAATGTGTTAATAGATACATGAATGTTTATCGCAGTGTCATTATCTCTAGCAGGTTGTGCTAAATTGCATACGATCTCTAGCAGGTCAAGATATCGTAATGTATACTAATACTGGAATTGATTTTACTACTTTGTGTAATTTTAATGCATATTGACGCTTAAGGCTTTATGGGTAATAACTGTTCAGTAGTAATTTACCAATAAGTAGGTACATCACTAATCTTGACACTATGACATGTCATGATGACAAACCTACATCTTTCTACCACGGGACAGATGGTTGTACATGCATGTGTATCTCTATGAAATTTGAAAAGAAGTTGTCATTGAGACACCAGGCATTAGCTATTTGAAATCTCTAATATTTAAAGCATCTTCGTCTTTAAAAAAAAAAAATCTTTTGATTCTAGAGGGCAGTTAAATTACACTTTCACTAAGGTTCTGAATAGGACTAAATGTGTTGTAAAAGCATTTCATGTTAATCAATCAGTGACCAGCTCCCTAAGCTATGTTAAACATAGATTCTGAATCATTTTCCTATCTAAATACAGCTTGAGACACAATGTCAGCACCTATTTTTATTATCTAAAAATAATTTAATTCTTCCTTATCAAAATGGCATAGAGTAGTAATCAGAGCTTAAATATTTATATTATGCTCTAACTCGCCATCCACTTTGGCTTGCAAATGATATTTTTAAAAAATCGTTAAAAGCCCTTATTTTAAAATCCTTAATACAAAACAACCAAACCCATGCTGCGTTATGAAGAAACTGCTTGGATTCCATACATAGTGTTTTAAAAGGAATCCCTGATCTTTATTAGGGACCTACTATTGAAAAGATATAACACTGAGTGGAAAGGTGTGACATGGGGTCAGTACCAAGGGAATTCTCCCGGCCTACTGAAGTGAAGACTAGCTTGGAGAAAAAATAGCTCTCTGCTACATAATGCATGTGGTCCCCACCTCCAGTGCATGTGCACTCTCATCCCTGCTTCCTACCACTGCTTTAAATCACTATGGTTCTACATGAATGATTAAAAAGCCTTATAAGACATTTTCCCTTACCACCTCCTCCCACCAAAGGTAGCCAAAAGCCCCAGTAAAGGCAAGCTCCTTATTTGGGGCCCAGATTGCGTAAGGCTCCCAAGTACGGAAACTCTGTTTCTGTTTTATTTTTAATTCTCTACAGTGCCTGCTTGTAGAGCTCCCAGACAATCTGCACACAGAAGACATTCGGTAACTGCTGGGGATCACGGGGGACAGCAGTGGTAATGCATGTCCCGAATTACTACTGACTTAACAGGCCGTCGTTACCCCAGTGAGTTTGCGTGTGTCGCATCTGCCGTCTTCTACACTCTTTGGCCAGAGCAGTCCATGCCCTAGTGGCCAGGTCCCTTGGCGTTGCTACCGATTGATATATGCTCCCAGGTTAGGCCAGGTTGGAAGTGGTAAGCTCGTAATTGCAGGTCTAACTTTCCTGGGTATCAAGCGAAAAACCAGAGCAACCAACAAGAGCAACTGTTCAGCCTGCCCCACCCTCCACTTACCAGAAGCTCCATGGGCTCTCTGGCTGTCCTCTAGCCATACAGGTCTAAATGGGGTAGGTGTTAGAACACAGCCCTGAACTCGGTCATCCCTGGTGCCTGGAGACATCCCGATACCTTGGGACCCATACTGGAGTGGTCTTCATTCCTTAAACCAGAAGTGACCGGACATCAGTAATGTGCTGGTTCTTGTGTTTAGCACTAGGGATGCAAAGTTAAACCAAACAGGGTCCCTGCCTCCAAAAACCTTATAGCTTATCGTCAGGGGCCACAGATATAAATAACGAGATGACTCGAGTGCAGTGTGGTAAATGCATGCTGGAGCTGAGTGCAGGGGTGGGGGCCGAGTGAAGGACAAGGATGCGTTCCCAGAAGCAGTACTGAGCTGAGTCTTGAGAGAGGTGGCTGACACAGCCACAGGCATTCCAGGCTGAGGGGCACGAAGCAAGGGAGAGCTCTGAGCACTGGGAGCACTGAGAGCAGTTCATTATCGCTGGGACGAAGCGTAGGAGGCCGTGAGGTGAGCTAATAACCTGGAAAAGTAGATTGAGGCAGAGTCTAACGGGTTTGCTGTGCTGGGCTAAGAGGTTGGAATTGTTCCAGGAAGCAAAAGGGAACCAGCTCACAAACAGGGAAGTAGCATGATTGCATTTGCAGTTTAGAAAGATAGGAAGTATCTTGGAGGATTTATTGAACAGGAGGGAGGAAGACAGAGTACAGAAGACTGGTTAAGGGGCTGATGTAGGGTAGATTCAAAAGCTATTAAGAAACTAGCCTCCACAGGTCTGGCAGACCAGTTGGATGCTGTGCATGACTGAGCAGGACCAGTCAGGGATGACAGGGAAGCTTTCTGGTAGCACTAGGTAGGAAATAGGGGGGAAAGAAAAGTTCGAGAAGTAGGGAGACCAAGTCAGCCTTGCAAGGCAGAACGAAGCCAGCCTTGAGGTTGTAGCAAGGCATGGGGTTAAGTTCCGTTGGCTTTAGACCCCCAATCCTATGTGGAATTTGCATGGCGGTATAAATGGGTGTTTTTAGTCAGGTTTCTCAGAATCCTGGATTTCATCTTGCACAATGCTTGTCTGTGCTGGAGCCCTGTCTCCTGCCCTCTGTGTGTGTTCTCCCTGTGCTAACTGGGTGTCATTCCCAGGAGAGACATTCTGAAAATGGGGAGTCACGAGGGGCAGCAGAATTAGAACTGTGCAGTCTGACTGGAGGATGACCAAGTATTAATGCCGGGTGTGGCAAATTTATTTTTCTTCATTGTTTACATTCCACGAGCAAAGGAAATTTAGGGTTTGTTATTTTCCAACACAGTCTACGGTACAAACAGCGGTTTCCTACGACACTAAATTAGACTATTAAAAAGTTCATCACCTCAACCATTGCATCGAATATTATTTTTAAAATGATGACTGTGTTAGGCAGAAAAATTCCCACCTAAAGATGTCCACGCCCTCATCCCTGGAGATTGTATGTTACCTTACATGGCAAGAAGGACTTTGCAGGTGTAACTAAATGAAGGAGCCTGAGATAGGGAGACTGTCCTGGATTGTCTGAGTGGGCCCGACATGATTACTTGTAAGTGAAAGAGGAAGGAGGAGAGGCAGAAGAAGTGGAGTACTGTAGGAGGAAGACCCAACTGGCCATTGTTGACTTTGAAGACAGGAAGGGGCTGCAAGCCAAGGAATGCTAGTGGTTTCTAGAAACAGGAAAAGGCAAGGAAATGGATCCTCTCCAAAGACTTCCAAGAGGAGCAAACACCTGCCGCCATCTTGATTTAAACCCAATCAGACCCATTTGGGATTTCCAACCTCTATCTAGAACTGTAAGGTAATAGATTTGTGTTGTTTTAAGCAACAAAGCTTGTGGTAATATGGGACAGCAGCATAAGGAAACTGATACAATGACTGTTCTTTAAGGTTTCAGAAGCCCCCTGACGACAAGCTGCCTCAAAACCAGAAAAAAGTCAAATAAATGTGACCCTGAAATCCTTAAGTGCTTATGTGGCTAATCATACATGTTTTTTTCTCGGCTTCCTGCACCCTCTTAGCCGTGGGAGCATAGGCTGTTGTGGTCTCCTGGGGCAGGGCTCTACGGGTATCTGTGGTAACATGCTGCTTTTTCTCTATTTTATTGTTTTTTAAGATTTTATTTTTATTTATGGGGGCAGGGAGGAACAGAAGAAGGACAAGCGGACCCCGGGCTGAACCTGGAGCCTGACACGGGGCTCGATTTCACGACCCTGAGATCACAATCCTGAGATCATGACCTGAGCCAAAACCAAGAGTCTGCCGTTTAACTGACTGAGCCACCCAGGTCCCCCCAGCATGCTGCTTTTAAATGACAACCCCACTTTCCATGACCTGCCTCAAAACAGCCCTGCACACCGCGGCCTAAATGCAAGCATTGAGATTAGAAGGTCATGGTATTGAAAAGAGCAGGGTTATTGTGTTTTAAAATATGCAAGGCAATGATATCTTTGGTGAAATTACGGTTCCGCAGATAGGCCTGTGTTTGCCAGGACGCGAGGAAGGCCCCCCTGGGAAGGCTGGTGCATCTCCTGCAGAGGAAAGAATGTGGCAGCTGGGAAAGTCCACACTGACATCTAGTGATACAAAACTGCACTGCCAAAGGCTTGAGACCTGAAGCAGTTTGCACCAATGGGCTCCTCATTTCTGAGGTGTTGTCACCCCCCCCCAGAGGGCTCAAGACCGAGTGCAGACCAGGGGAGTCCAGCTGCCCCTGGAGGGGCCAAGGCAGGTCAGGCTCCTTTACGCTTACGTGCGAGCGTGCAAAGTTTAGCCACCTGACAGTTTTAGCTCTTAATTTTTTGAAATGATTATTTCCACACGTTGTAAAGCTAAAGATTCTACCTCGAAAAGCCTTTTCGTGCTTCTGGTGGTTAGACACTTTAATGCCAAATGAGTTTCGAAGAGCGTTTACATTTTCTAGGTTCACTGAACAATTCCTTGGGCTGTGATGTCCTGAGCAAGAAATAACCTGCATCGGGGACGGAACAAGTAGAGCAGATATGCTCTTTGCCCTGAGAACTTTGTCTGCCTTTGCTTCTCATCAACTATGAAGCCGAAAGCACGGCAGAAATGACAAAGAATGCCTCCTCCATTTTCCCATTTTTCTTTGATGCACGTGGCATGCAAGTCAACAGAGATAAGATTTCTATTTCTTTCCTTAATGGGGGCAAAATTAGAAGCAAGGCTGGATTTTGAAGGCTGGTGCAGTAACAGGTGAAAATTGATGAGGGAATTGCACAACAATATGAATGCACTTAATGAACTCTTAAAAATGCTCAAAATGATAAAAATTAATGTTATGTACATTTTACCAGAATTAAAAAAAAAATAATGAGAGGCTGGCCTGGTTCCGTAACAGTGGGAATGGAAGAAGATTCAGCAGGTCTAATCAAACGATTAGATGCAGATACATTTTCAAATCATTCTCATGGGCAAAATGTGCACGTTAAGTGCAGACAGACAAATATTAACCTCTAGCACACTTGTGTCTGAAACCCTCTTACAACCTTATTGACACAAACAGACCTAAACATTATGAAACAATCAGATTTTACGACGATGTGTGTTTTTTCATGCATGTAGAGTATTTTCTTTTATGACATGTTAATATCAAGCTTCAAGCAAACCATGCAGTTGGGAAAATAAAATATGTTGCTCTAAAAACACACAGATTTAGCAGAGAAAGGGCAGAAAGAAAAGTCCAGAGGCATCTTCTGATTCAGTTTTGACTGTCAAAAATATGAGATGTAAAAGCATTACCAGAATTCAGTTGCTTCTGTGAGGCGAGGAAAAAAGGAAAAGATAAACAGGAAGGAACTTCAGATATGACTTGTGCAAACAAAAGATTCATAGATTTGGAAAAGACGATTTGTTACTTTTTAGAATTTGCAATACATTCACAAATGGTGATTCACTGAAATTCTAGGGAAGAATTAGAAAAGATCTTGAATTCCTTCAATAAAACATAACATTTCAATGAAATGTTCAGATGTATGTCTATCTGGTTTCTCCAGTGTATCTTTTTAACAGATGGCATACTACTAATAAATGTTATTTCTTCATCTCCATCCTCCACCAGTGATTGGGATAAGAAGTGAAAAATACTGCCAAGACCAGTATTAATGAGGAGAATGACAGCTATGATTAGGATTTCATTTTAATACAGTAGGATTTTTTCTACTGAATTAAAATTATTTGATAATAACTCATGAATTTCAGTAGGAAAAGAGTTCCCTCTGTAGATCACAAAGAACTTAAAATGTACCACTCCTAAAAAAAATGTTTAAAGCCCCACGCTACAGAAAATTACTTAGTTTAATACACACAGACTTCAGAGAAACAAGAGTTTTGGAAAGCCAGGCCATCTCCTCTAAGATTTTGTAAACTCATTACCAGGCAGAGAAAGAGCAAGTGTCTGTTACCTTCAATGACCAATATTAGAAGGAATGTGACTTACAGTGAAATTTGAAATGGTGATGGCATGATAAATTGAATAATAGAAACTTTTGTTTTTTCACATTTAGTGTAATCAGGTTAATGGCTTTTATATAATTTTCCAAACTACTTAATGGATCTATTTTTAAAGATTTTATTTATTTATTTGAGAAAGAGAGAGCAAGAGCGGGGCGGGGGGGGGCAGAAGGAGAGGGAGAGGGACAAGCAGACTCCCCGCTGAGCGGAGCTCAATCCCAGGACCCCGAGATCATGACCTGAGCTGAAGTATGACACTCAACCGAGCCACCCAGGCACCTCCTTAATGGATATTTTATGATTTAAAATAATTATCTTTCTAGTCAGACAAAATATAAAGAATCCAGATTTTCTGGCTTCTTGTATCAATTTGTATCTATTAGAGCAGGAAGAAGTTTGTATCTGTTGGAGCAGTAGTTCTAGGCATTGATCTACAGGCCAACGCCTGTCTGTGATGAAATAGGCATAGTGATGTAAGAAAAATTAAGACAATGCAGTTTTTTTTAAATCTATATAAAGCTAAATGTCTTCAAACAGTATAGTGATTCCTAAAATAATTAAACATACAATTACTATATGACCCAGCAATCCCCACCTCTGCGTATATACCCAAAAGAATTGAAAGCAGGGACTCCGAGAGATACTGTATACCGTTCATAGCAGCATTAATCGCAATAGTCAAAGGTAGACGCAACCTGTGTCCATCCGTGGATGATACCTTAACATCGTATATCCGTACACTGAAGTATCATTCAGGCTTCAAAAGGACAGAAATTCTGATACGTGCTACAATAGGAATGAAACTTGAGGACATTAAGTGAAATAAGCCAGTTGCAAAAAGACAAATACAGTATGATTCCACTTGTATGAGATTAACTAAAGTAGCCAAATTCATAGAGACAGAAAGTGGAATGAGGGCTGCCAGGGGCTGTGGGGGAGGGGAGATGGTGAGTTGTTAATGGATACAGAGTTTCCCTTTTGCAAGATGAAGAGTTGTGGAGATTGACTGCACAACAATTGGATACAGTTAACACTACAGAACTATATACTTCGGAACGGCTAAGTGCTGTTTTATGTTTATGAATATGCACCATAATTTAAGGTTTCTTTTTTCTTTTTTTAAAGATTTTATTTATTTATGTGACAGAGAGACAGCCAGCGAGAGAGGGAACACAGCAGGGGAGTGGGAGAGGAAGAAGCAGGCTCCCAGCGAAGGAGCCCGATGTGGGACTCGATCCCAGAACGCGGGGATCACGCCCTGAGCCAAAGGCAGACGCTTAACAACTGCACTACCCAGGCGCCCCCATAATTTAAGGTTTCTTAAAGCTAAATGTATTCAATTTCTAAGACTTTCCTTTAAAGATTATGTCCTTTCTATCCTTATAATAGCTGTAGATGGCAGTAGTTTGGGGGGATTTGTTTTTTATTTGTTTTTGTTTTTTTTACTTCCTTATTTGATACAATAAGCATCTGCACCCCGATATTGATTCCTAAACTCAGTTTGAATTTTTATTAGCCTGTGAAACCTAAAAGATGGGGAACCATTGCTCAAGAGATCCATGGTTCTTACCTTTGGTTTTTTCCTGCCTGCCCCAATGCACTGGAGTGAATGGTATACCTCCGTCAACCAGAGTGTCCGTGGGGCTTATTGTCAGGGTGAATTTTGGCCCCAAAGGGACACTGTGCGTATCAGGATGGCTGGGAGTCGTTTATACTAGACAAAGGCCCCAGGTGGTTCTAAAAGGGCTCTCTCCCCCCTTCCAGGTCACATTGACTCCTCCCCAAACCTAGCTAAGCTGAGAATTCTTGCTCAGTAATATTCACACATCCATGATATTTTAGTGGGGTTGGGCTCTTCATTTGCAAATGCATCTTTTTGCCTTTTCTACAGGCTGCTTTAGCCTCCCAGAAAATATGTAGGACTTCCAGGGCTTCTGTAATCCCCAACAACCAATACTATATAGAAGGCTTTCTTTATTTCTAACACTAGTCCTTCACACTGAAATTTGAATACATTTTTCTTTACTCTTCCAGGCTAAGTTGTCTAGATATTCGGGCTCATTGTTTCCACAAGGAAAAATTGAAGCAATTAAGTCAGGTCTTTCAAACTGCAGATTATAACCCATTAGTGGGGCAGGAGACCAATTCAGTTAGGCATGACCAGTGTTGTTGTTTTCTTTTTTTTCTCTAATGAAAGAGAAGTGTATTGAAAGACTAGAAAATACCAAAGTGCATCACACATAGTAAAGGTAAATACTGTTTCATGAAACTTTATTTATATATTTTGGGCTGAGACATAAAATCTTTCTCATCAATTGAGCCATAGTCGAAAAGGTTAGAAAACCACTGGATTCATTAAATGATCTCTATATTATAGCTTAAAATTCTGTAAATCTCATTTTCATAGTACACACAGAATTCTTTCTTCACCCCCACCCCAGCTCAATCACCTCCCTCAACAAATTCCAGAGTTCTTTGTCCTTGAGGCGAATGCAGTGTCCCCCGAGCAATGGGCCTTGACTCCTTCATGCAGACTTGGACGTTGGGCCCTCCTCTGGACCTCTCCTGGCCCTGGGATAATGGTTTTCATAGTGCTTCTTCTACGCTATTGTAGCTGTTTGCCCATCTCCCCAGCAAGCTGTGCCTGTGTTTAGTGAGGTCTGTTGCACATAAGAAAAATGAGTGAAAGAAGGAACCAACAGCTGTATTTGCTTAAAAGAGTGACTCTCAGACCCAGCATCGCATCAGAATCCCCTGGGAAGCTTCTTAAAAGCCCTATACTCACACCACACCCAGACAATTAAACAGAATCACTGTCACTGGAGCCTGGGCATCAGGACTCTTGAAAGCTCCCTAGGGAGTCCAGCATGCAGACAGGGCTGAGACCCACTGGTGTAGACCAGGGCCTGGGGATCTTGTCCCAATGCAGATTCTGATTCCCTATGTTTGGAGTGGGGTTCAAGATTCTTTTCTTTTTTTTAATTAAAGATTTATTTATTTACTTAGAGAGACGAGCAGGGGGTGGGGGGAGGGGCAGAGGAAAAGGGAGAATCCTGAAGGAGAACTGTGCTGAGCACAGAGCCCAGAAGCAGGGCTCGATCCCAGGACGCCAAGATTACGAGCTGAGTGGAACTCAAGAGTCTGTCCAGGTGCCCCCAAGATTCTTTCTAACGTACTTCCAGGTGATATTGGTGCAGCTGGTCTACAGACTACATTTTGAGGAGCAAGAGAAGAGCACCTGACGGACCCTGGCAGTATAGAATACGCCGAGACAGCAAAAGCGAACAGACCTGAAAGACAGCAAAGGTAGTGGCCAGGCATGTGGCTTCTGGAGCAAATTGCCTGGCACCACTTCTTAGTAGCTATGTGACCTTGGGCTATTTACCTAAAGGTTTTCCCATCTGATAATGGAGTACATTAACTCATAAGGTGGTTGTAAGGTCCAAGCAGCGTGCTTCATAAACACCCAGGCACATACATACGTACATTATTAGTATTATGATTACGTATCCCAGCTCCACTTACTAGCTTTGTGCCCTTGGCAGATAACTTAACCTCGCTGAGCTTCAGCGTCCTCAAATGTAAAATGGGAAATCATCATAGCCATCTTACAAGAGTGGCTTTACATAAAGAAACGGCATGGAAAATTCATAGTACAGTAATTGACCTGTGTCCATGATCAATAAGTGATTATTCTCCAAATTAGTTTCATTCGAGTTGGGATGACTCATTCTGACCTCCCATAGGCACATTCTCTATTTAACCATCTGCCAGATCTCAGAATCTTCTCCTGCCCCCACCCTCCACAGGCCCTAGGCTGAGGGCCAGATGACGGGAGATGGAAGGCTCATCCCCTCGTTATTTCGACACGTTATACTTCTACAGCAGGACTTATTTCTATCACCCTACTGAGTTCACATGGGTAGGTTTGGGCAGCAACAATTATTCTCCGTATTATTTTATAGATGAAGAAATGGACTTGGCTCTGACATGTTGGATTTTCTCAAGAAAGTCCCATATGGAGGATAAAAGCTCTGTATTCTAATCAGAGCCAGGGAAAATGCTCCTGGCTTCATGCTTCTTGAATCCTCTCTTTCAAAACACTTGGAAGACCTGAAATGGGCCAGGTGTTGGACCAAATCCAAAGTAGAACCCATAGCAGAGGTTTGAACAAATTGCTGCAGGATCACAGGCAGGGGTCTGGGGCATAGGGAGAGGCAGCATCTGACAGGTGCCGATGGGGGCAGACGGCATATGATGGGCATGAAGGACGTGCTGTTTTGGCTGGGCGGTGAAGGTGAAGGAGGAGTTGATAAGTGGGAAATGGAAAAAGGTGTTCAGGAAGAGAGAACAGCATGGACAGTGGGGACAAGGTGGGAAACTACTTGGCACATTCAATATGTTTGGGAAAGGGCAGGTGGGCAGAGTGGAAGAAGATAGAGCTAGAAGGTTCGCCTGGGCCAGACTGTAAGCCAGATAAAAGAGCTGAGATTTTAACCTGTTAGTTGTCATAGGATGACCACATGTTTCATCATCCAACTAGGTCACTTCTGAGAGCAAAAGGGCATGCTAACCAGATGGAATCACAGAAAACCCAACAGAAAACTGCCCTGTTTCAAGCTAACAGGGACATCCAGTCACCCCAGCTTTGGAAAACCTGGAAGGCCTGACGCTGTTCAGATTTGCCTGTATTGGAGGGGATTCCGGCAGCAACACAGATTGGAAAGGAGACGGGGTGTCTACAGTCAGGCAGATAGCGAGGAAGGCTACGCGGATGGAGAGGAGAGATGTCTAGGAAAAGCTTTTCTCAGAAATACAAGGGATTGAATATATGGGGACAGAGAGAGGAAGAGAGAGAATATTTAATGACTTAGCATTTCCAGGCGAGGTGATATGAGGACTAAGGAGGAAAAGAAGAGGAGCAGGTTTTGGGGGCACACTGAGCTGGAGAGACTTGCTAAATAGTGACAAATGTCAGTGTCCCGTGGGCAGTTAGAGCTCCAGGTGTGGAGATTGGAGGCAGAAACTGGGTCATTATAGAGAACGATACTAGGAGGAAGTTGCTGAAAATCTCCTAGGGAAAGGAGGTAGAGAGGGTGAAAATATGAAATATGAGACCTGGGGTACACTTGCAAGGGGCTGGTGGGAGAAGAGGATCTGGGGAAGGAAGATGGAGTCAGAGCAGTAGAAGGAAAAATAGGAGAGAGAGTGACCCAGAAGGTGACAGAAGGAGCAGATTTGGTCAATGAGGACCAATCCGCTCACTCAAGACCCTCAAACAGGTGGAGTGCGATGAAGACTGACATCATTCTGGACAGGAGAGCGTCTATCATTGCCGAACTTTCTGGAATGGTGCATGTGGAAGCCGGGCTGCCAGGGCCTGAGCCCTAGACCTCGCTTTCCCGGGGGCGGGGGGGGGAAACCATGACTGGGAGGAGAAGGGGCTACAGCAGCTCGCCGGGGAGGCAGTTTCCCTGCTTTACTTTCTTCATGCTGTTTACTCCTGAGTCTGGTATAAACACGTGCTTAGCAAAGAAGAGACAAAGAAGCTGAATTTACCTCAGGTCCCCTGGGTCTCACTCTCACTGTCATGGGGGCAGAACATGAGGAGCTTTTCCTTGTCCAAAGTCATAGCAGCTTGAAGCAATTGTGTTGAGTGTTTTCCAGCCCCAAATCTTGATGTCTTGGCTTGTATTCGAATGTAAATCGGTCATGGACCAGTTAGGGCATCGCAGTGTCTGATACTTCTGCACATCAGTGTTGTAGGCCCCTATAGCTTATTTGTTAGAAACAGTGAAAAAATCAATTAAAAGAAGTTTACTTAATGAATATTCATGATTCTGTGTATAAGACCAAAGATGGACGAATCTTGGGCCCTGAGAGCAATTGGGTTATTTTCCTTACTATTGAGTTGTAAGAGTTCTTTACGTCTCCTGGAGAGCAGGCCTTCCAAGACACATGATCCCCAAATATTTTCTCCCATTCCATGGGTTATCTTTGCACTGTAATAGTGTCCTTTCAAGCATATTTTAATTTTTTTTTATTATTATTTTTTAAAGATTTTATTTATTTATTCGACAGAGATAGAGACAGCCAGCGAGAGAGGGAACACAAGCAGGGGGAGTGGGAGAGGAAGAAGCAGGCTCATAGCGGAAGAGCCTGATGTGGGGCTCGATCCCATAACGCCGGGATCACGCCCTGAGCTGAAGGCAGACGCTTAACGACTGCGCCACCCAGGCGCCCCACAAGCATATTTTTAATTTTGATAAGACCAGTTGATCTATTTGTTGGCATACCACTGTTCATACCATTCCCGTCAGACTGGTGGTAATGTCCTGATTTTAGTGACTTTCTTCTTCTTTCCCTTTGTCAGTCCAACTAAAGGTTTGTAAATTTTGTGATGTTTTCATCAATTGAAAAATGGGCAAAGGATTTGGATATACATTTCTCCAACAAATATTTACAAATGCCAAGAAGCACACGAAGAGAGCCCCAACATCCCTGATCATCAAGGAAATGCAATTCAAAACCACAATGAGAGGTTACTTCGCACCCACTAGGATGGGTAGAATAAAAGAGACAGAAATAACATGTGTCGGTAAGGATGTAGAGAAATTGAAACCGCTTGTGTTTGCTCACAGAAACGTAAAATGGCATGGCCTCTTTGAAAAACACCTTACTAGTTCCTCTAAAAGTAAAACGCAGGCCTTGCAGACACGCCACCCCAGAGCAGCCTGTGCCATCCACGCGTGGTCAACCCCGCCTGCGGGTCGCGAGCCTTTGGGCTATTTGCAGACAAAGTTCCAAAGACAGCAGAGAACTTTCATGGCCTGAGCACTGGGGAGAAAGGATTTGGTCATAAAGGTTCCTGCTTTCACAGGATTATTCCAGGATGTCTGTGCCAGGGTGGGGATGTCGCACGCCCTATGGCACTGATGGCACGTCCATCTGGGGGAGAAACTTGATGATGAGAATTTCATCCTGAAGCACACAGGTCTGGCGTCTTGTCCATGGCGAATGCTGGAGCGCACACGAATGCTTCCCAGTTTTTCATCCGCACTGCCAACGCTGAGTGGTTGGATGGCAACTGTGGGGTCTTTGGCCAGGTGAGAGAGGCCATGAATATTGGGGCAGCATGGATTGGTTTGGGTCCAGGAATGGCAAGGCCAGCAAGAAGGTCACCATTGCTGACCGTGGGCAAATCCAATAAACTTGTCCTGTGTTTTATCTCAACTACCAGAGCATTCTTTCTGTAGCTTAGGGGAGCACCCCCTCACCCCCACCTGCTCCAAATATCCTATCATCTTTGTGCTCTCACTGTAGTTCTATGGGTTCCATATTTTCCTTCCTCCCCTCCAAGTCTAGCTGGATTGCAGAGTTAAGCTCATGATTATGAAATAAAAACTAAACAAATAAAAAATTAGAGAGTAATTGTGAGACTCAGAAATTCTATTTCTAGATACATACCTAAGAGAGTTGAAAACAAGTGTCACACAAAAGGGCACAGCTCATAGAAGCATTATTTATAATAGCCAAAAGGTGAAAATAACCCAGATGTCCATCAACTGATGAACAAAATGTGTCATATATACATATACACACACACACATCTCTCTCCACACGAGGGAATATTATTCAACCATAAAAAGGACTAAAGTAGTGTTACATGCTACAAAATGGATGAAACCTGAAGACATTATGCTCAGTGATAGAAGCCAGATGCAAAAAGTCACATATTCTATGATTCCCATTTATACAAGGTGTCCAGGGTAGGCGAATCCGCAGGGACTGAGTGTTTTCCAGAAGCAGGCCAGGAGGAGGGAAAAAGGGGGTGACTGCCAATGAGTACAGGCTTCCTTTTAGGGTACTGAACATGTTCTGGAATTAGACAGTGGTGATGGTTGTACAATTTGTGAATCTACTAAAAGCCCTTTTTTAAACGATACTTAAAAGGGCAAATTTTATGGTTGTGAACTGTATCTCAATTAAAAAAAAAAAGACTTCATTAATACCATTAGGCTCTTGAGCCCATCATTTTCTCCCAATTTGTCTTATCGACTCCTGACCTCACTGCCTTCCCCATACGGATTGGTTGTCCATGCCATTACCTCTAGTATTCCCTCTGTCTGGACTGATGCGCTTTTCTCTACTTTGTTTGCAAGACTAACCCCTATTCATCCTGCAAAACCACAGGCACTGCTTTCCTGCAGAAAGCCTTCCTGAACCCTCCAGAGTTCATTACTTCCTCCCCTGTACCTTCTTTGTCCCTCGTGCACACTTCTAGTATTTATCACACAGCTCCAACTTCTTTGTTTAGGAAATGAGCTCTTTGAGAGCCAGAATTGTATCTTAAAGATTGTTGTCTCTCGTAGCCTAGAACAAATACTTGCAGTTAAGTAAAGCTTTGTTGAACCGTAGTTCAAGTGCAAAGTCAATTTCATGCTGCATATTGCAGTAGGTAACAGCTTTTTGTGTTGTTTCAAAAAGCAAGGAGGAGACTGGTGCTTCATCAGACAGTCTTTGGATTTATTGCTACAAAACCATTCCAACTAATTTTCCCCCAAGGATTTCAAAAGGAGTAAAATACCTCTGCACTGAATCTCAATGCTGGCACACAAAGAGCCATCTTACTAAGGGACTCTTCTTTCTGGCAGGGCTGCCTCTCTGCTGGGCCAGCAGGCCTGGGCCTCGCAGGGGAAGCTTCATCATAAAGGCAGGGACCACAGAAAAATAAATTGCTGCTTTCACATTGCGCTCGTGTGGTCTAGATGACTGTGCAGAGCTGCTGCTAATACTTCGGCTCTTGCCGACCGGCCCATGAGAAATGCATTGAAGTTGATCCCCATCAGCCCTCAGACCAATCTGTGTAGGTCGCGGCAGAGAGGAACTCTTGCCCAGATAAAGGAGTGAGAAGCACGTGCTTCCTGAGCTGTATCCAAGATACAGTAATTTTGTTTGTCTGAGAAGTCCTCACCGTTTCTGGATAAAAATGGCAAATCTGAAAGCCCCGTCTCACTAGTGAGTCGCCGGGCCCCTCCTGAGGTTGTGAACGTCACTGATCCCCTTTGTCAGCTTGACCATCAACCCCTTTTCCCCCAGCCATTCTGACCACGGAAATACCTGGATGCTTGGGGCTTCTCAGCCCACGCAAAGCGTACACAGCTAACAGAGGCTTGCAAACATGGCCGGTCTGCAGGCGATGAGGGAGTCGGTGGGTACTGGGGTTGAAGAATAAAACAGGTTTCGGTTTTGAATGAAGGGAAACCACATTGTACCAGGACACAACAAAGACTCTGTGTGAGGCTAGTAAAAGATCCTCTGGTGAACAGATCTGCATGAGGTGGGAGTAGAGGGGGTGTGTGTGTGTTGTGTGTGTGCGCTTACACATGTAAGTGGCTGAAAGGGGGTAGGGGTGTGCGAAGTGGGGTGAGCAAGATAGGGAAAAGAGAAGTGGGGATAGGGGATGAGGGAGAATGCTCCCGTCATCTCAGGGAGCCAAGCTGACTTCCCACCATGTGGAGGGGCCGGCCATGCCTGCTACTGACCGTATGTCTTCTCTTCCCCACACGTGACCATGTGAAAGGGAGTGAACCAGCGGAGACAGCTCCCGGGGATCTCTAAAATGGAGACTGTTGGGCCTGAACGGGCTTCATCACTACCTTTGAACCAGCTGGCAGTCATGGGAAAGCAGAAATAACAGAATGGGTGCACTCCAATGGATTGGAGTTGAAATGGAGTCCTCAGCTCAATGTCATCATTCTCTGTGACGAGCAACAGGGCACTGGGGAAGCTGGCAGGCCTAACTGGCCAACTGGATGCAGTGGTTCTCTACGGAGCAGCCGTAATAGCCTGCCCTTTCTGAGGGACTGCTTGCTTAAGGGTGGTGAAGAACGAGAGATGCAGACCAGATGAGAGGCCTCTTACAATTTCATTGAACTCCCAGTTTTAGGCTCATTATTGCACGTGAAAATGTCTCAAAAACCATCTCTGGCAAATCACGACCCCAAGCTAGGATTATTAAAAATGAGGTTTAGGAAGGAACCAGGTAGAGTTAGGGCCATTATGAGGACCAGGTCCAAGCAACTGGACATAATTTGGTAGAAGCCCCATTTATAAGACAAATCTCCCTACCATGAAAAACCTGATTTCTTTTTTGAATAAAGACTTTCCTTCTCTTTAGTCTTTCAGTGTTTTTAAAGATAAGCCTAAAAGGGTAAGTCAATTCACTCAAAAATCTACCACTGAGAGGCAACTACTATTAACATTTCAACGTATTTCTAGTCTTCTTCCCATTAATTTTTCTTTCTGGAATTGAAATCATAATGTGTCTGGATTAGTTGGGCATCTGTCTTTGTTGCTGATGCAAGGATGGAAGATTTGCCAAAGTTACCTTAAGTAGTTAAGTATTGGAAGTTTATTGTAAGAGTATATGCCTGATATCATGGGACCCCAGGACTAAATGTTAGACAGGTTGCACGGTGTCTAAAATGTAGCTCTGAGACTTTGGGTCATTCAGGGCCCAGAACAGCTTTAGCAAACCAGGTAATTTGTTACCCCTCACTCACTTAACCCTATCTACTTGTGGCAGATGGTGTTTTCCAAAGATGGCTACAACAGTATCTCCCATTCCACGTGCTCCTCCAGAACCTTGCTATTCCTGCAGCAAGATGTGGAGCCTATGAGCCCCTGCCTTTGAAACTGGAGTGACCTTGGGGCGCCTGGGTGGCTCAGTTGGTTAAGCGTCTGCCTTCGGCTCAGGGCGTGATCCCGGCGTTCTGGGATTGAGTCCCACATCAGGCTCCTCTGCTGGGAGCCTGCTTCTTCCTTTCCCACTCCCCCTGCTTGTGTTCCCTCTCGCGCTGGCTGTCTTTCTCTGTCAAATAAATAAATAAAATCTTAAAAAAAAAAAAAAAGAAGCCAACTCATGATATTGGCTCAGGTCTTGATCTCAGGGTCATGAGTTGTAAGTTTGAGCCCCACATTGGGCTCTGCACTGGGCATGGAGCCTTCTTTAAGAGGAGAGGAGAGGAGAGGAGAGGAGAGGAGAGGAGAGGAGAGGAGAGGAGAGGAGAGGAGAGGAGAGGAGAGGAGAGGAGAGGAGAGGAGAGGAGAGGAGAGGAGAGAAGGGGAGGAAGAGGGGAGGGGCAGGGAGGAGGAGAGGAGGGAAGGAGGAGGGGAGGGGAGGGGAGGAGAAGGAATGACCTTGGTGACTGCCTTGTTCAACAGAATCTGGTAAAAGCAATATTCAAACTTTTTTTTTTTTTTTTTTAAGTAGCCTCCATGCTGGAAATGGAGCCCAGTGAGGGCTGGAATTCACGACCCTGAGATGAAGACCTGATCTGAGATCAAGAGTTGGACACCTAACCGGCTGAGCCACCCAGGCGCCCCCAAAACTCTCACTTCTAAGTCCAGGTCATAAAAATGCCATGTGCTTAAAAAAAAAAAAAAAAGTAAAGAAAGTCACGTTCTTCAACCCTGTCCTTTTGAAACCCAGTCACCATGCTGTGAGGAAGTCCATGAAGAGGACCACATGGAGAAGAATGGAAGCCCACAGCTCACAAGTAGCCAGCCCAAATGTGCCAGCCATGTGAGAGCCATATTGAAACTAGACCCTCTAACCCCAGCCGAACTTCCCTCACGGACTCTTTTCATGAATAGAAACTAACTGTCCCCACTCGGCCCCCACAGAACCGTAGATCTGTGAGCAAGGGAGATTTCTATTGCCGGTTCGGGGATGGTGCGTCATATAGCAGCAGATAACGGATGCATGACTTCATCACCCCCGTGAGGGAGACTCGACGCCTTTTTAACCTCTCCCTGGCATCCAACCGCTTTTCTCTCTCTGGGCCTCAGCTTTCGGTTCTGCCAAGGAAAGCTATGCATGATTCAGTTAATCACTATCTTCCCTGCTGGCCCTTCCGTAGATAAATTGGCTTACCCTGGCCAGCTTTCTGCCCCTGGCCAGCTGTGGTCAGCAGGAAAGGTCACTGGGTAAGAGACCCGTAGAAGAGAACCATAGGAACGGCGGGCATTCGAAGGCCTATCCTAGGTGGTTTAGGTCCTGCTTAATATACATGTTTAAATACTGATTTTTTTTTCTCATTTAACTTTATTACAAGTCTTTGCAATGTTAACACTTCATGAACACAGTTTTTAAAAACGACTTTATAGATTCCTTCATAGATATGTCACAATCTACTGAATCATTACCTTGGTGAATATTTAAACTTGTTAGCAATTTTCTTTTTTCCTTTTTACTGTTCTAAGTAATGATGCAGGGAACATCTTTTCATATAAAGCTTTGTCTCCCTAAGAAAAATATTTCTTTAAGAATGGAAGTGTGACGTCAAAAGGATGAGCACCTTTCAAGCCCCTTAAAATGTATTGCCAAATGATGTCTAAAAAGCTCATATCCATTTATCTGCCTGCTGATGGGGTATAATATAAACTATGTATACCACATCCTGGCCAGCAGTGAGAATTAACATTGTTAAAAAAAAAAAAGTGCTATTTTAATGGTTTGAAAATGGCATTCAGTCTTTAATCCACGTTTCTTTCATTAATGAAGTTGAACATTTTTTTCAAATGTGTATGTACCTCTTATATTTCCTTTCTAGTGAGTTGTCAGTATATATACATGGAGGTTCCTTCTCTGGGGCCTAGGAATGTTAGTATAAGAAGAAGTTCATTTAAACATATTTGCCCCCAGATTTTGTCTCTTCTCGTCCCTCTAACTGTGGTGTTTTTAACCATGATCTTGTTTTATAGTTTTCTGTAGCCCATCTTTAGAGATTCTAAGAAGAAACATTTTGTTCCAACCAGTTGGAATTTAGAGATCTCAGTTTAAAACTTTAACCATCAGCGAAGTGAAATCTCAGGATTCAGATGTGCCTGTCTCTCCTTGGATTGCATAATCAAATCCAACATTGTGTCGGTTTTGGTTATTTCAAGTTACACGTACATAAGAGTCCAAGATTTTACTTTATTATTATTATTTTTTCCCTTCCTTTTGTATTAGTCAGAGTTCTCTAGAGAAACAGATCCAATAAGAGGGGTCTTTCTTTTTTCCTTCCTTCCTTCCTCCCTCCCTCCCTCCCTCTCTCTTATCTATCTATTGAGAGATTTAGCATAAGGAATTGGCTTACATGATTACAGAGACTGAAAAGTCCCAAGATCTCAATTTGGCAAGCTGGAGACTCAGGGGAGCTGATGGTAGTTCCAGTCCAACTCTGAAGGCCTGAGAATCAGAAGAGCTCATGGTGCAGTTCCAGCCTGAAAGCCAGTAGGCTTCAAGACCCAGGAAGAGCTGGTGTTTCAGCTTGAGTCCAAAAACAACAAAAAACCAATGTCCCAGCTCAAAGTCAGTTAGGCAGGAGGAGTTTCTTCTTACTTGGGGGGAGGATCAGCCTTTTTGTTCTAGTCAGTCCTTCAACTGATTGGGTGGGGCCCACCCACATTAGGGAGGGCCATCTGCTTTACTCAGTCTACCGATTTCAGTGTTAATCTCATCCAGAAACACTCTCAAAGGCACATGGAGAATAACATTTGACCAAATACTTATGCACTCCAAGGCCTAGTCAAGTTGACACATAAAGTTGGCTATCACACCTTTAAAAAAGTATATAAAAACTCACACCCATTACGATAGCTATTATCAAAAAAGGAAGGAGGAGGAGAAGGAGGAGGCGGAGGAGAAAGAAAATAGTAAGCATTGATGAGGATTTGAAGAGATTAGAACTGTGGCCTATCGCTGGTGGGATTGCAAAGTGACACAGCTGTGGGCTCAACAATATTGTGATTCCTCAAAAAGTTAAACACAGAATCACCATAGGATCCGGCAATCCCACTTCTGGGTATATACCCAAAAGAACTGAACGCACGGACTCAAACAGATACTTGCATACCCATATTCATAGCAGCACTATTCTCAATAGCTAGAAAGTGAAAGCAAGCCAAGTGTCCACCAACAGATGAATGAATTTTATTTTATTTTTTATGTAATCTCTACACCCAACGTGGGACTCAAACTCACCACCTGGAGATAAAGAGTTGCATGCTCTTCTGACTGAGCCAGCCAGGCGCCCCAACAGATGGATGAGTTTTTAAAAAGTCCTAAGAAGGAATGAAATTTTGATACGTGCTATGCCATGGATGAACATCAGAAATATGCTAAGTGAAATAAGCCAGACACAAAAGGGTAAATACTTAATCTCTCTGCGACCCAGTTTCCTCGATGATAAATTAGGGACGATAATAGCACTAGTACCTTCCTCTTGGGATGGTTGTTGTAGGTGAATGCGTGTTAGGGACCTGGGCTGTGCGTTTGCTACTATTGTTGTTGCCGTAATTATTCACTTAAGTAAGTAATTGAGGAAAGGGCTCCTGCTTTCTAGTGCTGATAATAAATGACATTAATAATGGTTAGCACGTAATGAACACTTACCGTGTTCCAGACACGGTGCTGGGTTACCCGGCGTACATTCCCACTGGCTCTTCTCATTGAACGCCACGAAGTAGGAACTATTATTACCCCCATTTCACAGCCGACAAAACTGAGGCTTAGAGAGATTACAAAACTAGCTCAAGGTCACGCTCCTAATAAGTGCTGGGTTAGGATTTGAGGTCAGACGTGGCTCCTAACATTCTACATTACACTGATAGCTCCACAAGCAGAACTGTCATTTAATGTCACTTAACAGAACACAGGTTAAATGGCCCAAACTACCTTCCTCCATCCTACTGCTATTTCCTCCCTGTATTCCGTCCCCCCAGCCATAATTCCTCAATGGCATTTTTCTACAATTAGCACTAGCAATCGAACAACTCACTGCTTTTTTTTCAAACTGAAATAAACCATTTTTTCTCATAATGATCTTTACGATCTTTGCTCTCAACCCATATGATAGTTAATTTTATGTGTCGACCTGACTGAGCTAAGGGATGCCCAGATAGCTGGTAAAGATGATCCTTCTCCATGTGTCTGTGAGAGTGGTTCTGGAAGAGAAGAGCATTTGAATCAGTAGACTGAGTAAAGAAGATTGCCTTCGCCATGCCGGGGGGCAACCTCCAATCCAGTGAGGAGCCGAATTGGACAAAAAAGTCGAGGAAGGGAGGATTTGCTGTCTTTGCTCGAGCTGGGACATTTATCTTCCCCTGCCCTGGCACATCAGTGCTCCTGGTTCTCGAGCTTCCAGAGTTGGACAGAATTACACCACCATCTTTCCTGGTTTTCCAGCCTGCGGACAGCAGACCGTGGGCCTTCTCAGCCTTCACATTCTCATAAGCTAATTCTTAGAATAGGTTCCCTCATATATAGCCTATCGATTCTGTTTCTCTGGAGAATCCGGACTCAGCCAGCCCAGTAGTACCACAAACACACCAAAAAACCCCCAAAAAACCCAAAGCACAAAACTTTGAGATCAAACTGTAAAGCCAACTCTTTGGTGTTAGAAACTTTGGTTACATTATCAAAGACGGGTGTTTTCCAATGAAGACGCACCTTCTAGAAATCTTGTACCATGATTATTTAAGGATATTTGATTTTTATTTTTAAAAAAATGGCCAAAAGCCAGGCTGTGGAGTGTGATGAGGAAGTGAGATCAGTGCCTTATCAGTAGCATTTCCTAGCCATTCCGCTGGACACAACTGGGAGCGTCAACACCATCAAGTGGTGATGTTTCCAGAGAGCTCAGTTGTGGTGGGAAGTGCTGGTAGACTCAGAGTCGTAATTCATTCATAATTCATATTAATCTACCATGTCTTCTGTGTGAAGCCCAGTGACAGATGTCATAAATCCTACCACAATCATGAGCCACTCTAGGGGATCTGAGGGTGACCGTTGGTTCCAGGGCGTGGGAGAACCCGACGCGGTGGACATCTGTTGCAAGGAGAAGAAGTGACTACACAGGGAAAGCCACCTTATAGGAATTTCCCTGTCCGTAGCTTCTAGAGAGAGATGCTGAGTGGCATTTACTGCTCATTAGCCTGGATACCTCTGAGAGAGTCTGCCCGAACTACTGTAAATCTCTGATTCGAGCAGCATGCTGATGACTATGTATATTCATGAGGACCAAGAAAAATCTCGTATGTGTTTCTGAAGGGAGACATCAGCAAAAACCAGGGAGTTCAAAACGTAGCTCCGTGTCACTAGAGCCCGGCTGACAAGCAGGCCACACGCACGCAGCCCTTCTTGAGCCCTTGGCAGACATCGGTCATCAGTCACTGGAGAGAATCACTGCTGAGACCATGATCTCTGGATCGGGTTCAGCCTAGTGGCTCTAGGAGCCACTCTGGCCGCTTCAGCCCTGACTCTCCTAAAGAGATTGCCGCCCCAGTTAGCAGGGGACAAGGAGATAAGTATTTTTAACTGCATTCCCTGTCCTCCTCCTCCTCCTCCTGCCACCTTGCCTCAGGTTCTAGCTCTCCTTTCTCAAGCCACCCTTTACGCCCTTCACTCTTGGTGACTTTACGGTCACAACCTGCCCAAGAGGCACTGGCACAGTTACGGAGACATTCGGTATATTTAACAACTGGTTTGGCTCAGGTGCTGATCAACCAAAATGGCTCCCTGCCCATAACCAACCATGAGGACAGCCCTACACATGGTACACGTCACCTTGGAGAAGCATGGCAGCCAGCCAGAGCGCTGGCATTTTCAGGCAGCTTTTGAAAGTTATGCTGACTTGTATACTCAATAAAAACAGAACAGTCTGGAAATTTCAAAGGACTTTTGAATTAGTGTAGCTGCTAAGCCCAGATTTATGGCCTTCAGGCTGATGGGGCCCGACACATTCCTTGTCCTTACGAAGGGTATGCATGAGGGCGTCCTCTTCTTGGATCTTTAGCATTCCTTGGTGATCAACCCTCCCCCACCTCAGCCCTCTGTAATTCTCCAGAGCCAAGGATTTTTCTCTTTGGCCCATTTTTTACATTGAAACATGCCCAGAAAATGAGGTGTTTTGTGGAGGCTCGTGTAGTCCCCTCTCAGCATTTAGGGAAAAGAAGTGCTGTCCTTTATCTCTGTCAGTTGAGAAGAAAAATAATAAAGAAGAAAACCTCCATCTAATAGGTGAATAATTATAACCCCCTTGGATGAGATGTATCTTAGAACGGTTTCTCAATGTGTGTTACTTGAATCTTTTGCCTGTGCTCAGTTCCCTGGTTTGTTTTGTTAAAACCTTGATTCCGGAACCCCTCTCCAGACCTACTGAATAAGAACCTTCAGGCAGGAGGGCCCGGACTCTACATTTTTAACTAAGGTTTGCAGACCGGGGACAGAGATTTTTGGTCATTCTGCCCCAAGACTTGGCCTTTTCTTGAACTGATTTCTTCACAATGAAATCTTTAAAATTCAGAACATTCACCTTTCTTTGTCATCTGCATAGTAGCATTTAACCACGGATAAAACAAGGTATCAGATATTGAGATAAACACTGGCCCACGCATCACTGACTACAAGGCCGATTGCTGGTTATTGCACCGAAGGGCAAATGAATCGCTTGTTTTTAATGTCCCGAAATCCAGCCGACATTGGTAATTCTTACAGAGGGAGAATCAAGGATAGACGGTGCCAAACAAAAGATAATCCAGAATCCACCTGGTGCTGGAGTACGCTCAAGGCCGCCCTGTGACCTGGACACTTGGTCTTACTTGGTGCCTGGCCTTGGGACCCCTTTAGATTCTGTCACACACTCTACAGACAGGAAATAGCCTTCAATTGACATCCCAAGTATATCCACCCCAAACAGACTCTTAACTACAGAGAACAAACTGACAGCGGAGCGGAGGTGGGTGGGGGGATAGGTGAGGGGATTAAGGGTACACTTATTGTTTTTTTTAAAAGATTTTGTTTATTTATTTGAGAGAGAGCGAGCACAAGTGGAGGTGGGGGGGAAGGGCAGAGGGAGAGGGAGAAGCAGACTCCCCGCTGAGCAAGGAACCAGTCTTGGCTCCATCCCAGGACCCTGGGATCATGACCTGAGCCAAAGGCAGACGCTTAACTGATGAGCCACCCAGGCGCCCCAAGAGCACACTTACCTTGATGAGCACTGTACCCCGATGAATATAGAATTGTTGGATCACTATACTGTACACCCGAAACTAATGTAACGCTGTACATTCATTATACTGCACTTAAGAACAAGCATATTCTAGATTAAAACATGTATCTTGTGGTTATATTTTGGGAATGAAGCTAGTGAGGTGAAAAGACAATGGACTTTGCTCAGACAAACGAAGTTCAAATCCAGATTTTGCTGGTTCACAACTTGGGACCCTGATCAAGTGACTTGTCTTCTCCAAGCTTCATATATCACCTATTTTAAATGGGTACGATACTTCCTCATAGAGTTCCTAAGAAGACTTAATGCAATAATGGAAATGGAGGCACCAAACGCAGCTCCCGACACATAGTTCGTGTTCAGTAAACATTGCTGTCCTTCTGCTGAAGAAGCTGGGTAAATTTCCAAAGCTTAGCATGATATCTGCTAGCCAAAGTAAGTTAATCATTGATGGACAAAACCAGGTCACAGGAGATCCAAGACACAATAACAGGGTTGTCCTTCCGCTCAGTTTTTCTAAGCAGACTTTGGAATCTATGGATGTACATTTTATGGATGTTAAAAACACCAATTGAATGCAAAAGACAAGAAGGAAATTACCTCAGAACAACAGCTGGCAATAACATGGACACTCACACTCATGCATAGACACATACGACATGCTCATCCTTATTTTTCCCATTGGCTATAGATCAGACCCAATGGGACCTGGCCCTTTGGGGAGACACCATTCTAGAAGTAACACCAAATCTGTCTTCTCACGACACAGAACTCCATGAGTTAGCACCTCACTCTAGAAATCCTTTGTGGCACCCAGTAACAGAAGTGCCACCAATCCCTGGCCAGCCTGTATCACTGTGCTGCCCTGAGGTCAGACCCCATGGAATCGGCACGACCACAGCCACTCATTCCAACAGCCTTTGCCAAATTCCTTGGGACATTTCCATTGCACATGTGAAAAAGCTAAGACATAAAGGAGTTCAATGATTTTTCTAATTCACATTGATTCGGTGGTGAAAACAGGATGCAAAACCATATTCCAAAGGTAGAATAAATGTCCAAAGATCTGAAAGCAACCCCTCGGTCCTATCCATTCTGCGGGCAGGACAAATCGAACAAGTGGGACGATCGTAAATCTACGACCGTCAATCTAGGCAGCAAAAACGGCACTAATGCCTTTTTGTATTCCCAAAAATATGTGCGCTCTATAAGCCAATTGTTGAAAGAAAAGTTCACATGTGATTTTTTATAGATATAAACATGAATATTTAGTTAGAGACTACAACAAATTTTTAAGAGCTGACAAAATCACAAACATGACAAAATTTTAAAAAATACTCTCTGTGTATTAATACTTGACATACTTCCATACTCTTTTTTTTTTTTTTTTTTACAAGGGAGGGATTCGGGCATTACTGATTTCAGAGGAGTTGCATTTAAATCAAAGTGTTCCCGTGCGCATTGAGGAGTGACGTGGGGGAAGGGAGGGAATCTGTCTATAGAGGAAGAAAACCAAGGCCCAGAGAGGCAAACTGACTTGGGGGTGGCGGTGCAAAACTTCTGGTCCTCATTCCGCTAACGGTTTGCCATGAGATAGGAGCAAGTCTCGATCTGATGTTCCTACCACAGGGTTTCATATTCTGAGGGCTAGAGTAACTAATCTGTTTGCCAAAAACGAAAGTGAAATGCTTTGAATTTATGTAACGAAAGGTTTCACACTGAGTCAAAGTCTTCCTGTTGACAAATAGTTGCAAGTCACACTGGTACATTCGAGAGTAATGATATTTACTGTTGCTGGTGTCTGTCCAGCAAGAGCCAGGTGAGCGCCCCAGACAGAGGTGAGAAGCAAGTCCTACCTGTTCAACAATGTCTCTCTCCCATCAGCATGTGCCAGGGCCCAGAAATTTCCACCATTTGTCTCATCGAAGTGGGTAGATGGACAGGAAAGGATTACAAACTGGTTGTCCTCGGTGGGGACAATCTAAGAAGGAAAAGAGGAGAGCAAGGCCTCAGTTGGGGAGAGGGACTCTGAAGCGAGCCCGAAGGATGGGAAGGAGTTAACCCCGGGGGCTGAGTGCAGGAGGAGATCTTCTGGGCCGTGGCAGCAGCACTGGCCATAGGCCAAGGCCCGGGGCAGTTGAGAGCTTGGTGAGTTCCAGGAATTGTCCTTGAGGCTAAAGCCAAGCATGTCAGAGGCCAAGTTGTAGGAACTGCATTGGAGACAGTAGCAGGGTCTGGGATCTTTAGAATTAAAGACTGTTGCCTTGCATGTCACAAATGAAGCCACTCGATAAGTTGGGGTGAATGAATGTGTCAGGTTGGCTAGCTCAGTGGAGGGGTGACAAAGGACAGTCAGATCTGATGAAAGTCAAAGAAGTTCTGCTCGGAAAGGGACCCTCAGGAAGGAGCTCCATCCCACTGTGTAGGCCAAGGCATTGGGTAGAGATGGGTACAACAGGGGGCAGGAAGACGGATGGGGTGTCAGACCCCAGCCAACGGCACAGCTGAGTCACTCCCTGGCCTGTGGGCCTTGCGAAGGCTGCCTAACCAACCACACAGCTCCATCAGACCTGGCTCGGAAGCTGAATGACAGCCGTGGCGTCTTAGGGCTCAAAGGACCAGCGTGATGGTGTAATTCAGGTCATTAATGTTACAGGTTACAAGGCTACAGGCCAATTCGGTGGAAGTGAAAGCCCAGAGCAGGTGGTGAAATCCAAGGGCAGCTTCCTGACTCACAAGCTGCAAAACCGCGCCAGCCTTAACGTTGTCCCTGGGCATCGTGTAGTCAGGACCAGCTCTCAGCAGAACTGGGTCATACACGGTCAGAGGGCAGGGGCCTGAGACATTCTTGTTGGAATAAATTACTTCTCTGCATCAGAGCTTCCTGTAGTTTCTTTTCTAGTTGACATAGATCGAAGACCAGACCAGACAACTTCAGTGCCACAGTCTCGTGAACTGGGGATTCATCAAGTCTTCCGAAGAACTGCTGTTTTGCCAGTTAAAGACAATATTGAGGGTAGAGAATATCTACAGGAACGAAGTACACAAAATGCATCATTTGCCATCAGAGAAGTTGAGTAAAATCTGAAATAGTTTCTTTTTGAACGGATCAACTCAATGTATCAGGACCTACAGGGTGTACATTTAAGGAGTGGAAGGATGGTTGGAGGTAGACGTAGGGGCAAATAATAGATGATTCCACTTCCAGGAAAGATTATGTTGAAGCAAACCTAACGTTAGAATTTTTAGCCTCAGGACGCCTGGGTGGCTCAGTTGGTGAAGCGTCTGCCTTCGGCTCAGATCGTAATCCCAGGGTCCTGGGATCAAGTCCCACATCGGGCTCCATGCTCAGTGGGGAGCCTGCTTCTCCCTCTGTCTGCAGCTCCCCCTGCTTGTGCTCATGTGTGCTCTCTCTCTCTCTGACAAATAAATAAATAAAATATTAAAAAAAATTTTTTTTAATGTCAGGGGCGCCTGGGTGGCTCAGTCAGTTGAACATCTGACTCTTGGTTTGGCCCAGGCCATGATCTCAGAGTCGTGAGATTGAGCCCCGTGTCCAGCTCCGGGAGTCTGCTCGAGATTCTCTCTCTCCCTCTCCCTCTGCCCCTCTCCCCACAGAATAAATAAATCAATCTTTTTTAAAAAGAATTTTTAATGTCAAAACAAATGCTCAATAACAACAGGATGGCAAGAATTAGTAAAATTAAAATTTTGGGCTCTGAATGTATCTTTTAGAATTCTAAAGAACACCAGAAGGAGAAGGCATAAAAAGCGTTTCCCGGAGAATATATGAATATATAGTGCGCGTGTGTGTGTTTGTGTGTGTGTGTGTACACGCATGCTGCCAATACATGAGCACGGTGCCGTTTCCATGGCAACGGGGGGGGGGGGAGAAGTATGCCTTGCCATGAAGCAATCTTCTTTGATTCAGACACACTTAGAAAGATCCATGTACGGAAAGCTGTGGAGGAGATATTTTGAAACCAAAAGAAACATTATTCTAATATTCTTTGAGATGACCCCCAGGAGGTCAGGCTAGCAGCCCTGCCTCCCCCAGCCATTCTCATGCGCTGGACCTGTCTGCCACCTCCAAGCAGAATTTGGGCTACATTTTTAAACGCATGGCACTCCATTCCCCCAAATCCAGCTAAGCTATAACGTCAATCATTGCTACCATCTACTGTATCCCTTTTGGGTTCCTCAAACCTGGCTGTGGGATAAGACAAAGATCTTATAAACTCATAGGTTCTGTCTTATGAAAGGTTTATCACTAATCCCTGTGTGTGTGTGTGTGTGTGTGTGTGTGTGTGTGTAGCAATAGGGAGAGGGATACAAAGAATCATCATGGATTTTTTTTTTAAATATCTTTTCAAAAAAGATTTTATTTATTCATTTGAGAGAGAGAGAGAGAGAGAGAGAAAGCACAAGCAGAGGGAGGGGCAGAGAGAGAGAGAGGGAGAAGCAGGCAGCAGGGAGCCCTACGTGGGGCTTGATCCTGGGACTCTGGGATCATGACCTGAGCCGAAGGCAGAAGCTCAACTGACTGAGCCACCCAGGCGCCCCAGTCATGGAGTTTTTAAAAATATGAGAAATTTGGCTGTATATCTAAAGTTCTTATAGCCATCGTCCTTGGTCTGGAATGTCTGACTTCCTTTCGCAATGGCTAAAAAGTAAGGAAGCCTTAGTTTCCAGCCCTCCATTTTCATTCTTGGACGTAGGGTTCGCAAACTTTTCTTTTTCTTCTGATCTCGCCTTTGAGTGCAGACAAAGTTCCACATAAGAAAAAAACGCCCGTTTTGCTTTAAGTGAGCAAGCTGGTGTCTGAGGCTCTGCCCAGGCGAGGGCGAGCTCTTAGCTTTCCCGCGCAGAGGATTGCTAGCAGTGGCTCCTTACTGAGCTTTTTTTTTTTTTCTGATTAATTCTCACAAAGAATAATCGTGTTGTTTACTTATTTCATTTTCTTGTCTGTTGGTGGCTAGAACTTCCAAAAATAGTGATCCTGATGCATAGGAATGCTCTGAATATTTAAACACATTTGGAAGATAGGCTTACGCATTTATCCATGGTAGTTTCCTGATGGGAAGCCTGAGTCATGCTTTCTTAACCCACAGTCTGACATTGGTTGTGCAGTTCGCCACCGCCCCCCTGGCCCCCAAAGTAGGAGCATCTGGATCTTCCAGGCCAGTTCCTGATGCTTGGAATTGAATCCAGCAGCAGAGCCCACTTTTTGGAGTGAGCTCTGCTAAGAATAATGTTCCCTTAATAGGAGACCATTAAAGCATACAGCTGAGCAGAAAGCAAGATCGCCATTCAACTGTGACTATTAAAGATGGCGTGCATCTCAATAAAGAGCAACATCCGGCCGAATTAAGAGACTGATCGCTGGGTACACAAAGGTGAATGAGACAGCAGCGTGCTGACACCGAGGAGTCAACCAGAAAATTCCGTCGGTGCTCATCCCCCACCCACACTCACTTGTGACACGAGATCAAGTGATGATCCAATCTGTGTTAACAGCAAAACACTTCCTCTGCCGTATTCACGGGGGATAAAAACCCCAAGCCGGGGAGGACTGCCGTCCTCACTACACACGACTCACCTTCCTCTCCTGAGATAGGGATGTTCGGTCCCTCTGGCCGCTTTTGTTTTCCAAATTAGTATCTTAGAGATGAAACCTAGAAGAAAAGAAAGACCCAATCTCCTCTGAATTCTCAAAATCACAAGACAGTATAGTCCTAGGGATCAGGAACAGTTCAATAATACGTACATTCTTTTGCTTCCTATTCTCCTCTTATTTGCATTTCCCAGTGGATTAAAATAGTTAAGAGTTGAGCTTGGGAAACAAAGGAGTAATGGTTCCTAAAATACCATCACTCTTTCTATGGCCTGCACTCATGGCACCATCACGAGGAGAAAGTCATAAATGACGTGGCTTTGCTAGCGAGGCTTGCAAATTTGCATGAATACATTGACTTTCATGATATAAAGAATAAAAACAAAGACTGTATTCTGTTCTCTAGTTTTCCCATTTGGTACTTTCTGTTGGGTCATTATGAGTGTAGTTCATTCTCAGCTGGCGCTGTTGCTCAGTGTTTTAAGTTACCACTCAGGATCCCTACGTTCTAGTCCTCTTTTACGAAAACAACTCTTTTCACCAGGTTTCAGCTGGTCTTACGACTTGGTAGCCCTGCAGTGGGACTCTACGTTCAAACCACAGGCAGAACCGGACCTCTGCTCACCATTGCGGGCTGAATCAACATTCCCTCTTATCTGGATCACTGCAGCAGCCTCCTGGCCGGCCTCCCTGCCTCCACTCTTGCCCCTGTTACAGTCCATTCTCAAACAGCAACCAGGGTGGTCCAGAAGTCAGAACAGGCCGTTCTTCTGCTCAGAGCTCGGCAGAGCTTTCCATCTCATTCAGAGCGAAAGTCAGGCTGTACAATAGCTTAGGAGGCCCGCCATAACCTGGTTCCCCATTATCCTGGGACACATCTCCTTTTGCTTTCCACTGTGCTCGCTGTGGTGGCCACACGGCCTGCTTGCTATTCGCTGAACACACCACACATTTCCTGTTTCCTCCGCCTGAAATGCTCTTCCCTATGAGAGGCCATGATTACTTCCCTCATTTCTGTCTGTGTTTGTACTTGAATGTCACCTTCTCAAGGAGACCTCCCCCACCACCTTATTTACACGTATATCCTGTCTCTTTACCCCCCACTCCGGCACTCCTCCTCCCCTTTCCTGTGCCCTGAAGTTTCTTTTTTCCATAGACCTTATACGTTCTATTATACCACACTGTCTCCTCAAACATCTCTTGCTTACTGTCTGCCTGCCCCACGAGGATGTAAGCCCCCGGAAGGCAGAGAGCTTTGTTCACTCATGTCCTCCAAGCACAAAAAAGTGCCCGGCACACAGTGGGAACGCAGGAAGTCTGTGTTGAATAGTGTCTAGAGCTATTTTTGACACACAGTAGGCCCTTAATGCTTGTGGAAGCTCTTTCCCTGGGGGAGGAACAGGACCAAGTGGCAAAATGGGGAGGAGGGGACCCAGGCAGCGTCACACAGGGCCTCCCTCGGCTGGCCTGGCCGGGAGTCTCGTTCTGCCACTTTCTAGTCGTAGGAGCTGCATACCCACTTCTCGTCTGCAAATGAGAGATGGTTAATAGTCCTTCCCTGATGAGATGCTCGTGGAAATTGTGAAAATTCAGAAGATAACTCCCACAACGCTCAATACACCTGTGTTAGGAGTATTACGAAGTCTTATTCTATTACTCCTCTTCCCCGGGACATAACTTCCAAATCCCTTCTTTGACCCCTTCGGATTACTGGGCAGCAAAAACATACAACTCCTTAAGTGAAAAACACTTCGCAAGCCCTACACCGGTCTGCAGAGGTCAGGGATTAGGAGGAGGTTTCTGACTCCCGCAGATCAACGAGCTCCCAGCTGGATAGGCAAGCAGCAGCCAGTGAACACCACCAACTCTCTGAAGTTTGTCGGCAATTCGAGAACGGTCTTAAGTCTAGAAAAAAAATTATCCCGGCTCTCATCTGCAGCCAGGATCCTTTCCGTGGCAGAGCCCCTTCCTTGGGGCACCACAGAGCCGAGGACGGCCACGGCCGCCTTTCAAAGCCCTCCTCCTTCTCATCCCTCTCCCTCCCCAGGCTGCCAGAACTTTTGCTTGCAGGGAAAGCACATCCGTATTGCTAGAAGTGAAATTTGCAGTCTGCCCTCTCGGGTGGTTCCTGCCCATGGGCTGTTACTATTCTCAAAGCATTAAACTGTCTGCAAGTAGGTTATTCACAGAGCTTCTCTCTTCCCAGAGCTGCCGATATGTGGCAACTCCAAACCTCGTCGCCCTAATGCACACTTTCTCTCATCTGTCCCCCCGAGACCCTTTGTCTGCTGACGGCAGCTGGCTCTACTGGGTTCTTCCCTCACCTGGCACAATCCTCTCCAAGCCCTAGAAGAAACAGCCCACACCGACACACCAGGGATGAAAGAAGATTTCTGCTCAGAGCCAGCAACCTTTCCCTGAGGTGGCATCATACCGAGACGGAAAAATACATGTGCTGTGTCTTTCTCTAAATGGCTTTGTCTGAGGACAAGTCAGTCTTTCAGACAGGCTCTGGACACACGGAGCATCAGGTAGGATTGCCGTGGAGTATTCCTCGCAGAGAAAGTGCGTCCTAATTGCACAAAGGAGAGAAAGGAGCCAGCTGCTGCTTTCATGATTATTTAAATACCTATCCACAGTCAAAAACGTCTCTTTGTTTCATTACCATTGAAATTTGACTGCCATTACATTTTCTGCTGGCCTCCCCTCCGCACAAACTAGGGGAAGAAAGAAATTCGTAAGGCACCCATTTGGTTTCTAAATGTATTGTTTGCATATAGACATCAGCAGCCTGGAAGGAAATATCCCAGCCAGGAATGTCAAACTGACAACGCTGTTTTTCTCCCTGAAAATATCATTTTTACCACAGCCATAAAGACAAGCCAGATTGTACGGGACCCATGTTTCTGTAAAAAGACAGGAGGCTTGGGGGTTCAGGGGTGGGCATTGGACGTTAATGAAAACTGCTTCTGGGAGGGGTCAGTTTATGAAAGATTAAAAGAAATCATGAACTTGAAAAAATTTTTGTTCTAACCCTCTCTGCCGACAGCTGATGCTTGTGCAGGGGGCTGAGTATTACAAATGATGATTTGTGCTGTACTTTATAGTTTTCAAACATTTCTGCCCCCGGTGTATCGTGACCCTGTGAGGGCAGTGAGAGCCATTGTCTTACCCTCATTCTACAGATGAGAAAACTGGGTCTCCTAATGAAGGAGACTCATAAGTGGTCACAGAACAGCCCCCCCCCCGGCACTCCCCCCTCCATGCCTATTTCTACCTTGCCTTGCTGGCAGACTTATCCCTTGAAGCCTGAATAAAACATCTCCCCTTCTCTGCAGCTTTCCTGCTCCCTTCTGCCTGCCCTCCCAAACCGGGAATCGATGCAACCAGTATCCGTGAGCAACCGTCACACGTGTCCCAGGTGGAGACGCAGGTCTGTCCACACACCCTTGGGTCCCGCAGCAAGGAGCTTGCGGTCCGTCTAGTGATGGGTAATGCCTAACTCCTGGGCTCCCGGAGGGGTGCGAGACAGATCATCCCTCTCCTTTGACCAAATTCCACCCTTACTGAGAAATAAATCAAAGGGTAACGGCAGACGACGCCCAACATGTATCATTTTTTTCTTACAGATACGAGTGAAGTAGGAGAATGTGGCTCCGTGGGAGGGCTCAGGGGGTCCGTGAACTGAAACCCCAAACTGGCCGACCCTCCACCCACTCGCAGGCAGAGGTGGCCTGGGAGGGTCTCCCCTGAGGGCCTCGGGATGGGCAGGAGCCTGCCCCTGGCGCTCAGGGTCTTGCAAGAAGAGGTTCCCAAGGGCACCGGGAGCTAACACAGCCTCCAGCCCCCAGTTGTCCTCCCAGATTCACCACCGCAGATCAGATGGGGGGCAGTAAAGAGCATAACTCAGGGCAAAATCTCCCCTCAAGGGAGGCAGAGAAGGGAAAGGTGACCCCCTCTAACACGATTCTAACTCGTGCTCACCCCGTGGGCTCGAACTCAGAACCAGAGGGGAGAGAGGCTCCCGCTCTCCCACCAGCGCTGGCTGTGGCCCCTCAGTGTGGGACTGCAACCCCTGGGATGGACCTTCTGCGTGCTGTCGGTGTGTCTGTCTCCTCCATACCGTGAGAGATTCCAGGTCGGAGACCACTTCTCAGCCCGCACCCAGAGCAAGGCCTGGCACTGGACAAGGCCCCATTGATGCTTACTGAATGCACAGAAACAGGGTGACTCATCCCAGGTCAGTGGAGCACGGGGCCAGAGCCACGGCCCTGACTGCTGGCCTGGTTCCCTTTTTGCCCCGTGCTTTCTCAGCGGTAGACTGAGAAAGCCCGTGTCTCCTCCCCGGCCCAAACGGTAGGTGTGGATTCCCAGCTCTCTCCGGAGCCTCCCTGGTGTAATCTAAATGGACCCCCACACATGGAGGGCAGGGAGGGACAAGAGAAAGAGGAGGGCCACTCTGGGTTGTAGGTGGCAGTTTTAATAAGCAAAGGGAACTTACATAAGAGGCTTGTCTTGGGTGGCAGCGAGGTGAACAGCCCTCCACCCCGGCCCACGCCGGATCTTAACAGGTTTACATAGAGGCTTTAACTACGTGCAGTCACGTAGGCCGGGCAGGTGTTCTCAAAACCACATTACGATCTCGACTCTGTGTTCCTGGAGCCGCCTCTGTGAGTGGGAAAGGTGAGCAGAACTCACGTTCCCAGAACAGGCGAGGAGGCGAGGAGCCTCTAATTGCCCGGGTCCAGCTCATGGGTCGATTGGCAATCAGGTGCTTTTGATGACATTCTCCATCAGTGGGGGAGGGATTAATAACGCTAATAATAGCTAATGCTTAACTGGGCCCGGCTGTGCGGCAGGCCCCCGGGCATTTGCATACACATACCTTGAGCTGGGTACCAGTGCACCCTCATTCTATGGGTGAGAAAACTCATGCTCAGAGAGGTTGAGATACCAGCCCAAGGCCACACAGCTAGTAGTAACTCTCATTCAATGACGTGCTCCCAACCCTCACAGAATATGTTCAGGAATGTAAAGAAAACAAAGCAACCCAAAGACTGAGCACGTGCTTACAGAAATATCCAGGGATGTCCTCCATCATTAGTCTTTGTGACCGACTCTGCACGCTGGTGGCACAGAGATCCTCCAAGCTGGTCTGCAAAGCAGTACCAGCTACGGTAGACAAGAGCAGAATTGAAAGTAAACCTTGAAACCTCCGTGACACGGCTGCTGGGCCACGTGATCATCACGTGCCTCCCCGAGCAGGCTTCTTTCCCCGAGCAGGCTGAGTCTGTTTGGATATGAACTTGCACCATGAGTCACAAGTGGCCTGAACTGTGTACTCATATTTGACTGTGCATTTTTTTTAATTGCTTCTTTATCACCGTTTGCAAAGCGCCAACATCGTAGTGCTACTTTGGTTGGTTAGCTTGGGGGTGTGGATGAAGGAGAAAGCAGTCTGGCAACAGCCAGGAGCCTTCCAGCCAATTCTCTTTACTGATCATCAGGGTGACCCCAGGCAGCTTCCCTTTGGGCAGCTGTGAAGTGAGGGGCTTGGGCCACATCCTCTCGGAGGCCGTGCCTGTGCAATGTCATATTAGGCAGGTTTGCTACCAGAGCAGATCTTTCTGTTTGTTTGTTTTTTTTTAGAATTTTAACATTTTGTATTTATACAGGGAGCATCCTTACACAGTTCTCTTCTGTCGCTCTTACGCATTTACGCAGCAGAAGAAGGAAGGAAGGAAGGAAGGAAGGAAGGAAGGAAGGAAGGAAGGAAAGAAAAAGAAAGAAAGAAAGAAAGAAAGAAAGAAAGAAAGAAAGAAAGAAAGAAAGAAAGAAAGAAAAGAGGTTCAAGTATTTCTAAAATTTCCTTTTCTAAGCTTGACTCTCCGAGGCCACCCCTAGCTCAGTGTCCCTCCCCTCCGCCCACCCCGTATTATTGTTCTCCCTTCCGTCAAGGCTGTCGTTGCTGCAGCATGGCTTAGAGAGGGTGTCACCATCGTGCCCGGGATTTTCTTGGATGCTGCCGCTGGTATAGAGGCACAGGCTCTGCAGCGACGATACGTCGTGACTACGACCCAGCCAGGGGCGATGGGGACACACATTCTGACTTCAGATGGTTGAAATGTGAAGAAAAATGTACAAATGCAGTTTGCTCACCTTCCTTTGCCTTCTCCCATCTTTGCTGATAGCAGCACCAGGGTGGCAAAACTCGAGCTAATCAGAGCAATTTCTTTCTTTCTTTTTTTTTTTAGAGAGCGCCTGCGCTCTTGAGAGGGCCGGGAGGAGGGGAGAGGGAGAGGAGCAGAGGGACCGGGAGAGGGAGAGAGAGAGAGAATCTTAAGCAGGCTCCATGCCCAGCACAGAACCCCACATGGGGCTCCACCCCAGGACCCCGAGATCATGACTTGAGCTGAAATCGAGAGTCCTACGCTTAACCGACTGAGCCTCCCAGGCGCCCCTGAAAGCAAATCATTTTTAACATCCTCCTCTATATAACAAAATGATTTTCAGCAATAATCCTGTAGTAATCAGAAATTAGCACTCTCTCCTTGATTTGCTCTTTAATTTGAAAAACAGATACATAATTTAAAAGAATGATTTGACTTTCAAAGTTCACTCCGCTGTGGTAAGACATATCATGTATGAATGAAAATTTCATCTGCCAAACAAAAATGTCACACCTCTCAGTTCACAGTCTGTTAGCTGTTTTAATTTTCAATCCAAATAGAATTCCCAGAAATCACACGGAACTGAAGTAACTCCAGTTTCCTTTGTCTCCAGAGGCCCTGAGGTCTCACTGTTGACTCAGTCTGCGGTTTACACACAGAAGAGTGAAGGACTGGGGGCGGAGGGGGGCGGGCTCTTGTGATTCCAAACAGCTAGGGCCCGAGTCGGGGTAGGCGGCAGAGACTGACTACAGAGCTGGGAATTCTCCGGTAGAACACGATGTTTATTAAAGGATGAGTAATAAAAATGTGCTAATGTGGGGGCACCTGGGTGGCTCAGTCGTTAAGCGTCTGCCTTCGGCTCAGGGCGTGATCCCAGCGTTCTGGGATCGAGCCCCACATCAGGCTCCTCCGCTGGGAGCCTGCTTCTTCCTCTCCCACTCCCCCTGCTTGTGTTCCCTCTCTCGCTGGCTGTCTCTGTCTCTCTCTGTCAAATGGATAAATAAAATCTTTAAAAAAAAAAGTGCTAATGTGGAACTGCCTATCTATTACTAAAACTCGACAGTAATTGTGGCCGTGCTTTAGAACTTAGGCAAACATCATGGGGTTTGGGGAGTCTGTTCGGTCACTTACATTGTTGAGAAATGTTGGCACGTGGTGATAATAAAAAGGGAATGAATTTTTTATTTTACTTGTGTTTTGGAAATAATTATTAAAAAAATTCTCTACAGACAACGTACCCTCTTATTGCTTGACTGCAGGGCAGAGCACCCCACCCCACTCCAACACCTTACTCTTGATAGGCTTCTGCTTCTGGCTATAATAGTTTGTGTATTTTAGGGGATTGAAGACTACTTGGGTTTAAAGAGTTTTGACAGCAAGACACTTGTGCTTTTTGTTCAATAGGTTTTAGTTCTGGGCCAAGAGAGGAAAAAAATGCCATTCTTAATAGTCAACGCTTACTTCGTGTCTGCTCTGTGCCAGACCCAGCGCCCAGTGCTTGAGGTGAACTGTCTCGGCTTTCCTTCCAAGTGTACCCCTGTGAGCTATGTTCTGCTGTCGCTAGTTTCAAAGAGGGGAACTGAAGCTCAGACCACATCACTTCCCCAAGGTCATACAACTAGTAAGTGGTAGAGAACGAGTCTGGGCCCAACAGCCTGACTTTAGGGCCTGTGCTCTTGACCTTTAAGCTCGACTGCCTCCTCCTCTGTGTCCCCTACCATGTGCCCGTCCAACAGGAGACAGCACACCACAGTGGCTCAGTAATCATTTGGGGGTACCTCTTCAGGGCCAAGAACTAGAAACACACTACCTTATTCCCTCATCACGGCAGCCCTGCAAGGAAGTCTTCTGTACCCCTTCTTACCCAGCATGAGAATGACGTTCAGCAAGTTAATTGCGTTTGATTACAGAGTAAATGATGGAGTTGGTGTTCAAGCCTATAGTTTCTTCTGTGCTTTCTGTTACCTCAAGCTTATTTCCTAAGGCACCCAATGCTGTCCGGTGCATTGAACCAGAAATACATAGGTGCACACACAGTATGAGAAAATCCCCACGCATAAGAAACCAGTTGCTGACAATCAAGTTGGAGAGCAAGGCACTCGGCTTCCCAGCTTGCTTTGCAGCTAGGGTGGCGCCGTCCAGGCCAGTGAAAATGTTAAGGGGAAGTCCACTGGTGAAGGTGGGTGGGCCCTGGGAAGGCTGCTGCTTTCCTGAAAAAAAGGGGCAAACTCAGTTGTTAGGGACCGTCTCTCATTCTTCCCTGAACACAGATCTGCAATCGCCATTTTGGAACCATGAGGTACAAGCCAAAGGAATCTCAGAGATGGCTGCCCTAATGTCACCGAGCTGCTGAACCAATACCAATGACCACCGACTTCCACTTCTGCGGGAGAGAAGTCCATAGTTCTTTCAGCTACTCTTAACTGGGTGTTTTGTCACTTGCAGCCAGATACGACCCTAAGTGATTCAGAAAGGAGTAGCCTTACTTTCCTTATACCTGAGAAGTAAGCCTTTGATTTCTATGCCTATTTGAACTGTCGTTTTCCCTTGCCTTCATAAAGATGGTATCCTGAATATAATTTAAGATATCTTAGGAGTGCCTGACTGGCTCAGTCAGTAGAGCATGTGACTTTCTTTCTTTGGGTCATGGGTTCAATCCCCACATTGGGCGTAGTAGAGGTTACTTAAAAAAAAAAAAAAAGATATCTTAAGGGCACCTGAGTGGCTCAGGTTATGATCTCAGGATCCTGGAATCGAGTCCCGCATGGGGCTCCCTGGTCAGCGGGGAGCCTGTTTCTCCCTCTCCCTCTGCCCACCCCCCCCCACCAGCTTGTGCTCTCTCTCTCAAATAAATAAATAAAATCTTTTTTTTTTTTAAAGATATCTTAGTGTTGTGGCCATGACACTCCAGGTATCTCCCAAGGCCACCGCCCCTCCTGAGAGCAAGAATCAGTGGTTCATTATGAATGAGTCCCATGCTTCGCACCAAGTGACCATGATTCTCTGGCCAAGGCTAAGTTGATTCCGACTCTTGGAACTTCCCTGCAAGCACCCATCTGCAGGTCAGCGAGTAGCCTACGAGATGGTCTGACCTGAGAGCTCTCCAGTGAAGGTGCTAGGTAGCTGTTGACTGGCTCACCTATGAAGCAGAAGTTGAGTCATGCAAGGAGAGGCAGAAGCCATAAAGCAAGACAAGTCACAAACAAGCAGTTGCTACAAAGCAATGTAAGTCAGGAACAGGTAGAAACCAAGAGGTGGAGAGAAGGAGAGTCTAAAAGTTACAGGGTAACAGCAGGAGAATCATAACTATGGCGTAGTGTTTAAGGCGGGGAAACCACCAAGGGCTGCTACTGAGGGAGTGATAAGATGCTGGGCCTCTCCCCCGCTGACCTTCTAAAGCTCTGTGCAGCCACGGGAGTGGCCACGATTCCTGATGGCTCACGGACTATACTCCGTGGCTGGTGAAGCCGTGTCCTCTAGCTGACTCCCCAGATACAGTTAAAATAACCCTCTAGGCAGTCTGAAAGAGCTTAACCAACACGTTGGCAACGCAGGACCACCATTCCCACCATCGGTCCTCATGGTGTGTTGTCCTCACGCCCGTGGTGCCCAGGGATTACAGGCCGGATGTCTGTGGGCCACGTTTGGGCCCAATACACGTGCTGTTTAGCCTCCACGATACCTTAAGAAGGAGTGCGTTTGGAGGCCTTTCGATGGTGTGTGTGCTCTTCCACCAGTCATGGCCCCTACCCCTCTCTGTTCCTAATACTGCCCTACTTCACACACTTTTGTCACCTGCTTGGGCCCTGGAGGCGCTAGAGGCGCTGGAGGGGCAGACTCTGGTGGCCGATGCCGAGGGGTCACACACATACGCCTGCCCCCCCTGCCCCGGCCGCGGCAGACCCCTGCTCTCTAGGCAGGACAGGAGGCTGCTGCTTTCCCAGAATCTTCCTGGTTTCTAAGGAGAGCGAGAGCACATGAGCGAGCGTGGGCCTGTTGCCACCCCCCACAGACCACAGCGCTGGCGTCTTCTGTCACTTCATCAGCCCCTCACTTCTCCACTGCCGTTCGTCACCCCTGTCGCCACTTCTAATCACATCCAGCACCACTTACAGGGGCCGCTCTCTTCTCTCCTGGCCTTCTGTGGCTTTCACCATGCCTGTCTTACTGGGTGTTCGTGGGCTTGACCTTTGTGGTCTGAACCAATTAGCAGGTGCTTTTCCTTCAGCCCAGCAGGCCACGAATCCCGGCACAGCGTGGCCCCTGGGATGATGGCTCCGCTTAGTGGCGCTGTTAAGCTGGCCCTCGGGGGTGGTACTTTACCGTCCATCCATTCCCTGTCTGTTGTCTCGAAGCCTTCTTGAGTCCAGAGGGATTCCAGAAGCCCGAGGGGTCCGGAAAATGGGGGTAGTGCTGAGGCGGGGCTGGTCTCTGAAAGTAACAGCCTGTGGAGGTGGTGGAAGGAGAGAGTATGGGAGACTAGTGTCTGAGGTGGTCAGTAAGGTTTCCTCCCAGGGTGGGTTACAACAGACAACGCCAGGAGCACAAAGAACATTCCAGACTGCAGAGGAGGCAGCCCAAGAGAAAGGTGGGGGATGGTGCAAGGCACGGAGTGTGTTTGTGTGTCCGTGTACGTGTGTGCATGCTTGTGCACACACATGTGCGTGTCTATGTACGGGGACCAGCGCTGGGGAGCTGTGGAAAATAAAGTGAGGCAGGAAGCAATTACGCAGCGTCTTGAAAGGTGGATAAGCACCTTGAGGGTAGTTTAGAGCCGCTGAAGCGGAGAGGGAATCAGGCCCAGGTACCCACCTAGGTGACGACAGGCAGGGCAGGAATGGCAAGGAAATCATCCTAGAAGATTCTGAAGGTGCAACTGAGAAGCCTGGATGGTTGGGTCAACCTGAAGGACCGAGGGGAGCAAACCGTTACTGTCGATGCCAAAGTTTGGAGCTCAGGGGCATACTGGCACCGCCCATAGAATGGAAAGTTTGAGAGAGCTGAAGAGAGAGAACGAATTCTGTCTTAGAAGTGACATTTCATCCTTCAGAAAGAGACCTTCCTTCCTCATTTATTTACTTGGCTGCCTGTGTGGTTGCCAGAGCAGTTCTGCGTCTGGAGGGTGATGGAGAAGGCTGGGGAATGAGGACAGGCCTCTCTCCTACCCCTGTCTCCAGGTTTCTTCGCCAGTAGGACAGCAGGACCAGAAGTTTGCACGAGACATCAAGTGGCTGCTGGTCTCTCATTGAGGGCTCTGGCCAGAATGAGACAGACGCCAACCAGTTAGTCCAAGAGAGGAGCTCAGAAGCTCATTACTGGCTGTGACTTCAGAGGAACGCTCACATTCTTTTGCTGACAAGCAGGCACGAACTGAATTTGGCCCCGTCAGCACCTTGGCAGGCGGCCACGCTGTTAAATGGAAACTGACCCATCACAGGAATAAAGTGAAGGACAAGTGATCCTTCCATTCCACATTCCTTGCCATACAGCCCATCCCTGCCCTCGGCATTCGGAACACTTTAAATCAAGGTAGTGAGATCCCGTCATTGTTTTGAGACTGCTTAAACTTCGGCTGGGTGTTTAGGGACCTTTCTGCATCCCAAGGACCTAAGTGGGGGCTCCCGTGACGGGCGGTCATGGCCTTGAGTTTCAAACTAGTTGTGCGTTGTAGGGCACAGATCCACAGCTGCCTACTGGGCCTGTATAAGCCCACATGTTAGCAGGTAAACCTCACTGTAGCAAGTTACACTCTAAGTGTCAACCTCACTGTAACTCAGTTCATTTAGGAACAGTTAGCTTTCCTCTGCTGCCAGGCATTCTGGAAGTCCTAGATGGTCCCCATGGCATCGAGCACAATGTGCAGCTGTTCCATGCACAGGAGCGCCAGCTTTGCTTCCACCAGCTGCTCTGACCTGGGAAAATAAGCTCACCTTTCTAAGCCTTGATCTCCTTATCAGTAAAATGGGGGTTCTAATGCCTAGTTCAGAGTGTTGTTGTGACAAATACATTATATATAAAGGATGTGCTAGTTATCCACTGCTGCATAACAAATTACCCCCAAAACATAGTGGCTTAAAGCAACAATAAGCTTCCCTAGGAGTGGCTGAACTGGGTGGTTCCGGATGGAATTTCTCAGATGGTTCAGCTGGAAGGCAACTAGGGCTGCAGTCATCCGACGGCTGGAGGGGGGCTAGAGGAACCGCTTCTAGGGTTGCTCATTGCATTAGGTGCATAAGTTGCTGCTTGGCAGGAGGTCTTGGCTCCTTTCCACATGGGCCTCCCCATAGGATGGTTAGCGTGTCCTTGGTGCACGGTGTTGGCTTCCCCCAGAGCAATCCATCCAAGAGACCAAGGCAGAAGTCGCAATGCCTTTTATAACAGCCCTAGGAGTCACGTATTGCCACCTCTCCTGTATGCTATTGGTCATACAGGTCAGCCCCGATTCAGTATGGGAGAGGACACTATGAGCACATGCGTACCAGGAAGCAAAGATCGCTGAGGGCCGCCTTGAATGCTGGTGACCACAGGGCTTGCACGGCATCCAACGAAACCGTAGCTTCCGAGAGGATTATGATCCTCTGCTTCATATCACTTCTGCAAAGAAAGACTGCTTCCTTTTCCTTTGCTCTAAAGGGCTGAGCACAGCACCTCTACTCTCACATCTAGTTGCCCTCCAGTGCCTTCCATGGTGATGTCAGAAAGGGCAGCACCCCACGGCCCCACAAGAGTGACCCTTAGAGATAAACTCAGAAACTTGAGCCTCTTCTATTTCTTTCCTTATTTATATAATCAGAATCCCTCACAGCACTTCTTGATTTCTCTAATGATTTGAGTGTTGCAGCCAATCATGATCCACGGGACATGAGCAATTGCTGCAGCAGGAAAGACGCTGACTTGCAGTTTCTGGTCCAGCTCTGCTAGGCAGAAAGCAGTGACCCATGTCACCCCTGTGACAACAGCAGAGATTGTGCTAGAAATGGAAGTGTGCCGTTCAGGGGCAACTAAAGAAGTGTTTATCAACAGCAGCCCCAACCACCTGATAACCCTAAGCCGCATGTCATGGTGATTTTCCCTACATCGTTACAGCAGATGTTACACATTCGATGAGACTCTGGTTGGCTGGTGATAGAATGGCTGAGGACAGCTTGGTGACAGAAGCTGCCAGTTGTTTCCCAATGTCAGTTCTCCTTTTCTTCCACACTTAGAGAACCCCCAATCATGACCTGGGAACAAGACACCCCAGAATAAAATTTACGTTAATTAGGCTCTCTTGACAAAGTTCTGGCCAATGGGATGTAAATGGAGGTCATCTATGCAACTTCTGGGGAGGAAGCATATAGTTCTTCTCTTACTCTTTCCTTCTTGCTGGAATTCTGATGAAATGACCGGAGCCTCAGGAGCTATTTTGGACCATGAGGTGATCTTGAGAATGGAAGCCATTTGTGGCAGAGCAAAAAGATAGAAGAAACCTGGATTCTTCACACCATAGAGCTCTCTTCCAACCCTGGGCTGCCTGCCCAGAACATTAGAAAGAAACTTTCATCCTTTTTTTTTTGTTGTTATTTTATAACAAACCCAACCCCAACCAGCACAGCTTCCTATTACAATGGCCATTAGTACAATCCTTGCACATAATCTGCCACCAGGCATGCATTTACCTGCTGCTGGAAAGTCTGCAGAAATAATCATAGTAACAAAAGATAAACCATCATTTATAGTTTCATGCAACATTTAGTGAGCTCCCCCTACTAGAGGCAAGGCACCGTGAGGGCTTCAAAGACAATGGGTCTCATCCCATGGAGCTCAACTACCAAATTACGTGGAGGAGGTCAAGCAGTTGTATACTGAGTTTGTTGTGAGTGTCTCCTCTATCTTGGGCCCCCTGTTACCACCGCTTTGTTTTTTCGTGCATTTGTCTTACCATTCTGTCATTCATTCATTCAACGAACATCCATGAAGAACTTTCACATGGCTGGCGTTGTGCCAAGTGCGGGAATCATACTGAGGTTCTAAAGCCGATGCGGTACGTGTCCTTGTAAAGTTAGCAGTACAGGGTGATGCAGTGACCGGCGGGTACATTTTAGGTTCCTTTCCCTTTAAAAAACTAAAATTGTAATAACATCATTTCTTATTTCAAAAATGACAGATATTCAATAAATGAACAAAAGAAAATAATCACATATAGTTCGGGAACAAATATTACCAACATTTTGCCATTTTTCAGAAGTCATAATATAAATATACTTTTTTTTAACGTTGGGATTGCTTTATTTTGGGGCCTGATTTTTTTTCACTTAATATCATATTGTGAACATTTCACCATGACAAGAAATACACTCCTACAACAACACTTGGAGAGGCGACCATGTATTCCACTGGACGGACCTATGTAATTTCTGCAGTCCCCCGTTGCTGGACGTGCAGGCAGGCCTTGATTTTCACTATTATAAAGAGCTACTATAATGGATAGTCCTATAGCTAACCATTTTATATACTTATGATTATTTCCTTGGAATAAATTCTTAAAAGTAGAATTGCTAGACCAAAATGTATATATAATTCTAAGAGTTTGGGTACAAATGTAAATGAACTTTAAGTGGTTAGACAAATTCGGTCTCTTCCCAGCAGGCCAAGAATTCTGCTGAATTCTTTTTTTTTCTTTCTTTCTTTTTTTTAAATATAAATATAATTTGAGAGGACTCCCATCACTTACATCTTCCCATGAATCATTTTTCAGACTGCGTTCCTCTCCAGAGGAAAGAGCAGAGCCCCGAAGAAGGCAGGGATCTGACCAAGGGCACAGACACATGGGCCAGGCCTGGTAACAGCAGCCTTAGCAAAAGTCCTGCTCCAAGGTTGGACCAGCTTGACTCCTGCCGAATGTGCTTTGAGCTGACGGAGATGCTTACTCCCAGGCAAAAGGCTCCGATCCAAGCTCCCAGTCCCGCTGGAGCAGTCCCTTCCCTTCTCTGAGTTCATCTTCTCCCCCCTTTCCTGCTCACCCTCATTCTTCGCCATCTGGTTATTCTTTTCCAAAACAAAAAGAGCTTTACTGGATTTTCTATTTATAAAAATGATATAAACCCTTTGAAGCGATTTTAAAGAAACCTAGAAAAGGAGAAAGAAAACAACAAAAATCACCTCCAAATTTCGCTCCCCAGTGATACGACCACTGTTAATACACAGGTGAATATCCTTCCAGATGTCTCTCTGCATTATACAACGCCTCCCGATTAGTGGTTAATCTTACAACAAATTCATGAGATGGGCAGCACTACCTTTCTTTTATAATTATGGGCACTGAAGTGTTAGAGATGTCAAGTTACTTGCTCCAGGTTATCAAGCTGGTATGGGGGGGAGCTGGGATTGGACCTGACTCCTACTTACCCCAAAGCCCGCAAGTCTCAACCATTGCATGATTTCTCCAACTCTCCTGCTTTCCTCTTTCTGTATACGCATTTGCCTAAATGGAGTCCGTTTATTTCCTTTATTTATTTCATTCAAAAAGGTGCTGTGGGCAAAGATGTTGAGGCAGTGGGCTGTAAAGTTTAACTCTCAACTGACTGCTTACTGAACCTATGACTTGGGCCTGCTTAACCTCAGGCAACGATCCTCATCGGTAAAGTGAGGACTGTCATACCTAACTTAGGAGTGGTTACGAGCACCAAACCGCACCATATATGTGCCACATGGTCAGCTCATTAAATAGCAATTCTCATTACCTTTCCGGGGAAGAATCATGGACCACCATTTGAATGACAGTTCGTTATGATATTGTGAGCATGTAGTAAGACGTATTTAATACACATTAAACATGGACTTGTCTTGACAGACATTACATTGTCTGTCATTGTCTGGCTTGTCACTAATGTGCATCCCAACACATTCAACTTTGCACACTTGTCCAGTTGCCCCCTAAGGATAAATTCCTAAGAGAAGACTGGGATCAAAGTGGATGGATAAGACGAATCTACCCCGCAGATGCGTTGTACCAACTCACTTCAAGAGGGGGGTTCTTTGTGCGGGAAATGGTGGCAGGAGAACCTCCCCTCCAGTTTCTTGTTCTTCCTTCTCTGCTACCCGTGAGAGGCTAGGCACTTGCTAGACACCTCGACCACCCAGTTAACGCCTTCCTTTCTCAGATTAAAAAAACCTGTTCAGTGCCATAGCCAGGAGCCCCAGACCTTCTGTTACGGTGAAATTAAAGGTGCCGTCATCAGTTGAAAACAAAACAAAAATCGCTGGAACTCAGTTCTGCTGAATCCGCCTACGTTAAAGCCCTGTGTGTACGTGTTGGATTTATATGGCATGTTTGCACACAGGTGAATACACATTGGGATTACTTATAAGACAGTGTGTGTCTAAGGGATTTACACACACATGCAAATATGAGAGTGTAACATATGTGACCAAAAATGTAAAGCAGAAAAGTATAACCCTTTCTTTTTTCTTTTTCCTAGAGAAAGAGAGAGAACGTGAGCGTGGCGGGGGGCAGGGGGAGAGAATTTCAAGCAGGCTTCCTGCCCAGCATGGAGCCCAGTGTGGTGCTCGATCACATGACCCTGAGATCATGACCTAAGCCGAAATCAAGAGTTGGACGCTTGACAAACTGAGCCACCCAGGCGCCCCGATAACCACTTCTTCTCAAGCCCCAGACTGACATTTCCTATAGAAGTACGCCTGTTTTTCATATTTACAAATACTATGGAATACCATATACTGTTTTTTTCTGATTTTCACAGGCATTGCTGATCTATGTGTGACATTGTTTTTAAAGATTTATTTTAGAGAGCGAGAAAGAGAGAACACCCGAGTCAGGGGAGGGGCAGAGGGAGAGAATCTTAAGCAGACTCCCCACCGAGCCCAGAGCCCAAGGCGGGGCTGGATCTCATGACCTTGAGATCACCATCCGAGCTGAAAGCAAGAGTCAGTCTCTCAACTGACCGCATCACCCAAGTACCCCTACATGTGACATTTTTGTAACAAGCCTGCACCTTAAAACCAGACTGGGTGAGGGCAGAAGTGGCGGGAAGCCAGCAGGGCATTCGCAGGGGATTAGAAGGTGAATCCTTGCGGCAGATTTCCCTGTTAGGTCTACCGCCCACCCTCTGCTTCCCTGAAAAACCCTCAGAACACAGAAACTCAGCTACTCCCTTCTTTGACTTCCTATACATCAGAGAGATATAAAGAGGTTTCAATTTTTTTTCTTTAAATTCAGTTTTACTCTAAATTTCTTAAGGAAAGGAGGCATGCAGGACTCCAATTGGGATGAAGCTGTCATCAGATCAGCTGGTTTATCTGCCTCCAGGGACACTAGGCTCTTTCCAACAATACGTTCCCCAGAGTTTTCCGGTTTGGAGTCAAGCCCCTGGGACAATGCCTCACAGTGAAGCCGACCATGCAATTAGGCAGAGGACATCCCCCCCCCTCTGTTTTTTTTTCAATGTAGTTGCCTCTGTGGATTGTGTCAATTCTAATAAGACTCAAGCCATCCCACCCTCCAGCCAAATATGAACAAGGAGACAAGGAGATAAGGTGGGAAGCTCGTATTAGTTTCATTTTTAAACACATTGAAAAATTTCAGAAAAGCAATGTAAGCTGTAGCCCAATCCCCACCATCCCTAATACTTCACCGGATTCAGAGTTGGCAAACCTCAATAGAAAAGAGCAACGCATCCGGAAACCTGTGCTTGTCCCGGCCCTGGTGCTAACCAGCAGTGCGACCTGGGGCAGGTACTGTACTCTGTGGTCCCCTCCGGATGGCCACAGTACAAGCATTTCCCCTCTCACTCGTGGGGTTGCCACTGTAAGATTCAGCAGAAGTAACATGAACGCATTTTGGAAATATACAATGCAAGGTATTTATCCTGTTGGCCTGGTTCATTTGAATTGTATGAGATCTAGAAGGGAGGGGGAAGACTGATCTTACTCAGCTAGCTGCTCCCATCATCTTCCTGAGCAGACACAAGGCTAATTGCTCTCTGTCCACGCAAGCCAATCGGCACTGAAGTCCAGCCTGGCTCCTGCTCCAGCATCTAAGTATCTCAGGGGAAGGAGAGTCTATCCCACCCAGGTAATTCAGTCCCCAGTTCAGAAATCCTCATTATCTGGGAGTTGTTTCAAAGTCTACCCAGAGCCCCCTGCATGGCCAAGTGAATTAATTGCCTCTTATTTTGATCTCCGAGGAGATAAGGATTATCTCCTTCACCCTGGCCTGACCTTGAAGGCTGTTTAAATTCTTCCCCTGCTGCTGTGTGTTCTTCTTTCTCTCTCCAGGGAAGGGAAAGCAAGAATTTATTGTAGATGCTCTTAAGAGGAATGTTAAGACTTTATCTTCTATGCAGTTCAAAAGACTCAGAACTGAAGACTCAGAATGAGGCTGAGGATGGGCTTGTAGATAAGAGGAGTATTTGCGTGTTGGTAACGAAGCAACGTGCCACAAAGGCTCCTTCTGATGTTGATCACTGAACCCCCATCTCGTGCCCAGGAAAGAGCCCGGGGAAGGCAGATAAAAGAAAACAGTGTTTCACAGCGACAGTCACAGAGGCATCGGACCAGAGCTCTGAAAGGTCTCTTGCCACCAGCCCAGCAAGGGTAGGGACCCAGCAATGCTCTGTTTTCCAGAATCTTCCTTTGAGGATGCGCTAATGGCCCTCAGCAAACAAGACTCAGGGGCATATATTACCACCCCCTGTATTTTACAGAAAGAAACATTCAAATATACTCTTGTTCTTCCTTTTTGCACCTTTTTACACCTATGTGAATGAACTCCTTATCAAAGCTCAGGGTCGTTTTTTTGGCAATGCGGCTATGGTATTGAGGTAAGTTCCAGCACTGTGATTTCTACACTGAGGCGTTTATTTTTTTGCTTTCCAGAACAAAAGGGCTGCTTTCCATAAGGTGGATCATTCTGAGTTTGAGGAGAAAATGGTGGGTTGGGAGACAGGCATGGGAAATTGCCACCCTCAAAATCTAAGTTGGCTTATACCAAGGACTTCTGAAGATCAGAAGCCCACTGGCCTATAATCCCTGTAGCAGCAATGCTTTCCTTGTGGCTCTTGTGTGAGCGTGAGTCTCCAAGCCCAGAGCCACCTGCAAAGTCTTGGAATGCAGCCCACCTTCAGCTGTGTCAGCCCTGCAGCACGTGGTCCTTGGCATGGGATCCGGGCACTAGGCCTGCTCCTGACATTAGTGGGGCCCAGAGCGACAGCACAACCAGAAGCCCCCAACACTCAGCCAGCCCTACCTCTCTCCCCACCCCCGGTTCCTTCTTGCACTGAAGCCCCATCCATGCCCCCACAAAAGGCTGCCCTCAGCCACAACCCAGGTCAATCAGACAGCAACTCATCCTTAGGAGGACGTCTCTAGGGAAGAGATCCACATAGGCCTTGCAAATTACCTTCTAACCCCGCAGGCAATTCTGACATTCTGGGTAACCAGAGAAGGTTCTAGAATAGGGAGGGGAGGATGCGCTCCCGATGGCATATCCTCTTGGCCCCCTGGTCTCTTTGCTCCATGGAGGAGGTACAGAGGCAGAGAGGGTCTGGAGCAGGGCTTTCTAAAACTCATATATTTGCTAACTGTAGGCAAGTTGCTTACACTATCTCTGACTCAAAGCCCCCATCTGTTAAAGGGAAATAATAGTAACACTTACCTCACAGGCTGTTGTGAGCACTCGAACATTAGCAAATTCATACAAAGCACTTAGAACAGTGAGAGCTCTTAGGGAGCGCTCCGTAAGTGACAGACTGCGTTCCACCCACCCCGCAACTGCATTCACATCCAGTCCCATTTAAATACTCTCGCCACTGCGCAGTTGCCGTGAACAGTGCTCTAGACCAACCCTGCTCAATAGAAATAGGATGCAAGTCAATAAGTAACTTTAAATTTCCTAGTAGCTGCATTAAAAACAAAAATAAGAAACAGGTAAAATTAATCTCATGATATATTAAATTTAACCCCCTATATCTAAGATATTATCATTTCAACATGTAATCACTATAAAAGTTACTACTGAGATATTTTATATTCTTTTTTTCATAATAAAGCTTCAAAATCATGTTTATTTTATACTTAACAGCAGATTACAACTTGGACTGGCCACGTTTCACATGCCCAGTAGCCACACGTGGCTCGTGGTCACCCTACTGGACCTTGCAGCTCTAGATCCTTGCCGCTCCAAGTGTGGCTTGCTAACCAGCTGCATCTGTCCCATCTGTCCTATCTGCACTAGAAATGCAGAATCTCAAGCCCCAGCCAGGGCTACCGAATCAGAATCTGCATTTCAGCAGACCCCCACGTGGCCTGCGTACACAGTCAAGTTCGAGCAGTATTGCTGGCTGAAAGCAAACTGGGAGCCCGTAGAGAGCAGAAAGCGATTCTCTCCTCTTACCTTTCCTTCTTTGTGCCTCTTTCTCCCTGTGGCTTTCCAGAAGGTGCCAGCCCTGGCTCCATCTGAGACCCCTCTGGAGAGCTTTAAAAATATGATACCTGGACTCAGCTCCAGAGATCTTGATTTAATTGGTCCAGGGAGGAACCCAGGCAACAGGTATAGTTAAAGAAGTTCCACAGGTGATATTAACATACAGCCTGGGCAGAGAGTCACGGGCTAGCCCAACACCCAGCACTGGCCTCATTCAGTCCTCACTGGTGACGGGGCAAACACACCTGAACTTGTGTCCTCGAAGGTTTCGGGGCAAGGCAGTTTGAGTAATGCAGCTCGTACAAGCAGCCTCAGCTCTGTAAAATCACACAGATACTCGTCCTTTTTCCATAGACTCCCAGGAATCGATGCCATATGTGAAAATAGTATCCCTCTGAGAAGCTAAGGCATTCTCGATTTGATTGCTGCTGTCCATTGCTAGCTACACCTGCTAGCTCAGCTAATACCCCTGGTGTGACTAAAATACGGAGGGCATATGCAATTCATATGTTTATTAAATAACTAATTGTCCTAATAAAAGTGCCCATGTTCAACATATGGATATTGTTGGTCCTTTCCAGGAAACAGTTGTTTATTAATAAATAAACAGATAGTTACTGAATCCCTACTGTGCCCGATCTAATGGGGCTGCAAAAATGTTTCCACGTGGTAGAGTCTATGTTCAAGGACCTCATCACCTTGTGGGGACTGGCAAGGGTCTGCAATTCGGGACAGTTAACTCCTATCTGTCCTCCAAGGTTCTCCATCCGTAAAAATGGAAATAAAATCTAAAATCTTTATTCCCAGTACTTAGGATGTCCAAGGGATTTCCAACACCATCCCTTTTTTTTATATTGCAGTTAGCATTTTTTAACCTTAAAAAGTAATCTAACTGCCTCAAGTCACCCAGTTTCTTCTTGCCAAAAAAAAAAAAAAAAAGCTTTCTGGATGAGGCATAAATGTAATTTTAAATCATTGGAGGCCCAACTTGATAACGTTTCCCACTGTTTTTCAATCCTATATTTACCATAATAATGAAATGGCCACAGACAGGAAGCATTTTTCATCATGTAAATCATGAACACTGAAAAGGAAGGCTTCTTGGTGCTCTATTTCCTTCAGAATGTGGGGGAGGAGGAGTGGATGTGCACCTGTTCCGACGCTTGCATTTTCTTGCCTGGTAGGGGCTCAGGGAAAGGCAGAAGAGGAGAGGGAAAAGGCAAAGGATCCCAGCTGCAACACAGCACATCATCCCGTTCCTTGCCATCTCCCACGCAGACGGCTCCCCGGCATTCTTACTGTTACATGGTGACCACAGCTTGCAAAATGTATTTCTGCCCAAAGTGTTGTGCAAAAACGTAAAGCAGACAGTCAAAAGGACAGTGAGAGAGGCTAAAGGTAAGGGCGAAATATGAGAAGACGGCTCTGACAGGCTGCTTTGCGGTAGACACAAGGACTGGTGTGGCCCAAAAACAGCCATTGGAGGCCAGACGCCCCATGAGCTGCTGAGGACCAGCATTTCCTCTGGGAGCACCTCGGCTGCCCGCGCTGGAAACTGACAGGCCTTCTGTGCAAAGCAAAAAGTCTCATTTTTAAGAACAAATCCGTTTGACAGCACACTGGCCATTCTGTTGTGTTGCATTGAGTCTTAGCGTGACCACCTTGAGGAACAGTTTAACAGACATCAGGGTGGCGGCTGACAACCAAAGAGCCCCCCGCCCCCCAGAACCCAGGGCTGGAGCTGAATGCAAACAGGGTACCCCTGCCGTCGGGCTCCTGCCTACAGCCAGGTGACAGGGACCTGGCAGGTGCCTCTCTGGCTCCGGCTTGCAATCCTTTATCACAGACCTGCTGCCCACGGCTTCACTCTGGGAATGCAGACAGCAGTTTGGCCCATGAGATTGTAAATGTTGGCCCGCCATGGGCCGTCTTTCTGTGCTTATCATCAGAAGGGGCAGAGCTGACCTTAAATAGACAGTAAGTGCCATCTTGGCAGGGAAAATGGGGACTTGGAGCCAGGGGTGTGATTAAAAGGCCGGGCTCCCTTCTCTCCCCATTTTGGGGGCACTGGCCTGCTGAGCCCATCTCCCTGGAAAATGACCTTAGTGATTGTGCGACACCTAGGAAAAAATAGCACAGTTCCCCAAGTAGCTTCTTTGGGAAGGGAGAATGTGTCAGGAGCGACACATTCTGGGAAACTCTGCAGCCGACATGGGTAGTCGCTGTCTCCCCATCTCCAAATGCTGCCAAGGTGAGCAAAGCCACGCACGGCTCCGCGCGATGAAGGGGAGCAGCCGCGCCATGAAGGGGAGCAGCCGCGCCAGGTGGTCGGGGAGCCAGAGGCCTGGCCATGGTGCTGACACGCAGAGCTTGCCGAGCCAGCGCGCTTTAGAAGAAAGAGGCAGAGGAGAGAAGTGGGAAGAGAGTGACTAATAAGGAAGTCGTTATGAAATAGAACCTGTCTGGGTTTGGAAGCCTGGGTGACAGCTCCAGGTAGAGAGGGGACAAGCCCGTTATTAGGGCTGACAAACACAGGGGTGCCACGTCACTCCAGGCAGCGCCGCTGCCCCCCCTCTAAAGCCCAGGGCAAGTGTCCCTGCGTCGGGGGTGGCCCACGCAGCAACAGAGGGCTGTAGACAGACGCGGGATCTGCACTGTCAGAGCGTGAGCTGAAGAGGCCTGACACGTCCAGAGCCGAATGAATGCAAAATGAAAGGATCGGGACGTTAATTATAAAGAAAATACACCAACATAGCAGGAAATGTCGACAATTAAAGGAGAAAAGCCATGGTATTCTACCTCCCTAATGAAGGTATTTTCATCTCGCCAAAGCTTTTCTAGCCTTGCCTACACGTACACATTTTTATGAAATTTTCAGCGTGCTCTGGATTTTATACCTTTTCCCATCTGTCCTCATTCATAAACATTTCCCAGCGTTCCTTCATAAATCTGTGGTAATTGCTACAAAAGATTCCACCCAATGGATATACCATAATTTACTGAAATATTCCTCCATTCTGCAGTAGATTGCTCTCTTTCTAAAAACAGCTTTACTGAGGGATAATGGGTATATGATAAATTGCATAAGTTTAAAGGGTACAGTTTGATAAGTTTGATACATGTATCACCTGTGAAACCATCACCACAATCAATATAGAAATGTATCTATCTCCCCCAGAAGTTTCCTCCTGCCCCTTGGCAATCTCTCCCTCCCCTCCGAGTCATTTCCGTGTGAGAGACCGTTATTCCGGTGGTCCTCAGTGCCCCTGGTGTTCATGCCATGAGGTAGTCCCCTCCCCTCGAATCTGGGTGACGCTGTTATCTGTTTTGAACAATAGAATGTGGTGAAACTGACACCGTGCTAGTCTCAGGCCTAAGCCTTAGAAAATACTAACAACTCACGTTCTTGCACGCTTGAAATGCTGCTTCTTGGAACCTAGCGGCCACGCCATGCGGAAGCTCAAGTAACCACGTGGAGCAGACCTCTGGCCCACCGATAACCAGCGCTTTGGGTCTTCCAGGCACACCGGTGCTCCAGCCCACACCACAGAAAGCATGCTAGCCCAGCCGTCCCACATCCTGTCGAATAATAAATACATTATTGTCGTTTGGGCCACTAAGTGTGCCGTGACTCGTTACACAATTGCCAGTAAGTAAAACAGGCCGAGAACATTAGAGATTATCGTTAGGATAGGCTCCCATTCTCTGAGAATGCCATGAGAGAGTACAAGAGAGGTGAGGCAGGATTGTTCTCCAACTCCATGTCACTCTCTAGTGATTACCTACTTACTGCCTCCTTTACAGCTAAACGTGGCAATGTGCTTACGTTTACTGTCCATCCTTCCTCACTTGGAGTTCACTCCTAGAACTGAGCTTTCGCTCTTATCGCCCCTTGAAAATGCTCTCCCTGGGGTCAGCAGTGACTTCATTGTTGCGTCACCAGGGAGAAGTTTTCAGCCCTCATAAGACCTACCAGCCGCATTTCTCTGCAAATCATTCCCCTCTGTAACTTGTCTTTTCCCTACGTGCGCTGGGTAGGATAAATACCAATTCAGCCACATTTAAGAGACCTAAAGAAATAGTTGCTTAAAAGCACAGGATTTTATTTCACTTTCATGTAAGCACTGGACTCAGTATTTTGGCTCTGCTCTGAGACACTGTCAGAGGCCCAGGTTCTTTCCATCTTCTTGCTCCAAAATTCCTGGCTGTTCCACCTCTGTGCATAGTCCAAGATGGCTCTTCACCCCTGCTTCATTCCACCACTGGAAAAGGGGAAAACACAGAGGGGACAACATGCCCCTTCTCTTTTGGAGAATCGCCTATAGTTGCAAACAGCACTTCTGTTCAGATCCCATTAGCCCAAACATAGTCACATGGTCATATCTAGCTGCAGTGGAGGCTGGGAAATGTAGTCTTTTTTTTTTTAAGATTTTTTAAAATTTATTTATTTGAGAGAGAGAGAGAGAGGGAGTGTGCGCATGAGCAGGGTGAAGGGCAGAGGGAGAAGCAGACTCTCCGGCGAGTAGGGAGCCTGATGCAGGACTCGGTCCCAGGACTCTGGGATCACGACTTGAGCTGAAGGCAGACCCTTAACAGACTGAGCCATCCAGGTGCCCTTTTATTTTTATTTTATTTTTTTTTTTTTAAGATTTTATTTTTATTTATTTGAAGAGAGAGAGACAGCCAGCGAGAGAAGGAACACAAGCAGGGGAGTGGGAGAGGAAGAAGCAGGCTCCCAGCGAAGGAGCCTGATGTGGGGCTCGATCCCATAACGCCGGGATCACGCTCTGAGCTGAAGGCAGACGCTTAACGACTGCGCCACCCAGGCGCCCCATATTTTTTAAGATTTATTTATTCATTTTAGAGAGAGAGAGAGAGAGAGCACAAGTGGAAGGGGCAGAGGGAGAGGGAGAGAGAAACTCAAGCAGACTCCACACTGAGCGTGGAGCCTGACATGGGGCTCGATCTCACAACCCCGAGATCATGACCTCAGCTGAAACCAAGAATGGGACACCCAACCGACTGTGCCACCCAGGCATCCCTGAGAAATGTAGTCTTTAGCTGAATGGCCATGATCCCTGTCAAAAATTCTACCACCATGGAAGAGAGAACAGTGTTGGGTCAACTAGCATTCTCTGTTATACCCAACTATGTGACTGCTACACCCAGATTTCCAGATTTCTTGTATGTATTTAGGGACATAATGATTTTTTTTAAAGATGGGATCATACCATATATATGTTTTGGTAATCAGATTCCACCCCCTCATTAGTGTATTGTAAAAGCATGTGTCAATAAATACACTTAAATAACGTGACTTTTCAAGTTGGATGGTGGAATCTCATATATATATATATATATATATATATATATGTGCCATAATGCCCTTATTAACCATTTAGGTCATTTCAATTTGTCCTTAATGAATAATACTAGGATGAAAATTCTATGACTTCCTCAAAATCAATTCCCTGATTTGGAAATGCTGAACCAAAAATCATTTTTAAAGCTTTTAATATATATTCTTCTCCTGACATGGCTTCTCTTTAGTCTAATGCTCAATTTTTCAACAAACTTGATTCAAGTGAAAGCCCTCTATTAATTTAATTGATTAGATTTGTTCTACTTTATTGAGGTATAATTACATATAATGAACTGCATCTTTTTAAAGTGTACACTTTGATGATTTTTAATAGGAATACACACCTGTGAAATCACTGCCACAGTCAAGACATAGAACATTTCCATCACCCCCAAAAGTCTCCTCATGCCCCCTGTGGTACTTTCCTCCTCCACTCCTGGGTACAGCATGCTGATCTGTCTTTCGTCAGCACACAGATTAACTTACATTTTCTGGAATTTTACATAATTGGCATTAAATAATATGTACCATTTTGCTTCTCGCTTCTTTGACTCAGCGTAACGATGGTTATCAGTAGTTTGTTCCTTTTGATTGCCAGCAGTGTTCCGTTTCATAGATATGCCCTATTTTGTTTATTCATTCACCCACTGACGGACATTTGTGTTGTTTCCAGGTTTTAGTTCATATGAACAAAGCTGCTCTGAACATTTGTGTCCTAGACTTTATGTGGACATATGTTTTTATTTCTCTTGTGTAAATACCTAGGAATGGAATGACAAGGTCATACAGTAAGTGAATATTGAATTATTTAAAGTATTTATTTATTGAACAGACTTTGTTAGAGCAGTTTTAGCAAAATTGGACAGAAAGAACAGAGAGTTCCCATATAACTTCACAGCCACACACCCACAGCCTATCCCATTATCAACATCCCTCACCGGGGTGGTATATTTGTTGTATCGATGAGCCTACATTGATACATCATTATCAACCAAAGTCCATAGTTTACATTAGATTTCACTCATGGTGTTGTACAGTCTATGAATTTTGACAAATGTATAATCACGTGTATCCACCATTATAATATCATACAGAATAATTTCACTGCCCTAAAAACCCTCTGTGCTTTGCCTCTTTAGCCCTCCCTCTCCGCTAGCCTCTGACAATCACTGATCTTCTTACTGTCTCTACAGTTTCGCCTTTTCCAAAATCTCATGTAGTTGGAATCATGCAGTATGGAGGTTATTCAGGCTGGCTTCCTTCACTTAGTAATACGCCGTTAAGTTTCCTGCATGTCTTTTCATGGCTTGATAGCTCCTTTCTTTGTAGCACTGAATACTATTCCATTGTCTGGGGGTACCGCGGTTTATATATCCATTTGCCTCCTGAAAGGCATTCTTGGTTGCTTCCAAGTTTCGGCTATTACAAACAAAGATGCCATAAAGATCTGCGTGCAAGTGTTTGTCATTTGATTTACAACCAAGGAGCACAATTGCTGGATCATATGGTAAGAGTATGTTTTAGTTTTGTAGGAAAGAGCCAAGTGACCTTCTTTTTTTTTTTAACGATTTTATTTATTCATTTGAGAGAGAGAGAGAGAGAAAGCACAAGCAGAGGAAGGGATAGAGAGAGAGAGAGAGAGAGAGAGAGAGAGAGAGGGACAAGCAGGCTCCCCACTGAGCAGGGAGCCCAAAATGGGGCTTGATCCCAGGACCCTGGGATTGTGACCTGAGCTGAAGGCAGACGCTTAACTGACTGAGCCACCCAGGCACCCTGTCAAGTGACCTTCTAAGGTGGCTGTACCATTTTGCATTCTCCACAGCAGCGAATGAGAATTCTGTTTCTCCACAACCTCACCAGCACCTGGTGCTGTCAGCGTTCTGGATTTTGGCCATTCTCATAGGTGTGTAGTGGCACCTTGCTTGAATTTGCAATTCCTTAATGACACCTGTATGTGTTCTTTGGTGAGGTGTCTTTTCAGATTTTTCTGCTCAGTTTTTAATCAGCTTGTTTGTTTTCTTATTTTTGAGTTTTGAGAGTTCTCTGTATCTTTTGAATCAGAGTCCTTTATCAGATATGTCTTTTGCAAATATTTTCCCCCCAGTTCTGTGGCTTGTCTTCTCAGTCTTTTAACAGCGTCTTTTGTAGAGCACAGCTTTCTAATTTCCATGAAGTCCAGCTTACCAATGATTTCTTTCTTGGATCGTGCCTTTGGTGTTGTTTTTAAAAAGTCACCGTCAAAGTTGAAACCAAGGTCATCTAGATTTCCTCCTATGTTATCTTCTAGGGGTTTTATAGGTTTGCATTCCGCATTTAGGTTTCTGATCCATTTTGAATTAGTTTTGGTGAAGGATATAAGGTCTGTGTCTAGATCCATTTTTTTTGCATGCAGATGTCCATCTGTTCCCAGACCATTTGTTGAAAAGACTACCTGTTACGCATTGTATTGATTGCAAATACAATCAAAGATGAGTTGATTGTATTTATGTGAGTCTGCTTCCGGGCTCTCTGTTCTGCTCTATCGATCGTTGGCCAATACCACAGCTACTGTAGCTTTATAGTAAGTCTGGAAGGCAGGGAGTGTCAGTCCTCCAACTTTGTTCTTTTCCTTTAATATGCTATTGGCTATTCTGGGTTTGTTTCTTGTTTTTTGGTTGTTTTTTTTTTTTTTTTTGTCTTTCCATATAAACTTCATTTTTTTTTCTTTTCATTTTTTTCCTAAGAAGGCTGCATGCTCAATGTGGGGCTTGAATTCACAACCCTGAGACTGAAAGTCGCCTGCTCTACTGACTGAACCAGCCAGGCGCCCCTCCATATAAGCTTTAGAATCAGTTTGTCCATATCTGTAAAATTAACTTGTTCGTGAATGCATTTACTACCACTGAACCGTACCTATGAAACACTAAACCAGCCCATCTCCAGCCCTAAAACTGTGAATTCTCAGCCAAAGAAGAAGTGTTTCATTTCATTTCATTTGCATATTAATGCAATGCAAATACCAGGATAGTAGGACGTGAATGCGGGAGAAAGCGCCACCAGCAAGTAAACACTTGGTTGAAAAGTTGAGCACAGCATGTCACTGTGAAGGGTGTGAAGGGCGTGAAGGTCACAGATGAGGAGACCTAAGGTCTGATAAAATACATGTAGCTCATTACAAAGATCTAAGGACAGACAGACTTGTTACAACAGACAGCAGCAGGTTAAGTGGGTGTAAGGACCAGACAGGTCAGAGTCCATCTGAGATGCTGGCCGTGGCCGTGGCCGTGGCTGGCAGTGATGGGCGAGGTGGGAATACGCTGGTGGGGAAAGCTCCCTTGCACAGCACAGAAAGGTTTCACAACCGCCCTGGAAGGGTGTGCAGAAAACTGGAACATCTCCTTAAAAACTCACACTGTAAACAGTTTGTTTACACACACAGCTTTGTTGAAGACTGGAGTGTTATTTAGGTTTCTTTTTGCCTTAAAAGAAAAAAGTTTTGTTTTGTATTGGCTAAGCCAGAACACAGACTTCACTGTAGATACCAACGGCGTTGTCTTTGCATGCTGTCTATCACGGTCTGCCTGGTTCACATTTTGGACAGAATGTGTACCAGATGCTCCCCGTGCCTCCTGGCCCTGTCGGCTTCCCCGATCCCAGGTGCCATCTCCCACTCCCCTGCTTCTCATCCTTCTCTCCCAGCCATGCACTTGCTCTGGGGGCTCAATTCCCCCAGGGCTCACTACAAACGTAAAGAGAGGAGTCTGGAGAGCAAGGAGGTGCAAGGGAGTGGAAAATATACCTTGAAGAAGCAACAGACAGAAGAGGGCAGGGTCTGATGTTGGCGGCAGCGTGGGGGAGGGAAGGCCAGGGTCCGTCATCGAGTCCAGCAGGGGTGAGGGATGCACTTTGGGATGGGTACTAGTCCCTCTCTTTGGTTTCTCTCCTTTCAGTCACAGTCCCATCCAGTTCATTCTTTTCTGCGGTCTGATTCTATGCAAGCAGACAGTATTAGTTCCCTAAGGCTGTCCTAACAAATTTCTCCAAACTGCGGGCTTAAAACAACAGCAATTTATTCTCTCATGGTGCTGGAGGCTAGAAGTCTGAAATCAAGGTGTCGGCAGTGTTGGCTCCTGCCGAGGGCTCCGAGAGCGAATCAGTGCTCAAACTGGGGTTCAGGGATCCTGGAAGAACTAAAGAGATCCCAGGAGGATTTAAACATTTTGTATTTTCACTTCAGTAATAATCTTCGAACACATTTACATAAACAAACTTGGCCGGGTCATCTGGATGGACACCTTAGAACGGAATACTGATCATCCTTTGAGCAGAACGTTTTTGCTCTTGTGTTTCTCACCTTTTGTTGGTGTCTTGAAGTGCTGTTTAACTGTCACAGACAAGTGGAGAAAGAATAAGTGCTTTTCAGTAAGTCCCATAGGAAGAGGACACCAACCCAAACACCACAGGGGCTGGCAGCTAACACAAATGAGGACAGCCAGGGGAGTGGAGTTGGGGTCTGCCTGGAAGCCCAGCTCCAGCGAGAGGGGACTGCCATTCAGCTCCAGACTCTGTGGCTCTGCAGGGCTCAATCTTTCAGTTTTTCAAGACAAGCTGGAAGGGCAGATTTTATCGGTAATGTCTTTATTCTCTTATAATCGCAACTGATTGAAAAAAAATGAGTCCTGTGAGGGTCAAATGAGACCTGTCAAGGGCTACACACAACCTACAGCCCTCCAGTTTACAAGGTCTAGACTAGAGTGAGGTTGGAGGCAAGTTGAACCATTGCACAGCATATGGTGGGTCAGGGATGCCAAGCTCAAAAGAACCACGTCCTAGAAACTAGTATTTCAAGAAGCAAAATTAATTTTGGCAAAATAACATCATTAATCACACTAATCTATTTTAGTTTGGTTGCGTCTTTTTAATTTGCAATCTTGCCTTTGGTTTTGTAGTTGTAAAGAGTATTATTTGTCAGTATTTAGGAAATGTCCTAATTGAAGTAATTCAAATCAACGGTGGGAATCTAGAAGATAACATCATTCTCAAGTCTGAGAAATCATGTCCTACCTTATCCAATCTTCAAATAAATCCTTAGGATTATGTATTATTATTCCCATTTTTTTGATGAGAAAACTGAGACTCGAAGAGTTTCAGTGAGCTGCCCAAACTCACACAACTAATCAAAAGGAGAGCTGGAATTTGAACCCACGCAGGGCTGTCCCCAAGCCCACTATCTCAATGCTGACTCCCTAATTAGCAGCACTGGACTTCTGAATGATGTTGTGTCTCTCCCACCTGAGTCCTCTTACCCTGCTTTTGACCTTCCATTGCCACCTGCCCAGCCAAGTCTACACACCTGAGAGTTTAGAGGTCCATGACCAGTCTTGAGGGGTCAAGCCTTGGACATCTGCGATTGGGTCTCGGAGGGACCCAGAACTCAGAAGGGCTTAGGAGGAATCTGTGATCAGGAGAGTTATCAATGACCTCTCAATTATGTTCTTGTCATCTCGGGTTTTACGGCCTGGAAATCTAACCACCATTTACAATCTCGTTTTTATGGATAAAGATCATATAAGTGCCAACAACCAGCTGAATATAATCTAAACTGCTTATGATCAGATCAAGTCTGATGAGGAATCCACTGAGAAGGTGGTGTTTGCCTCCCTTAAGAGTGGGTTAGCGTTCTGTCTAGCGTCCCACACCGTCCCCCCGCCTCTGCCTGCCACTTCACGAAGGGTCTGGAATCAGAAAGGTTTAGTGGAGGCTCATCCACACACGTGGGCAGTGGGACCCGAAAGACGTACCCGGCTGAAGACATGAAACAATGCACGGGAAAGATCGGGAAGGAAATGCAATGAAATGTTAGTAGTGGTTGTCTCTGGGCTGGTAGCATTATGGGAGATTCACATCTTCTTTATACTTTTCTCCAATATCAATACAATGTATTGCTTTTGATATGAAGGAAAATTATTTTGGGATGAAAGAGAAAGGCTTTATGACAAAACTCACTGCTGGCAGTGGGGAAGGAGCGCGCTTGCCGCACACAGCCATCTGTTACATTTTCTTAAGTGTCCCCCAGTGTAAGAAGACAATAGGAGTCACAGATTGGATTTGGAGTAAAATTTGGACAATTGTGACGGCTGGAAGCATTCCAAGGCACTTGTTGAAGATGTAGGCAGCGACATACTTCTTTGTTTCTTCCCCATTGACGCCTATCCAGCTGAGTACTTATTCCTCTTCCCTCTCCCCCACCAAGCCTGGGCTCCCTCCCCTCCCTCTAGTGACTGGCACTTGAAAGGGAAGCTTATGTGGTCCTCCAAAATAGAGGTGGTGCTTGCTCCTTAATCCACTGAGGTTGTTCTGGGTTTGAGGCTCCTTTTGCCACCTGCTGCCGCCAGCGGCATTGGTTCTATACCTTCGGTGGGCTCTTCTCCAAGCCCTAGGCTGCCCTAGTGTGGGCATATGGGCACCTCCTCGCTGACACAGGCCCTGCCCTGAAACCCTCTGCTGCAAGCTGTGGCTCCTTCTCTGGGGTGTTACCATAACTTTCCATTGGGGGCCCACACCCCTCAAATCCACAACCTCTCAACCACCTCTTAGTAGTCAGACTGCAAACCCTCCCAGTCCTTCAAGGCCCCCGTCTCAAACTCCTAGGCTCCACCTCCCTGCTCCAACCCGTCTCCATTTTGGGTAACTCCCGACCCTCCCTAGAAGGGTCCAGAATGACTAAACAGAGACTTGGGTGGGGTTGTCTTTTCAGCAACTTTTAAAACACAGCAAAGCCAATCATTCTCTGTGGGAGAAGAGGGCATAGAACTGAAGAACACAAAAGCCTGGCTCTTTGCTGCGAAGGAAAAGAGGACATGGTTTTATTCTTTTCCCCAGGAGTCTAAAGCAGCAACATAAATCACTAACTGGGTGTTCTATGCAAACAAAATATGTAACCAAAGAAATTACTCCAACTGCCCAGGTTATCTGAGAGTGGGGGAACCACGAGGGGACCGTCACGTCCTCCCAACATATTCTCCAATGTCGTGTTCCTTCAACCATTTTAACTGTGGTAGAATGCACATAACATCAAATTTACCGTCTTCCCTGTGTTAGAATTACAGTTCAGTGGCGTGAAGCACGTTCACACTGCCCTGCAACCATCACTGACCGTTCATCACTGGAAATTTTTCATCTTCCCAAACCGAAACTCTTGACCCATTAAACACCAACTCCCCATTTCTGCCTCCCCACGGCCTCTGGCCACCACCCTTCCACTTGGCGTCTCTGTGAATTCAACTACCCCAAGTACTTCATATAAGGGGAACTGTACAGTATTTGTCCCTCTGTGACTGGCTTATTTCATTTAGCACGATGTTCTCAAGGTTCATCCGTGTTGCAACATGGGTCAGATGTCCTTCCTTTTTTCAGGCTGAGTGGTATTCCGTTGTATGTGTCTATCACATTTTGTTTATCTATGTATCCATCAATGGACATGGGCTGCGTCCAGCTTTTAGCTATTGTGAATAATGCTGCTATGAATATTGATACGTAAATATCACTTCAAGTCCATGTTTTCCATTCTTTCTATTTCAACAGCTTTTTGGAAGGTCACAGGATTGGCTATTGACACAATGGTGGTTAAGTCTATATGGAAGATCATAGGGTAAAATTAAGACAGTAAGATACGGAGAAGCTGGTCCAAGCATGACTCCTTTAAGGCTCACGAGTCTGCTGATGGCAGCAGCCCGTGAGTTTGCTCTGCCTCTGGCAGTGAATTTCTCTGTGATTTTTCCAGATAAATCACTGAAGATAAGCAAATAAGAACACTGGGAAAGATAAAGAAAATTGGGGGTTTTCAGTTTGTCCAGGAGTGGACTCAGGTGCCTTTCCCTGACCTAAGGTAATCTTGGTGGATTCCTTTTTCAAAATCAAGTGTCGACTAGGTAAGTCTCCAGGGCCCAGGCTACGTCTCTGGCTTGTCACCATCTGGGCAGTGGGACCTCAGTCAGAACAGGAGGAAAACCCACTGTGGCAGGGAAGAAGACATCGGCTACTTGACACCTTGGCTGCCCTATCTTGAAGAGGGACATGGCTTTGGTAAATGTTTCCAGACTTTTTTTTACTTCTTTTTTTAAAACTAGCTCTGTCTAAAACCAAAACCAAAACCAAAATAAGGTCTTTTTGGTCAAACCAAAATATTAAAACATTTTGAAAAGCCTCAGCATTAACAAAAACTGAGACCAAATTTGCTTTCATTTTTGTTTTTAAAGAACTAAATCAAGCATCTGAAAACCGAAGGGTGTTAACTCACTGAAACCCTGCACAGCGGTTTCCGAATGGAGCTTTGCTTTGCACCAAACAACCAGGGCAAAGGGAAGGGGAAGGGATCTTTGGAGCCAAACTGAAACACAGTTGCCACTTGGGGGGGGCAGGTTCAAAGGCAATTCAACTTGAGGGCTAACACTCACAAAAGATGGCTTTTATCTGAAGATAAACGTGAAAATCTTATAGAAAAGGGGCTAAATTTTCCATTCAGAAGACTAAGAGGAAACTGAAACTTGAAGCAAATCAGTTGGGTCACGAGCCCCAGGACCTGGGGATATGCATGTGCTCTTGTTTGCACTTCTGGAAACTTCACTGAAAAACATTTGAGAAGGTACTAGGTAGCCTTGGCCCCTCTCTCAATGTCATTGAGCAAGCTCCAAATCTCAGTGGTTTAACCCCAAAAAAGTTTACATTTTCGCTCACATCGCAGTCCAGTGAAGTTCGGGGCATGGTGTGGTATGACAGACTCTGTTCCATGCTGCCATTCAGTGACCCAGGCTCCTTCCATCTTGTGGCTCTGCTGTCACCTCAGGTTTTAGCGTCCTCTAGCGGGTTCTCTACATCCAGCCAGCAGAGGGTGTGCAGGAGCTCACAGAAGGTGCTGGGAGCCAGGCCTCGAAGTGGTGTCCATCGCTCCACCCACATTTCATTGGCCAGAACTAGTCACATGGTCCCTGCGTGCAAGGGGGCTGGGAGATGTTCCCTGGCAGTGCCCACAGGAGGAGCAGAGCACACAGATAATTGGCAGGCACCAGCAGCTGCTATCTCGAATGAACTGGCTTATTCTTTTTAACGCTTTAGTTTATTCTCCCTGGAGAGAGCATATAATGGCCCACTCCCAAATCTACACCAGGTTCCTGGCCAGCCTGTGGCTGTGTATCACAGCCTCCTGTTCTCAAAGCTGCCAGGCGTCGTGGGGCCATTTTCTGCAGCGAGGGGGAGGGGGAGGCAAAAAAGGCCCTTCCCCTGTTCTGTGGCATGCTGTCACCTGGAGCAGTAGGGAGAGGACTTAGCGGCTTTGCTGGGCCCTCTTGCCTTCACCTTCCACCTGACAATCTCACCCCCATATCACAGATCTTTTTAGAAGAACGACTTCTCTAGCTTCCGTTGTTAACTCCTCTCTTAGAAGGGCTCCCAAACTGTCCATGGAACCAGACAGGCACGGCCACCTGCATCCCGTCCCCTTGCCAGGAACTCTCCCACGCCGGGTACCACTTCTCCCTTGTAGTCAAATGCAGGATTTCCAGGCCACTGAAATCAACCAAAGATTTGGGTCCATCTGCCTCAGAAGGCCACCCAACAAACCAGGACAAGTCTGAAGTGCCTTGTGGAGGCTTAATTAGTCACCGAATTAATTATCTGTTATTTCCTCCGTTACAGATGGAGAGAAAAATGAGCGTCTGTGAGCGTGGCAAAATCAGACGGAGCTGCCGGACTGAGCTTCAGGGCCGAGCAATGATGGCTGCAGCATTAGGAGCCGAGAACAAGGCGGGCTTTGGCTCAGAGGACCAACGGGGAAGGGCTGATCTGAGGGACGTTCCTTAGGACTAAGCAGCCAGCCTGCTGATAGATGCAATGTGTCAAAGTCCTTGGCAAGGGGACTTCTATTGAATCTGAAGTTGTGCGGGCTTCTTTGAAAATACTGGTGTCCATCCAAGTCTTTTATTGCCACTGCGTTTTTTTCCCTTTTCTCTCTTATGTTTATATTCCTTATTGCCCACCCTAGTCCTGAATGGATTACCTGCCATTTCACATACAAGTGACACAGATATTTCTAACCAGAGTGAGGTCACATCCTAACATTAATAGGCCTTTTGTTAATTTCGAGTAAGAGGAAAAATTCTCCAGTTCTTCGTGTAGATCTTGATTGGGCTTGAATGGAAAAATCATTTTCTTTTCTCCTCTAATATTTATTAAGCATCATACCCTGCTAACATTTCTCTGGGGGCTTCAAATGATTTTGATGGGAGGAGCGGATGGAGGGAATATCCACCCCCAATTTTTCCGTTTCTCTCCTTGGCCTTTTACGGTCCTCCTTCCACACCACTTCTTCCAAAAGGAAGTCTCCTCCTGGGTCAAAGTTCACAGTGGACCCTTTCCGAAACACCACATGGAGTCTGCCCCCTTACTCCGTGGCAAATCTGTCATCCAGCAGCTGGTCCCTTTTCCTCACCTGTATAATGAAGCATATGATTTATTACAAACTTGGTCCAAGGCCAATTTTCTGTTCATAAAACCCTGTCATCTTTGGATGAACTGTACTGTTTAAGGGCCAAGATGATGATGAAACACTGGCTCGGGAGCTCACAATGGTGGGAATTAGGAAATGCAGAAGAATCTTCTTCGACAGTGAACAGAGACATTCAGAATACCCAGCATTGCTGCTTCTGAGCTGGTGGTGGGGGTGGCCTCCTTTCGTTCGCAGTGCTAACATTTCCAAGCCTGGATCCTCATGCATTTATTGAACGACGCGTCTTGAGATCAGTCCAATGCTCTTATTTCAGATCTGTCAAAATACCACCTCTTCCAAGAAGTTCACTAAAATTAAGTGGAAGTGAAGTAATGATCTTCCTTCCTTCTTCTGCTGCCTTGGAACAGCCTCTCCTCTCACAGCACCAAAACTGGAACCAGCTATCTACTTCATCTCCAGATGGGTTCCCTTATCTATAAATGCATTACTGTAACATTTCCTAGAACACAAATGGCTGAAGACATCAGATAGAGCTGGCACAGGAGATATTTAAGAATAGAGACTTTGCCTTATTCAACCTTGTGCGTTCTATAGGGCCCAGTACCTGGTAGGTGCTAAATAGAAGGTGGGTATGTGAATTCAGTAATAAATATGCCACTGGATTTATCACCCAAAAAGACTCTGAGATGCTCTGTATGATCCCTACCATGTTTCAGGGTTATTGAAGACTGTGCTTGTGTCTCAAAAAAGAAAGTATAGAGCACCTGAGTGGCTCACTCGGTTAAGCGTCTGACTCCTGATTTGGGCTCAGGTCATGATCTCAGGGTCGTGAAATCGAACCCCCCGTCAGGCTCCATGCTAGGCGTGGAGCCTGCTTAAGATTTTCTCTCTCTTTCTCCCTCTGCCCCACCCCTCAAAAAAAAAAAAAGTATAAATAAGAGAAACAACTTGGACCTTGGACACAGAGTCAAAAAGCTAGACAAACTCAGCCCTGAAATAAGCAGTGGCAATGATCCAGCCATTGATTTTTCATATCTGGACATTTACAGGAATCATGAGATGCAGCCTTGATGAGATGGTGACTCCGAATTGCTGCTTCTTAGTCACTAGCTTCTACAAGGTAATCTTGTCTTCTGACCCCAAACCACAACGGTCAGAACCACAGAACAATATACCATAACAAGAGAAGCGCACACTGCCACAGCATTTCTCTAAGTGTGTCCTACCCAGACACAGTCTCAGGAGCTCTCTGTGCCAGAAAGTGCTCAGCGGCCAAGTGAGTTGGTCATCATCACACATTATACCCCATCTCAGGCATTACAATGTCTACTTGTAGGTTAAAGACTCTGGGAAGTGGGCCTGCTAAATATATTTGATCATAGAACCCTATTTTCATATAACATCAGTCACTTTTGCACAGAACACACTTTAAGAAAGACATCGCTGCCTGAAGTTTCATTGATAGTGTTTTCACGCAGGTGGAGCACGGATCTGCAACCTGCAATATGTTTGTGCCAGAAATGGCATGCAGGTCGTTGGCTGCCGACACATTTTCCCTTATTTTACTGAAAGGTGACCCTGACCATCTGCCATAGGAGTTACATGTAGCTACACACCCTACAAGCGACGCTTGGCAGGCAGACCAGAAAGACCTGCAAGTGGGCAACTTGACTGCACAGCCTTGCAAAGGCTGGCACCATGGGGAAGAGCTGCCAGCCCCCAGCTTGGGTCTCACTCCTAGAGACGCAGCAATGTTTTGTTGGTCAGGCATAGACTCTTGGCTGGTCACAGGGATGGGTGGCTGCCCTGGAAACACATTTGACACTTAGGTCAGTGGCAGATCAGAGACCAGCATATTTCCTACAAATATTAGATTTGAGGGCATGTTCATGATATTTGCTATTACTTTGAAATAGGTCCACAACCCAGCAGCCTAGGTGGGGAAATGTGCATAATTTTCTTTGCAAAATTAAAATAGTCTTAGGGGTTATTCGGGCTTCCAGGGCAAAAATAGGTACCAGACATTGGTGTGTGAGACAGGTTTCCCGATCTTGATGGCAGGAAGCTATGGCATCCTATTCAGTCAGAACATTGTGGTTTTCCTGGTGCTCAGGGACTAGACCGAAGTGTTCTCTGCTGTGTTTCTCGCCTCCCCTCCGTCCTTCTATGCTGTGTCCCTTGCCCATTGTTCAGCCTGACGCCCACCTTGCTTCAGAGATGAGGAGACACTGCAAAAAGCTGACAAATACCTGAAGAAGTCAGTTCTTGGCCTTTGACTGTCAAAAGCCTAAGTCTAAGGAATAACAGGGTGTGAAAAATAGATTTGGAAGAAAACCTGATGAGGGAACATAGTTTACTCTCCTGATCCCCACTCCCTCATCCAAACTAGAGTGTTCCCAGTGGGGGAAGGAGCGCAGATTGGAAGGAGTGGGAGGCCACTGACGAGTCCTGGAGGAGTGCTGTGCTCTGCTCTCTACTCCACACTGAGATTTAGAGAAGGCAAGGGGTGACAGAAGGACCTGGAGGGTGGGAGAGATTGGACTGTGTGGATTTGGAAGGGGCAAGATGGCAGAGAAGATGTCTGCAGGCTTTATCAAGTTCTCACTGAGAGCCAGCAGGCTACCGAGTGCCCAAGAGTGGCACTAAACTCACACCCAGCGAGAGCGGGGATGGGGGGGAACAAGGGGTAACTCAGTGAATCAACAACCAAAACAACAGACATGTGGACACAGGCACAGCTGGGACCTCTTGGGACCACGTCAGCACCCCAGGGATGAGGAAAAGACACTATGGAAGGAGCTTGAGTCTCTGACAATGTCATCAGGCCAGGCTGCTATCCCAGCATAAACTCACATGAAAAAGAAATCAACTCTCTCAACTGTTACTTAGCCTGTCCTGTGCTTGGGCCGAGCACATTCCTCTAGAAGACAGACACACGCGGGCACCGAGGTGGAAGCTGACGATGTGTACGGACGTGGCCCTGGAGGCTGCGGGAGATGCCCAGGGTGGGCCAAGGGGATAAGCAGGGTTGTGAGAGCACCCGCTGTGCCGCTGCTCACCCAAGCTCCCGTCTTCCGTCTCTCAGAATGGCATTCGGCACATTCTGGGGAAGCAGATTTTCTGCCTGTCTGCTCTATTAGTCAAGACTCCTGCTTGTCAGTGAAGAAAACCCCACCTTCGATTAACTTAAACAAAGAAGGGAGCGTGTTGGCTTGTGTGACAGCAGAGCCAGACGTCCCTGCATCTCAGAGGAGGTCCCGCTGGACCCAGCAGCTCAAGTCCTATAATTCCACTCTTGCTCTCTCTCTTGCTCGTTTTAAGAGTTTTTGCGGAATTCAATCTCCAGCAACCTGTCCTCCTGCCCCCAACAGTGGATGGGGCTGAAACCACCAACCCTCTAAACTTTAGGTCCTTCTGGTGACCAGAACCATCCGAGGCTCCCTAGGGGCCCCACCCGAAGTCACCTCACGGGCATAAAGTCAAACGCGATGGAAAGGAGCTCATTATGAAACACAAAAGACAGTCCTATGATGAAGTTCCAAGGGTTTTGGAAACTCAGCACCAGGACCCAGAGACAAAGGCCAAATGTATGTCTTCTTATACCACAAGAAGACCCTGCTCACAATTGTGTCCCGTGCCTAGCATACAGGCTGGCCCAGTGCGCAAGCAGTCAACATTTGCTCGGTGAATGAGTGAGCTAACCAACGAACCCGTATTCCCTCTGAAGTGTAGGAGAAGTTCCCCCACGTGCTGGGGTACCAGAGTTGAACCACTTGGGTAATTAATTGGAGCCACTTGGATAATTAAAAATGGCTTGTGCCAGCATTCCAGGAGAGCCCTGGGTGGGTTTGGAAGTGTGTCTCTCCCCCACCATGAGAGAAATAGGCTTTTGATTAGCTCCCTGAATGGCTGGTCCCAATGCTCCCCAGGGGAAGCAGCTCTCTACAGGACAAAAGGGACAAAGGCCACCTTGTTTCCAGTTTCCAGGCCAGGTCCTCCCTCCTCCTCCTCCTCCTGGGCAACACAGCCTCAGATGGGCCTTCAAGGAGCTCGGTGCTGGCAGCTGCAGGAACCTCTCAGAAGCGGACGCCTAGTAAATTGGCCACAGGAGAAAGAGGCCTGAACCCACCAGGAAAGCAGTCACGTGGGATTGTGTAATCCCAATACGGAAGAGAGCTTTTTTTTTTTTCCTGAGAAACAGATTCCCAGAAATATTGAGGTAGAAGGTAATCAATATAATTCCAACCAGAGAATTCCTATCAGGAGGTTGGAGGATGGGGGACAAATAACCCTATTAATGATTCTATTCACTCACTTTCCCATCTGTTGTCTAAAAAAAAAAAAAAAAAAAAAAAAAAGCAAAGATAGGCATGTTATTTCTGCTATTGCCAAACCCAAAAGGCGTGACAACCATCATAAATAAGAAACCTGGATCTTATTTCATTGCCATCAATGCTCAAAGGATTATAAAAATAAGTCAAACAGTATTCAAAATATATAAAATTTGAATATATTTCCATCAAATAATGCAAATGAAAATAAAGGTGAAAAACATGAAACATTTAAAAATGTTCAAGCTTTCAAAGATGTTTTTGTCTTCAAAAAATTAGAAATTTATCTTCAAAATTAAGAGGCAATATATCACATATTATAATATGTGACTGCCGAAAGTTTCCATCAAAATTATTGAAATAAGGTCAAATTTAAAAAAAATAAAACCGTTCACGGTTCTAGTGTTCCACGTCCATCCAGTTGCCAACGTAAGAAACGCATGCCATTTTACTCATGGTATATCAAGATCTATGTAAACGAAGATCGTTTAAATGTGGTATGAGTTACTACTGCAAAATGTTCCCCAGTCGCCATGTGCATCTGTTGTAAATACCATGCCAATCTCTGAGCACCCCTAGACCCAGAACCAGGAACTGAAACTCAGAGAGAAGCCAGGCTGCTCAGCTCCACCAGGACCTGACACTTGGTTATGTAACAGCATCCCACGTTTATGCTAGCCGAGAGGAAGGGCTTGACACGTTGATCCGTTTGCCACATAGGTTCGCTGAGTACTTAGGCACCTGGAATCCTCCTTGCACTCCAAAGCCCTCTTTGCCCACCAGAGTCAGGAACAGGAGAAGCCCTAAACCTTCTTGGCATCCAGATGTGGTGTCCTTTGTGGACCCAGTGCAGATGTGGCGATCTGGGGCCTGAGATCTAAGGGGGACTGGTAACGACAGAGGCTGTTTGGGGGTATGGATCACACTCTGCCGGGTGCTAATCAGATCCCCAGGGAGAGAAGGCCCGTGTGCTCTTCAATACATTTATTTTCGTGTGGTTTGTGATACTGGGGCCCTCGAAAGCAGGAGTGGGCAAACCTTTTCTGTCCAGGGCCAGAGAGTAAATATTTTTGGCTTTGGTCTTTATTGAGATCACTCAAGTCTGCCATCGTAATACGAAAGCAGCCAAAGACAATTCGTAAATGAATGAGCACGACTGTGTTCTAATAAAATGTTATTTACCCAAACAGGCTGGATTTGGTCCAGTTTGTGGGCCTTTCTAACTAACACATGGTGCCCCGGGCAGAGCCTCTCTCGTCTGGATCTAAAGGCAGTCTGACTGTTCCAGTCCCACAGACTCATGAGTTCAAGCACTTCTAAAGCAAGGGATTCCAAAGAAATACGAAACCTTTGTGATCATAGGCTAAACCCTGGCTGATTTTTCGTAGCCTCAGTAGTATGCTGGCCGCATGGCTGTGTAACCTTGGGCAAGTCATTAAATCCCTCCCCCTCAGCTTCATTCCTTCATCTGTAAAGGGATCGACTCGCACCGTTCGCCCTCTGAGAGCGCCACTGAGAAAGTCAAAACAACAGTGATGAAGGTGACACTTGCAAAGTGCGTTGCAGTTTTCCAAATTGTTTTCTATTTGACCCTTGTAAGAATCTTAGGAGGTAGTCAGTCCCAGCCCCATTTTTACACGCGTGGAAACTGTGGGGCAAAGAGTATGTAAGTAACTTGCTAAAGGACCCTCAAGTGGTAACCAGCAGAAACCAGGTCTCAAAACCAAATATCTTCATTCCCAGGGTATGGCCACTTTTGCCTCAACTCTGTGGGATTCCATGTAAATAGTCAGTGCTATGTGAAACCAGTGCTGTTGGAAACATGTTCTTCTTCTTAGACCCTTGACCCTCCGGATTATAATTCTCCTAATATTTAAACTCATCATAGACACTAGACATTCTGTCACAACGTCCGTGACACAGTTGAGTTATTACTGAACAAACACCATTTATACCTATATCTTGGGTTGTGCCAATAGGAACAGAAAACATGCCAACTTTATTTTCTCCCCATATGGGCTTTTTCATTAGGCTGCCAATGAGCGAGCTCATTGCCAATTCAGCAGTGATTACATAAGCACCGCTTCCTCTATCAGCTTTCCCCCAAATGACTCTCACCTGCACGGGTTCAACATGCCCTGCGAGAAGGACATTCAGGAGGCTCCTCTGCCTAATGGGGTTCGCGATTAGGCCTGATGCTGCCTCATTTACTCATCGGGGCTGCTTACCAAGTGGTGCACATTTTGTGATTCTCCATTCCAAGCCAAAGTTCAATCTCGTTCATTTCAGTGGGATTACAATTGGTCACGTAGTTCCTGAAACTGGGCTGTTTGACTTCTAATGTTTACAGATGTTTCATAGTTTACTTGTTCTTGTGCTAAGGGGCCGTAATAAGAATTACGTCCATCGTTCATTAAACATTTGATTCTTTCTGATGTTTTCAATCCTAGGAGCTCTATGCTTCCTCATACTTAGTTTAACGGTTCCCTCACAATGTCTGCCCTTTCTCATACAGACTTGGCAATTTTCATCTTACGGAGCTCTGCTCTGTGGTAGCCACAGATCACATATGGCCACTGAAGTTTAAATTAGTGAGATTTGAAAATTTACTTTCTCTAGCTAAATCTCATGTGCCAGTGGCTAGATACTATCCTGGGCAGCACAGATATAGGCCTTTTTAATTATTGCAGAATGTTCTACTGAATGTTCTAGCACTCTATAATGGATTTAGAAACTAATTTGGACAAACCTCATAACTGGTACAGATTCATTTGGGAACTGCTCTTGGTTCACCTACTTTCTTCTTTTAAACCACCCAGACTAATAGTAAGACCAAGACTCCAGTAATCTCAGGGACCAATTGCTGATTTTATATCATGCGCCATGCATTGAACTAAGCCCTTACTGTATACTATCTCATTGAATCTTTATAAACATTCATGTTATTATCAAGACTTATTAGGAACCTGAGGCCCAGGGCCACATGGTAAGAGGCCGATTGGAGATCTCACCGATGTCTTTCTGGCTTTAGAGGTTGAGCTCTCGAACACTCAGTGATGCCAACTCCTCACCCTCATCTTTCTCTGTCTCCTACGCTGATGTGGGCCTGGCCAGGCAACCTAGGGCTGGGGCCAAGGCCGAACGTCATGCTGGAGGGGTGCCCTGCCAAAATTGAGGGCAGGGCAGGACGTGAGGAGGCAGCGTGGTATCTGGGTGAGGGGAAGAGCCCAGGCTAATTTTATGCCAAAATGGAAGTAGTGTCCTTTATGACACAACCACCAAGGCTCTTCACAACCCAGGTACCTTTCCACCTGAAACACCCAAAGAAGAATGATTACTAGTGGATCTCTTGGGATTGGTGAGGAGAATTTGATATTAACCAAAAGAACCAAATGTGTGGGCTGCTTCTTCTCATTACTCCCTTTTTCATTTTCTCTTTCTGAAAACACTCATTTTCTTCCGCAGGCCCCACGTGCCAGCTATCATTACAGCCTCTGTTTCACACGCTTTCTCCGGGCCAACTCTAGGGGAAGACTGGCCACGGCCACTTGTTCAAAACAAACAGTCCATATGTCTGCCCCGAATGCTGACGTCTTACTTTGAAGCTTCCATTTAGTTTTGGTTTTAATGCAAACCGATCTAGAGATTAGAGAGCCGGAAATTGTGTCTCTCGAGGCAGCCTGGAGGTTTCTTGAGCTCGCTGTGAAAACCGTGTTTCCCCACAGTCATGAATTCCTTATTAGCCTTTCTGCCCTAGCACTCCTTTCTTCCCTTATAATTTTTCTTTCTTTCCCATGATTCTTTGAAACTTGGCATGCCAGCTATCAGGACTACTTATACCGTTACTTTTTTTATAGGTCATAACTTTGCTGGAGTGAGCAAACCCAAGTGAAACAAGTAACACAGAGCACCCCCAAATAAGTTTTCACACAGAGCACGCAAGACCCAGGATGCAGAGGACATGTCCTTGCAATCAAACAGTGTTACATGATCTCCAGGACCGGATGTGGCCTCCTCAAACCTAGTCTAAAAGGAAGGGTCCTAGGTGACAGAATGGAGAACTGCAGGAACCTGCCTCCCAACCTGCCTCCTTGGGCCTGGGTATGGTGTTACAGCTCCAGCCATGAGACCGTTCAGTAAGCATCCACCTGGCACATCAGACGCATTGGGTAATTAGCAGTAATGAGTAAGAACACAAGAGCAGACCAGTTAAAAACCCACCACCTATTAGTCACATTTGCAAGTTACCAATTACCAGCCAAATTCTGTCCATAGTCAAGAATTTAAAAAAAAAAAGATCTATTGAGAAGGCAGACTTTTGAGATCATGATGTCAGAACTGGGTTGAACTGCCTGAGTGAGTCAGAATGGGAATTAGTCACTAGGTCAACAGACAGTGAATAATACAAGATAATAAGACTTGGAAGAGTCAGAACCAATGGGCTGAGACATAAAAGAATCATATGGCCAAAGCTGAGTTTCAAGATTTCAAGACTTGGGCAAAATCGTTACTAGACTTAATAATGTTGAGTACTATAGACTCTGAGAATCATGGACCACGCCTATTTTTACTTCCCATTGTATCCCCCCACACCAAACAGCACCCAGCATAGTCAGTAAGTTTTTGTAAATGAATGAAGTAATCAATCAATCAAATGAAATCTGTCCTTTGTCACAAGTACCGCCTCTCTTGGTCAAATATCTCCAGGGTATCCTGGGAAGTTGGGTGGCTTCCCAGGTGCCCCAAATGGGCAGACCTCAGTAAACTGTGGTCTGTTCTTCAAGCATTCCTTGTTTTGTTTCGTTTTTCTGCTCTCCATCAAACTTCAAACTAAGCTGGAACTGTCCCTCTCAGAATCAGCTCATTTCATTAACTCGTGTACTGGGTCAATGAGTGAAAATAAGTATGTGGCAGTAAAGGTGCCCATCCCGTCCTCATAACACATTTGATCTTAACGTTATGGTGAAGAGCGAGGACTTTGGAATCACACCTGGACTGGAATCTTCCACTCAATAGCTGTAAGACCTTGAGCAAGTTACTTAGATTCTCTAAGCCTTCATTTCCTCATCTGTAAATAAGGGTTATGATTAGCACAATCCCTACCTCACAGCGTACTTGGGAACAGGAAGTAAAACTACCCAAGTAAAGTGCCTAGAGTAGTGCCCGTCCTGTAGAAAGTGCACATTAAATCATCAGGTTCTCCAGGCGTTGTCCCCAGACTCTAGCATCAGCGTTCCCAGGGATTGGTTAGAACTGCAAATTCTCAGTCTCACCCTAAAACAGCTGAATCAGAAACTCTGGGTGTGGGGCCCAAAAAACTGTTTTAACAAAATTTCCAGGTGATTCTGACACAAGCTGAAGTCTGAGAACCACTGTGGTAAATGTCAGCAATAAATTATAATAATAATGTATTATAATAGTTAGCATTTATATTACAATAATGCATTGACACGACTAGTGCTTTGACAGGGGCCATGTAAAACACTTCAGTACAGTCGTTTTCAAACTAAGTTCTGGAAAGCTTTGGGGCTCAGGGAGACACGTGGGAGGCTGCCTTGGAATCTCAAGGGACAGGTCACAGGCAAAGATCTAGGCTGTCCCCAGCTCCGCTCTGACAAGGGACTCCACTCCATCAGCTTCATATAATTCTGTTCCATCTCATGCTAAGTTTGCTAGACAAAAGGGTTCTGTTCTGAAATAAATCTGGAAAATCACCACCTCGCCCCAAGTACCAATGGAAATCAGGCCAGCTATGGGGGAGACTCAGGGGACTAGGAGATTTTCCCAGGCCTGTCTCCACATAGGGTGATTCACCCTGGCCCTGCATTCAGACCCCAATTCCACAAGCATGCTTTAGGAACTGTGCAGGCTACCTTTTGTCTTACATCGTATCGTTAAATCCTTACAAGGTGTCATTCTCCCTCCTTTTCAGGGGAGAAGATGAAAATGCAAAGACACTAAGTAAACGTGTCCAAGGTCACCGAGCTAGTGCAGCTGGGACTAGAAGCCAGATCACCTGATACTGAGATTTGTTCTCAGTCTCCAAGAATGGCTGCTGGTCACGCTTGAGCAGATAAGCTCGCCATGCAGGACAATTACCCACGGGGGTACTGGATGAACTCTGCAGGGACGTTCAGATCCTACTCTTGGACTAATGAGTGCAAGGCAGCTTACTTTTGCTTCACCACGTGCTCAGCACCAAGCCTGGGCCGACTGATTGGTTTCTTTCAAGATGAGTCACGGTCACAACAAATTAGAAAGTCCCTATTCAGAGGGGCTTTTCCCTTTCTGCTAAATCAGTCAGGCGGGGAAGATGACATCAGCATACTCGGTATGCCGGAGTAGTGAGCTGAGGGGCTGGATCTGAGTCCCAGTCTACTCCTTTAGACCTTAGTTAACTGCCTAAGTGGCCAAGCTTGCTACTTATCATCCAAGGTGGACTTTGAAACTGAATTAGACCATATTGAGAGATCTTCGCGCTTCCTGGAAAGGTGAACTAGATAAATACTTTGTCACTAACTGCAGTATTACTTATTCATTTATTAACCCATCCCACAAATGTTTACGGAGCCCTTACTCGGTGCCAGGTGTCCTGCGAGGTATTGAGGCCACAACTGTGAAGACCACAGATCTGGTCCAAGCTTTCACGGAGCCTCAGTGTGGTGGGGATGGGAAATCGCGGCTAATGGTCCTGCGCCGATCACGCAGAAGTATGTTAAGTATTTATGAGGTGCTCAGCACGGTATTAAGTGCTGCCCGCAATTATTTCACTGAATTCTCACAATGGTCCGACAAGGCAGGAATAACGATCTCCATGTTACAGAAGAGGAAACTGGGGCTCAGAAAGTTTAAGCAACTTGCCAAAGTGGAGTCCACTGCCACTAAGTGTGGCAGGCTCTGATGTATGAGCCACACTCTTAGCCTCTAGATCATAGGTATCTGTGTATGTATGTCCACGTACAAGCAGTATCTTTTTTTCGAGTGCCTGGAAGAATATCCCTGTATACTGAGTTCTTTTTCTTTCTTTCCTTATTTTTTTTTTTAAAGTAATCTCTATGCCCAGTGTGGGGTTTGAACTCACGACTCTGTGATCAAGAGCTGTACGCTCTACCAACCAAGCCAGCCAGGTGCCCCTATAGCGAGTTCTTAATAAATCGTTATTAATTAAATCTACCCATCTAGGTCAAGCTAGAGACAGACGACCCCAGATGAGGAGATGAATGGGGGCCCTGGAAACCAAGTGACCATTCTAGGGCCTGGGGGCAGTGGCGAGAGAGCCCCACCCAGCAGGAGCTTTAGAAATAGGCTTGGGAGCAGAGGGCTGTGAGACTGTCATATGGGCTGCCAAGAAGCCACCGTGCTGGAAACTGTCCTTGTCAGAAGTTTTCAGGGAGCGATGGTGTTGGTGGGGGGGATGGGCAGAGAGGGCAGACACTAACCATCTCTCCCAGCTGTCACCCCTGAAGGCCGTGCTGTCAGTCAGGGGCTGGTTCATCACCCAGACTGAAACCTGTGTCCACCGAGTGGCTTGGAAGAAGACGGCTCACAGAGAAGGCAGGGGTGATGATGTCGTGGCTGATTTTCTCCTGCTCCTCTGACCCATCCCCCTCTCCAGAGCGGCGGCGTGTCCTACAAGGCCATTTGCTGGGTTGGGCACACAGAGATTATTTGCCAGTGGTCTGTGGGTTCAGGACTGGTTCGGAAAGGGCCAACAGTTGGATCAGCTGCCTTTATAACAGGGCACCGTGTGCTCCTCTCTGCACCACCTAAGCTAATCAGCTTTAAATCACACTTTGTTTCGGAGAAGTATATTAATCTGAAACTCCCATTTCTTGGTTATTAAAATCACGTTACTCAATATCACTGGCTACGAGTTTTTAGTTGGTGGACTCACATGGGCAAAGTGATGTTACCATTAACTCTTCGTTCAGACCATAGCAGGGAACAGCCATGAGGATCCAGGCGTGCAGAGGAAGAAGAACCCGAACATCGGAGGTTCACAGACCTGAGCTGAAACCTCAAGCTCTACTTCCTGCGGCAGCCTGATGCAGATGCTCCCCAGTGACCCCCCTCCTGGCATGCTCCCTCTCCTTGGGCGTGGCCTGGCCTAGCAGCTTTCTTCTGGGCAACAGGAGATAGCAAAGGCGCTGGGATGCCACTTCTGAGGCTAGGTTATAAGAAATTAGAGGTTCTGTCCTGCTAGCAGCCTTTATCTGTTGTTTCCTCAGCTCACACACTGATGAAGGAGGCAGCCACGTCAGACAGGCTCCCACGGCAAGGAGCGGAGAGTGGCCTCGGGCCAACAGCCAGCAAGGATTTGAGGCCCTCAGACCAACAGCTCGAGGGAACTGAATTCTGTCAACAACCGCAAAGCCAATCCTCGCCCAGTTGAGCCTTCGGATGAACCCCTAGCCCTGGCTGGGACTCTGACTGCAGCACAGGAGACCCCCCGAGGCAGAGGACCCAGCTAAGGTGCACGTGGTCCTGGAGCCCACGAACTGTGAGAGAGGCCATGTGCGGTGTTTTAAGTTGCTGAGTTGGTGGCAGTTTGCCACACAGCAATAGAATGTTCAGACCCAGCTCATCTGGGTGGATTTGGGCAGGTTATTTCCCCTCTTTAAACTTCAACTTTCTCATGTGTCAAGATGGCTGACATAGTAATAAAAATGATGATGATGATGATGACGATATGGCTGCCTTTGGGGAATTAAATGAGAAACTGCCAAAAAAATTAAAAGTGTGCAAATAAATGTGGACATCTGAGTGAGTAAAGGATCTGGGCTCTGCCTTGGCTGGATCTTGGGGACTGAGGGTGAGAGGCGTGGGGGGGGGTGTTTCTCAGTGGGAAGAGTGGGAAGGGCTTCCCTGCAGCTACGAGCCTGGAGCTGGGGGGGCTAAAGACAGGATGTCACGTGAAGGCAGAGCTGGGGACTCCGGAGACCATCGAAAGAGTTCAGCCAGACAGAGCTGGAGGTTCAAAGGAAGAACAGGAAGCACTGTTAACAATAAGACGGAGGGAGGCTTTCATGAGGCGCCAGGGATGCCAATGGGTAGGAAGAAGCGATTAAGACACAGCAAGTGTTTAAATGTATAGCAGAAGTCAACTCGTGCCAAGGGCACTGGAATCCAGGGTTTGGGTGCCCACTACACTTGGCTCTGAGCGCCGCCCCTCTCTTATGGTGGAACTCCTCTCCACACTGCCCATAAATGCCAGGGGACTCCTCCTCGAATGAGAGTCCCAAACCCCACATCACTCTTCTCTAGCTAACTGCCCGCTCAGCGTCTCCCCTGGGCTGTCTAAGGGGCATCTGAGATCTCACATGCCCAGGTCCGAACTCCTGATTTCCAGCTCTCCCTTGGAGCTCTGCTGCACTGCGCTCTGCCCACTTCAATCTTGCTCTGACTGCTCTATAACGAACACGGATGACCTCACAATGCACGTTGTAAAAGCTGCAAGAATCTAGATTTAACTACAAAGAGTAAAAAGGGAACATCTTCTTCCCTCTGTCCTGCTGTCCTGCTGTCCTGACTCCTCTCTCACCACGTATATTCAAATGGTTTCTGTATCAGAACCTACAGGTACGTGAAGTCACCTGCCCGTGACTTACTACCTTTCTGTGATTGCCAGTTAGATCGTTTCCTTCCCTTTTTTAAAAAAGAGAATATTACAAGCGATACCCTAAGGAACATCTATTTCCACACGCGCAATTATTTCTTCAGGACAGGGTCCTAGGAGAGGAACCGCGAAGTCAAAGGATTTGCACAGAAAACATTTGCTGGAGACTGACCGATGGCCCTTTAACGTGGGTTACATTCCCTCCACTGGTGAGGCACAGGGTCTCTGTGCCAATGCTGGACGTTATCAATCTTCTGAAGAATTTCCAAGAGAGGGATCTTGTCTTAATTTACAGTTTCCTGATAACCAGAGCTTGAATACATTTTCACGTATTTATTGGCCATTTGTATTCGTTCTTCAGTGAATTGCTCTCTGTATCCTTGGTTTGTTTTTCTATGGGTTATTTATCCCAAATTACTAATGGAAAATCCGAGGACTGGAGAAATTAAGTTAGTTGGCTTGAAGTCTTACAACTAATAAGTGTTTGGGCTGGACTTGAACTTGGCTCTATTTCTCCAAAGGGCACATTCTCAACCATCAGGTCGGTGAGTCAGCTTCTCAGCTATGGTCAAGGTTAACTGTTGAATGAAAACCTGAAGGCTGCGTAAGGACAGGAGTATCACTCACTTGCAGAGGTGTGGCCCTGTCGGCCTCTGCCTGAAACCCGCCCGCTGTAGGCCGCAGCTCCCTCTGAGAAGGCCCTCAGGGAGGTGACCGGGCTGCCTGGCTGACCACCGTGCCTGTGGCCCCGCTGGCCCTGGCCGCCCACTCTACCACATTTAGCAATTACGTTGCCCCTAAAGACATAGGAGGCCAGAAATAACAACCTCTGGCTTACTGCCATTTCCTTAGTGAAGCCAACTGGAGCTAGACCATCCTTGGCTTTGGGTGCGATTCGTTCTCCAAAACCCAAATCCAAGACTGCTCTGGATTTGGCAGGGCTCAGCGGCAAACGTGGACAGGCAATGCATCGCAGCTGCCATCAAGTCCTCTGACATCACACCAGGGCCACCCGACCATTGTTTGTGGCAGAACAACGCCTTTCTCTGGCGGAGGCATTTGCAGCCCTGCCCTTTGGTGTCTGTCAGCCGACTTCTTAGCGGGCTGGAGAGCGCCTGGGTGCCGGAGGAATGCCTTCCCTATAAATAGAAGTGCTTTGCAGGGTTTCCACTGGCTGGCAGCCTGAATAGCATCCGCACCATGTTTATGCATTCTGCACAAGACCAGCTGCAGGCGTGGTGGGGAGATAATCTGGGCAGAGGATGCCATAGCCTGGGGCTGTCACCGACCAGCACCGGGCGACCCCTCCTGAAGGTGGCTGCCATTAGTTGCAGGGAAACCCGGCTGCTGTTTGACTGGCAAGTCAATGACCCATTTTCTTGAATCACTCCAGACTCACTGATCCTCTTGAACAGTGATTCTGGGTGTGTCTTTGTGGACACGTCACTGCGACTTGGTGCTTCTCAAGGTCAACACAGATACTGCTGGAGGATCCTACAGGTAGAACCTGGTCCCAACGAGAACTCAGTTCTGCCACCCAGTGGCCCGGCTTTGAGAAGGTGTCAGAGCTCTCATGCAGCTCTCTCAAGGCAAAATCCCCATTCCCATCTTTGGAAAGAGCAGGGACATGCCACTCCATCTTCTGTGGGGTCTGCAGCAGAAGGGTCAAGTCTATAGTTTGGTTACCTACACCTGGTAGCTCAGCCCACTCGAAGGGTCATGAGGGGAAAGGCAGGCCTGTCATGGGAAGAATGTCAGTGCAGTAATGAGAAGGGAGGTAGAAGGAGTAGGAAACAAGCAACCAATTGGAATTAAGTGACGGGAAAAGAAAAATGCAAGCAAGAAACAAATAAGGTTCGAGGAAACTGAACCTCAAAGGCCATTTGTGCCAACGGCTTTCATAGAATCAGTGGCCCGGCCCTGTGAGGCCTTCAGGGACCCACCCACCTCTTTGGTGATCATGAAATTGTGGGGTCTGATGGAGGGTGGTGAGTACTTCTGGAAGATTTTTTTTTTTAAAGAGAGAGTTAGAAAAAGAAACCCTAGAGTTCCAGGGTTCCTGTGACTCTGAGAACAGGTGATGGGGGCTCCACGTACATGATTCTAGATGCAGAAACTCAGGTGACTTCATGCTATAAACTGAACAGGCTCCCCCAAGACTCATATGTAGAGACCTCATCTCCAGCGTGATAGTATTTGGAGGTGAGGCCTTTGGAAGGTGATTAGGTCATGAGAGCAGAGCCCTCCTGAATGGGATTAGTGTCCTTACAGAAGATTCCAGAGAGCTCCCTCAACCCTTCTCCCATGTGAGAACACATGAACCAAGAAGCAGATCCTCCTTAGACACTGAAGCTGCTGGTGCCTTGATCTTGGACCTCCAGAATTGTGAGAAATAAATCTCCATTTTTTTATAAGCCACTCAGTCTATGGTATTCTGTTATGGCAGCCCAGACTGACTAAGATACTATGTCCTTCCCAGTTTTTTTCTTCTGACTGATTTCTAGTTTCATACCGTTGTGGATGGAAAAGATACATGATATGATTTCAACCTTCTTGAATTTAATGATTAAGACACTTTGACAGAGCAATGTCATACTGATTTCTCACCCCTGCCTAGGAGGCCCATAGGGCGTTTTTCTGCGCCCGGGTTTCCTGCTGCAATCGGGCAGTTTCTGAGACTCCTCCGAGATGGGGTATAGGCAGGAAGCCTTGGAGAACACCAGAAAGTGGGTGTCTTGCATCTTGAGCAGCCTCTATCCTTGGTTAGAAATCGTGCAGAAAGTGTATATTCTTGCCTTCCCACAAGGATGTGTCTAGGGCTGTGTCTGCTTTCTGACTTCCCTATCTACTGATGACACTTCCTTGAAGGTCATCCAGGGATCATGGGGTCAGGCGCACAGAGATCTGTAACATCCATCCATTCCTGTTCCCATTCCCTGGGGAAATGCAGAAGTCTTAGAGATTTACCCACATTCCCAACTCTTGAACACAAATGGTTTCCCTGACGTGTAGGGACAAAGGCAGGTCCCCAAAGCTTCTGTCTTAGGGACCATGTACCTCCATGCTTGCCCTTCAACACATGAACGAGTGAGAGCAGGTCAATCTCAGAGCAAAGCAGTCTCCCCATGTTCCCAAAAGAAAGGGTAGCATTTCTTTCTTCTCCCCGCACCTCATTCATTCATTCCATAAAGGTTTCATGAGAGCCCTCTACATGCCAGGACTGTGCTGAGCACAGGGGATGCAATGGAGAGCAGAACAGACAGCATCTTTGCCCTCATGTAGCATATTATCCAGCGGGGCTGATAGGCAATAAAGAAGTAAACAAAGAAATGAGAAGATAACGTCATACTTAGATAACGAAGTCTCCTGCCTTCTGTCCTCTCCTGGGAAGGGTCATCTTCGGCTGGCCAGCCTTATGGTACATTTATATCATGGAAAGTGTAGTGAACTTCAAGGAGGGGGTCCTCTGAGTCTTAAGCATACCGGTCTCTTTACAATACTCTCATTGCTTTGCTGTGGGGCTGACAGCTGTACGGAGGGCAGTGTCACAGTTTTCAGCTGTAATAAAGCACCGTTGCCAAACACAACTTGGCCTCTGCCCATTGTTCCCCAAATGCCACAGAAGCAGCATGACGCCTTGTGACAAGAGACTAAGGCTTTGCAGTCAGACAGAACTGGATTCTATTCCCAGCTCTGCCACCACGTGAGCTTAGAGGAGTGACTTTTTTCCTCCAAGTCATGAGATTTTAATGGAGGCAAAACTGTGGCATCTCTGTAAGGATTTTCTCTTTGTGGAATAAGATGGATTAGGACCATGAAGGCATTTTGCCCAGCACCTGGCACCCAGGAGCCCCATGGTGAAACCTGGCTTCCTCTCGACACAGTGGATGATTCCTAGCCTGAAGCCAGCTCGACCTCAGGGTTTCCCAAAGTGTGGTCCATGGACCACCGGAGACAGCACCACCTGGAGTATCTGTCAACACACAGCTGTCTGTGTCCATTAGAACCTGCATGTTTCACAGGCTCCCCACTGAGGAGTCTGAAGTTGGACTCACTCATCTACAGCTTTGATTGGTGGCCCAGGCTTGTTACTTTGAAGGTCAAGAAATCACTTTTTAATGGTCAACTCCAAGTATAATAACTTTTACAGTGTGGAGGCACTTGACGTACACGTCTTCAGTAAAGTACTTCCTGGATGGGAAAGGAGACTTCAAATCCCCCAGAACATTGAGCTGTCCTGCCCTGGCTAAACCGCCCCCCACTCAGCACCGTGGGGGTCACCCCAGGGAGCTACCCACCCTATTTCAGGATGATGGCAAGTTCCAGCCTCTGCCACTTCTGGACAGATGGGTATGACAGGTAGACCTGTCCGGAGCCTGTTCCAGGAGGGGCTGACAAGCCTCTTTGGGCTGAACTCACGGGAAACGTGTCAGGCTCATAAGCGGGGTTGGAGGGTGACGTTGGGAAAGACTGGATGGAAGGTTATTCTGAGCCTGTCACGCACAGGAACATCTAAGTTTTTGGACTCGAGCTCCTCTGGGGAGCGGCTGGATTAAAAGATAAATAAAAACTGAAGGCCAGCTATTACCAGGGCAGCATCCACATCGGAGCCAGCACCCCGGCCCACACACCCTGGCCTCACCACCTCGTACTGGCCGCCTCAGGGCCAACGATGGCAGGTGGGGGCACAAAGTGGACACCTTTGGTGGACAGCAACTGGGCCTGTCCCCGGTCAGTGGCAACCCAGCTAGCACTTTGGAGCTCTGCAGCGTTAGCAGAAATGGCTGTGAGTTAAAGCCAGAAAGGACAGCAGCGGGCACCCCTGAAGACGGGCTTGGGAAACATACACGAGACATTCCAAGGAACAGCCCAGAATATGTGGGAGGAACCTAAGAAGGGCTGGGAATCCCCAAAGTGAGTGTCAGAGCCAGGGAAACGAGAATTTGTCTGCAGTCGTGATTCTCTGCTCACCCCAGGCTGGTGTGGTTTGGGGAAAATGGGTGACATCAGGACATGTGCAGGGGTTGGGAAACAAGATGAGTCACCCTGCCCAAGAGGATGAATTCCCTAGTTTCTGCCTCCTTGTGACATCACTGCCCCAGAGGGTAGCACACTGTGGTGCCAGATGAGAGGTTCTATTTCTAGAGGATTTACAAAAGTGCCATTGTCTTGATGACAGACCAAGAGACCGCGGTCATTGTGTTTCCCAGCAGCTGCTCGGCCCCGCTCCACATCTGGAACCCTCTCCCTCAGCAGCAGGCAGGACCCCCACCCCCACCAGGGGAGACGGACTCCAAGCAGCCAGCAGTATACCTGATTCGGCGTCTGTCTCGTCAAAATCCTACCCAGACTCACCCACCCGAGCTTCCCAATGCCATGTTCAAGGGCACGCGGCCCATATTGTGCGTGCTCTTCCGGAGCTGGAGAGCACGGGGTTGGAGCAAGGTTGGAAGGGCGGCTCGGGGAGTACACTTTCATGCCTCAAGCAGAGGGCTGGCCCCGGCTCTGAAGGGAACAGACCCCGTGGATGGGTCTGATGAGTTCATTAGCACTGAGTTCAATGACATGGCTGGCTTGCTTTGGGGTAAGAGATGTTTTTCAAAAGCTTGCGGGCTGTCTGCGAAGAGGCTTCCCAGCCACCCTGAGGAGAGCCCCGGTTTAAGTTTCCAGCACGGCGGGAGCTTTACCCCCAAACCAGTCCTGTGGTCGCGCTTAGCCCTTCTTATAACCAGTTACGGTAGTCCTTTAGGAGCTGGCCAGAGTCAGGAAGAGTCTTTGAAGGAAGGGGAAATCAGAAGAGATCAGGACAGTTTAGCTCCATCACAAGGTACAGCCCAACACGTCAGCCAAAGCAGCAGCTCGAAGGGCGCTGTGCAAGCCCGCTGGCGGAGGGCACAGGCTAGCAACAGGTGCGCTTCACACATGGATTTTCCTCTGAGTTCGGTCTGAAAGCTGAGGCCGCTGGCAAATACAAAGGACATGCTTCTAAAGACATATTAAATGTAGATGGACTGCAAATTACAAAGTGCTCATTGTCAGGCAAGGTGGGGGAGGAGCGCACAGAAGGGGGCGGGGTGGGGGCAGAGGCCGACCCTGACACAGCCCTCACTGGGGTGCACCTAATGAAGGGTGCATTCCACTTGAAATTCTACCGCAGCATGAGATTTGGGGTGAGACTGTTGCTCCTATCCTCTCTAGTTATTAGATTTACATTTCTGATAACAGGGAACACCGGAGCCAGAAACTGGTCAACTCTGACACTTCCCAGACCCGCTTTGAAGTTGGTTCTCCCCAACAGTTTGCAATTTTAATTGCCCCTTGCAGCCAAGGCTCAAAGTGGCCCTTGACACTTCTCAGCAAAAGAAACTACAGATTTAAAAGACCAAGGCCATATGGGAAGGAAGAGCCAGATCCAGAAAACCAACTTGTCTTCACTACCCTGTGACACTGTGCCCTTCTCTCTCCAAACCTGTGCAGCTTCGTGCTCCTTGGAGAATTGATATGTTTAAAGGATTGGGTTTGGGTTTTTTTTTTAAGATGTATTTATTTGAGTGGGGGGGCAAGTATGAACAAGGGGAGGAGCAGAGGGGGAGAGAGAGAGAATCTCAAGCAGACGTGACACTGAGCACAGAGCCGGACGCGGGTCTAGGTCCCCTGATCCTGAGATCATGACCTGAGCCGAGACCGAGAGTCGAACACTTAACCGACTGAGCCACCCAGACGCCCCCAAAGGGACCCACCTTTACTGCTTTCCTTCCTTTCATCTGTGCGTCGTTCGGAAAATGCGAAAGCACTGCTCCTGGGGTGCAGGCACTTACCCACGAGCCCACACTGACATGCCAAGACCACAGGGTTCCCATCACGAGGGATCTATGTGACGATCCCTGGGATCTCAGAACCAAGGACAGCAGGGTTGGGAACATCTCTCATGCTCTGACCTGGCTGGCCCTTCTTTCCTTAGTGGAGGAAACTATGGCAGAGGGCATCTAAACAAGCAGATGAGCTTCAAAAAATTTGACTTTGCCTTTGAAACGTGTTCTTTGACTGCCAGGCATTCCTTCTGCGCGAAGCCACACTAAGACAAGCAGCAGCGGCAGGGGGTGGAGGGGGTGTATGCTGTGGCCTTGGCATGGAGGGGGAGAGGCCAAGGCTGGAGGGCGGGCTGGAAGTGTGCTGGGATGGCTCCGGGAGATACACTGAGACTCACGTCTCCAGTGTGTGGTGGTGACTCTACTGACCGGTATATCAGGTAGGAGTGGGTGAGGAGAACTTTCTCCTTGCTCTCAGGTCCTGGCCTGACTACGGCATGAATTGGGCTCCTGGCTATTTCCGGGTAAGCCTGGACGAAAGGCCCTTCATGACCAGGAGTCTGTAATAGCCTCTTCTGTTATGAGACGAGTCCATAATGGCCTCATAAGGGGCTGTTCAGGGGATAAGACCTAGGAAGAAGGGTACAGAAAGGGGGGGGCATACTGGTTGCTTCCACAGCCTCGCCCTAGAGATTCCTTTATCAGTCACTAAATGAGTCCAACAAACCTGTTGCTCCAGTTCTTCTGGTCACTTCCAAATCTTTGCAAGCACATGGATACTGGAAAACACGTGTCAGATATCGTCCTAGTCCACTCGGTGTGCCCAACCAGATCCTGGGCAAGACAGAGACCTGACGAACCGTTTTCCTGAGTCCGTCCTGTGCACAGCAACCAGGTAGACAGATAGCGTTCACTGCACGGAGTTTAAGGGTAGGCCTCTGTCGTGCTGAACAAAGAGCCAGAGGTTTCATTAAAAGTAAGACCAACCCCGATGGTCCTCTTCACAGCAGAGTCGTTTAAAAGGGCTCTGAAGCCAAACCGCCTTGGTTCGAATCCCAGCTTCCACACTTACTAGCTGAGTGATCTTGCAAAAGTTGCTTAACTTCTGTGTGCCTCAGTTTCCTCATCTGTGAAAGGGTGCTATCAATCGTCACATCTACCTCACGTTGGAAGGATATGAAGCGTTAAAAGGAACGTAATACAGCGCCTGGTTCTTAGAAGGAGCTTTATGAAAGTTTGTTAAAATAGATGTTTGTAGGTAACGGCATACACAGCTGGGACATACTCAGCACTGGGGCCCTCATGACAAGATGACTGAAGTCCCCAGGCCAATCCATACTTGTACAGAATACAGCCGATACCAGGGAGCAGGGTACACTGGGCCTTGTCCACACTTACCAGGATCAAAAAACATCATTTTGAAACCTAATGTTAGCAGTGAGAAGGCTGTTAAGCTGCTAAGTGTTAAGATGTTTTTCGGGGGAGTCGGGGCTTCCATTGTGCTTGTGACATGTGAATTGTCCTTTCCACCAACACCCCTCTTCAGTGAGTGGGTCCCAGGCTCTGTCAAATCACCCTGCAAAGGACAGTTGTCAATGCTGTCTGTTGTGTGGGTTAGGCCGAACTCAGTAGACAGGAACGATAAAAACCCGAACAGGAGAGAGAGAGGGGAGGCAAGGCTTCCTGTTCCTTGCTGGGCTAGAGAAACCCGGGGGCACCTTGGGGAGCCCCTGGCCTGCAGCAGGCCATGCAGCCTGAGCCACCACTGCTTCCTGCCACTGCCTCTCGCGCTCTGGAGCGCCCCAGCCCCACGAGCGCCCCGCCAGTTTTTTGGGGCTCCCAACCACCTCAATTCTGGCCAGATCTCCTAAAGACACTCAAATCCTTCCTCACTCAGCCCTGATCTGGGAGCCTCATGGCACTGGATGTGGGTTCCAACTAGAAACCTGGGGTCCCCGCACTGCCCACGGCAGCCTGAAGTTTGATTGGAAGCTGCAGGGCTTGGCAGAGCCTGCTGGCTGATAATGAGAAAGGCCCAGACTGCCTGGGAACAGAGGGGCCTCTGCCCTTGCTCGAAGCAAAATGCAATGTGCCGTCCATCTCCTCTCTGGCGTCTCCCCAGCCCTTCTCCGAGGGAGCTAAATGCCATGCTTCATCGATCGGTCAGTAAGCTGTGTTTATTGAGCTGACAGTGTGTGCATACCAGGGTGTGGGAGCTGTAGAGAAAGATGGATGAAAGGGGGGAAAAAACAACCAGAGACAAATGCTAGGATTTTGTATAAAGGAAAGGACCTTACGCCTTCCTCTCCCACGCACAGCAGGCTGTTCACCCCTCTTTCCCCGTGCGGCCGGGGGTGGGGGTGGGGGGTGGGTGCAGCTGGCCCTCCTCTCCCAAACACTCCACCAAGAAATGGGCACCGGCATGACCCAGAACTAGAAAGCCCTTTTTTATGCGGTGCTGACCTCTAGAGGCTTCCAATTAAAAAGCATCCCAAAGGACCAACTTAATTTTACTGCCGGTTTCTCCATCTGTGCGGTTGCCATATTTTCCTAGAAAATAAGGAGGAGAAAATGTCTCTGGCTCCCTTAAATGTTACCTAATAGGAAATGCCTACCGCATTCTTAGGCTGCCTAACTTCAGCTTGCCCAGATTTTTTTTTTTATAAATGTCAATGTTTTCTGCTCCCAAAGGGAAAAAAGGTGGGTCGGAGACAGGCAAAATATTTCAAAGTTACTTTCCTACTATGGTTCTAAGAGGAAAAATACACTGCCAGCTATTTCAAAAGGCATTTCTTGAGTTTCCAAAGTAACGGATGGCCAGGCCTGCCACAGGGAAAGGAATGTTCGCCCACCCCAATTCAGCAGGGCACCAGGCAAAATATGTACCAACCTCCCCCTCCCCACCGCAGAGACCCCCCTGCATACAGGCACAAGGCCATTCGCTCCAGCCCTGGTGCAGGGTCCAAGCACTGGGTAGTGGGTTTAGTTTTGTTTACTTTGACTTCAACCCATTCATGTCCACAATGAACACTAGAAACAATGAGGCGTCCCACCCGATCTGACTTTCCTATGGAAACGAGATTCATTTCTAAAGGAAATGAGACTGCTTGTTACATCCCTAAGCAAAACACTCTAAATCTTCCTATTTTGTTATAGCTCTTTATTCCATATTATTGATCACAAAGAGAAGTATAGGAAGTACTCTGGGACGTCAGCATTTGGGCTAATAGACACCCGCTATTTTGGCTGCAGTTTTTATTTCTAAAAGAGATCCTAGGGAAGATGGGCTCAACATCAGAGAAATCATTTTGCCAATGTCGGCTGCCCAGCCCTGGTTTCATGAGACAGTGTTTTCCTTGTAAACTTTGCTTCCCACCCTCCCTAACCCCACGGGCCAAGACAAGATACATTCCCTCAATGCTAGTGCCTGGAGGGAACTTGGAAATGAGTCCCTACTCTTATTTTCTCAGACGAGGGAACAAAGGTGGGGGGGGTGGGGAGAGGTGACATGCCAATGGTCACATAGCTGGTCAGGCAGGAGACCGGGCTAGAACCATTTCCCCCAGCCAACCGATTTCAGAGTGATTCACTGCAAAGGGGAAAAAGTGGGTCTTTCTAACACCAGCCCCTGCACTTAGATAAAGGAGCCAAGCTATATTTTATAAAGGTTATCTGTGCAAGTGATCAAATAACAGTAACAAAGAAATTCCCCCCGAAGAAAGACTTTGTCTGGGAAAGAGCACGCCGCCACCACCGTGCTGAGGCCAGAATCTTTGACGAGTGAGGCCCGGAAGGCGTGCACGCAGCCCACCACTCAGGGCCAATCTCTGACGAGAGTCATGTCCCAAACCAAGAAACACCAATGAAGTTAGCTAACCCACGCACACGAACCTCTATGCGGCATCTGTAAGGCCACCTCAAATCTCATCTAACAATCTATGGAGGCCTGTTCATTCGGGGAAAGAGACTTGTTCTTAATCAAATAATGGGACTTACCACCAGCTTCTGATTTATTCTTTAGATGCCAGTATTTACTGAATAACCATCACTGGGAGGACAGTCATGGGGAACCAGTGTCCTGTCGTCACAGAGCGACCACAGCTTTCTAACTGGTGCCACAGAGAGCACATGGTGCCTCACTGTGAGAGAAAAAGCAGGCGCCTCATATACACACCTCAAGAACTAGTTTGAAGGAAGAGGGGGAAACCACTCACTACCAGCACGTCGGAACAGATAGGCGAATGTCTCAAAACACACCAGTTACTAACATTTGAACCATGTCAGCGGTGCCGGTAACGCCCTCCTCCCTCTCGCCCCCCGGGCCACCCCCACACCCAGCCTCAACACTGGCCACCACCCAGCTAGCTGGCGGTCCTCATGCTCTGTCCCTCGTCTGTATCCCACGAGGTGTCCTCTGGCCCAAACGCTGTGGAGGGACTAAAAAAGAGGCAAACACCACCATAGTTTGGAAGGCTCTTTAATAGCAAGCGTATGGTAATTACATTGGTGGATGAGATCCTCGCTCTCTGCGGAGGAAGGAAGGAGCAGGTGCGGACAGGGTTCAAAGTGTAGGATTTACACTGCTTGAGGCATCTAAAACAAAGGGCAACAATTGTTTTGGCAACCCATTTCACAGTTTTGTCATTTACAAGAGATTTCTTGGAAAGGAAATATAAAGGCAAAGAAAACATACACACCCTGCACGAAACATTTTTGCCTAAGGAAAAAGAACCCCAAAACCGTGCCTTGATTTTCCTTCTCACGTAGATGGCTAAACTCTGCTCTCATGCACAAATGACGACTGGCTCACAGATCGTTTCCGATTTTCCCGAGAATTGGCAATGTGCTTTCTCCTCTAAAAAAGGTGACGTGTGTATACTGGACTGCCGTGTCTTTATCCGCCTGGCTATCAGAAGGTACTCAGAGGAAAAAATGACTCTTAAGAAACAAAAACAAAACAAAAGAAAAAAACCAGGGAAAGGCAGTTGTACAATGAACAGACTATCTGCTTTCTCGGTGGGACTGAATCACTTGAATACAGTTCTCAGTAAATGAAGTGTTTATTTTTATGTGGCTTGGCGCACGCTTTCAACGGCTTGGCTCTATTCAGCCACACAGGGTTGTAAACGAGGTTTCTAACATGTGATGCTCACGGGTCCTCTATTTTGGTAATACAAATTTAAATAAAAATATCAACGACACCATCTTATTTAATGATTTACCCAGGGGAACGTGAGCTCTAGATATTTACCACAGACCCCACGTTACCACGGACACCAGAGGCTTCTGGCATCTTGGCAAGTTTTAGATATTCTGAATAATATCTAAAAGACTTCAGCCTTTCAGGTCATACCTGGTGTCACAAAACCAAGATAACTAATTGGGTCTTTGTGGAAGAGGATTCGTGTTTCATTCAAAAAAAAAAAAAAAAGTTAGGCTTCTCTGGTAATCTGAAGACTAAGTAAGAGGCAGTGGCCCCTCTTCGGGGGTTGACAGTCGCTATAAGGGAGAGGGATCTGTGATCCACTTGAGTTTTAATTGTGCTCTTTCTACACCCCTGAAGCACAGCGGAGTCGGCGGGCTCTGCCCTCCAGCCCTTGGGGGCTTTCCTGACCCATGGCCTCCTCCGCACTGAGAGCAAGATCAAGTCTAGTTCACCTGCTGCCTGCCACCTGACTGGAGCCCGCAGATGTAGTCGCACTTTGGAGAGACAGGCTTCTCTGGCTGACACCTGGTTTACTGAGGAAAACTCCACCAGATTGGTGGGACACCTGCTGTCTCCTTGGCTGCAGGGCATTTGTTAAGCCACAAATCCATCCCCAGCACAGGCCTTGCCTCTCTACGTGCAGGCGGTCCCTTTGAGGAAAGCCAGCTCCTGGTGGGATAGCCATGAAAACAGGTTTCCTGTACTATACAGAATACCTGCCTTCTGGCTTTTTCTTTTTTTCTTTTTTCTTTCTTCTTCTTCTTCTTCTTCTTTTTTTTTTTTTTAAGAATTAGACTCTAACTCTCCTATTCTCCCTTTCTCATCTCCTCCCACCCCAGATTAAGTCCTGCCCGTTCCTATGTGCCTCTTGAACCGTGGGAAATCACATTTGATCATACCGGTTTCCCAACTTAAATATGCAAGGTAGATTTCTAAAATATAAATTCCAACGACGCTCTGGAAGCGCAGCTCCCCGAGGTCCATACGCTTTGTGCTCTTACGAGACAGACACAATCTTTAGAGATGTCGTTGTGCTGGAGGAAAGGTTTCTATTCGTATGGGAAGAATGACAGTAGCTATGAGAGGAGAGAGATTTTTCACTTAAGGACCCTGGAAACCTAATTCTGGCACCAAGACACAGGGAGAATTCCTAAAGAAGAGACTTTTCATGTTCTAGTTATATAAAAAAACCAAAGTCCTATGTGCTGCTATGAGCCTGGGAGATGTGCGCGTAACTGAGCCGGAGTGGTGGCGGGCATCGCGTGGGGTCCCACCTCCCTCCCTGGTTCCCTAACTCGTTCTCCGGACCCCCGAAGTGTGCTCAGTATGCCTGTCAGGCAGAGACAGTGACTAGGCGGCCATAAGTAAAATGTCTCTGTGATTCACTCAAACCCGGGACCGAGGATTGGTAAGGTTATGACAGGCAGGATTGCACAGCTGGCCCACGGTGATCAACAAGCCGTCAATCCTCCCCTCCCCCCACGTTCACACACACACACTCACAGTCTCTCTCTCCCCCTCTTCTTTCTCTCTCCTGGATGACACGGCAAAAAAGTCAAAGTACTCCTCTTTCATTCTCTCCCAGCTCTTCCTTACGCAAAATTTCCCCCCTCGGTGAAGTTGAACTCACTCCACTTCCGAAGCCACGGTCTGTCGGGGCACGAGGGAAAGCCATGCCTTCCACACACAGAGCCTACACATCTGGGACAAGTGAGTGTCTGCGTCTCTGACGCCCGACTTTGTCCTCTGCCTAAGGAACCGGAAGGCATCAGCCCCTCAGGACCAGGCTCGAGGGGGTCCGGGCGCTCGCAGACCAACAGAAACATATTCTAAGGTAGTCCTGTGGCCAGCACGCGCAGGACAGCATCTCGGCAAGAATCAAAATGTATCTCTTCCTCCTGTCCCTAGAATTTTCCTTGGCTGTTGCTCTTAGCACACACACACACTATAAGGCAGCTCTGGAACAACGGTGGTGACAGCAGGCAGGGCAAAGACCCCTTGCTTCAGGCGAGTTAGGGGACGTGCCCGAGGTCACGCAGTCCCTGGCAAAGCCAGGGCCGGACCCCAGGTCTCTCTCCTAACTCCCGGTCCAGGCCCTTCTCCCCGCACCACACTGCCTCTTCGGAAGCGTTTCTCTGTCAAGTCAGGAACTTGTCAAAGCGCGGAACCGCTTCGGGCCGACGCTGCCTGCCTCGCCGACCGACCACCCCGGGGAGCTCTGCGCCAGGCGAGCCCTAACGCGGCACACAACCCGGACAGCGGGCCCACGGCCGCGGGCGGCGAGCGCGGGCACCGGCCGGAGGCGCGCCTCCAGAAAAAAGGAGGTTTCAGAGGAAACGGTTCGATTTGCTAACGCCTTCTGAGGTTTCGCGGCGAAAACAAGCAACACGCAGCCCTGTGATCCTCAAGCCCTGGGGCAGAACAAAGACGAGATTTCTCCTCAGCCCACTGAATGGCGGAGCTGATCTCAGTTCAGTTTTTATAAATAGAACATTAACATAATAATACCAAAATGCATTTGGTCAAAGTCTAAACGCTGTTTCATAAAACACATTTCATATGAACGTCCATTCCATTCGCAAACACATGTAAATTGAGCTTTTAAGCCTCTATGTATAAAATTCCAGTTTACCTTCAAATGGAGCAAGCTAGTCAAGCTTCTTCCTTTCAGCGGCAGAAGTCATTCTTTCAGCCTATCGCGTTCAAACAGAAGTTACCAGACCCGAGTGGTATCTCACAGCTACCTGCGCTCACGTACAGAGCCCCCGGGAACACAGGCAAGGGAGCAAAGCACAGAACGTGCTCCCCCCGCTGGACGAAACCTCCAGGCCTGTGGTGGGAACAGGCTACTCGGAAGGAAATTCATTTCACTTGAAATTAACCTTCCAGACGCTTTTCCAAGAAAAGAAAAAATGCGGGTACTGAAGCATGGATGGAAACCACTACCGTTTTCCCCGATGACTTACGACTGCAGTACCCTGTTCTACCACAAGCAGCCGCACTCTTCATGGCACCAATCAATTACACAGAAAACGGTGAGATAATCAGGTTAATACTGACATGCCGGGAAGACAGACAAGACTCCCAGAAGCTCTGTGCTCGCCGCTGCCTTTTTTTTTAAGTCCCAAACTATGACAACCTAACAGGCATGTGTATGCATGTTAAAAACATTCCCGCCCCAGATGCTATGTTTAGTCAAGGGTTCTGAAAGAGGCATTCTGCTCTGAGAGATCCAGAAGGGTCCAAGAAAATGAATACTTTAATTCCACGTTAGCATTACAGAGGACTTCTCCTGTAAGTATTTGTTGGCTAAGTAATGACAGCAGTGTTTCCAATTATTAAGTAGTTGTTTCTGTGAGTTGTCTTAGTATTTTGGTCATTGAAACTTCCCCCTTCGAACCAAGCTAACCCACGACTGAAAGTTTCCCACTTTCATATCGCTTTGAAAATTCACTACAGTTAGGTCCCCTCCAAGCACTTGATTACAGTTTTTTAAATAAATTATACAGTGGGATCCTTTTCTTGACTTTTTTTTTTTTTTAAGAAATAAGAGACAAATTAAGAAAGTAAAGAAGGATTCCATATGTTTAAAAAAATTTTATCCTGGTTTATTTCCCCCATTAAATTTATCTATGGCTTCAAAGTTTAAGTGGCACTTGGATTCTGAATGTTTTCATGATTTAACAAGTTGCCATCTGGTTATAAAGAGAGAACGTAAATGTTTCATCTCCTATGTGGGACGGTTTCTAGACATTTTAAAGAAATCAATCATTTATGTCACCCCATTGATATTTTCCACTATTAGATTTTAAAAGTGGCTTTGGAATTAGCATGTTTTAAAATAATTGAACATGCAAGTAATGTTTATACTAACCATGAACCAGTTGCTATCTATCCAGGTAACTTAGTATTGGCAGAACACTTCAACAAAGGCTTCTCCACCTCTCTTCCCCCTTCATCCAAAGCTAAGTGATTATCCTTTTCTGCCCTTGTATTTGCACTTGTGCAGTTTAATGACTAGATATTAAAACTCATGCTTTATAAGCAAATTCCTTCACTTATGGACACTTAAAAAGTACATAAAAAGTGCAGACTGCATTTCTTCTCTGTCATGCTTTCCCTCAGTAATGTCACCTGTGAGGACTCAAAACATATCTTTAATACATTCAGAGTTCTCTACATTCGAGTCAGCGAATGCTAGTTCTCCAACACAAACTCAAGAGAGAACAGTCAGCCACAAAATGGACTCTAAATGCAAAATGGCAAAGGCTACCGAGACAACCCCATAGAAACCCACTGAAACGGGAGTAAAATTCAGGTCACTTCTGAGCAAAGCTCATCCCAGATATTTTGCGGTCAATAAAAAGGTACTTAGTTTTAATTTGGATGCTGGGAGTCAGACGTCCTGTTTCGAAGTGCTAATGCAAAATGCTAACCCAGGAGCACGCGACCCCACCTCAGGTACCAGGGGGTTCACTCTCCTTTTCAGGTGGGAGCCCTCGGAAGGTTACTGCTGGCTGACCCCCATTTGGGGGTGGTCTGCCTCTGGCTCCTCCTCTTCCACGTCTGCACTGTATTCTTCAAACGCATCATCGTCTGCGTCCGGAAGCCCCAGTAACTAGAGGAGAGAGAAGAGAACCAGCCATGAGCGCCAAATGGCCCGTGGGCAGGAAGATAACCAAAGACGTTGGATCCAAATTCAACAGCATTTAACAGGACTTAGCACAGCAGCTAGGGCTTGCCCACTGCAGTCGACCATTCCTACAACTATTTTTATGAACGTACTGGATGGAAAAGTCAATCCTTCAGTGGATTGGTGCCCAAAGGGCTAGGTTTTATTGGGTAGCCTAGAGACTCTCTACTTTTAAGTATCAAAGCATGGCACACACACCACACTCTCACACACACACACACACACACACACAAACAAACACACACACACACACACACCTGGGATATCAGCAGTAATACAATGAACAGTGCTGACTGTTCCATCAAGATGTCAAAAATCTATCCCCCTCTATATTTTCTTCCCTAAAAACACGTGCTGCTAGTATTTATAACACACATGTAAAAATGTGAAAACAGCTGAAATGTTTAACTTTTGTTAAATTACAGTGCATCTGTAAAACGGGATCTTATATACCTATTTAAAATAGTATTTTTGAGTAACTTGATATAAAAACACGCTCATAAGTGTAAAAAGAGCATGGTAAAAATCCATTTTCATTATGATACAGATTTTCTTAAAATTTATACGCAAGTATGTAGAAAAAAAGACTTCGATGAAATACACCCAAATCTTAGGAGTATTGTCTCAGGCAGCATGGTTATGGGTAAATTTCTTCCTTTCTATCTTTTTGTATTTTCCAAAGACTCTACAATCTATAATTATCATTGGGGAAATTCACAATAAGTACCCAGGAAACATTTTCTTAAAGCACTGATTGGTCTTTGCTTAGAAACTGAGTGCCATTTGCTGGGCCTGATCCATATGAATGAAAAGCCCTGGCGCTGGCAGGGAGCCATGGCCTTGGCTATCCCTGGACCCTGCCCCTGAGTGATCACCGTGCTTCTGTCCCACAGCCCTTCCCTCCGATTTTCAGTCTGCAAAGGGCCCTGGCATTCTCACACGGTGGCCCTCTCAGTTGGTCACTTTCAGGCAACTCCACTAAATGGCCCTGGGATCCAAGCTAACTGCCTGAAGCCACCACAGTAAGACGGACCATCTGCCTCCCTAGTGCCCCATGACCCCTCCCCTTCTCCCTATCCCCTGCCTAAATGCTGACATGAGGAAACAGTAAGTCCCAGTCGAAATAATGCTTTTCCCTTGAAGTTCTCCAACCCAACTCTTGGAGGTCTCACAGAGCCCTATGAACACACTTGGAACAAGGTCATCTGCCAGGCCCTTGGTCATATTCTACATGGGGCCTGGCAAGGTGGGCATGGCCAGCTGCAGACACATCTTTCCCCTTCGAGACTGGAGGACCACAGCTGTCTCAAAGAGCCACTGTTGACTCGGAGGGGTGGGGCGGGAGGAGCGCATCTCTGCTAGCCTGGGCAGTGTGAAGCAATCTCGTGTATGCTTGGGGGAAGGGAGAAGCCCTTTTCTCCTCCTGCTGTCGCCCTCTCATGTCTTAGTGGAATGAGCACAAGATAACATTCGCCTCTAAAGAGAGAGAAAAGATGGCTACAATGAGCACAGATGGTGAGTATTTTGATGTCCCATTTTTATTTGAAGAGCTGCTTGGTGACAAAGAAAGGTGGAAGTGTCAAAGGAGTGGTAATATTTAAATCGCTGATAAAACAGAAATATTGTTGCCCCTACCGAGAACCCCAGAATCACCTAGACGCCAACAGAGGATGCATTAATTCAACAATAAATGTGACTCCTCGCTACACTGAAGGGATACCCCTTACAAGAGCAATGGCCAGTGGGTTCTCTCTCACTTGACAGATCTGACTGTAGCGACTGCCTGGAGGCCTGGGTGGAGGATTCCAAGGCTCAGTCGGAAAGACTGCAGTCAACCCATCAGCCACGGCGGCCATGGGTAAAGAGGGTGCAGTCGAGGGACGCATCTACACATTTGCCATCTTGTCCTAAAGACATGCATCACTGATTATTCTTTTTCATAATACGCTTGAGTAATTCACAGGCCCTGACTACAAGTACCCTCAACACCCCTCCTCTCCACGGCTTCGGGTGGTTTGTAGGAGAGGCTCCAGCAAGCCAAGTACGAAACCATTACCACTTCTCTTCCCCTCTCCCCTCTGCCTACTCCCCACCTGCCCTTTGATGTGAATCCAAAGCACATGGTTTTAGGTCTAGAGCATTGGCACTGTGAGGCCCTTCCCTGGGAGGGGACTTCTAGAACTGCTCACTCCCGACCCTTACAGGAGGAAGAAAGAACAGAAGCCGCTCTCACTGGCCTCCCCGACTTCCAAGGCACCTTAGTGCAGGGTCTGCAGATTCACTGAGAGGCTGCGTGGAAAAGGCATGGACCTGGCATCCAGAAGACAGGGCTCTAGCTGGGGCCCTCTGCCCAGCCACTCCCTTTGCTAAGCCTCAGCGTCCTTCTCTGTAAAGTGGGAACCATGACACCTGCTCTATGTCCAGAGAAACTACGAAGATGAAATGAGAAAGTGAATGTGGCCATGGGCTGCCAACCGCAGAGCCGTATGTGAATACGTTAGTTAGGGTCAGTCTTTATCTTGGCTTCTCATTTTAAAGCCCAGCAGTTCAGTTATTCAAGGGGACTTATGGCTGCATCGGTGGACGGCCTCCAGCCCCAGTTTCTCCCTCTCCCTTCAGCTGTGCTTGCTTTTGGACCAGCTCACTGTTAATCAGAATACAACAAGTAAGGGGGCGCCTGAGTGGCGCAGTCGTTAAGCATCTGCCTTCGGCTCAGGGCATGATCCCGGCATTCTGGGATCGAGTTCCGCATCAGGCTCCTCCATTGAAAGCCTGCTTCTTCCTCTCCCACTCTCCCTGCTTGTGTTCCCTCTCTTGCTGGCTGTCTCTCTCTCTGTCAGATTAATAAATAAAATCTTAATAAAAAAAAAAGAATACAACAAGTAGGAACAGAAGTAAGAAACTCAATTCTATTAGGCTCCTCACTTGATTCGCAGACTCACAACCAGTGTGCCATTCAACAAACCAATGTGGCCATACTTCACATTTAATGATGATAGTCAATATTGGTGACGTGACTCTTTGCCAGGCATGGAGTTAGGCAGCCTTACCTATATTCATTCTGTTGGTCCTCATTATAGCCTGAGGGGGTAGGTATTATCCTCCTATTACAGATAAGACATAGACAGACTGAGTAAATTGCAGAGAGTCACCCAGTAAGTGTCAGAGCCAGAATTCAAAACCAGGCCATCAGCTCGCAGCCTGCAACCTAACCACCAGGTACCCAGGAGACTCCCTTCCAGCTGTCAATGCTGCTCCTACCGCTGGAGGCTTCAATGTCTTCTACTGAGTCATACGCCTTTTAAAAAATTCAATGTGGAATGTTAATGTCCACATTTATGAGTATGTACAATTGGAGAAAGCACAGAGGAGAACAGGAAAAGCACGAGAACTATATAATTTGCCTGGGATTGCAAAGAATGCCATACAGACAAGCCCTGATCCAGCATTCCCACCTCTGTCTCTAGTCCCATCTATGGCAGGTTAAATCGACATTTAACTTCTGGATCCATTTTTTTTTTTTTTTTTAAGTAGGCTCCAAACTCAGCATGAAGCCCAACATGGGGCTTGAACTCGCAACCCTGAGATCAAGACCTAAGCTGAGATCGAGAGTCAGATGCTTAACCGACTGAGCCACCCGGGCGCCCCTAGATCCAAATTTTTTTTTTTTTAGATTTTATTTATTTATTTGACAGAGGGACAGCCAGAGAGAGAGGGAACACAGCAGGGGAGTGGGAGAGGAAGAAGCAGGCTCCCAGCAGAGGAGCCCGATGTGGGACTCGATCCCGGAACGCCGGGATCACGCCCTGAGCCGAAGGCAGACGCTTAACGACTGTGCCACCCAGGCGCCCCCCTAGATCCAAATTTTTAACAGTGAAGAAGATATGCCAGAGACAGGAATACAACAGACTGGTAAGCATCCTGGCGTTCTTGCTTTTACTGCAGGCATACATTTCTATAAAGGATACAGGCCAAGAAATCCTACCTGGTACATTTAAATTACTTTAATAGTCATAATCATTAATTCTGTTCAGCAAAATTTTTTCAGCTGACTGGAAAAAAAATCTTTATGCTAACCCCGAACAATGGTGTTGGCACTTCCAGAGGTTTGCCGTGCATGAAGCTGCCTTTGGGCAACTGTGATCACATAAAAACCTCTGGGGCCCACCCATCCAAACAGGGTTGTACTTGAAAGGTAGAAATGCCAAGACTTGAGAACGAAAGTTCTTTAGACCCAGGAGAATATGAGTGATCTTCAGGACGCACCCCGGGTCTCTTAGAAAGTGGTGTAAACTTGCTGAGGACACATTTAATTGGCATTTCGCATCTGCTGTCTCCAAAGGTGGCCCGCACTCAGCACAGAGGGCTAGAGTGTGTCTACAGAAGAAAGGGACAGGACGTCTCTGCCTTGGAGGGCACAGTCAGTTAGCTAGTGTGCTTTTAGCAAGTGTCTTGTGGCTTCAGAGGTCCCTGGAAACTCCTTCCAGAGGACTCTTTGGAGCACTTTACTGTATATGTGATTCACCCAGAGATCTACTTACAATGTGGATTCTGATTCAGCTGGTCTCGGGTGGGACCTGAGATTCTGCATTTCTAACACGCTCCCAGGTGATAGGGATACTGCTACTGGTCCAAAAACCATACTCCGAGTATTAAGGATTACCCTAAAGCTTTGGGGAATTTACCACTGTTTATCTTAATGATCAACGATGCTGGGGGTACCAAGAAATACAATGAGATCCTGGTCAGTCAGTCTGGAAAAAAGGAGAAAAAAGGGGTAGGTGGCAAGATGGATATAAGACCCAAATGGGCAAGACTAGTAGGTACTCTCTTACTTTCAGGGGCCGTCATGTTTCCTAAAAAATACACATGTTTGAAATTTCATATGTGAGCAGAAAACAAAAGCTATGATAAACTTATCAACATTCAATGTCTTTCATGAAAACTCCCATGAGAGCATAATCTTTTCTTATCAGACCTTCTAACCCATTGGGGTGGCTTCCCACAGGTGGATTCTTTCTTTTCTCCCAGGTTCCTAACGATAAGAGTAGAAGCAAGAAGTGGACATTTTCTGGATCACAGAGGGTTTTTCTGCGGGGTTTAATCCCTAGCTCCTCACCCATTAGTGGTAAACTGAAAATATTAATCTTGCTCAGGCCAGTGAACTAGAACTAGGGGAATTTTGCTGGGAGAAGTGTCCCGCTTTTTGAAAGAAAAAACATGGAATTGGAACAGCAACCCCAGGGAGGGGACCAGGGCCAAAGAGAGCAAGGAAACATGGGGAACCACGGGCTCTAACTCCAGGTAGGGCCATCAAAGCAACATCAACCGAACAGCACACAACGTTGTCATAACAACAGATGCCTCATGACCCTAATGTCCACAGCACTAGTAAGAGGAGAGGAGTAATAGTCCAGGATAAAATAAAATAAAATAAAGCTTTGAGAGAAACCAAAAGGGCAACGATAAGGTTTGATTCAGCAGCTAAACTGGAAACAGTGAGCTCTCGCTTCTCTTGTGAACTGTTTTTTAACCAGGGGAAGCCTGTCAGTTGTCACTAAATAAAAGATATGAAAACATGGAGGAAAAAAATAAATGGCACAATCACCATTATTTAGATCCATAACCACTATTTTATTATCTCGCTCAATCATGTGATGACCAGCAACTGTCAAGCAAGGGCCACTTAAACAAGAAAAATATAAGACTCCAGCGATTCTCCAATTCACGCTTATCAAGGCTCTTGATGGGTGTCTCTGAGGCCATTACTGCTTGCACAACCCGGAGAAACCTGCCCGCTCACGGATGCCAGTGATGGCCTGCTTGACGCTGCCATCGGCATACAGGTACTGCTTGGAAGGAGGCCCAAGCTGGGAGGAGGAGCCGAATGTGTGCCCCTCCGGGAGGGAAGCTGCCCGCTGCATCCAGAGTCATGAATGCACCCAGGGAACCAGAAATTGAGAATGGACTTTGACAGTCCTTTGCGCTCTTAGTCTGATTTTGAAGCTCTGTGTGAATCCACAAGATGGCAAAACAAGCATGACCCCCATTTTAAAGATGGGGTCACCGAGGTCAACTGACCCACTAGAGGCCACAATGGCAAGGTAGCCCAACAGGCCAGAGCAGGGCTGAGCCACCTCCCCCCACCCAGGGGGCATCTCTGAGGACTCTGAGCCACAGGGCCATGATGGGCCCTTCTGGACTTCCTTCTTGGCCAGCTCTCCAGCCCTCTGAGCTTGTCTGGATCCTGCCATGTCTCCAGGTCTCAGCTTCTCAGGAAGCCACTGCCCCGCACTTCGTTCCTCGGTGAGCCCACTGGCACCTGATATTCCTGGCCCTTCTTACACACCGTAGACAATATAGGTTTGAAAAAAACAAACAAACCATAGTTTCTGATAATGTTTTCTGTGACATCATTGAAAATTTAGGAAATACAGAAAAGAAGAAAAAAAGTATCAGCCATAACCCTGTTACCTAGAGGCTCTTTGCTCATATGCCCTTCTAGAAGGGAGCTTCCGTCCTCCCTGCAGCACCAGCCTCTAACCAGTGAGGTGCACAGATTAGGGACTGAATGGATATTTATTATTTTGCCAAAACCAATGTTGATAAACTTCTGCCTATAATACCCCAATAATACTTCCTTAAAAATCCCTTACCTTAGCTAGATGTTTCTGTTGAAACCATGTGCTGAAATCACATGTTGAGAGCATGTGTTGAAATCACTTAGCAAATGTTTTCTCTCTCCAGCAAAAATCTAAGAGGCCTACAAAAGGTTTCACTAAGTCCTACTCCTCAACAGTATTTTGCCTCGTGTCCTCCTCCTGTCCCCATCACTGCCAGCATTTATTCACTGCTGACCCTGTGTGACGTGCTGCATTAAGTAGCCAACAAGAACTTCATCACTTAATCTTCACAGATCCCTGAGGTAACTATCACCATTTGTTTCCTAAGTTTACAAATGAGACAGTGAGAAACAGAGAGGTTAAGTCACTTGGCTAAGGTCACACAGCCAGCAAGTGCCACAGCCGCCTGCCCACAAAGCTTGGGTTCCTCAACATGCAGTATCCTGAGCCCACAAAACTAGGGAAAGAGACCACACACAACACCCCGTTTTACACGGTCACTAACGTCCTCTCGGGAAGTATTTCCCCGAAGTGGAGTAAGCACAGTGGGGAACAGAACTCATTTGCTTACTGTGCACGGGATCTAGGAGAGTGTCTGGACCAAAATAAATGCTCTGCTTGGTAACATGTACGTTATGGCTGTCCCTCCGTGAGGGCAAGAACTGGGCACTGTGTCCTGCCCCTCACTCTCCTAAGTGGTCTTTGGCAAATAGCAAACGATCAATACATTTTGTTGAAAATATGATGAAGAAATAGAGGAAAAAAAGAAATGAGATGAAGAAAAAGAGAAAGAAAAACTGTTTTTGCTTTTCAAATCCAACAACGGATTTCTTTATGTGCCGGGGGAGGACTCTGACGGGGATACTGCTTGTTTCGGTGGCGGGAAAGCACACAAGAGAGGAGATGGGGGAAAAGCACAGTGTGTGAAGGTGGGCAAGCCCTTGTGCTGGGTCTTTTTTTTTTTTTTTTAAGATTTTATTTATTTGAGAGAGAGAGAGAGAGCACAAGCCGGGGGGGGGCAGGCAGAGGGAGAAGCAGACTCCCCACTGAGCAGGGAGCCCGATGCGGGACTCGATCCCAGGATCCCAAGGTCATGACCTGAGCCTGAGGCAGACTCATAGCCTACTGAGCCACCCAGGCGCACCGCTGGGTCTTATTTCTAAACGCAGAGTTCCCTTACAAGAAAGTGACAGATAAACAGCAGCATGCGAAGAACCACACGTATGAGCGGAGGAGAGAGGGCAAAGTTTCCGGTGGACACCCATCAGCCCCTTATGGCCTCATGCTCCTCGAATTATCCAACCTGGGGCACGTCCTGGCTGAGCGAAACCCAAAGCCCCGCCTGCACTTCACCTTCCCTGACCCTGAGAAGGTGCCTGCCACCTGCCTCTCCCTGCGGGGCAAAAAGGCCCAGCCACAGGGCACCCAGCACACATCAACTTCCCCACCAGTGGGGCGCTGTACCCTGTACCAGGGCCTCCTCTCCTGGGGAGCACCGCCCGGCCTAGGATGTCAGGCTCTGCTTTAGAAGGGGACCCTGGAAGTCCGACGTCAGATGAAGTCTGTTTGTCTCCGGGACACGCAGCAGCAAAATCCGAAAGAAAATGTTGAGACACCCCACTTGCGTTCAGCCACGCATCTGGATTTTCTTGGACTGCATTTGTTCCTTTCCCTTTACGTGTGGCTGCCTGGTTGCCTAAAAGTGGCCAGGTCTTCTCGGTAAAGAAAAATAGCAAAATGGGTTCTGGCGGGAGCTCGCCTTCTCCAGGGAGGCCAATTGTGCAGGAGTTTCGCTCGGCATCCAGGAGAGGAGGCGCAGGAAGAAAACCAGGTGGCAGGCCGGGAATGTGACCCCTGCAAGGACACCAGCTGCAAAGTGAATTTCATTGGCGGACAGATTTTTTTTCTGGTTAAGACTTGAAGGGTTCAATTTCTTTTTTAAAGATTTTATTTATTTATTTGAGAGAGAGAAAGAGAGTGAGCGGGAGGGAGAAGGAGAGAGAATCTGAAGCAGACTCCCCGCTGAGCGCAGAGCCCGACACGAGGCTCCGTCTCACGACCACAAGATCATGACCCGAAAGAAAATCAAGTGGGACGCTTAACCGACTGAGCCACCCAGGCGCCCCTGGGGGGGTTGGATTTTTTAAAAATTTTGCCTACTTTGATAGCTCTGCTTGGATGTCTAATAGGCATTTCTGCCACTGACATGCCCCAACCCTGGTAGTACGGTGGCCCAACTCTTCCTTTCGCTTCCTCCCCCATATCTCAGTAAAGGACAGCGCCATTCCCTTCCTTGCGTGGGCAAGGAACTCTGGATCACCCTTGCCTTCTCTCTTTTTCTCACTCCCACCTCTGGTCCACCAGCAAGTTCAGTTGGGTCTACTTTCAAGGCCTTCTTTACAGTCTGACCACCTCATTCTGCCTTCACTGTGATGACTCTGGTCCAATCCCCATCCTCTCACCTGCATGACCCAGTGGCCTCCACACTGGGCCCCCTTGCAGCCTATTCTCAACCGGTCGGAGGAGGGTTTCAAAATGTGAACTCAGATACCTCCTTTTTATTTTTTTGGACTTTATTTATTTATTTGAGAGAGAGCGAGCAGGAGTAGGGGAAGGGGCAGAGGGAGAGGGAGAAGTAGATTCCCCGCTGAGCAGGGAGCCCAACGTAGGACTCGATCCCAGGACCCTGGGATCATGATCTGAGCTGAAGACAGATGCCTAATGGACTGAGCCACCTGGGCACCCCACGTCAGATCCCTCTTGCACTCAAACTCCTCCAAGGGCTTCCTGTCACACCAGAGTAAAAGCCAAATCCTTCTGTGACCTGCAAGCCCCTGAAATTCCTCAGGCTCCCCCTTGCTCCTCCCCACCACCCTTCCACTTGGGCCACACCAGCCCCCCTCTGTTCCCTGAACACTGATATTCTTCTCCTTACCCCCCCACGCCCTCCCGGCGTTCCTATTTGCTGTTCTCTCTACCTAGAACGCTCTCCCCTAGATTTCCTCATGATTCACGCTTCAAGTGGTACTCAAATGTGAACGTCTTAGCGAAGCCTCCCCTAGTCTCTGAATAAAAAATTCCAGTACCTCTGGCTCTTCTTACCTCCTTTCCCCGACTTATCTACTTTGTCTCCTTGGCACTTATCACTAAAACTTTACGTGCTGGACTTATTTACCTTGTCCCCCCGCTCCCCGCCACTGCCACTAGATTATAAGATTTTCATCTGTTTAAATCAAGTGTTAGGAACACAGTAGGCACGTACTCAGTAAACATATATGGAATGAATGAGGGATTCGTGAGTCTTTTCAGTCATGAGTCTATTCTGAATGAGCCAAGCAGGCTGAGAAAATTAAGAAACAAAAAACAAACTGGCTGGACAAATGATACGAATCAGAGAGAGTGAGAAAAGCCACTGAAATTCTCTTTCTTGTAATGGTGGATTGAGTGATTGGGACCAACTCTTCCTCAGAGAACTAAAAAAGCTGGATTAAACGTGAAAAATGCCTTCTTAGATATATTGAAAAATTAGAACCTAGGAAGGTAAACATAAAAAGCTGCTTTTGTCCTGAGGGCATCTGTTGACCTAGAAAGAAACAGCTAGAAATTTTACTGCATTCCTGACCTACTCTAAGAGCTAGGGGGACCAAAGTCAAACCCAGGGTCATCCAAAGGAGCAGACCGTGATAAAACAGCCTCACTTTAAGCTGAGATCCCAATGACCTCTTATTGTCTGAATGTTTGTGTGCCTGCAAAAATTCACATGCTGAATTCCTAACCCTTGAGGGGACAGTATTAGGAGGTGGGGTCTTTGGGAGGTGGTTAGGTCATGAATGTGGAGCCTTGAATGGGATTAGTGCTCTTATAAAACAGGCCCCAGAGACCTCTCCCTCTCCTTCCACCATGTGAGGTTACAGCAGAAAGACAGCTGTCTGTCTGCCAAGTGGGCCCTTACTAGCCACCGAATCCACTGGCACCTTGGACTTCCCAGCCTCTGCACCGTGAGAATAAATGTCTGTTGTTTATAAGCCACTCGGTCTCTGATAGGTTGCTACAGCAGCCTGAATGGACTAAGGCGGCTCTCAGGACAAGGATGAACTAGAAAAGGATGTACTGTATGGTGACTAACATAATATAATAAAAAATCATTATTAAAATAAAAAAAAAAAAGGATGAACTAGAAAAAAGCAGACGTGCACCCTGGCTTTTCATCGCCTGGAGAGTTCTAAGAACCACAAGTTTTAAATTGTTTGAAGGTGGTGTCAGGCTGATGGGGCCCCACCCCAGCTAAGCCCCGGCAGAAACAGATCGAAATCCTCTCCGGAGGAAGGTACCATCATCTCAGGCCTCAGTTTACTCCTATATACACGTTTTCAAATACAAGCACACAGAGATGACCCAACACACAAAGAAACCAGATAGGAAGAGTGTGAACCAGCTGAGACAAGACGACACAACAGACTTACACACCTTGAACTACTGGAACGTCAGACATAGTCTCTCACACAACCATGCAATCACGCCACTCTGTTCAGAGCACTGAAAGGCAAGCTTGAAAACTGCAGCAGAGAAGTAAATACTCTTTTAAAAGATCTGAAAAAAAAAAATTCTAGAGCAAATATCATTGAACGTATAGAGCATTTATGGTGGGCAGGGAACTGAACTTGGGGACAGTGTCACGACACCAGTAATGTGACTTTACCTCCTAATAAAGACTAAGGGCAATAGGTAATCTTCAAAATAGGGGTGAGAATTCACTTGACATGTTTTTCAGCTAGAATGAAAACAAACTGTCAGCTAGCCGCGGATATATGGATTCCTAAATCCTACATTGGGGTGCGAGGGGGGGTGGTGGACAGAAAGCAAGCTCTCTGCAAGAGAGTTTATAAAAAGAGAAAAGAGCACAACCGGTATCCAATTTCGTCCTTCTCAGTACCCACAGACGTGGAGACACATGCTGCATATAGCCTTCCGGCAGCTCCCCAAATATAGGCCTCACTACGGTAAGAGAACCTCCATAGCGCTTCCAAGCGTTCTGGCCTTACGTCTACTGGACAAGAACAGGAATACTCGAGTCTCCTCAAGGCTCTGTCTGCTTCCCACCCTATCAGAGATTCTCAACTCAAGTGATGCTAGAAATAATCATCATTCCTGCAACAAACAGCTGTGTCACATCCCGTCTCCCCTCCCTCCCCGCCCTCTCCCTCCTTCCACTAGCTGCTATCTTTAAGCCACGAAGCAGACAAGAGAAAAACAATTAGTCATCCAGGTTTTGCCCACTTTCCCCACCATCCCTGTAATTCCGCGCACAATCACTGTAGAAAACAAGGCGGCTCTGGAAGCCAAGCAGGCACCTACAGGTCTGAAAGACTTGAAGACTTTTTCCAGGACTTCGTGGAGCGTCTTCTTGCCGCAGGAGGAGATGTAATCCTGTGCCAGCTGCAAGAAAGGCAGGCAGTCCTCGCTCTCGCTCCACACGTGCTACGTGCCCACAGCCGGCGGGGGGGGGGGGGGGGGGGAGAGAAAACAAAGACACACAGTCATTACCCTCAGTGTGAAATTCGAAAAGCCCGAAAGCTTTTTTTTTTTTTCATTACATAAATTCGAAGGCTTCTGTTCCCAAGTAAAATTCCGACATTCATTCTTGAGTCGCTTGCATGGAAGGGCATGAGAAAAGGCCTACCCCCTAGAAAATCCCTGTGCTTTCCGTCCATAATCTCACCTGCTCGATTCGCCAGCAGATCTGCTCGGCCGTAGCAAAAAAAAAAGGCAGTGGGATCAATAGTCCCCCACCCACAATTTCCACAGTCCTTCTCGAGCTGGGAAAGGAGGGTTTTAAAGCAGCAGGGAGGAAAAACCGAAGCCCGCATGGTTCTCAGCTTGGCCTTTAGTTATAGTGGAAGGATCAATCAGGCATAGTTTGTGACCACTAACTTGCAGTGAGACATTCTTTATCCAAGTGAGCCTGTGAGCGGGGGTGATGGTACATTTACTTCAAGACGAAATGGATTAAAACAAAACAAAAATGAAATGAATTTAGAAGAACACCCAGAAAAGCCATCGTCGTGTCAGTGGGAAGCAAAGGCTCTCTGAAAGCTCACCTTCTCTAAAAATGCTCCAAGAGGGTGTTGCTTCCCAATGGTAACACGCACCAAGAGGAGACCGGTTTTAGGGTTTATTTTTTCTTAAGGCTAGACAAGGTTTGGTGGAGTTTTGTTTTGTTTTGTTTTCCTGGGTGAGGATATCTGTTTTAGCACCTCTTAAAGACAGACGAGTCTCTCCCATAAATGTTCAAGGAGCTGGAATAAGCCCAAGAAACAGGCTTGAGGGATCCAAGTGCAGAAGCCCCCTGCTCTGATATCTGAGCTAGGGAGAGGCACTGGGCTCCCAGGGTAACATCAGGGTAGCTGACCAAGGGTCACTCTTTAGAGGGGACCGATCCATGACAGCTCACCATTGGTGGAAAAGTGTAGCGGCGTGGGAGGGAGGAAGACATCTGGCAAATTAAAGCAAGAAGCAGAAACGAGGCAGCAGAGACAAGCTCTATTTGGAGAAATAGTCCATGTCAAGCACACCCTTGCTCCCTTCCATTAATACAATGATTAGGGCATCACCCCAGAAAGTTCTACGTCAATCACTCGAGAAACACATTTCACCTCCTTCCTTCTCATCGCAGCGTTTCTAAGAACAGGATCTAAAGACTTAAAATACTGCTCAGATCCAAGAGACTAACTGGGTGCTAATGTGCCATCTTTCCACCGCAATTATCTGTGCTTCATGGATGTAAAGGTCCATTTCTGACACACACTGCTCTAATTCCAGCAGACTTCTGGAGGAACTTCTGCCCTGACCTAGAGAAGATAACTTCTAGATTCTCTAACTTTAGACAATAGCTCGAACACAATTCCCTATTAATTAGAGACCCTTACAATTGTCGAGCCACCGAAATGCCATTTATGTAATAGTCTCTCACACTGTACAAAAGTGTAATAGTACAAAGTGCTCTTAGATCTATTATCACACTTGATTCTCAAGCAGTGGGGATTCAGCAAGAACAATAAAGTCCTGCTTTAACATAAGTTCTGCTCAGCACCCATTTTCATGCTCACATTTTTAAAAGTTCCAGCATGTTTCAAATTCCTATCTAAGTGAAAGATGGGATTAATATCCAGCACTGCACAATAGAAAACTTTAATCCTGCCTTCTCCTAGACTTGCAAAGATTAGAGAAAAAGTAAGAAGTTTATTAAGTGCCTGGCACAGTGCCTGACTGGCACGCAGTGGGTGTTCAATAAATGGTGGGTGTAAGCACCTTCTTGCCTCTTTCGTGTCTGCAGGAGAAGGGGGAGGAAGGGGCTGGGCTGGCTTTCCACCTGCCCCGAGCCTGAGGGCACACCCTGAGCAAGGGAGGCACCCACTGTGACTTCACGGAGAACAGTACCCAAGGCAGCCTGAGTTCTAGTTAATTCAGAAATCGGTGTATCTATGAGAACCTTGGATAGCTACTTTTTAAAGTACATTAGGGCTCTAAATTACAAAGTAGACTAAGGAAAGCGTATCAGTCATGCAACAGACTTGCATTGTACCCACCACTGCTTGGAAATCAGACGGGTTCTTTCAGTGTTTCTAGGGCATTTCTAACCTCGTGAGGGGAGTGTTCAGGCCACAACTGTCAGTGCTGCACTTCTGGAGGTGTTGATTTATGAACATATTTTGGAGTGGGAAGACTTAACCACCTGCTAAAGGGCTTTCTGTCCATTCTGCCTAGATCTCTTTCATTTGGCTGTCTAACTCTCGGTCGTGTGGGTTTTGTGGGTTTCAAAAAGTTTTAACCAAATCTCTGCCCCTACGATAACATGAGTGTGCGTGGGGTTTGGACTCAGACAGACTCAGGCGCACGTGGCCGCCGAAAGGACATCCCTTATTTAATGCTGTTTCATACCCATGCTAGCTCCTAACAAAAAGTATTCGGGTTTATTTACTGAAACGGCTTCCTTCTAAAATGAATCAAGACACTCATTAAAGATCCATAAAGGCAAGGTAAGAGTCCGTGGTTGGGCAAATAAAGACAGAGGGAACACAATGGAAGGAAAAGAATATAAAACCAAGTGAGATTAGGACCAACGGTGCCAGGTGAACGGGCCTGGCCACTCGCGATGGATGGACACAGACTGCCCCTATGGCTTCCTACAGGCCTGTGCAGAGAAGGGAGTCCCATCAGGGGCCCGAGGCAGTGCCCCCGGATAAAAGAGATGAGCTCTTCAGAACGAACAGGCAATGGGCTGAGGGTACGATGGTCATCTCTTAGGAAAAATAGAGGGGCCCATTCTAAAACCTGGAGAGGGCAGACAGAACGTCTGGTGGCTGGGCTGACACTCCTGAAAACAGATTCTGGGGTCTAGTCTTAAACAGAGATAAATGGGTGATTGAAGACCCAGAGTCCTGCACCAATGGCTGCGTCTGCAATGACTCCGACTTGGAAATTCAACTAAACAGCCACTTTGGCCATGAAAAAACTATAGCAGGGTCAGAGAACAATGTAACTGGCAAATATAAATCTAGGTACAGAACATACTGACTTTCCAGCCATGAAGTGAGAGCTAAGGCACCTTGTAATAGGAGGAATGTCAAGGGAAGGCTTCTGAAGGAGAGGAAGGCAGTGGTCCTCAAGCTTCAGCAAGCATCATAACACCCCCCTGCCCCATCTTATTAAAACACAACGGCTGGGGGGCGTGGGCTAAGAATCTGCATTCCCAAGAAGTTTCCAGGGGATGCTCATGCTGCTGGCTTTGGGCCCACGCTTTGAGAACCAGAACCAGAGTAGAACTTTGACTAATCATATTTGGGGGGTGGGGGATGAAAATCCCTGGTGAGAACTTTGATTTTAAAACAGGCCATCTGTGGCCCTTCTTTCTGTCATTAAGTGGACCAGAGTTTATCATCAATGTTTGTCCAGCTTAAGACATTATAACCATGTCATCTGCAAGCAGGAAAATGAGCCCCTTTCTGTTTTCTATAGTATAGATGAGAACATCCAACTCATGAAGGATGGTCTTTGACCACCATGGTCATTCAATCCTACAAATATCTTTTTGAGCAGTCTGTGTGCTCCTACTCTTCTAACACTTGTGGGCACGGCGCTTGGCTTCCAGGTGCTTAGGCAGAGTAGAGGGGAGGCGGGCGGGCGCGGGAGGCAAAGAACACACCCATCTCTCCTCCCTGGACTCAGTTATCTGAGTCAAAAGGCCATCGCTGTGTGGGGTTTCTGCCGTCATTAGTACCGGGGAGTCTATTTTGCGTTGGTGTGGCTTAACCCCAAACTGACGGCTGTCCATCGAAGAGATGCTAAGAAGAGGAAGCTACACGCCATCGCATACCACCCAACATACTTCTGCACAGGGTACGAGGAGTGTGGCTGGCCATACCTGGGACCTGCTCTGGGTGCCGACCACGGATACGTCTTACCAAGGACGAAACTGAGGCTCAGAGAGGTTAAGAGGTTAACTTGTCTGTGGGCAAAGCCGAGATGTCAACGGAGGTGAGCACATCTTCAACGTGAGCCTCTGCTCCTTCTTTTGTAAGTCGTAGAGAACAGTAATATAGTGTGGTCATCGAGATTATCGGGGATAGCCTGCGGACTGCCTCTCATTTAGCGGGAGCCCAGAGTGCTTCTTCCCATCTGTTGACACTCATATTAACATAACTTCACTCTCCTCAGGGTGACCACTTCATGAATATACTAAGGACATACCCTTTCCCCTAAAGAATCTCTCCATAGGAATAATGCACAGCCATTGTGGGAAGCTTTACCACAACCCCTCATTTAATCCCCACAATCATAATGTAATATAGGTACGATTATCCCCATTTGACATAGGAGGAAACTGAGGGTAGGGTTTAAATTGGACTTTAAATAAGAAGGTGCTTTTTCTCCACTGTCCCACCCCATGAAGCGACGCAATTTCATTTAGACAAGTTCTATTTTCTTCTCCAAAATGAAAAGGTTGTTATTTGGTCGTGTAGTTAAGAATAGAGATATGCCTAGAACAAAAATGGGGGAAAACACATATAGATTTACGTATACACACGCATATAAAATTAAAGCACATGGTCCTTCTATAAATAGAGCCTTTTTTCTTTAATAGTGTGACAACTGCTCTCTTTGTTTTCATACTGAGGAGGGATTAAAGTGTACACGATTTTAGATCCAAAACATGTTTTTGATGGGTTGACAGGAAAAATAGGACAATAAGGCAGCCCTCCCCTTCTCCAGTCAAGAGCACGCAGGCGCCAGGGAGCCGCAGGGCAGTGCCCTTGGCTTAGAGCTCCTTTCTCCTGGCCTAGGACAAGGAGGGAAAGCAGCTGGTGCTGCCATGCCCAGGAGAGCAGGCACACGTGCCCCTCCGTCCGGCTGGCACCTCAGTGGTACCACCCCACTCCTCCAGCCTGATGGAGCCCTCAGGACCTTCTGTGTTGGCAGAAGGGAGCATGCCACCTGTCTGTGAGCTCTTGGCCCCTCCCTGTCGCACCTGTAGAGCCAGGCAGGCTTGGCTCCGTCCCTGATCGCGGGACTCAGAGGGCAAAGGCAGCTTCGTTGTGTCCCAGGAGCTGACCTTGTGCACTGTCCACAGACACAGGCCTGAATCAGGGCAGTGGTGTGGAAAGGGATGGTGTGAACAGGATGGCCTGTGAGATGAGATGAGGAAACAGTGCACAAGGGACCCAGGGGCTGCCAGAGTGGGAGGAAAATAAAAGCAAGCCCTTGTTCCCCAGGCCTCTGGAGCTCCTGGCTTGACACTCTGCATGGGGCAAATGACAGGCCTCTGGGCTTGGGCTCAAATCCTGGCTGTCATTTCTTCGTGGCATAATCCTGGATAGATTCCCTTCCACAGAGCCTCAGTCTCCTCACCTATAAAATGGGGATCATACCTAACTCATGGACTTTTCGTGAGGCCCAATAAGAAGCCGCCCTTGAACCAATGGTCTGAATTGGGTCCCCAGCTGTCACTCCTGGGATGCTATGTTTTCAGTATAGGGCTATGGTTCAAGTTGCTCTATAATCTATTAGCTGTGGAAAAGTTAGTACGGCTTGCTGTGTGTCAGTTTCTTCATCTGTAAAATGGAGAAAATCACAGAGAGGACCTTGTGAGATTACTAAGATTAAATAAGCATATATACACAAGGTACTCAGAACAGTGTCCGATACATAGTAAACTGCACATAAGTGGTAGTTACTGTTCTTTGAAGCTGTCATTCTTGAAATTTAACATCTGCCTTCTTCACTATCATTCGTTCTTACACACATGGGCTGAGCACCTATCACGGATCTGACCCTACTCCCAAGTTCTGGGATACAGTGATTAATCAGACAGACGAGGCCATTGCTCTTATGAAGCTTGCAGCTTCACGGGGCAGGCAGAAAATAAACAAAGAGAGTATCAAGTACTAGTGAGTGCTGTGGTTTGAATAAAAGAGGGTGAAATGAAGGAATATGTGGTCAGGAAGGTTTCTCCCAGGCCTGAATGGCATAAAGGAGCTAGCCACATTAAGATGTGGGAGAAGAATGTTCTAGGGCAGAGGGGACAGCAAATGCAAAGGCCCTGAGGCAGGAATGAGCTTGGCATGTCTGAGGGCCTGAAAAGTCAGCATGGCACAAACACAGTAAGCAAGGAGGAAGAATGGTCTGATATGAGGTCAGAGAGGTAGAAGACAGATTGTGTGGGGGTTTGAAGCCAGGGCAAGGGCTCAGGTTCTATAGTAAAAGTTATAGGAAATCAGTTTAGATGAGGTGGAGAATCATAGGTCATAACCTGGATTATATTTTAGATAGATCCAGAGTGATTGCTGTGTGGAGACTGCCAGAGTCACTAACAGCACCACCCCTATTTTAGGCACTGCTCAAAACAAGCCTGCTGGGAAGGTACTGATGCTATCATTCCCCTGTTTACAGATGTGGAAATCATGGCACAGAGGGATTAAAGAATTTTCCCCAATGCACCCAGTTAGACACGGCAGCTGGGGTGCAAGCCCAAGTAGCCTGACCCCAGAGCCTGGGTCTGACCACTGTACCACACTGTCTCTTAGATGGGGAGAATGGCCCTGGAAAAGTGAGGGCAGAGATCCTATTTATATCCTAGGTAGCCCTGGCCTGGTGCAAAGCAAGCCCTCAATAAATGTTTGATGAATAAACGAATGAATGAATGAGCCACATGAAAACACTTTGTAAACTGAGAAACGCTATGTAAATATTCTTATTGTTAATAAATCCTTTGGATTATAGAAGGTCCATTCATCTCAAATTTCTTCTAATGCTTAACAGGATTTTCCTGGAAAAAGGAAAAGGACGGAGGTAGGAACACTTACTTCATGCCTGAGTCCCTCTAATTACCCTTTAATTAGGGGCAAACTGCAGCTTGACTAAACCTGGCCTGGGACAGAGCTGGAGAGAGATTTGGGCTAAGAAAACTCTGGTGGTTGGCATCCTGTCCATTAGGGCCTCCAGAAACTTTAAGAATGTTCCAGTCTACCCAAGAAATTATTTTTTCCTTCCATCTACTTTCTTCCTTACGTACTTCATTTAATTGCTGGAGAATGACTATGTTCAAGCATTTTACTCATACAGGTGGGAAAATATTTAAAATATATTACGAACGGCCTTGAAAAAGTTGTCCTGCACATAATGTTTCTCAAGGATGGTTCTCCGTGGAGTAAATTCTTTGGGTATGTCTCCTGCAGTTCCAGCAAGAAGGCTGTGTGGAACTCTCTCCCATAAAATCCAGAGCCTTGGGTGACTCTCGCTCTATCACACACAGTAAGGAGCAGGCAAAGGCGACTGGCAGACCAGGGTGAGAAGGGACTCCTAATGAAACCTAACGTGGTCGGGGCGCCTGGGTGGCGCAGTTGTTAAGCGTCTGCCTTTGGCTCAGGGCGTGATCCCGGCGTTCTGGGATCGAGCCCCACATCAGGCCCCTCTAATGGGAGCCTGCTTCTTCCTCTCCCACTCCCCCGCTTGTGTTCCCTCTCTCGCTGGCTGTCTCTCTGTCAAATAAATAAATAAAAAATCTTTAAAAAGAAAAAAAGAAACCTAACGTGGAAGTCAGTTGGACACTGGTGCCCTTGCCAGTATGACCCTGGGGTCTTCTCACCTGTTTGCAATGGAGTAAATCCCTTTTTAACGATCTCCCATTTTTCTCAACAACAACACTTACTTTATCTACAGTTAACAGTGTTCTTACGTATATTTATAATTTACTTGCTCTTCACAAGTCCCTGTGATAGACGTGTTCTGATTAACCTCCGTTTACAGGTGAGAAAATTGAGACTCGTAAGAAGGAAAGACAAGCTCTAAACTCTGGGGGTAAGCCCAGGTCTCTGAGGGGCCTTAGCTTAGCCAAGAGACGGTTACGTGTGTCATTTATGGATCACCTGGGTGCTGGTATTAGGCCCATTTTTTGATGTGTAAACTGAGCTGCCCAGAAGGCATCTGACCAGAGTCGCACACGCAGAACTCAAATCTGGCTGTCACCCAAGGCCATCTCTCTTCTAGTGTCGCACTTTGGGGCCCAGGTGTGCTCTTCCCTGCCGCGGGGGTGGGGTGCCGGTGGTGGGAGGGGCATGCCTTCCCGGCAAGTCACACACAAGCCTTGGTCTCTCAGGGACCAAGGAAGGCGGTCTTGCTGTGTCTCTAACTCCTCGGCGAACTTCCTGCGGGGGACAGGGGCGCGCGGCGGCCCGGCCCCGGCTTTGTCTCCCCCCCACCTGAGGAGCCCGCGCCAGGCCGCGCCTCGGCGCCGCCCCACCTGGTCCGCAGGGGCGGCCGCAGCGCCAGCTCCAGGCTCCGGCCGGCGACCACACGGTAACCCGAGCCCACAGCTGCCTCCATCTTACATTTGGGGACCATTATTTTTTCCGCGTCCTTACAAACACTTCATGGGACGCCATCCTCGCCCATTCTCCGCACCTCCCACCCCAACTCCCCTGCCTGCTGCATCCCCTTCCTAAACTGCCAGCGCCAAGATCCCAAGTGGGCGCAGGATACAAAGTGGAAGATTTGGACACCGCAGTTCCAGGTCCTGGTCCCTCCCAGCTCAGGGCGGGGTGGGGGAGGGGGTTCCCCTCATCTAGAAAAACTGGGGCGCTTCGCCAGGGCCTCGGCCGCCGCCTCCGCCGGACGGAACGCGCTCGGGCCCCGCACACCTCGCTGGAAGCTCACATAGGAGCAATGGAAGCACAGGAGGAGAGGGGGATAGGCGTGCCCGCGTGTATGTGTGTCTGTGTGTGCACGCGCGCGCACGCGCGTGTGCGTTTTTAAGATCCGGGGTGTAATTCCGCAAAGAAGGTCCAGGAGATGGGGCATCGCTAGTGTGGACAGACGCTTTGTGTCCAAACCGGCGGCGCAGGGGATCACACGGGGGCGGGGGCTTTTCCGGGCGGGGACAACTCGAGGAGTTGTGTCTGCGCATCCGGAGGGGAACGGGATTCCTCACACCGGCGGGACGCCTGGGTGTGTAGGAAGCTCGAGACTCCGGGCCCTGCGGGACGGTCCGTGAGCCCCGGCCCGGGCTGGTGAGCGCCGGGGACGCTCGGCAGAATCTCCTAGCCGAGCACCAAGCACGGGCCGCAGGGTCGCGCGTCCCCGTAACAGCCCGCCCCAGCCCGGCTCCCCGGTCCTAAGGGCGCCCCAGCCCGCCGCCCCCCCCCCGGGCTCCCCCCACCCCGGCCCCGCAGCGCTGACACCGCCGAGCCGGTTACGCCCCCACCCCGCGCCCACAGCCTCCCCGGCGTGTTGCAGCTCGGGCGCAGGGAGGCGGCCGCGCGTCCACTCCCGCGCGCCGCAGCCGTCCCTCCCCCCGGCACTCACAAAATTGTCCCCGCAGCCGTTGTCCGGACACAGCACGTAGAAGGAGACGCCGGGGTCGGCGTAGAAATCCATCCTGCGCTCGGTCTCCTCGGTGGCGATGAGCTCGAAGGGCGTGTTGGAGCACCATTTCTCCGCAACGTCAGCCAGCTGCTGGAAATCCATCCTGGTCCGCCGCGCCCGCCGCTCGCTCAGCCTCCTCGCGCGCCACCCGCCTCCCGCTCCCTCCGCCGCCCGCCCGCCCTCCTCTCTCCTCGGGCGCCCTCCTCCCGGGCGGGCAGCGCGCGGCTCCGCGGGCTCTCGGGCAGGCGGCGGGGCCGGGCGGCGCGGCTCCCTCCGGTCCCGGGGCTCCTCCCGGCGGGGACTGTTTACATGCTGTGTGTACGGAGTGGGCGGTGGCCTGGACGGCGCGGCGCCGCGCCCGGCTCCGCCCCGCCCCGCCTCCCCGCCCGCCCCTCTCGGGCGGCGTGGTTTGCGGCGGGCGGGGCAGGGCGGACTCCTCGGTTCGCCCCCACCACCTTTTTTCTTTTTTTTTTCTTTCTTTCTTTCGTTCCCCCCCCTCTTTTTTTTTTAAAGCGAACCCGGAGCATCGGAGCATCCCGGAGTCCTCCCGAGCCCGGCACCGCCCCGTCCCGTGACGTCATGCGCCCCAGCCAATCACCGGAGCTTCAGCCCGGCGCCGCCGTCGCCAGCCCGGTGACGTCACAGCGCGGACCCGAAATCCGCGGCTTTCCAGTTTAGGGCGAAGCGGGGAAAACTCGGAGTCCTGGCTAGCGTTTATTCGTAGTTAGGAGGCCTTGTCGGGAAAAGTGTTTTCCCGAATGCGATTTAAGTGCAGGGGACGCCCACAGAATTGCAGATAACTTGTACCTTGTCTGAGGCTAGCAATGGAGGAGCCGAGAAGATCTAAGGGAAACGGAGGTTTCTTTTGCAGAAATCAAAGGTCTGTCCTCCGATTGATGTAAAAAAAAAATATTTCTCCCAAATACATTTACTAGACACTGATATGAGTATCCATTTGAAAGGAAAATGAAAGGTTTTGGGTTGTTTTTTTTTTTTTTTTGCGTGACCATAAAGCTGAATATTCCTTAGAAAGGAGCCTCATAAGACTACTAGCTTGAATATTATTCACCTTCAATTCATATTGTATAACTTAAAATGACCAACTACTAGTTGGGAGAGGAGAAAGTACATTTTAAAACAAGTATACACAGCCCCATGATTGCACCTGTTGAATGCTCACTAGTTGCTAGGAATGGGACAGGCATTGCGGGATTGCAAAAAATGCATTGGAAGAGCCCTCGCCCACAGGAATTGAATGACTACTAGGAGAGACACGTTAAATAGCATTCATTCTGCAAACGTTCAAACAGCTTTTGTCTTTAAAATTGGTCTTTAGAAACCGGCACCGTGCTAGCCCTAGGGATATAAATATGAATAATGGGTAGTTACACCCTGAAAGGGCTGGCAGACTAGCCAAGGGAAGCTCATGACACTATAAACCCTCCGAACACACCCTTCACTCAACAGAATGGGTGTGATTCTGTAAAATTGTTCTCTTGCACATTTCTGGATAGGGATTCTTTTTCCCTTGACTTCCCTTACTAAATCCAAGCTGCATTCCCATACTGAAAGTAGAAACTCCCTTAATCTTTCGATAGAGGCAGAGGTCAGGATGGTGACCAGCCCAAAGGCATTCTGGGCACTGCCTGTTATCTTTTTCCTGATGGAAGTTGTCCCCTCCCTGGAAGTTAATGCTCCCATGTAACAATTTCCTGACTTCAGAATTTCCCAATTCCTTTAAAACAATTTAGTTCAGTGAACATTTATGGAGCATCCATTGGGTACCGGACATACAAGGCCCAATTTTTGCCACCAAGGAATTTACAGACTATAAACTAGGCAGGATTCTAAGTTGATCCCCAAGCTCCATGCCTACTTGATAACACCTTCTCCCAATTATTCAAACACTAATCTAGGCATTGTTGTGAGGGATTTTACAGTGTAATTAAGATTTCAAATCAATTGACCTTAAGATAGGGAGATTGTCCTCAATGGACCTGGCCTCATCAGGTGAGACGTTAAAAGGGACTGGGCTTTTCCTAGAAAGATTCAAAGCATGAGGTAGATTCCTTATCAGGGAGATTCTCCACTAATGATGTTGGAGATGGGACGGGTCACCTGGCAAGGACCAGGCAGCCGAGTCTAGGAGGTGAGAGCAACCCCTGGCCAACAGTCAGCAAGAAATGAGATTTCAGTCTTACAACTTCAAGGAACTGAATTCTGCCAATAACCTCGATGAGTTTGAAAGTGAGTTTTCTGCAGTCTCCAGAAAAGAAGTCAGCCTGACTGACACCACGATGTAAGCCTTGACAGACCCTGAGCAGAGAACACAGTTATGTAATGGCTGTGCAGGAACTTCTCGCTTACGGAATTGTGAGCTAATAAATGGCTGCTATCTTAAGTTGCTAAATTTGTTAGAAAACGAATACACAAGACAACGGAGAAGAAAGGCACATGAATAAAAAAATTCTGCTTTTGTAAATGTTACAAAATGTTGCCCTTTTTTCCTTCCTGATTTTTAATACAGGCACCTCAGGATAGAGCAAGCTTCTGGTTCTACCACTTAAAGCATTATATGTGTTAGTCTGGCTGAAGCAAGCCTTATTATTATTAACTAACAGAAGGGGTGTGCGCATAAAGCAGCGGAAATTAGTCCTGGCCAGTGCATCTCCACGAGTCGCTTAAACCTGGGTTTCCCTAATGCAACTCGGAAAGTCGGTTGCTTGGACAGGAGGATGATAAATCACTCTGCCTCCCACCCATTTGGATAGTGCCCTGTGAAGCCTCCCGTGTAGGGATGTCGTCAGGCTCCAGGTACAGGACAGTGGTCATTCTAGAACTTCAGCCAGATCTTTCATGTAGCCTGAGGGTGAAGAAACATGAGGGCCTCCTGAAGCCCCTTTCTTGTCCTACCTCTGGAAGCAGAAGGAAGGTGAAAATGTATCCCCATTGGTGGGTGGAGAGTTGTGTAGCCCTCATTGCATGCAGAGAAAGGTTTCTCTTTACACGAAGCTCGACTTCGATCCCTGAACCACTGTTTGTCTTTGGGAGATGTGTGTTGGTAGGACGAGAAGGCATACGCAAACCCCGTGCTGCTGGCTCAGGAGCCCAATTTGGAATTGCCAAGCACACCCTAGGTTCTCCTGCTCAAGCCGACCCTTCCACCCACCCCTGTTCTAAGTCCTCTGTGGCTTTTATTCTAGTGTGAGTAAAGCTGACTTCACCATATAATTTTACCTTTTATTTACTCCCACAGTGTAAGTCCATTTAATGAGCCCTCCCCTCTAGCAAATCTACTTCATCCACACAGCCTTGTGGTTCTATGCTATGAGGAATCAGGCGGAGAGGGGAGTGTGGCTGGTTCCACATTGTCCCTATGAACCCGGGGTAGTCTCACGGTATCAAGGGGGACGGTCGACCCCAAGGTCCAGGAGGTTGTGGTCAGGAGAGAAGTGTGTGATTTGTCACCACAGTGTTGGGGAAGGTAAATGGAGCCCAGGATCTGGAGAAGCAACATCTGAGAGGCCAACCTAGGAGGGATGAGAGCTATCCCCTCTCCTTCCGAAGACATTCAGGAAAGGGGACACCCAGGCAGCGGGGGTGGGGGGGGGAAGAGGGTAGACACAAGTGTGCCAGTTTGTTTCATTGCAACTAGCGTTTGGGAAAAAAAAAAAAGTTAAATTGGAAGATCAGCAAAAATTTAAAAATCGACTTAAATGAGTCACTGTGACCCAAATATCCCATCAGGCTTGGGAGAAAGATTTACTCCAGCATTCCTGCCCTCTGGCCAGAAAAATTCATTCCAAAATTTGTTTCTGAATCTGTCAATCTTAAATTTTTACAGAATCACTTCTTTTTTTGTTATCCCTCTAAAAAGTGTGCATGTAAAATTCGAGGAAGCTCTAGGTTACACAATTTGGCTACATTTGCCTACAAAACATGTCTCTCTGAGCAAACTCACCTGGTAGATATTTTCTTTTTATATATGTCAAAGAAACAAATAGTATGAGGTTATATTTTAAGTACTTTTTTCCCCCGAAACACTTCAATGTTCTATGCTCTTCAATCATTCTCCTCCTTGCCCTCACCTTCAACTAAAATGGCTTCTCATACTCCCTATTTCGAAGCATTTGTCTTGCCTTCCTTCAGTAAAACACACAAAACTTCCTTTTCAGTATTATCTCACTGGTGCTGCTGAGAGAGAAACATAGACTTTAAGGTGGCAGAACGGTTGTTTTAACATTTTTCTCTTTTCCATTTCTGATAAAGATTATTGTTCTGTTTGTCTTTTATTTGTCTGTTGAGGCTTGTTAGGACCCGGTTAGATTAGCTCGTCTTCTAGAGAGGGGTCCCAAGAGCATTACTCCAGAACTCCTACGAGGGTGTGGATTTCCTCTGGGTAAATGCGTGTATCGAGGTAATTTGCTAAACCAGAAACTGCTGTCATCATATTAGCAGACTGATCTCTTCTGAGATACGATGACCCGGATGACAGCACGTTGTGCTTCTCCCAGCCTTGCCTGGGAGCCTGTGCACGTCCTCAGCTACGATGCCGGGGGAGTAGCTGTTAAAACAGAGCACAGCTGACATTCAGGGTGCAGTGGGAAGGTTTGGGTGATTTCACTTCCTCACACGCCACTATTTCATCTATATAATAAATGGTTTGGGTTCGATGATTCCAGGTCTGAATGTCTATAACTGCATTTCATGAATTCAGTTAGAGTCAAGGTCTATTCTTTTGTTTTGGGGCTCAAAACAAGATAGAGAAGTAGGTTCTAGCAGTCTTAGTCAATGGTCTTCTGTCCATCAATCACAGAAACTCATTCATGCTAGTCAGGCAAAAGAATAAAATGTCAAGAGAACTTTCATAAAAACATCCAGAGAATCTCACAGAACCCAAGGGCAGGAGTGTATCTCATGATAGCCAAGAACTAGGAACTAGAAAGCCATCAGGAACTACTAATTTCTCTCTTCCTCCTTCCTTCCACTCCCCCCTCCCCTCCTTCCTCTCTCTCACTCCCTTCCCCTCCCTCTGCCTTCCTCTTTCCTTCTCCCCTCCCTCCCTGCCTCCCTCTCATTCTCTTTCTCTAATTCTTTGTCTTTCTCTGGCCAGATCACTTTCTCCCTCTAACTTTACACATCTGTCCCTTCTTTTATTTTTTAAAAGATTTTATTTATTTGTCAGAGAGAGAGGGAGGGGAAGAGAGAGGGCATAAGCAGGGGGAGCAGCAAGCAGAGGGAGAAGTAGACTCCCTGCTCAGCAGGGAGCCCGATGCAGGACTCGATCCCGAGACCCCTGGACCATGACCTGAGCTGAAGGCAGCCGCTTAGCCCCGGGAACTATATCCCGACCCCTTCTTGTCTTTAAATGTCCACTTTCTCTGCTTCTTCTGGCATGTGGATGAGAACGGCTTTCCATGATTACTGCTCATCGCTTTCCGTAACCCCCATTCCATCTGAAAGGCAGTCACTCATCTCTGAATGCCAACTCCAATCTGACTGCTCCACCTCTGGTCAGGTGTCCACTCATGGCCAGCAAAACGGGGTTATCAATCCCAAACAGGGTTGCCTCATGGAGATGGAGATACTGTCAATGAAAGGGGATTATTGACATCCCCAAAAGTATCTATTTCAACAGTCAGTGTAATTTTTTTTATACAGACAAGTGCGGGACACAACTACTAAGAAAGAAGAACTTGACAAGAAATAACAAGTGTTGGTGAGGATGTGGAGAGAAGGGATGTGTGCTGTTGGTGGGAATGTAAACTGGTGCGGCCACCATGGAAAACAGTATGGAGGGTCTTTAAAAAATTAAAAATAGAACTGCCCTATGTGCCTAGGAGGCTCAGTCGGTTGAGCGACGGCCTTCAGCTCAGGTCATGATCCCAGAGTCCTGGGATCGAGCCCCGCATTGGGCTTCCTGAGTCTGATTCTCCCCCTGCTTGCGCTCTCTCGCTCTCTCTGCCAAATAAATAAATAAATAATAAATAAATAAATAAAGCTGCCCTATAATCCAGCAATTCCACTCCTGGGTATTTATCGGAAAAGAAAAAAACCCCACAAAACACTAACTTGAAAAGCTATCTGCACCTCCGTGTTCATTGGAGCATGATTTATAATCAAGAAGACATGGAAGGAAACTAAATGTCCCTTGACAGATGAATAGATAAAGAAGACGTGGCCTATTATTCAGGCATAAAAAAGAAGAAAATCTTGCCATTTGTGACAACATGGATGGTCCTCGAGGGCATTATGCTAAGGGAAATAAGTCATACATTAAACGACAAATTCCATATGATCTCGCTTATATGTGGAATCAAAACCTCCCTCCCCAAAACTGAACTCACAGAGAACAGACTGGTGGTAGCCTGAGGTAGGGGGTGAGGGAGTGGGCGAAATGGGTGAAGGTGATTAGAAGTGCAAACTCCCAGGGGCGCTTGGGGGGCTCAGTCGGTTGGATGTCTGGCTCTTGGTTTCGGCTCAGGTCATGATCTCAGGGTGGTGAGTTTGAGCCCCGAGTCAGGCTCTGCACTTAGTATGGAGTCCGCTTGTCCCTCTCCCTCTGCTCCTCCTCCCGCTCTCTCTCTCACTCGCTCTCTCTCAAACAAACAAATAAAATCTTTAAAAAAAAAAAAGAAGTACAAACTTCCAGTTATAAGATAGGTAAGTGCTGGGGATGTAACGGACAACGCTGTGGCTACAGTTAGTAACACTGTATTGTACATTTGAAAGTTGCTAAGGCAGGAGATTTTAAAAGTTCTCATCACAAGAAAAAACATTTGCAACTGTGTGTGGCGATAGCTGTTAACCAGACGTGCTGTGGCAGTCATTTTGCAGTATTTCCAAATATCAAATCATTATGTTGTGTATCTGAAACTAATGTAAGGTTATCTATCAATTATACCTTAATAATAAAAAAAGGAAAAAAGGAACTTTCCCACTGTAAGACTTGTAGATAGATGAACGTGATTAAACAATCTTCTTGGAAGTGGGTGGATTCAGAGTATAGGAAACTGAACATGAGTCATAATAACAGTGTTTGAAAAAACACAGTGGGAAGTGTAACCCACAGTATAACACATAACTAGTCTTAGGGTCTTGTAAGATTTACGTATATATTTGGCAATGAGGTTACTGATACATCAAAATATGCATCTGGTGGTGTTTCTTTCCTGAACGCAATTAGAATAAGCAGGTGCACCAATTTCCAACAGCAGCTCCCAGGCTCCCGTGTCCTGATAGTACCTCCCAGAAGAAAGGCCATCTGATGGAATGCCCAGGCAGAACCACAAGGCGTTAGACATTGACATTCCCATCTCTGGTCATAGCTTTTACGTTTCTCAATGCAGAAATATAAATGTATATATGATGTATAGAAAGAAAGAAAGAAATCTGGACATTTCATGGAAATAGAATCATACAACATGTGGTCTTTTGTATATAGCTTTTCTCAATTAACCCAGCGTTTTTGTCCGTGTTGTAGCATGTACCCGTACTACGTGACTTTTTATGGTTGCATAATATTCCATAGTATATACGAAGAAAACCACGTTTTATTTATCCATTCATCAGCCGATGGACATTTGGGTTGTTTCCGGCTCGTGGCTGTTGTGAATATCTGTGTGTGAGCTCTTATTGAACCCCTGCTTTCAATTCTTTTGGGTGTAGACCTGGGTGGGATTTGTATTGCTCGGTCACATGGTAATTCCATGTTTAACTTATTAAGGAACTGCCACATTGTTTTCCACACAGCTGTGTCATTTTACACTCTCACCAGCAATGGATGAGGGTTCCAATTTCTCTACATTTTTGCCAACACTTATCACCCTTTTTTTTTTTTTTGAGTATATGATCCTAGTGAGTAGGAAGAGGTGTCCATGATGGTTTTGATTTGCATTTTTCCTACTAGTTAGGTTCTGAGGTTTTTTATTGCACAGAGAAAATTGTCTGTTCTCAGAGTCACGGACTGTTACCTTAGAGGTTTCGCATTCTCAGGGCTGAGGATACAGTAGGTGATTAATCATTACCTATTGACAAACCTTTCATTCAGCAAACATTTACAAAGAGAGCCTGAGCTCTGGGTATCTGCTCAGCACCTACCAAGAACAGTTCTATTTAGCTTCAGGAGGTCAGCAGATCAGAGCACATTCTAAAGCCTGTGAAAACAGGCCGGGAAGCCGGGAAGTTCACAGCTCAGCAAGAAGTGGCAATGGAAGCTTTCGAACCTCTCTGATCCATCGATTACAGTTAAAACAGGTATCTGCTGCTGTTTTCATCTCTCTTTTCATTTTTAATCAAATGTGTCTTGGCAGAAACCTCTTAAGGCAGATGGGTGCCCACTTCCCAGAAGTGTTTGGTGGATAAATGTGAGCCGACGCGTCATGATGATAAGACTTCTGCTGTAATTGAAGGGTCGGTGCTCTCGTTAATGAGACTTTTAATTCTGAGCAGTTACTACGTGTAAGATACTGTCTCATGCAATTTATTAATAGCTGGGAATGTAATGCACAGCTTCCAGACGTCCTCTCAGTCTTACTAACAGCCTTTTCTCGGGCCACTGCCCTGGATGTGTCTCGGTTCACAGCTGAGCTCTACAACTGAGCAGCTAGGAGATTTAACCTCAGTGAGCATCAATTCCCTTATCTATAAAGATAGAAATAAAATGCCCATCTCCTAGGGTTGTTTCCAGGAGCAGCTAAGATAACCTGGTTAACTTGCTGTAGAGGCTGGTACATGAAGATAAGTCAGTACATGTTAGTTCCCTCCGCCTTCACTAGAAATAGGGATGTTATAGATATTCTTCTTCTTACTTTGTAGATGGGGAATGTGAGGCACAAGCCTCATGGTGAATGAGACATCATCATCTTTTGGGGTGCCTTCCAAGCTCACAACCATCTCCGGCTTCCTGGGGACTGAGCTCTGAATCAGGGTGATGGACCCCCAGCAGTCATCTCTGTACCACTGGCCACGGCCCCTTGGGTCACTGTGGATTGAATTGAGGGAGACAGACATGGGGCTCACGTGGGCCATTCAGATTCTTGTGCAAGAATTTGGAATTGAGACCAAGAGACACAAAGTTAGAATCTGTATGTGGCTAGAACTGCCACAGAACTTAAGATCTAGATGCCACTATATTCTGGCACATGGATGGGGGTATCGGAGAAGGCCCATGCTCAAAGAGAGAAGAGGAAAGTAGATATGCAGAGAAAAGCAGAATGGGAGCTGAGAAAGGACCTTGATGACTTGCCAATTCCCATTTCTAGTCCTTTCTGAGTCCAGCTCACACTTTTCTCCTTGGATTCCACGAGACACCCACCTGCATGCTTAAAATCAACTCCCTCATTTTGCTCCTCAATGTCTGGTGGGCAAGACATTCATAGGCCACGAACTCAAATGCACAAGCGACTGAACTTTATTGTCCTGTAGCACAATTCAGTTTTGAGCCCTCGTTCCACCTGCTGGCAGAAAAGCAATCAGGTAGCTCCAGGTAAACTCAGGCATTTTGGCATTTTCCAGGCCTTTTAGGTTTCACTCAATTCAGGGTATTTTCACACATTTCCGGCTCTCCATATGTTACCCCTAGATGTCTTGGGCACCCTCGCTTCAGGGGAAGCATTTAGTCCATGCCCATCTCCCTGGAGAGAGGTGTGACTGAGACGTGATGAATTTCGGCCATCCCAGCTCCCCAGCTCGCCATGTCCTGGCAGGCCGCCCTCCACACACCTTCTTCTGCATGACTGCCCTGCACAGCTCTTTGGCCACTGACGGAGTTTTGTGCCCTTTTTAGGAACTCACCAGCATCTGAGTCTTTTTATATCTTTTTTTTTTTTTTAATAAAAAGATTGACTAAAGTCTAGGCAATCTTAATCTTCAGGAAAGAGAGCCGTCCAATTATTATTCTAATTTCTTTCTAATATTCTGTTTACCTACAAAGGCTTTGTACACTGGTCTTTTTAGAGGATAGCCTTTTGAAACTTGAAATGCTTTTTTTCCTCATAATTCCTGGCTGTTGGAAATCAAAAGTGTTGGATTTTAAGACTATTGTTTCTACTGTAAATACCACGAATCTAACTTGAACTAATTCGAGTTTCAAGAACCGGATCTGGAACTGAAATCCATTTGGCTGAGACATGGCATAGCAGTGACTTAACCGGGGAGGGCCCAGGAAATGCATATTTCCTCATGCTGCATGAGCGTGAGTTGATTTCTTGATTGCCAGGAAGTAAAAACCCTGGTCTCCCAAGAATGCTTTCCATCCTTCGACCCCGCCTGCCCCTTACATTTTCCAGGATTTTCTCCTCTGTAATGTGCAACCTGACTTCCACAGTCATGTCAGCTGGGGCATGGACGCTGGGAGGGCAGACGGAAAGGCTACGCCAAAGTTAGACCTACATTTGCAAGGCCAAGTGGAACACAGTGCCTGGTCTCCCAAAGCCAAACTACTTTTAGAAGGAGAGGAGGGGAATGGCATTCCAGCAAGCATATTTGTCATTCCCCAACTTTGGTTTCGGATTAACTTTACACTCTGGCCCAGGGAGAGTCTTGCTAGTAAATTCTGTTCTCTCATATATAGCAACTGTGTTGGGGAGCCGCTTCAGACATTCCAACCTTCACTAAGAGAACCACTTTAATAAGAAAACTAGAAGGGGGGAGCGTCTAAGATTGGATTGCAGCAAATATATTCAAATATAACTAGTTATTCAGAACAGTCAATGAGAATCATTTCTGTGGGAGAGATACATTACCTTGCTTTAAATGCAAAGCATTTGTCAGTGGCATAAAGCGATTGGGGTGATGGGGCTCTTAAAGAAGGTATTCCAGTTTTCATTTCTAGGTTGAAGGGTATCAAAAAGTAAGTTTAATGCATTTTAATGATATAATGAAAAACGAATGCAATATCAGGCTAAAAAAGCAATAAACAGATGGACACATATGCACACAGCTATGTAATAGGAGCATACGTACATATACATATATTTGTGTGTATATCTAGACACATATGTAGTGCTCACTACTAGGTGGTGGTATTATGAGTAGCTTATGTTTTCCTCCTTACACTTTTTTTTAAAAAAGATTTTATTTATTTATTTGAGAGAGAGAGAGCAAGAGAGAGAGAGAGAACAGGAGCGGGGTGGGTGAGGGGGTGGGTGAGGGGCAGAGGGAGAAGCAGACTCCCCGCTGAGCAGGGAGCCCGATGCAGGACTCAATCCTATGACCCCGAGATCATGACCTGAGTTCAAGGTAGATGCTTAACTGACTGAGCCACCCAGGCATCCCTCCTCCTAACACTTTTATACACATCGTCAATTTTTTACGATTCTTATAGAGAAAATGATTAACATCATAGTTTTTAAAAGGATGGAACGAGACTTCCAATTCTCATGAGAGGAAAAAAGAATCTAAAAACTCTCCTGCCACATTGCCTAGAAATGCTTGCGACAATACAGCAAACATTATTTTAAATGTGTGAATGAAGTGGCAGGAGAGAAAGGAAGGCCCAAGCATGTCAGCAACAAAGAGGAAAGTAAGGGCTAGGGCGTGAGATGCTGCTGCAGGTGGTGTTAGGTCTGGGATCCCTGAATAAAGCAGTCTTTAAAAGGCTGCGCTTTCCCGGAAGAGTAGATTAGGAAAAACACCGATCCACCAGCAGACAGAGACAAAAGGTATTTGTGTGCTTCTGCGTGAGTGGGTAAAATGTCCTTCTGAGAAAGAAAATCTCCAGATCTACCCCAAACCTGGGGGTTCAAATTTGCAGATGATCCAAGAACCATGATGATCCATGACCAAAAAGGTGGTATAGGTATGGTGATCTCTCTGTGGCAAATTCAAAACAACTCTTGAGGGATACACCCAAGACTCGGGCCACAGGGCCTTCTCACAGAAAAAACAGACTCCTGTAAAGATGAGCTCACAAGCAACAATGGTGAGATGCAGAAGGAAATATCGTCCGTGAGAGTCAGCAGAAACAATAACACACACGCACACGTATGTATGTATGTTCTAAATCCGTTAATTTAAAAATAGGCTCTCAAATATCAGACACAAAACCCCAACCACATGCTGCTCACGGTAGGCACACTTAAAATCTAATGACTCAGAAAGACTGAAAATAATGGAATGGCAAAAAAATTATACCACGTAAATACATATTTTTTAAAAACTGGAAGCACATTATTCAGTAGCCACAGCAGGGGTCAGAGGACAGTGTAATCATGTTGATATTAGGAAAAAAGATGACAATTTTTACATTTTTTAGGGGTAAGAAGGAGCAAAATGAAAACATGAGGAATTTCCCAGAAATACTCAACCGTTCCCCTGTTTTAGGCACCAAATGACGTAGCATAATTGCAAGACTGAGATAGTAAGACAGACAAAGTCACGCTCAGAATGTGGCAGACAAAAATAGAACAGGGAAGATTTGTACAACATAATTTACCTCACTCCGTGGGCACCAGAAGAGTCAAGGTTTTCTGATTACAATGTACTACCATTTGAAATTAGTGAATGTAAAGATAACCCCTTGAAAAACATAAAAACTCATTTCTAAACAGTTCATGCATCAAAAAAGAACGCTTAACGGAAGTGAGTACGTATTTAGCACCAAAAGACAATGACAACAATACAGAGTTGAGCATGTGGGATAGAGCCAAAGTAGGACTTGAGTCATTCATGGCCTTAACTACATACGTTAGAAAAGAAGAAAGCCTGAAAAATAGTAAGAGAAATGTCGATTTTCCAATTCTAAAACAAATATGACAAACCCAGGAAAAGTAGAAGCTGGGAAATAATAAATAAATACATATAGAAATAAACATAGAAATCAATAAAATAGAGAACAATCACAAGACAAAAAAAAAAAAGGAAAAGGAAAAGAAAGAAAGAAAAAAAAAAAAGTGAAAATAAGATGACATGGAATAGCCAGAACCATCTTCAAAAAGAATATTGGAGGACTTAGACTTTCCAACTTCAAAATTTACTACAAAGTGACAGAAATCAAGACAGTGTGACATTAATAAACTGTTACATTAATGGTCAATTGAAGTTTGGCAAACACACCAAGAAAACTAAGTGAGAAATGAATAATCTTTTCTACAAATGGTGCCAGGACAACCAGATATCCAGATGCGAAAGGATGAAATTGGACCCCTGTCTTATATCATATATAAAACTTAACTCGAAATGGATTATACATCCAAAACTATAAAACTCTAAGAAAAAAACACAGGAGTAAATCTTCATGATCTTAGCTAATGACTTCTTAGATACAACAACAAAAGCCCAAGCAATAAAATAAAAAATTTGATCAATTGGACTTCATCAAAATCTAAAAAATTTTATGCTTCAAATGGTATCATCAAAAAAGTGAAAAGATAACCCACAGACCGTGAGAAAATATTTAAAAGTCATATATCCGAAAAGGGACTTGTATCCAGAATATATAAAGAACGCTTACAACTCAGTAACATGAAAATAAATAACTCAGAAAATTGGGCAAAGGATTCGAATAGGCATTTCTCTTTTGAAGATACGTGAATGGCCAATAAGCACTTGATCAGGTGCTCAACATCATTAGTCATTAGGGAAATGCACATCAAAACCACAAGATACCATTCACACCCATGAAAATATCTACAATAATTCAAAAAAGCCACCCAGGTAATAACGAATGCTGGTGAGAACTGGGGAAATTGGAACCCTCCTACACTGATGAATTAAAAAATGGTGTGACCACTTTAGAAAACAGTTTTGACAGTTCCTCAAAATGTTAAACATGGAGATACCATAGTACCAAACAGCTCTGCTCCTAGGTATATATCCAAGAGAAATGAAAACATATGTGCCACCACAGACACTGGTGCATAAATATTCACAGCAGCCTTATTCATAATGGCCAGAAAATGGAAACAATCCAAATGCCCAACCACTGATGAATGGGTAAACAAAATGTATATCCATACAGCAGAATACTTTTCAGCAATAAAGCAGAATGAATATTGGTGTACACTACAATGTGGATGAACCCCAAAAACATGCTACGTGAAAACAGGTAGTCAGAAAAGACCACATAGTGTTCGATTCCATTTATATGAAAGCCTCCAAATAGGAAAATTCATGGATACAGAGAGCAGATCAGGGGTTGCCTAGGGTTGGAGGAGGGAGGAATGGGGAGTGACTGCTTAATGGTACAGGGCTTCTTTGAGGGGTGATGCAAATGTTCTAAAGTTAGACTATGGTGGGGATTGTACAACTTTGTAAATATAATAAATATAATATAATAAATATAAATATAATAAAAACCATTGAACTGTATACTTTAAATTTTATGGTGTGTAAATTTTGCCCAATACAATTGCATTTTGAAAAATTAAGTCAGATGACAATAAATGCAATGTGGTATGCCAGACTGGATCCCGGAACAGAAAAGAGACATTAGTGAAAAAACTCATAAAAATCTAGGGGCGCCTGGGTGGCACAGCAGTTAAGCGTCTGCCTTCGACTCAGGGCGTGATCCTGGCGTTCTGGGATCGAGCCCCACATCAGGCTCTTCCGCTATGAGCCTGCTTCTTCCTCTCCCACTCCCCCTGCTTGTGTTCCCTCTCTTGCTGGCTGTCTCTATCTCTGTCGAATAAATAAATAAAATCTTAAAAAAAAAAGAAAAAATTCATAAAAATCTGAATAATGTTTGTACAGTAGTTCATAGTGTTGTACTAAGGTAATTGTAATGTTAATTTCTTAACAAATGTTCATGGTTAGGTGAGTTGCTAACATTAGGGAAGATGAGTGAAGGTTATACAGGAACTCTGGATTTTCTTTGCAACTTTTCTGTAAATCTGAAATACTCTAAAAGTAAAAAACCACCACGGCAAACCTTTACTGTACTTGATGCAGTGAGTCAGAAAGAAAGAGAGGAAAGGATCGAGGAGGCACAGATACATAATTAGAACTGACACATAGGATATAAACTGCAAAACAGTGGAGATGTAATCATAATACTAAGGATAATTATGTATTAGTGCTATGCAAGGTAGTTTCCTTCACTGTCACCACCTGTCGGGTGTCTGGGCTCAGGATGAATTCCACAATGTGAAACAGTTTGAGATAAGGAACAGGCTCTTTTGGGGGGTTAAACTACAACACAAGAGCCAGCAAGATGAGACAAGATATGTGGGTGTCTGCCCTCCTACCATGGTAAGGGGTCATGTCAGGACCTGGGTGATGAACTTGTCAAGGGGAGGCAAGCAGACTGCTTGGCAGAGTGATGTTTATAGAAGTTGCTGAGAAAACCAGTTGCCCAGCACCTGGAGACCTGGGGGCAGGTGCTGTGGGGGAGCCAAAGGAAGGGGACTTTGGGAAGCTGGATTTGGGTGCAGCCTCTCCCTCTAGGAGAAGGCAGGGCCAGGACTAGCCAGCTTCTTGTCCAGTCTACCCAGTGTAAGCTCTCAGGGTCATTTGTGCACAATTCTACTTGGCATTCATAACAGTAACTTGAAAACATATACAAAATGCAGTTTTTAGGGGCACCTGGTTGTCTCAGTCGTTTAGCATCTGCTTTCAGCTCAGGGCGTGATCCCGGCGTTATGGGATCGAGCCCCGCATCAGGCTCCTTGGCTGGGAGCCTGCTTCTTTCTCTCCCACTCTCCCTGCTTGTGTTCCCTCTCTCTCTGGCTGTCTCTCTCTCTGCCAAATAAATAAATAAAATCTTTTAAAAAAATGCAGTTTTTAAGAAAAATATAACTTAATAAAATTATTCAAGAAGAAATATAATTTTGGTTACATTTATAATTTGAATCAGAAGTTTTAAAACCCACCCCCCCAAAAAAGATAAAACAAGCCATTAAGCTCAGAAGATTTTGCCAGTCAGACCCAAACTTCAAAGAACATATAATCGTTATCTTAAACAAACTGTTCCAGTGAATATAAAATGAGGGAACACTGCCCACTTCATTCTATGAAGTAAAAATAATCCTGATGGCAAAATTAGATAAGGACAGGAGGAGAAACTAATTATTAAAGGCTAACCTCACTTCTAAACAGAGATGCAAAAATCCTAAATAAAACATTAGTCAACTGAATCCAGAAATGCCTATTAAAAATACATCATTACCAAGTTGGATTCATCCTAGGAATGCACAGATGGCTCAAATTAGAAAGTCTATTAGTGAGATTTACCATATTAACTGGTTACAGGAGAAAACCATATGTTTATCTCAATAAATGTAGAAAACCCTTTAATAATATGCAACATTGTTTCATAATAAACTTTCTAGAAAAGAGAAGCAGCTTCCTTAGCCTGGTAAATGGTAGCTACCAAAATTACAGCAATTTTCAAAATTATATAGCAAAAATCATATATAATTGTGAAGTGTTGAAAGTATTCCCTTGGAGCTCAGGAACACAATGATTTGTTCCACCACTACTTCTATTCAACATTGTGCTGGAGTGTTTCACTAGTGTGATAAGACAAGAAAAAGGAAATAAAAGTTATAAAGATTGGAAAGGAAAAAATTTAAAAATAAAAAGAATTTACAAACTACTAGAAATAAGAGTTTATCAAGGTTGTTGAATATAAAGCAGATATGTAAAATCAATTACATTGCTATTGACCAGCAAGAAAAATTATAAAATGTGATTTAAAATTAAGAGATATATTTTTCAATGGCAACAATAAAGTATAAGTCACCTAGGAATAAATATAACAAGAGATGTACAAGACTTTTATAAATAAAAATACAAAACTTTATTGAAGAACATAGTAGAATAGCTAAATAGATGAAAATATTAACCATATTTATTGATGGGAAGATGTAATTTTATAACAGTAACAATTTGTAAACCCCCAAATCAGTCTAATAAATTTAGTGTGATTATAATAAAAATTTTAACAAGGTATGTTTCAGAACTTGACAAGACGATCCATAAATTCATACAGCAAATTAAAGGGTGAAGAATGATCAAAACTCTTTTTAAGAGAAAACACAAGAGATGTGGGAGTGGAATGGAGGGAATGGATTCCAAACAGATAGCAATTTCTTTAAGTAATAGTGTGGTATTGGCCCAGACAGAGACAATTAGGCAAGTGCAATGGAACAGAGCCTAGAATTAAACTCATTTACATATGGTAGCAATGGCATTTAACTTATAGGAAAACGATAGCCCCAGTGGTGCTGAGAAAAGTGGTTGTCCATAAAGAGAAGATAAAATTAATCCAAACCACACTCCATACACAAATAATTTCCAGGCGGTTTAAAGACCTAAAGGTGAAAATTTATAAAATGATTGGGAAGAATATCCCATGACATTTTAGGGATACCTGCATACAGAATTATTTTCTAAACCAAACCAAATGTTCAAACCAAACCAAACCAAATTAGCACAACAAACCCTAATCAGAAAGGAAACACTGATACATTTGATTATATTAAAATTAAAAACTTGTTTTATAACAAAAGTCATGAGATACAAAGTGAAAAGACAAGCCACTATCCAAGAGAAGATATTTGCTACTCATATAATCAATATAATTAGAATTCAAAAGAAAAGCAACAATCCAAGAGAAAAATGAACAGTATCAATATCAGCAATACCCAGAGAGAGAACCCCGAATGGCCAGTGAACAGAAGAAACCATGCTCACCAACCCCCACTTTTTACAGATTTATTTATTTGTTTGTTTGTTTGTTTGCGAGCTGGGAGGGGCAGAAGGCTGAGGAGAGAATCCTCAAGCCACCTTCCTGTGGAGGGTGGAGCCCGATATGGGGCTGATCCCAGGACCATGAGATCATGATCTGAACTGAAACCAAGAGTCAGATGCTCAACCGACTGAACCATCCCCCTTTATTAATCCAATTTGCATTTTCTCATTTGTGAGTTACCTGGTCATATCCTTTGTAACTTTCCCTATGGTGTTTGTGTATTTCCTAACTGATGTGTGGGAATACCATCTTTTGAACTCGCTGTTTTGATCTGGCTATTCTGACCTTGCAACATTGGCCCTGCTATTTTTAAACTTGTTGTTCCTGGGAACGTGATTTTTATTTAACTTTTTATTTTTTTTTAATTTTTTAAAAATATTTTATTTATTTATTTGACAGAGAGAGACAGCCAGCGAGAGAGGGAACACAGCAGGGGGAGTGGGAGAGGAAGAAGCAGGCTCATAGCGGAGGAGCCCGATGTGGGGCTCGATCCCACAACGCCAGGATCACGCCCTGAGCCAAAGGCAGACGCCCAACCACTGTGCCACCCAGGCGCCCCTATTTAACTTTTTAAATCTAAATATGATTTACATACATTTATCATTAGTGCTTTTGTGTCCCAAGAAATCTTGTGTACCCCAAATTCACAAAAGATATTGCCCTAATTTCCTTGTAGAACCTTTAGGCTTTTTTACTTTTACACTTATTTATATGATCTACTTTGAATTATTTTTTGTGTGGTGTGAGATACGGGTCAAGGTTCATTTTCCCCCATATAGATAGGCATTTGTTCCTTTCAACCTTTTGTTGAAAAGATCTTCCTTTCACCACTGAATTACTTTGATTTTGACCAAAAATTATCTGACTGTATGAGTCTGGGTTTATTTCTGAACTCTCTCTTGTTCCCCAGATCTTTATACCATACCATCCTGATTATTTCACCTTTATAGAAAATCTTGTAATTAGCTAATGTAAGTCCTCCAACATGTTAACTTGCAAGATTGTTCATTTATTCTAGGTCCTCTATATTTCCACATAAACATTAGGCTTAGTTCATCAATTTCTACAAAATGTTCTTCTACCAGTGTTTTTTTTCCCCTAACAGTTTTATTGAGATAAAAAGCAATTTACTCATTTAAAGTGTACAAGTGTAAAATTCAAGTATATAATTCAAATTATAGAATTCACAAGTGATTTTTGGCATATTACTTTATTAATTTTTAAAGATTATAGTAAAATACATTCAACATAAATTCGCCATTTTAATAGTTTTCAAGTAAACAATTCGGTGGCACTACGTACATTCACAACGTAGTATGAACAGCATCAATCTCTAGTTCTGGAGCATTTTCATCATCTCGAGCAGAAATTCTGTGGCTAGAATGCAGTAAGTCTCCATTTTTCCTCCTCCCAGACCATGGTAGCTTCGACTTTCTGTCTCTATGAATTTGCTTATTCTAGCTATTTCATATAAGTGTAACCATCAGTATAGCTCCTTTGTACCTGCGTATTTCATTTGGTATCATGTTTTCAAGATTCATCCCTGTGATAGGCTGTATCAGAACATCATTCCTTTTTTATAGCTGAGTAATCCATTCTTTTCATAGACACACATTTTGTTTATCAGTGTATCTGTTGGTAGACACTTGGGTTATTTCTACCTTTCAGCTATTGTGAATAGCCTGCAATAAATATTGGCGTACAAGTGTCTCTTCAAGCCCCTGCTTTCAACTCCTTTGGGTCTATGCCTGAGAGTGGAACTGCTACATCTTACGGTAGTTCTATGTTTAGCTTTTGAGAAACTGCCAGACTGTTTCCATAGCAGCGGGGCCAGTTTACATTCCCACCAGCAATGCGCAGTTTCCAATGTCTCCATCTTCTCGCCAACACTTGTTATTTTCTGTTTTCTGTTTTGTTTTTCATGACAGTCATTCTAGTAGGCGTGAAGGCGGATCTCATTTTTGCTTTGATTGGCATTTCTCTAATGACTAATGATGTTGGGCATCTTTTCATGTGTTTAATGGCCATTGTATATCTTCTTCAGAGAATTTCTCTTTTGTCCATTTTTAAATTGGGTTGTTAGTCTTTTTCTTATTGAGTTATGTGTTCTTTGTATATTCTGGATATGAGTCCCTCGGATATATGATTTATAAATATTTTCTCCCATTCTATAGTTTATTTTTTCATTTTCTCAACAATGTCTTTGACTCACATAAGTTTTAAATTTTGATGAAGTCCAATTTATCTTTGTTCTTTTGTTGTTCATGCTTTTGGTGTCATATCCACATGCTGGTATTTTTACTGGGATTGCACTGAATCTTTAGATGAATTTTGGAATAAATGACATTGTGATACTACGATCTAGAATAAATTTATATTTGGTCTTCTGTTTCTGGCACAGAGATAATAAAGCCCATGGAATTTCCTAAATTGTAAGAGTGATAAAGGCATGTTATTATTAATAATAAACCCCTTTCAACCACACCTGATCTTATGTTAATGAGATGACTTTGGAAAGCACTTAAGGACAGGGGCTGGTTGCCAGGGGGGCCAACCATGTGATTAGAGGGTTGGAACTTTCAGTCCCTGTCCTTGACCTCCAGAGAGGCAAGAGGGGCTGGAGATGGAGTTCAATCACCAATGGCCAATGATTTAATCAGTAACAAAGCTCGATAAAAGACCCAAAAGGATGGGGTTCAGAGACCTTTGCGCTGAACACGGGGAAATGCTGGAAGAGGGTGCACTTGGAGAGGCCATGGATGATCTTTGCACCTTCCTGCATACCTTGCCCTATGCATCACCTCCTTCTAGCTCTTCCCGAGCTATATCCTTTTATAATAAGCTGCTCAGTGTCAGTAGACGTTTCTCGGAGTTCTGTGAATCACTCTAGCAAACTAATCAAACTCAAGAAGGAGGCTGTGGGAACCTCTGAGTTACAGCTGGATAGGTAACACAACCTGGACTTGTGAGTGGCACCTGAAGGGAGGGTGGCAATCCTGTAGGACTGAGCCCTTAACTGGTGGAATCTGATGCTTTTTGTGGGTAGATAATGGCAGAACTGAATTGAGTTGAACTGTAGGACACCCAGCTGCTGTTGGGAGAATTGCTTGGTGGAGTGAAAAAAAAAAAACAACCAACCAACATAACAGAGACATCCTATCATTAGCAGATGTTCTACTAGGAACATGGTACACCTTTAAAAATTTATTTGAGGTCTTAGATATGTTTTATAGTTTTCAGTGTAGAGGTTCGGTACATACCTTATTAAATTTATTCCTGATTATTTTATAGATTTTATAATATTTTATAATATTTTAAGTGGCATTATGTTTTACAGTTTGTTTTTTGCTAGTATGTAGAAATACAATTAATTTTTCTATACTGATCTTGTGTCCTATAAGCATCCTAAGTTCGGCTATTAATTCTACTAGTCTTTGTAGAGTCCTTAGGGTTTTCTACATATATCACTTGCAGATAAAAGGTATTATGTCTTCCTTTTCAATCTGTATACGTTTTCTTTTCTTTTTTTGCCTTACTGCATTGCTAGGAGCTCAACTTCAATCATGAATAGGAGTGGCGTGCTGAGAGCAAACATCCCTACCTTGTTCCTATCTTGCCGGAAAGCCTTCCTTACCAAATTCTTAGGTATAATGCCACCTAGTGTTACAGGTTGAATTGTGTCCCTCCAAAAGATACAGTTAAATTCTAATTCCTGGTACCTGTGCATGTGATTTCATTTGGAAATAGAGTCTTTGCAGATATATAAGCAAGTTAAGATGAGGTCATACAGAATAAGGATCGACCCTAGATCCAATGACTGGTATTCTTACAAAGAGAGGGATTTGGAGACACAGGGAAGAGACAGCTATGTGAAGACAGAGGCTGATATCCGAGTTATGCTGCCACAAGCCAGGCACACCAAGGATGGCTGACAACATCAAAAGCCAGCAGGAGGTAAAGAACGCTTCTTCCCTACGGCCTAGAGAGGGAACATGGCCCACGTAACACCTTGATTTTGGATGTCCAGCCTCCAGAACAGAGAGAATAAAGGACTATTGTTTTAAGCCATCATGTTTGTGGTGATTGCTATTGCCCTAGGGAATGAATACACCTAGTTTTGTAGCTGTTCACGAACTTCTGGTTTTGCTGTCTAGCCCTTCTGTTCTTACATGAGAGTTCAGAGACTGAACTATTACACTCTCATCTTCCCAGAATCTTTCTTCACATCAGGGATTTTAAATGGTTTATGGTCCAGCATATGGGCTCAACTTGGTGGATGTCCCACATGTACTTGAAAAGAACGTGTATTCTGCAAATAGATGCCGTGTTCTGTGCATGTCAGTGAGGTGAGTTGGCGGATAGTGTTTGTCGGGTCTCCAGACACTTGCAACCAAAAGAATCCTAACGGGCACACCATTCCTAGTCCCCAACTTCACTGCCAGCCTCTCTAGGAAGCCTGTGTCCTACGCCCTCATCTAAAAAGACAAAGTCCTTGCTCTGGGCTCCTAAAGCATTGTGTTTATGCTTTTTTTTTCTTTTCTAGTAGGCTCTATGCCCATCATGGGACTTGAACTCACAATCCCTAGATCAAGTTGCACACTGTACCTACGGAGCCAGCCAGGCGCCCTGTTTATACTTCTTGTAGCGCGAGTACTACATTCTGTTTCATGGCACAGTTATTCAAGAACGCATCTTATCTCCATCCCTAGATTACAAATTCCTGGAGAGCAGGAAGTGTCTCTGAGTCATTTTTGTGTCCGCAAGGCACCTATCACAATGCCTGCCATACCATGGGTATTCATTTGTTTGCGGCGTTTGGTTTCTTGCCCAGGCGTGGAAACACGTCTGCTGACAGAAGTCAGTTTTACAACGTGGGGACTGGCGAGAAGCTGTATTATTAGACAGAGATCTCTGTTTTGGTGTCTGATTAAATATCTTATTTTCTAAAATGCGAGATTCTTAAATAATATTCTTTTACTAGAAACTTCCTCTCCTGCCAACCCTGAGTAAGATTCAATCAAATCGACTAAGAGGAACTTAAAAGAAAAAGCCTGAAGTGTAATAGAAGTGATGGCGTTTATGAACAGTCTAAAGATGTCCCTCCGGAGGATGCAATTTCCTTGGTGTCTAGGTGCAGTGGGCGTGGGGGCAGCCCGTGTGGCCTCTCGGCTCTGTCGCACCTCGCGCACACATGCTACCTGGCCAGTCAGGGCGACATGTCCAAGTCTCAGTTCGTCATGTATTAATGGTGTCAGTGACAGCCTGTACCTCGTGGTTGTTCTGAAGGTTATGTGAGACTTGCTATCTGCCATTCCGCACACTGTTCCAGGTAGTACCTAAATATTCATCATTATCATTTCTATTTAGGAAGGAGGGTGAGGAGGGAAGCCTAACAGGAACCAAAGCATCAGCCCAGCGTTCTGGTGCTGCGGTGGTACCAAATCCTTCTGACGGAATCGGACTCCCAGGAGACTCCCGTTTTGGCATGTTGCTCAGTTTTCTTCTGTTTACCACAAAAGTTCATGTCCATATATTCAGTGGAGGCGGAAAGCATTGAGAGAGAAATATGATAATCTGGCCAAGGGCAAATGTCTCGGATGTATTTCAAAGTTTCTCAAGTTTCTCTCAGTTACAAGTGACAGAAGCCTAATGCCAATTACATCCACATAAAGGGGGAGGTATTACTCGCGGAGCTGGCCCCAGGCACGGTCTGATCCAGCACCCCACATTCTCTCTTGCTCTTGCTCTCCGCCCCTCGGTGCTGCCATCTCGCAGCTCCTCTGTGGGCCTCCTCTCCTCCCAGTGCAGACCTCCCCGCAGCCAAGGGAGGGCAGGCTGCGGATGAGTCATTCTCGTGCCATCCCAGTTTGTAGCCCGGAGAAAAGGGACTGTCTTCATCAGCTCGGGCTGCTGTAACAAAATGCCACAGTCCGTGTGGCTCAAACAACAGACGTTTACTTCTCCCAGTGCTGGAGGCCTGAGGTCAGGGTGCCAGCATGGCACCTCAATTGGCATGGCATAGCTCCACTGCCCAGCAATTTCACTTGGGTGGGGAAGGGGTTGACATTTTATTTCCAAACTCAGAGAGGCACAAAGATAGAAACCTCTTAGCTCCTCTGATGGACTGCAGCCAATACATGTGCAAAATTCCCATGTTGCTGAGTCTTTCTGGCTTCCTCTCGTGAGATTTACCGTCAGCCACTCCAAAGGATCTCATTTTCCATCTTCTCATTTGCTTCAGAGGACCTGGGCAAGTCGCTAGGTATCATCCTGGGGGTCAATTTGTCTGGTTAGCCCCCAAAGAATACAACACTTATGAACTGCATAAAATGGGAGTTTTAGATGAGTAATATCTTTGTTGCCTAAAGGGATAGTGGCTCATGAGTGAAAAATAACCAGTGCAAAAAGACGAAGTGTGGTGAGATTAAGTTAAAAACTTCAAGTATCTTGCTAGGAGTCACGAAGCAAATGTTATTAGGAGCAGCATAAACCAGGCGTCCACCTACACTACACAGTGTTTTTTAACCTTGTTTTAAAAATACCTCCCCACCTCTATTTTAAAATAAAAAGCATGGTTCTCAAATAAAAATGAAGCAATATAATAAAGTACAAAAAGAGAGTAAAACGAAATCAATACCCATCTAACAATACCCACCATTATTGTTGGATTATCAGTTTTGACTTCTTTTTTTACACAGGTTGAAATAAAAGGATACAGGATCTTGTTATAGACACAGATTTACGCTCATTTTTATTTATCATATTTATTTCTAATTACATTTATTCAAAAAAATACCACTCGGCTATTTTGCTTGCATTTAAGACAAGAAGCCAAAGTAAACTAAAGCAATTAAAGATTTTTTCCCCCAACAGCTATTTAAAAATCTATTCAAGCTTATTTTTTAAAAAGTTACCAACAAAGAGGTGAACCATGGTTTTTTTTGCTGTTTTTTAAAGATAATATCAACTCTCTGCTACGAAAATAAGAGATTGACACTCTTATATTTCCCTTCCCCACCCCTAATTTATTAGTTATATTATTAAGGCTTATAATAGGTGCAACCTGTATGTATCATTCCCAGTTTGGTCTTGGTTCTCTATACAAATTCAATGCTTACCACCAGCCCTTCTGCTACGAGCTCCTCCATCATTGAGCTACTTGCTTAGACTCTCCTATCAAAAGGTTTCCTAAAGAAGGGGTTGTGGGTGTTTATTCCCTGAGCTCTCGCATGCCCGAGTACCTGACATTATATTTGGCAACTTGGCTGGCGATCATATACTTAACCACTCTTTTTCCTACTTAGAATTTTGGAGACATTTCTCTATTACCTCCTGGCACTGAATCTTGTTGTAAAGAAGTTTACACCCTTTGATGACTTGCTTTCTCTGCCGCAATTTTTTCATTCTCGAAGTTCATTAACTCCATCAGGTTATGTTTTGGTGTCAAGGGCTTTCTGTCAGATTTCCTAGAATATAGGACACTTTTTCAATCTGAAGACTCATTCCTTCATTTCCGGAGAACTTGCCTGAATTCTATCTTTCCATACTTTTTCCTTGCCTTTTCTTGGTCACCAATTATGCATATACATACTGGAGCAGCTCTGTCTTCCTACAGTCCTCCTCTCAAGAATTACTTTGGTCTTGGGGCGCCTGGGTGGCACAGCGGTTAAGCATCTGCCTTCGGCTCAGGGCGTGATCCCGGCGTCATGGGATCGAGCCCCACATCAGGCTCCTCCTCTATGAGCCTGCTTCTTCCTCTCCCACTCCCCCTGCTTGTGTTCCCTCTCTCGCTGGCCTTCTCTATCTCTGCCGAATAAATAAATAAAATCTTAAAAAAAAAAAAAAAAGAATTACTTTGGTCTTTGCAGCCCTCTCAAGCCTTTCTCCTTTGTTATCCCATTTTCAACCACATTTCTTGCTATTTCTAATTCACTCATTTGTTCCAGAATAGAGTTATTTTGGCCAAGTTGTTTTCTTAGCTCTGCAATCTGCCTTTTTATTTCATTCTGTTGTATAATCAGCTCACATATCAGCTCTCGTCTTACTGAATTCATGTTCTTTTGAGAACACAGCATACCTACCTGTAGGAACTTCTGTTTTTTAGGTGAGTTTTTCTTCCCAACTGGTTTCATCTGTTCCCCACGCTGCTTCTTTTGCTGGCTGTGTATTTATGTAGTCACCAGGTCATTTTATTTACATTTGCTCACGTGTAAGGCGGCAGCTCTGTTCAGACCATTTGTTTGCTTTGGTATACTGTTGGTGTATTCCCCTTGGCACACTTCCCATCTTATCCGACAACGATTTCTCTTCTGTGGGCTTCTGTGTACTTTCTGGAATGAATGATATCAAAGTCCTTCACAGCCGGCATGACAGACACTGAGTGAGCAGAACAGAGGTGAGCCATAGCTCTGGGGCAGGAGCCCCCCGAAGGCTCCGTGGTGGGTCACATGTTACTTCTTTAGTTGCCAGACTGAGAGGTGGTCTGGAGTTGGGGGGTTTCTTGTGAAAGGGGCTGGGGTGGCCAGAGCAGTGTGAGACACTTCAGCTAGTGCTTATTTACCTCCTGGTATGGAAGTATTTTGATATTTTAGTGACCAGCAGAGCCTACCACGGTGTCCCAGCCAAACCAACCTGCTTGTCTGTTTCTGTGTCTGTGTCTGCACGCGGGAGGAAGGACGAGCTGTGAGTACACATTTTTGTTGGAGGGACTGGACTCTGCTCTGTCTTCTGATACTTGCATCAAGTCCTGCACCAGGGTGGATTCCGAATGGTGAGGAGACATATCTACAGTATCATGGGGAAGGAGACCTTTGGGATGTGTTTTGTTCTCTTAATTCAGGGATGGGCTGGTTGTTCCTGTCCCTTGTTTCACCCATCTCACTCCAGCAACATCCCCCTTCTCCCCTCACACACATACACACACACACACACCAGCCCCACTCTGAGGAGGGAAGAGAGGTCTACTCATCTTGACCCAAATGGGGTGGCAGGATTAGGAACTCTTTCATTCTTCCCAGAAAATCTGGTCTTTTTCTTTGGGGATCGTCTTTTGAAGTTTAGGGTTTAATGGCAAGGTTGGGTTCCTTCCCTTGCTTCATTGCTGGTGAATATTTATTTATTTATTTACTTACTGATTTTCACCTTTAAGATGTTTACTTATTTTGGTAGTTCATTTTGTCAGGTTTTAGGGGATGGAGGGTCTGTGATGTGGCCTTATTTATCCTTAAAAAAAACAAAACAAAACAAAACAAAACCCAAAGCACAGTTTTATTTATTTCAAAAAAATTTAAAAAAAAATTTAGGGGTACCTGGGTAGCTCAGTCGGTTAAGCATCTGCCTCTTGATTTTGGCTCAGGTCATGATCTCTGGGTCATGCAACTGAGCCCCACATTGGGCTCTCCATTCAGCAGGGAGTCTGCTCCAGATTCTCTCTCTCTCCCTCTTACTCTGCCCCTTCCCCCCCAACACTCTCTCTCTCTCAAATAAATAAATAAATCTTTAAAAAAGTTTTTATCTAGGCTCCATGCCCAACGTGGGGCTTGAACTCAGGACTCTGAGATGAAGAGTCACATGCTCTACCGAGTGAGCCAGCCATGTGCCCCCCAAAGCACAATTTTCAACGTCTAAACCAGCAGCTCTGGGTTCTCAATCTGGGCTGCATATCAGAATCACCGGGGAGATTTTACCATTACAAGCGACAGGCTGCATTTCAGAGCCAGATCTAAGTGATCAGAGAGGCTTAGACATCCGGGTTTTTATTTGCTTTTTTTTTTTTTTTAAGTCTTTCTAGTGATTTATTTAAACGTACAAGCAGAGCTGAAAACCATGAGCTGGACTTCGCCTTCTAATTGTTCATAATTTGATACACACAAGCACCATTTAAAAAATATTTTATACCTGTATTAACAAAGACAAAATATAGAAAACACAAATTATTCATACTCTGAGTGGTCAGGCACTCAGATTATCTCTTGAGCAGCGAAGGAAGCAGTGAAGAAGAGATGTGCCTGGTTTTGCTTCAGGTATTTTTATCGAGCTGGATAATGGAACTAACACATCTGGAGGAACCCAGGGAACGTCGGGTGAGGTGATGCCCAACTTCTAAGCCAGTTTTAGAATCCTCCCATGGGGGGCACCTGGGTGGCTCAGTCGTTGAGCGGCTGCCTTCGGCTCAGGGCGTGATCCCGGTGTTCCGGGATCGAGTCCCACATCGGGCTCCTCTGCTGGGAGCCTGCTTCTTCCTCTCCCTCTCCCCCTGCTTGTGTTCCCTCTCTCGCTGGCTGTCTGTCACATAAATAAATAAAATCTTAAAAAGAAAAAAAAAAGAATCCTCCCATGGGCAAGGAAGGCACTGTCGGGTGTTGGTGCCATGACTTGGACAAGGTGAAGTTCAGGATTTAGTGAGGAAGGTGTTACAACCAATAAGCAGAACCAGACACCAAAGAATTAGTCTAATTCCCCTGGAGTCACGCTTCCCATCCCTAAGTTCTAATTTATGCGGTATTGTTTAGAAATGCAGGAGGTGTTGAGGTGAAATTGATGGCTGGGATTTATTGTGTGGGGCAGTTTTTGAGGAGAGGCTCAAGGTGGACTTTTAAGGGGTCGGGGAAAGGCGTGCCAAGTTTGTGAAGGAACCAGAACCACAGCATGGAGTCGTAAAGTGTTTTCAGATTTGGAAGGCAGTGGTAGACAGGCTGAAAGATCACGGAATTCAGGGGTCAAGGCTGTAGCCACTGGAGTTCGGAGGCTGAGGCAGGTTTTCATGACCAGCTGCGTGGAGAGAGCGGACGTGAGGCGGGAGCTCAAGGGCATCTGAATTTCCTGCCCGAGAGACTGGCATCGTGGTGGCGCTACTGACTTAAATGGCAAAGCTTAAGTGGCAACCAAGTTTGGACCCGGGCTTTCAGAGGAAGGTAGGACATCCAAGGGTGGAAGATCGGGGGCACGTGGGTCTGGCTGGACCTCCAAACCACAGCCCAGGTGAGTGACCTGCACCTGAAATGTGACTGAAATGTTGTCTGCAAGGAGGCTGCTATCTGAAGATGAATGCATTTAGCATGTTTGCAGGAAAGGGAGTAGACAGCCAGGTCTCAACCAGGAGGAACCAGACAGAAAGTCACCCCATGTGCTCCCGTGATTCACAAAACCCCGAGGGAAGGTTTGGTCCGTGACACGTAACGGTCAGGGGGAAAGGTCAGGGGGACTGTCGAAGGTGATCTCATGCAGAACCCTGAAGCAAGATTTGACTTTTAGAACATCTAAAAACTTTTTAACAACTTAGACTGTCGAGCCAAAGAAAAAGCCCTAAAATTGGCCACTCAGTGTTAGCAAAGATGTGACAATTCTGTGCTCTGAAAAAGGAAATGTGATTACCCAGCAAACAGCCCAAATGTGGTCTGTGTCCCCACTGCTGATGTCAGACCATCTACACTCATCAATTCTCTATCAACCTGACTCACCCTGCTCCAAAGGCGGCATCTCCATTTTGTGCCTCTAGTGATGATGAGTTGTCAGGGTATGTGTGTGTGAAAATGCATATACACATGTGAGGTGTGCTTCTATAAAAAGTCTCAGACATCTGACTGACGCATATGGATGTAAGAACAAATAAAAATATCAACTCTAGGATGGTACCATTCCTAATTGCTCTTTTGGTTTCTCCATCATGGCTACTAAGCACGGATTTTCCAGGTGAACCCATGTTACCGTAGAATATTAGAACAGCGAGCAGCAGACGTAGCCTCTCCTTAGTTGGTCCCTCAAGATCACAGGCTGCTCTACTCGCCCACCCACTGAAACTCAGGACAGATATTCAAACACGGTCTCTTTTTCAACACACCTTGGTTCATCCTCCAGGAAGCTGATCTTTTCATGGCTCCCAAGTACTCCAGAGGGTGGAGCTGAGGGACAAAACCCGACTCTTCACACAACTCCTCTCTGACTGCACTGCTCCTGGAGGGTGTGGTGAAGGCACGAGAGATAGCTGGTCCTCACATGGCCATCTCTGGCAGTACGGACGTTTAAGATTTCTAAGAACAAAGCCAGTACAAAAAGGCTCCTAGGATTCTGTGGGGGACATGCCTATCACTTAGAATAAGCAGAGCTCATAGACTGACTTCAGGTATGGACAGGCACTCCCATTTATACAGCCATGCAGATCTATCTGCGGGTATCTTAACATCCACCAACAAATGTACGAGAGAGGAAAGCCAACAGGTTTAACCCTACCTTGGCATCGAGTGATTTAGGCCAAAAAGTATCAACTATTGAATGTAAACTTGTTAATCACAAAGTCACTCCAATATTATGCAATAGCAAACTCATCTTTCTCTTCAGCGTTTGTGGTTTCCCTGAAAACAGAATTAAACCAGGCCAAAGAACAAAGTCACCGTGAAAGGAGCTAGTCTTTCTAGAACGCTAGGAACACGCAGGGCAATGCCATTACAGAGGTCTTTTGGTGCTTCAAAATTAATTTTCGTTTAGGTTTTAACCAGCTTTTTTTTTTTTTTAAGACTTATTTATTTATTTGAGTTAGAGAGAAAGACAGAGAGAGCACGAGTGGGGGAAGAGGCAGAAGGAGAGAATACCCAAGCACTCCCACTGCGTGGAGCCTGACATGGGGCTTGATCCACAATCCTGAGATCACAACCTGAGCTGAAGCCAAGAGTCAGATGCTTAACCAACTGAGCCATCCAGGTGCCTGATTTTAACCGGTTTTATATAGATTTTGGATCTAGGCTGCTTGAATTTGTAGCCTGGCTCTCCTCCTTAACAGCTGTGGGGTCTTAGGTCAGGGTCTTCCCTCAGTCTGCACCTCAGTGTTCTCATCTGTGATTTGAGGATAACCAATAGTACTGGCCTTACAGAACGAGGATGATTAAATGTGTTAATATTGTAAAGGGCTTACAATGATGGCTGGCAAAGACTATGTGTTCCACAAATGATACTTATTATTGGCTATTCGATTAAGCAGAAATGCACACAAACATCTTTAAGAGAAGCACTTGATAAAATACTTTAAAAATAAGTTTATTATAACTAACGAATATAAAATCTGACAGATGTTTTCAAACATTTTTGCAAAAAAAGTAAAACCCTCCCCACAAGATATAGAGAAAGAACTTGGACAGAGTTTTACATGAAAACTAAACATGAAATTCTCATTCACTGGTTGGTCCCCAATGGCTCCAACACATTATATTCTAAGTAAAGGCCCATTAAAATGAACAAACCAACAAACTACTTGACACTTGCTTTCTACTGTCATTATACTGCTCATTCAAAAACGCTTTAGGACAAGGACAGTTAACACAAGACTGCATGTGACAGGTATTCAAAGTGCACGGATCTATGAGACCACAAACACTCAAGGTAAGAATACTGGGGCTGGAATTCAACATGACTTACAAAATTAATCCGAGGAAATCTATGTACATTGTAGCCTTTGGCATCTGGTCTAATGTTTTTCTTCTTTATAGAGACATCATTTTGTCCAATCTACCAACGAGATTAAGTCAACCTTAAATGCATGTCTCATCTGACACAGATTGTCCACAGCCAATTTCACGTGAGGTAGTTGGGCTGTTTACTGACATCCTAGTGAAACTGCCATGACACTGGGGACTCAGACATCAAACATGCCATGACACTGGCTCATTAGCCTTCTGGGAAGCAACAGAATACTTCTATCACCCTTCTTGTCATCCCTGACTCCACACACACCTATGGAGAGACACGTACACAGGAGTCTGTGACCCCATCCGTTTGGCAAGGGGTGCCAGCCACCCCAGGGTGGTTGCTGTTTATAAAGTACAGGGAGGAAATACTGACCACACTTTAAAATCTATGTAATAGAAAGAATGGTGCTTAAAACAAGCAGGATCTCTTTCTCGTGTTCTCACATAGCTTAGCTGAAAACATCTGTTCACTCTGAAAGAGGAGTGATTAAAAAGGGTAACCAAAAATCTCGCAAACTTTTGCATTACAGAGTAGTGGTATGTTTTTTGCCTTTTAATGAAAGGCTATATAAAAACAGTGGAGGAGAGATTAATGCATGCGTCAACTGTACCGCCACTGATCACTGAATCATGCCCTGGAGTGCCTTAGTGCAGCAGTGCAACGAGAAATCATGCAAATGGCCTCTGTACACACGACTACTGGCTGCGACGGGGTGGGGACCGGGAGCGTTTACAGAGAGGGTCTAGTGAACAGTATGTTCGTGGAATTGTTGAATGGATCCCTAACAACCTTTAACTGATAAGCAGTCCTAAATACCATTAGACAGCTACTGAGTATTTTTTTTTTAAGTCGTTATTATGAAAGCCCTGAGTAAGCAACTGCAGGTTACAAAGGGACATCCAGAAGCAGAACGTATTTCTAAATAAAGCCCTCTCTATACACCTCATGGGGACGCAGGCTGACTGCACACGCTGGCGCTGGTGTACAGACTGTCCGGACCACAAGGAGCATCTGAAGTCAGGCCCTCTAAGACCAAACACATCAGCTCAGCTAACAGAACAATGGCTTCAAAGATACTTTACTTACAAAACCTAAATCTAAAAATGTAAAGAAGGTTGGTAGTTTACCTTAAAAAAAGCCACAAAACATCAGAATAGGGAGGCTGAAGAGTTGTAAAACCTAGGACTAAAACCAGAAGCAACTGATTTTAATCAATGATTCAGAAATGCACCACTAAGTACCCAACTTCTTGTGGGATGTAGTCATTTAAGTAGAAAAAAACCATAAAAATAGTCTTTCAGAAAGTTTCAGAAAGTTGCCTCACATCATCTTATGCTGCTCATGACCCTCTTTCTCCTGCTTTAAAGGATGTTTCTTCACATCTATGACTTTCATCACCAGATTAAGTCTCCTTAATACGATGCCTCTTACCTCAGCGCCCTTACTTCAAATTTAATAAAGAAAAGTGTATTTACTGGCTCCTACCACATATTTTTCTTAATTAAAAGCACTGTTCTGAAAATACAAAGTTGAAAGCATTAACTTTGGGGAAATATACATATACCCAATTAAGAACCAAGAAGCAAAGCCCGCATGCTTTTCCAGCAACGCGCCTTGGAGGAGAGGTCACTTTCTGCACACGGCGCACACCTGCTTTACAGATGGGAACGGGGGTCTTTAGAGAAGCTCCTGAAGTCCAGGAGGGGAACAGAATTCGCACTGACTGGACACCTCCCGCTAGGCGAGGTCTGTACCAGGTGCTCCACATCCGTGCTCAGGGGCGCTGCTGAGGAATGGGGACAGAACAGCTGAAAGGGGGATGGATCTGGTGCTCAGAGGGTTTCTGCTGGCAATTTTTCGTGAGAGAAAACAGGAGGGGGAAGCAGTGAGGCCCGAGCTCTGGAGTTCAGATATCCCTTTGTGTGCAAACTGGCATTTGAGGAAGCTTTATGTTCGGAATGACATGCAAATAGTGATGACGAGGTGCCTCAAGCCACCACTTACACATCCTAATTAACACTGCCTTTCAAAGTCCATTCCCTGGGGACTGAGAGGCTCCACATCCTGAGAGCCCTGTTTCTAGAACTTCCTGCAGAGCCGATCAAGAGCTGACAAGAAAATCATCTCCACCTCATAGTCGTAAATTGGTTTTGCCCCCAAAAGGTATCCCTCCAACTTAACATTTTTCACCGGGATTAGCTATAATGAATCAAATTTACTTTCAAAGGACAAAAAAAACTGCCAGTGAAAGGATTTTGTTCCGTTGGACAAATACACATCGATCCCTCCTACGTGTCAAGTCTGGCTTCTCCTGTGGGACGAAGGGCACACATGATGAAATTATGCGTTTGCAAGCACCTTGTAAAGGATTATCCAAATGTTACTTACTAGCTTCTATTAATACCTTGAAGACAAATTGCCTTATTCTTCAGGATCTCTCCAAAGGTTACTCTAAAAAAGGACTCCTAAAAATGTTTTGAGCAATGAGAGCAAGGTGGTTCCTCTGTCAACAAGTACACTAGTGTTTTCATCTCCTCTCACTGTCTGGGGGAAGAGAGCTGCGATGTCCCAGAAATCTGGGAGGATTACGGAGAAAAGGTCTTAACTATCTTTTCTCTTTGTTCCCACCTTAGGCGGTACCTGCAGATTAGTACTTGAACTAGAAGCTAACTCCGTAGATCCAGGACGAAGCTCTGGCTGTGCCAAACTTTGGGCCAAGTTAAATTTATCACCTAGTATATCACGTAATCTAAGCTTTTTTTAGGACCCTCCAAGCTTGATACATCTCAGGCAAACCGAACATGCTCCAGTGAGGACAATCACTATCAATAACCTTACCCCCTTTCTACAGGGGTGGGAAAGGAGGAGTACAAAATATAACCTATTCAAGTTATTCAAGCTATCCTGACCTGGGTTCCCAAGGGTCCTAGATAATATTAAACCCTTCTTCCCCAGAAAACAGCATTCTATAAACCAAGGCAGTACCTAAATAAATGTGAAAGGGCCATGCTGAGCAGCTTTCTTTCTGAGTGTATCCGGAGCCTCGATGGCCAATCTGCGGTGTTGTCGGTGTGCCCGCCCCTTCTCCAAGAGCCCCCACGAGCTCACCTGAGGTGACAGGGGGCAGGCAGCAGCATGCTCAGGACGGATACTTACAGTCTCCCAATAGCACAATGCCCAAAGCATCCTCATTCAAGGTTCAAGCAAAGACTGGCTGTTTTTTTTCTTTTTCCCTTTTAGGCTATGTTAAGGGCAGGAAGTCTGAATTATCCTCTAGTTCTGCCATCATAGTCACACTAGCCAGAGGAGAGCCACACCAACTACTCGTGGGAGTAGGGAAAGTGACACACCCCCCTCGGCAGTTGCCAACAGCAAGTGCTAAAATACAAAAGAATCAATACTATTTTAGCACCTTTTCCCCCAGCCTTAAAACATTTGTTTTTCTAAGTTTAAGCATTTTCCAGAAGTCCTTAGTGAGTGGAGTACCTGCTTCATTAACCTGACTAAATAAATCTCAATTTGGTTAAGGACAAACAACAGACAAAATCAAAACTCCTCTCTACATCAACCTCTGCCTACAGAGAGGGTTCCCTTTGCCCTAGGAAAGTATCGTCTCGGGCTGTTCAGGTAGCGTTCGCCTGTGCCCTTTGAAGGAACTCACCTTCTACTCTGGGGCACTAGCTCCTGCTGGAACTTCTCTTCCAGCTACTAGAAGGAAGCAGCCCCTCATGGGGAAGCCACAATACTTCCCGCTCACACCCACCCGTGGCAGCTTGGCCTACCAGAGACTCCTGGCATCACACACTTTTCAGGAGAATGCCTACCCAGGGTTGCTTGATGCAAGTTTAAATCCCACCTTTAAATTCGGACACAGTCCCAAAGCTTTTGAGATTGATAAGCAGCTGTATTTGGCTTGCTTTGCACTACTGGCGATTATACCAAGATCGATCAGATTGCACATTCAGAACCGTGCTCCCTGAATGCAACGCCAAAGCCTGCTGGCTGGGCGCTGAGGCCGGTTCAATCAAGAAAACGGTGAGTAAACTTGCTCCACTTCTCGCTCTCCCGTCGATGCTTTATTTCAATGAAAACCTCTTCCACATTGGGAAAAAAGGGACCTATCATTCAGTTCATGCAGAAGATGGAGAGGCCTGTAAACTAGAATTTAAACTAGAATTTAATCTTATGGTTCTTCAACCCTGGGTGCAGAAGAATCACCTGTAAAGTTGATTCAAATGCAGATTCCTAAGTCCCACCCCCACTATTCTGGTTTTGCAGGTCCTGGTAAGGCCTGGGAATGCGGTTTTTGAAGACGCACTCCATGTGACTTTGATGCAGAGGTGGTCCAGATCACACTTTGCAATGACCTGCATCCTCTAATTAGAGGCTGTGTGACTGTGAGCAAATCCCTCAACCTTTCAACCTTGCTTTTGAAATGGATAATACCCTGGATGTCACAGTTTCATCGTAATGTCCAATTCAGATGACGCATAGGGAAGCATGCTGGCAAAGTGTGGGCAAAGTGTGGGGTCATCTTGGATGACATGTTGTGTCGCTGCCATACTGTCCTCCAGCTTGGGGTTAGGGCACACCACTCATCCCTTAGGAGCCATAGTCTCCCCACACATAAACAGGGATGGCACTCCTTGTGTCTTCCTCCTTCCACACTGACACGCCCACACCAATGCCCCGAACACCTGGACGACACAATCTCTTGCCTACAGAGCCATGGAGAAGAGGATTCTCTGACTGTCTAGGAATACCAGACTCTACATTTCAATAGCTTCAACAAAGGGACTTAGCTTCCCCCAAATTTTTAGTCTAAGTTGACTAAAACACTGGCTATGTGTTATGGTCCTTGATACAGAATTTGCTCATTTTCAGTTTGGGTTTGGGAGGACCATTAAAACTAAAAGGTAAAAACAAAACACAATACCGACAAATTCATTTGTTAAATCTGCTCTTATAACTTGCTGTTCAATTCTAATATAACAGCTATGATTTGGTTTCCAGGAGGCCCTTTGAACTGAAATATATATAGCACCTTGATTTTTAAACACACAAAAGACATATGCATTTAAAAAAATTATATATAAAAGCACTAGGCTTTGCCTCCTTCTCTCCATCCCCCCAAGGAAGGGGCTGGAGAGGGTTGAAGCTGCTGTTGGAAATTAAGCAGGGCAACAAAACACTTTAGCAGACTTGATTCCCTGAAGTTAGGAGGCGGCGCAGTCCTGCAGACGTCATACCACCTCGTCCGACTCCAGCCCGTGGACCTCGTACAAAGTGTCCAGTATCGCCAGCTGCTTTTCCATGGCAGGGAGGTAAAGGCTGAGGTCCCTCTGCATTCCAACACTGAAAGCTGCTTTCTGGTGGTCGCCTTCCTTTATGGTTAATGCGGCGACAAAATCTTCATAGGATGGAGCTGCCCTCAGAGCTAACTGCAAAAGAACTGCCCGTGAGAATCTGCATCACGTCTCTTGCTGCTGCCCGTCGTCCTCTTATGCACGAGTGCACATGCGCGCACACCCTCACACACATACACAGAGATGAGCAGAACAAAACGGCAGGAACATACCCTTCCAATCCATGCATTCAAACACCAACACAACAAATTTTAAGGCTGGAAGAAGCAAGTATGTCCTTGGGCCATCTTGAGGATCATCGATGCCAACAAATCAGGGAGTGCTGGGAGAAACGAGTTTGAGAAAAGCTCCCTCCTCGTGCACAGTGTGATCCAGACTATTCCCTTTGCATCCTCAGAATCCGCCTGCGTGCATGTTGCTCCCACAGTCTTGTTCCCATGTGGCCAGCCTTCCAGGGCACCTCACTCATTTGTGTCTCATCTCCATGTGGGGTTCTTTGCCTATATCTCTTTCTCCCCCATTGATAATATTTCCTCTGCACCCTTGAATATTTTCTAAAAGGAAAGGGAGCTCACATTTGTTTTTTTGCTTTGTGCACTGATGCTTTAACATATTTTATACCAGTTAATATGGATAAGAATCTTGTGCAGTTGCTATCCCTGTTTTACAGATGAACATTATATACTAATGAGTGTCAGGGCCAGGGTCTGAATTTAAGAGCCACTCTGTGTGTTTTTCAACCATGTTGCCAAACATACCACTTCCCTGATGGCTCCGGATAGCTTTCTTCCCTTTGTAGGCCAGCTCTTCCCTAAGCTTGCCAAAATCTGCTGTCTGGTATCCACTGGACTGGCTCTGCTGACAGCTCTGGGGACTCTGGAAACTTGAATTAATTACTCTACATTCTTTCTTGAGCTTCCTTATTCTTTAAAAGTCTTTGAGAATCAAGCCACCCCTCCCCCTTTTGCAACTGTAGAGTGACTGGAATGATCACGCAGTGGTTAAAGCACAGGCTTGGGTGAAGGAGACCTAACCTTGAATCTCAAATCTTTCACATGTTAGCTTGAGAAATTTAAGCAAGGTGCTTAATCAACCTCTTAGAACCTCCATTTCCTCATCTGTAGAAGAGGACTGGTATCACTTTCCTTATTTGAAAGATTAATGGAATACGTATGACATATTTAGCCCACTTTCTGACATGTACCAGATACTCAAATGATGGTAGAAGTACATGGGAGAGGGCAGAGAATGAAGGGAAGGCAATTAACTAAAAAATAATGTGAGAAAATTTCCTAGAACAGAAAGATATGAGTCTTCAGACTTAAAGACCTACCCAGTACTCAGCATAATGAATGATAAAGACTAAAAGGAGAATATCATCAAATTTTAGAATGTGGGGATAAAGATCCTGGAAGCATCCAGAACGGGGTGGAGGCAGTTTATATACAATGGAACAGGAATTAGAATGTCATTCAATTCTACAGTAGTAACAGTGGAAGCTAAAGGACAACACAGGGATGCCTTCAAATTTCTGAGAGAAAATTATTATTAATCTAGAATTCTACACAAACTAAAGCAACACTCTAGAAAAGAAGGGCAGAATAAAGACATTTTCAGGCATGCAGGAACTCAGAAGTTTAGCTCCCTTGTACCATTTTTAGGAAGCTACTAGAAGACAACACTAAAACAAGGGATTAGATCAAGAAATAGGAAGTAACAGAACCAGGGAAGTTAGTGTGAGATGGGGATTCAGCACAGGAAAACTTGTAAAGAAGAGTCCTAGGGCATACCAGTACAACAGGGCTGAATAGCTAATTAAGATTGGCATTGAGTTTAGAAAGTTCTGGAAGTAAGGCTCCAAGAAAAAAAAAAAAAAACCCAACACAGATAACATGATACATCTATGGGTTCAGAATGACGGTGATTTGAAAGATTTGATAATGCAGGGGAAAATAAAAAACTTGTATAAGAAAAAAACCCCCACAGAATTTTGGCTCATCTTCATCATGTTAACTTGTGATATAATTATATTGCGAAGGTGGAAGCAGGGGAAGGGAGGTAGTAATAGTGAGGTCTAAAGAAAGCTAAATTCTAATCATAACAGGAAGTCAACATTAATGACTAAAATTGATGAGGTCAAAAAGAACAGCAAACATTTTTGGGATTATGGAGGTACTGGAAGAAACAGTCACAGTAGTTGAAAGTGCAGCCTCTTTGGAGTGAGTCTGGGAAGGCTTGGACAGAAGGCAGGGACCGCTACTTTTTGTTATAACCTTTTTGGACTTTTTGATTAAAAAAAAAAATCAAGCCCTCTGAATGTGTATTTAGGTACAATATGTGAAAAGATTCTCGAGAGTGTATTTCTCAAGGTTCCCAGGGGACTGTGATGCAGTCAAGTCTACCTGGGAACCAGTGATTGAACTCAACTGAGGAGGAAACCAAAAACGTCAAATGACAAATGGTTAGGATGCACGCTGGAGGCAGAGCCTGGACCGGGCTTCCGTCCTGTGAATTACACCTGCTTGAAGGTAAAAGTTCACTATTTATTTGGCTGGTAAATGACTCAAATTCCTGGAGTATAAAAGATGTTTCCCTGAGCAACTAAGAGCAGTTAATGACTCTGCCCCCTGCCGATCACTTAGCACACTGGGAAACAGTACACTTTCTACAGTAGGGACGACTTGCAGAATAATAGGAGAGAACCTGGAAGGGCCAATCTAGCTCTTCCGTGGATACGGCTGTTGGCAAACACTCAACGTAATCTATTTTCTTAAAAACCAACAACTATTAAAAATTATTGGTAATAATATCAAGAGCCTTCAGAATGTTCTTCCTCTCTAACTTTGGGTGTATTACCTCACCTCTTGTGTCTCAGGTTTCTTTGTTTATCATAGGGAAAGGAAGAGAACATACTTCGCAATTATGAGATTACTAAGTGTATGTAAAGCACTTAAAACAACAGCTGGTGCACGGTAAGTGCTCAAAATTCTAAGTTCTGATAGTTCTTGGTATTAGACAAAACAATCCCATTTCTAGGAACCTATTTTTAGGGAATAAAAGAGTTTTAGTCAAAAATGCATGTAAACGAATGCTGTTGTATTTTTAACAAAAGACTCAGAAACAGCTTAAACTTCCAACACAGAGGGCTGGCAAATAAATCATGGCACCCCCATACTAGGGAAATATTATACAGTCACTAAAAATAATGATTTTCAAAGACCCTTCTGACATTTAAAAATGGCCATGATAGAATCTGTTAAATGGGGGTAAAATAATAAAAAATTATACTAAAAGGTAACTATCAAAAAATTTACATACACATACAAAGTATACAAAATAATTTTACACATGTAACATGTAGATATAAAAATATAAACACCTATAAAGAGATATATATTTTGATAAATATATAAAATTAAATAGAACAATATTAAAAGAATATGTAAATATATATAAAAATAAAAGCTAAGAAGGTAAAACACAAAAATGTTAAAAGTGGTTATTATGGAATGGTGAGAATATGAACATTTTAATTTTTTCCCTTTCTATTCTTCCATGATTTCTATTTTTTTTTTTATGAGTCTAGATTACTATATACTGGGGAAAACACTATGAATTAAGAAGTCCTCTTAGGTACGTTACATTAAATTTTCTGCTACACTTGCGTTCTTGTTGGCAACATCTTTCAGATCATTACTACTCAGGATTAAACTCTGACTTCCCGTACCACAGCAACAACTGCAACAACACATTTATGTTTCTTGCGAATAGGGCAACTCAGTGTTTTTATGCTTTGTCATCTCCCCAGGGGAGCTGGGTTTCAGGCGCCTACAAGCCGGGAGCGGCGATGTGGGGACGCGCACACCTGCCGACAGCAGAGCTGGTTAGACCGAGGCTGTGCCACAGCTTCACTGTGGGACTCGAGTGAACAGTTCTGAACTTATAGAACAGGGAGAGCACATCCTGAGGATTACTTAAGATAACGAATGTGGAGGTACCTCGCACTGGGCCTGGTACGCAAAGGTGTCCATCAGCCACGGGCAGCTATCATGGTGATTACGACACACGTCCTGAAGGGAAGTGGGAGCACTCTGCAGGGCAAGTGCTCGGGCTTCTACTCCAGGGAGTGCTGGGGTATGGAGCTAGTCATCTCCACGCTTTCAAAACACATTTCGTTTCACTAAAACTTATTTCTTCCACTCTAAATTCTTCGCACTTTCTCTACCTACCCCCTAATAAATCACGACCTAAACAGGCAAATAATGTCTCCTAGCCTTTAAATTAGTGAAAGACATGTGCAGGACTATTTCTACCCTAGGACCTTCTACGGAACACTCACATTCTGTGGTGTTTGCTAGTGTACCTCGACAAAGGCTCTGCCTTTTCACAGTTGTACCCAAGGCTGCCCACTCCTCAGATGACGGGAGAATGACAGAGTATGACTGCTGACATAAAGGGGCCACCTACTCCTGCTGTTTTACAAAGCAGGTTTATTGATTTGTGCCCGCACTATGATTCTCGGGGACGTGTTCTTAGGTCAACATGCTGGGAAGGAAGGAGCAGCGGGGTAACAGGAGCCAAAACACCTGAAGACAAACACCTCCAACAATGAAAAAAACTGATTAAGAAGAGGTTTCTAAGAAGCCCTAGCTGCTGGCACACCCAATTTAGTTAATATTCAAAGATAAAATTTGAGCAGCAGAAAAAATCAATTAAAACCTGAGAATTAAAACAGGACTGAATACCATGGGCAGTAGAGGGAGCTATAAGCCCCACAGCACCACTGGTCTCCCATCACCGGTGAATTTTCGGCAGCTTCCTGCCTATCTCTGCACTGATCAGAAAGTCAACCAAACCCTCCACACGGTCACTGGAGCTGGATGGGGAAAACATGCTAACAGTCTTTTCTAGTCTAGACATTCTTTATTGCCAACATTTCCATACAACAAAGACCTACAGACTTAAATAGGCAACACTGTGTTCTTACTCTTGAAAACAAGGCAAACAGAAATGCCACCCACATGAAACAAACAAAACATCTTGCTGTGACCATCAGAACAGTAGAAGGCAGGAGGATTACTTACCGCAAAAACTCCTCGAACCACCCAGCCGTGGTGCTGCCGTAATGTTTTACCATACGCGTTATCTTGAAAAGAAGAAAAACTTCATGAACCACAATTTTACCAGAATCTGATGTGCTCTTTGTAGCACCTCCTTTCTCAAGTACATGGTAGCATGATCCTAATGATATTATGAGCTAACGAGGAAAGTCTTATTACAAGATTATGTGCCCCCAAAGTCTTGAGTAGGGAAAAAGTCTACAGAGATTTTTTTTTTAAAGAAAAACAGGTAATTCCACTTTTATCTTGTGTAAATGTATCTGAACTTCAGTTTATTACCACAGTGGGAAAAGTCCCACCCATATCAGGAAATAAGGGGAGGGGGATACTGGGAAAAAATACACTAAAAGAATATAAAAATGCAGATCTCTGAATGTTGTGTGATTCTGAGCCAGTCCCTTAGCTGTCCTCTTGGTTTCCCTCTTTGTAACCTGATCGCTGAATCTCTTTTCAATTCTAACATTTTATTTTGGGATGTCAAATGTTTGTCCTAGATGTCCCTATGACCCTGGATATGCAGTATTAAACCGAGAAACCTTTAAAACTACTATGGAAAGAATCGCTTGAAGGTACTAAGCTAGTTATAAAGTACTTGGTGAGACCGATTAATGAAAGTCATTCATATTCTAGACTTTAAAGATACAAACCTATGATTTTTGTGCCAATGTGTTTTAAAATGAGATTTAAAAACTGGCATATAATAATTTTAATTACCAAAAAATCTCAAGAACAAAATAATTGCATTTTATGCAAGGGATATGTTCCCGAAGGCTTTGAACAACACATGCAAAATTCAAAACTGATTTTTCCACAGGAAGAAACGCATTCTTCGGAGGCACAGATCTGTATCACCACTGTGCACTTGTATCAACACTCCATTTCATTTCTAAGCGGCATTTCCAGTGTTTACAGAGTGCTCATTCCTAAATAATAGCACAGGGTATCACGGGGGTCATCTGACCTTCTTCATCATGCTTTATCACATCTAAACTTTATTCTGGGGGTGCCTGGGTGGCTCAGTCAGTTAAGCGTCTGCCTTCGGCTCAGGTCATGATCTCAGGGTCCTGGGATCAAGCCCCACGTTGGGCTCCCTGCTCAGCGGGGAGCCTGCTTCTCCCTCTTGTCTGCCTGCTGCTCCCCTGCTTGTGCTCTCCCCCTCCCCAAATAAATAAAATCTTAAAAAAAACAAAACCTTATTCCAAACTTAAGTATTTTCATGTGCTAGTTTCAGCACCAGTACAAGTGCTGCCACCATTTAATCAATGCTTAAGTGACATTATAATAGGATATAGAAATATTTCAAATTATAACAAGAGCAGATGTTAAGATAACAGAAAAGCAGACATGAGACCCGCAGCCACAAGTTCATGCAGTTAACAACTGTGTGGCTCACAGAATACCGCCAAAGGATGTCAGGGACCTGCATTTTACTGGCCATGTGGCTGTAGCTGAACCACATTTCACAATTCACTCAGGCCCTCTAGCTTTGAAACATGTAATTCTTGTCAACTTTTCTTTTTAAAATTTGGATGAGGCTTTATTAATACTTTTAGCATACCCCACTATCAACTGTACATAATTCAACTTCGCATAAAATACCATTTGTATTTTATATAAAAGAAGACTATACATTTGAAATGTTACAGATTTCTCTGGTTATCTAAGGTTTTAGAAACAGGTGGAAATGCCAGTACCCAATAAGTTCAAGTATGGAGAAGACTCTTACAAACAGCCTGAAGAAGTCAAGATTCAATTGAATTTTTTTCTTAGGAGAACTGTCTGAACAGACTTAGGGTGTGCTCACAGATATAAGTCTTCAACGTAAGCCACCCCTGAAATCTATCTGATTCTCCAAGGGGACAGATGGTATCAGGGACACTGCAGGCGGTTAAGACCTTAGTGAAGAAAGGGTTGCTGGCCCACTAAGTATACAGTGCAGACAGGCAGAAAATAGTAGGCACAGCCTTTGAGGTAAATCAGGAAGACAATCAACTTTCTACCCATCCTTTCCCAGAAGCCATTTGGGCTGGCAGGATACCGTACGGGTCCATGGGTGCTCGCTCCTGAAGTGAATCACAGAGATAAGATAGTGGGAATACTTTATTTCTCGTATCTTAATCCAGGCCAAGTATTAAATGACATTATAAATAAACAGATGGAATTAAATGACATCAAAATCTGCTGGTGGACATCCACAATGGAATGAGGGTCTACTACACACCCCATACTGTGCAAGTCGGGGAGATCCTTGTGTGATTTAAAATCAGTCAGCCCGCTGCCCTCAGGAAGTTCCTGGGCTTATGAGAGCAGCCATTTAACCAAGTGGTATTATGTAAACTGACAATTGCTGGAGTACAGATGTGTATACAATAAAGATGTGCATAGGAATAAAAAGAAGACAGAAACGAACCCAGCCTGCAGACATGTGGACAACGAAGTCTCTAATGCTGGGTAGGGCAGAGAGAAGGGTGGTGGCTGGGGCTGTGGCCAGAAGGACCAAGGAGCTGTGAGAGATAGGGGCATGCTGTGCAAAGGGGAGTAGTTCGCTGGGGCTGAAGATGGCTGGGGCTGGGGCCAAATGGTGAGGACCTTTATATGCCAAGCCAAGGATTCTGAAATTCCCACTGGAGGCCCAGTGGCACTTCTAAAAAATATAACATTTAACTGTTTTTTTCTAATTCCACAAGTAATGCATGTTCATTGTTGAAAATAAGGAAAACACAAAAAGGAGGGAACCAAAGAAATCTATAATCATGCCTCCGAGAGATAACCACGGTGGGCATTCTCGGGGTATATTCTCCTAGAGTTTTTTTCCTACACAGATTGTATTATGACTATTCTGATTGGGAACTGTGGTAGGGAAGTGACAAGGTGAGATTTACATTTCTTGATGGTATGGCGCAAATGCAGCTGTCATGGTCCTTCAGTCTTCAGCACAAAAGCGCTCCTGGCTGGACACTCTGCCTGTTTACAAAGGCTCTGGATCCAGTGTTACTTCAACCTCAGGGACTCTATGCTTTTCCTACACGTTGCTATTTAAGTCAACCTTTCAAAAAAGCCCAGACACCCTTCTCCATCCATGCACCTTCTAGGAGAGCAGGAAAATAAGGGTGCTGTGAGTCCCGATAATGTGGGCGGTCTGGTCTAAGGAAGGCGGAGTGCAGCATCTGTGTCCTCCTGCCTGGCCTTCCTAGAGGAGGCAGCTGTTCCTTGCTGGGCCTGTACCTTGCCAGGGAAGAGTCTGCCACGGTGCAAAATGTGGGCAAGCAAGTCTAATAGAAGAAGGAATCGATCAGAGAATTTGGGCTGGGTCCTGACCCAGGTCCAGGAAAACCACACTTAGAATTTAAAACCAGCAAATGAGAGAAAACTCATTAAAGAACACACACACACACACACACACACACACACACACACACACACACACACACACACAAACTTGCCAAAAGTCCTTAGCTGACTTCTAAGGGCTGCAAATATCCCTGCTACACGAGGCTGCATTAAAATAAAATGCAGTCTAAGCATGACCTATTTTGGTTACCTAGAGAAGATTAGATAATGAAATACATTAATCTTCACCGTAATATCCATTCATTATCATAATGCGTGTTCTATAATCTGGAAGTATTTTTGGCCTCTGAAAGACATAAATGAGCCCCTTCTCCCAGATCTTTGAGATGTGTCAGTTCCTCAGAGACTAAATCCAAATTTCTAAGTAGGAAGTCTTGACAATCACCTTCCCCAATTCTTTTCCTTTTACAAAAGAAGAAACAGAAGACCCTGAGAGATGGTGACTTGGCCAAGGTAAGAAAGCTAAAAACAATGAGAACTTGGGAGTATTCTTGTCCCATTAAACCATTCTAAAAAACTAATGTTTACTCTTTGTGAAAGAAAATAACAAAAATGAAAAATATCCCTTTTCCAGCAAGAATTAGAACCTTATACTGTTTATGGAAACAAAATAAATATGATTTCTTTACTGGTAACTCAGAAATGTGCTGAGGTATGTACGTATGTATGTATGTATTAAAAGATTTTATGTTTAAGTAGTCTCTACACCCAATGTGGGGCTTGAACCTACAACCCTGAGATCAAGAGTTGCACACTCCACTGACTGAGCCAGCCAGGCACCCCAGAAATTTGCTGAGGTATTTAGAGACTGATTATGCTTAAACCTGTTACAGCATGTGAGAGAGAACAACTTTTCCATTACTGTTGGTAGGTAACTGTTCTGTCCAGGAACTGCATATATGACAGTGTTTCTCTATTGTCATCTGTAACTGGTAAGACTTTGTCAAGTTACTTTGGGATGTAGAGAAGACAAAGGAGAAATGCAAATCTAAGTTTTAAGAGAGAGCTTCAGAAGTAGATAAGCAGAGCTAGGAAAGGTAGACTCAATCATTCACTGAGTTTAGGAGATCATAATCACCTCAGCTCTGTAATGAACTATGCAGTCAGTCCTTGGCAAAAATTAGGAACCAGGAGAGGTTTGAGAGTGAATAAATCTGAAAAATAATACTGAGTGAAAAATAATGTATATAACGTGACACCAAGTATATGAGTTTAAAATATGCAGTACAACCCTAGATACTATTTAAAGATATATAGAGTAAAAGTATGAAAACATGGATTACATAATAATAAATAGCAAATTCAGGATGAAGATCTTCTCTGGATAATGGAAGGAATAACGGGGCCAAGGGGTGGTACATGGGTGCAGTATTGAACTGTTTTATGTATTTGGTCAAGTGGTAAATATTTGTTAAATGCCTGAAATATCTATAATAAAACAAAAAAATAAACAACAAAAAAACTGAGCTAACTAGGAAAGTACTGAATTCTTTAATAATGACTAAGCTTCAGGCAAAATGAATTGTATCAAAAGCTAAATCAATAACCGATGGACAGAAGTGAAACAAGTACCCAGAGATACTCTTTGTTAACTTTATGCATTATCAAGACAAAAACATGTATTATAAGCCAAGGCGGCCATTCAAGAAATGCACATGCTGGGAGCAGTTTGGGAGAGGGCTTGACTTGATTCCTCTTCCACAGTATTTTCAGAATAACTAGTCAAGTTATGATTTGATTGAAAGTATCAAGTCATGAGTTCTGACTTTAGCTCTCTCACAGAGCCCTCCTTGTCCGGGAAAGCCTTTTATATTAAATACATAACTGAGCATCTTACTACGAATTTTCCCATTCTGTGCTAAAGATCTTGGTTGGGTGAGCGTGTACCTGACATTCATGGAATCATTCTGAGGTGAGGGATGCGGCAATATGCTGTCCCGCTGAGGGGACAGTGCAGAGTGTGTAACACTTAGCATAATGGTGCATGAAATGCCAGGGCAACTTTTCTGCCTTCTACTTACAAGGAGGCTTTCCAAAAGCTCTTTTTGGAAAAGAGAGTGGAGGGGCTCAGCTATACGGGAGACCATTCAACGTACCTGCCTGTGGACCTAACTCTTCCCTTAGAATGAACTCTAGAGAATGCCATAGGACATTGAAGGGTTCACAGCAGCTCTTGATATGAGCCCACCCAGAACTGTCCACTCTGACCATCATGATAGGAAATCCAAGTGATGGTTCAAATGCAAAAGGGAGCAGTATAAAGCCTAAGGCCTCTTTCCAGATGCTGGGAACTCATTCTAGGTCACAGAACTTCAGCAATACAATGACTATACATATATTCTCCAGAGAGTTAATAGATGTCAAGGTTTCCATTGTGTCATTTAGGATTTTTTAAATATCACCTCTCATTTTCAAGGCCACTAAGATTATGTAAGTTTTATGAACATTTACCTCAAAACCTTTCTTAAGCAGTGTTCTTAAATTTGGGAGTGCCAGTCAAGGTTTATCCTTAGTTTACCCCTACTATCCTACTGTTTCTAAGTTAGGAAAAATTTTATTACTGGAGAACTAGCTAATTACCATGAAAAGGAGGCAAAATTAACTGATGCTATGGCACTGATTTCAGTGCTTTTATTTCATTTTATTCATTAATCACTCAGAAGCAATCAAAATTCCCAAATAATCAAAATGTAGCCTAGTGACAGGTTGGCTTCAATGTCCTAGCTCTACTGAGTGGGTCCCAAACTTTGACATGGATTAGAATCACCTGAAGGACTTGTTAACATGGATTGCTGTGACCCATCCCCAGGGAGTTTTTATCAGCAGGTGCTGAGTAGGGCCTGGCAGCCTCCATTGCTAGTAAGTTTGCAGGTAATGAAGATGCTCCCCTTGTACCATTTTGAGAACCACTGTTTTAGATTTGAGACCTCTGGGAAGGTATTTATCCTCTCTAGACCTCAGTTTACTCACTGTCAAAAAAGAGTATTTGGAAGATTAAATGAAATGTTTCTCAAGAACCTAGTGTCATTCCTACACTGGGTGCTCTATAAACAGTAGCTGCTATTACAATAATTCAAATTCAATTTTAGAACTTAAAACATGCAAGCTAATTTGCCTATATAAATATAGGCATAAACCCTTTCTTTTATCTACATTCCTAAACTCCCTCATTTCAGACAAGTTATCAGTTCTACTTATAAAGGCTATGATTTCAAAATGAGAAGAGAAGCTTTGAGCCAGAGAAATCCGCGTCAAGGAGCCTATGGGTTCTAAGTAGTTAATGTGTAAGCACTTCTTATAAAGCTGTATTTGTTTGCACAGAGCTTGTTGTGTCTACAACTGGAGGGGACGGTGGGTGGTTAGAACTTCTCTTCACACTGAACAGCGGCAGCAAACTAGGGACCCCGACAAGCAAAACTAGGATTTAAATCATGAAAACTTCTGAAATAATCCTGCATATCAGGATGAAAATCTCAAGTTTACAGCCCTCGCTTCCCTCCCATTGAAAACAGTGCTGAAGGGGGAGAGAGGAAAGGAAGAGCTGAGACTGATGGCGCTTATTCGGATTTTGAAGCGGTATTTCGCCTTCTAGTCTCCTCTCTCTTCAGGAAGGTCCAGACTCCAAATCAAGGACACAGAAAGTAAAAAAAAAAAAGACAGAATGGGGGCAGAGGTACGGCAGAAAGGGGATATCCTCAACTTCCTCCCGCCCTCCAGGGGCCAAGCTTTTCTTTTTCCCTGAGTGTTCAAGAAGCAGCTGGGGTCTATCCTGCCCCCACACCAGTGGAGGGGTGAATGAGGTCAGCAGTCGCCTGCTCCGTCACACAGACAGCCATAGCAAAGCAAGAGCATCGTGTGATGGCTGGAGCCTAGCAGGCACACTGCTGAATCCCATAGCTTCTGGACTTCCTGCAGTAGAGGAGTCTTCCTCCCTGTGGGAAATTTCCATGCTAAGAAGTGTGTATGGAGAGAAATTTCTGGCTTGGCACCAGAGCTTTGTAAACTTCTCATTTCTGATTTGGGACAAATAAGCCCCATTTTCTGAAAAGTTATCAACTTCTTATGTCATGATGATGAAAACATAAACAAGAGAAGTTAACCTCTACTAAGTATTTATTATGTACCACTTTACTGATCTTTTTATGTGCATGAACCTATTTAATCTTTACAACAACGGTTTTAGGGAAATGGTATCATCATTCCCATTTTATAGATGAGGAAACCGGGAAACAGAAAGGGTAAGTAAATTGCCTAATGACACAATGTTATCAAGTGGTGGAATCCAGAGAGCCCATGATCTTAATCAGTCCACAAGTCATAAAGTTCCATGATGCTGATTAGGGGGCATGAATAGTTACAGTGAAAATACTTTTAGTACTGAAATCAGGACACGTGGGGAGAACACAAAAGACTGTCCTAGAAATTCATGAGAATTTCACATGAGAAGCCCAAAAAATACAGGTAGCCCAGGGATGGTGGAGAAGACGTTTTGTGGGAGAAATGAAGACTTTTTTTTTTTTTTTTTTAAGATTCTATTTATTTATTTGACAGAGAGAGAGGGAGCACATGAAAACATAAGCAGGCAAGCAGGCGGAGCGGCAGGCAGAGGGAGAGGGAGAAGAAGGCTCCCCTCTAAGCAGAGAGTCTGATGTGGGGCTCAATCCCAGGACCTTGGGATCATGACCTGAGCTGAAGGCAGACACTTACCCGACTGAGCCACCCAGGTGCCCCGAAATGAGGAGTTTTGACACTCACTCCAAAGTGACTCTGGTTCAGATCTTTTGTGCCCTTAGCATGTATTTTAATCTCTCTGAATTTTGGCTACTTAACCTGCATAAATGGATTGATGTAAGGATTAGGTTGTCTAAATTCTTATAGAGTGTTACAGAAAAAAGTTTTTATTGTTTCACAGAATATCAGCAAGTTGCTAGATAGGAAGGCCTGAGAAAGTTACATGGGGCAGAAGCCCTCAGGATTCATGGCCCAGAGGGAAGATTAACAGAAGGAAGAGCTCACTTCTGATAGCAAGGAAATGCTGCAGTGAATACTTCCACAACAGAAGCATCTAATTCATTCACTTCATTATTTATAATCATGGCTACTTAGAGCTTGACCATGTGCTTCTCTACATCACAATAATATAGCGCTTCAAAGTAATATGGAATTTCAATATCCACTCCCCCGCCCCCAAGCCTCAAGGCCCACGCTGGGAGAATTTCTCTTAGGTGAAGAGTGAGAGTTCAGCCACTCTGTCAAGAGCACTTACGAGGATGCTCCCAAGTTAATGTTTTCCAAAACTGATTTGATAGATCCACCTATCTACCCACCCACCCAGTGTTTACTAAGTACCTTACAAGGTTCCAGCCCCTGCATTATAAGATGCTGGAGATACAGGATGACCTTTGACCAAGGCCTTCATCCTGGTCTCAGCTCTACCACTACAAACACGAGGCATTTGAGGAGTACAAGATGATGACAATGATGACCTACCCTTTGTCTCACTCCAGAGCAAATTCTCAGGGTTCCCCAAACCCTCCCTGTTATGGTCTCTAAAACTAGCTTCTCTTGGGATACTGATTTTGGAGAACTGCACTGTATTTGAAGATTAATTTAGGAAGAACTCACTTCTTAAAAATATCAGGCTTTCCTATTAAGAGATGGCTCTCCATTAATTTAGCTCTTCTTTAAGATATACTGATTTTTAATAAGTTAGATCTACATTACGAAGTCACCATCTCATGTTTTTCTAACAGAGAATGTAGGAAACAAACAATCATGAACTAGAAAAGAAACAAAATCAACTCTGGAGAAGCAGAAATTTCCCCCTATACCCTGTCTCCTCCTCTAGGGGTCTCCATTCCACATCCTATTCAATGGAACGATCAAAGCATAAAGGATACCTACTCAAGGCTGTCTGGATATCCTTTTCTCCATTTTTCACTTCTGTCAAAAATCCCTTCAAAAATTTGAGACCTCTAAAACAAAAAAGAGGAAGAAATATTATTTTCAAAGTTTACTTATACTGAATGGGTATAAAGAAATGGCAGACATCAGTGTCTTATATAGCAACAAACAGGTCAAATCACATGGCAGTCCTTTCTGACTTTCTTCCCTGTCATTTCCTTTTAGTTTACTCTAGGCCCTTCTCATCTGATCTACCTAAACAGTGGTTTCCAAAAAGTGGTCCAAGGACCAGTGGGAACTTTTTGGAAATGCTGTTTCTGGGCCCCCACTCCAGACTTACTGAGTCAGAAAGTCTGAGTCTGGAGTGGGGCAATCTGTGTTCTGAAGAAAGCCCCTCAGGTGATTTGGATGCTACTGGTTTGTGATCCACTGACTTAAAGAGAACCAGTCAACTCTTCCATCCTTTAAGATTCCTATCTTATATATACTGTTAATATTACCACTGTTCATCAGAAGGGAGGAAAAAAAAGAGTTGGTGTTCTGTTCATCAGGCCTTCTAGAAAAGGCTACTGGGTTAGCTCCTCCACTCAGAAGTAGTCTTTGCATAACACTTTTTGCTGGTAGCATTTCAGCTGAGTCGGATTTCAACTGCTGCCCCATCCCAGCTGCCTCACCTCTTCAGCCACAAGAGGGCTTCTGTAGCTGAGTTCCTAACCTGGGCTACATCGGCCTCCACTTCATGCAGCACTATCTTCTGGAGGGTGGTGAACTCTTCCTTGTTGGTTATATACTTCTGGTTTACTTTCTGCAGGAAAAGCAGGGAAACAATCTAACTTAAAAATGCTAAAGCTATCAAGTAAATCAGTATAGTACTGAGACTGATAAGCTTGTCAAGCAGGTCTTTAGGAAATCAAAATAAATTAAGCCTCTATTATCTTCTTTCTTACATTTTCAAGGTAATGTGTTCTTGTTTGAGCACTTTTATGAGGCTTAAGCTAAAATTAAATAGTCTCAAGGCTTTAAAATACTGTTTTTAAAGTACTTTTTTCTGCCTCAGAACCTTTCTCACAGCTGGCCTATACTTTTCATTTTGGGTATAAAACTCAACAATCACGTGTTTGGAAAGAGATTTCATGCACTACTCCCTCCACATACATGGTCTCCATAGAGACATGCTAGTATATTCACCTTAATATTTCCAACAAGATCCATTTTAACAGGAGCAAACACCGTAGGGCCAAGTTTGTCTAGAAGAAAAGATTGAAACATCTTTGAAAAAGCAATTTTCTTAAGTGGCCAATATTTTTATAGTAACAAAAAATTTAGCATGTTTTTCTCCCCAAAACTTTTATTTTTTGTTTTTAAATCATTTTCCAAACATAAGTTTCAAAGGCTTCTAAGACAGTCATCACAAAATACATACTAGATTTCAAAGACTCAGTATCAAAAAAAGAATACAAAATATCTCATTAACGATTCCTTTATATTGATTACATATTGAAATAATATGTTGGATATACTAGGTTATATAAAATATATTATTGAAATTAGTTTAAAAAATAGTTTTATGTTTTGTTTTACTATTTAATGTGTCTGCTAGAAAATTTAAAATCAAATATACGGTTCAAATATTTCTGTGGGACAAGAACAACTAAACAAATAACAAATGGGTATAGCTAAAAAGCCAGAAGAGAAAAAATAATGGAATTCTAAAAAATACTTGATTGGGAAAAAAAAGGGGAGTGGAGACAGGAACAAATATGGGTAGCTAACAAGCTAAAACAGGAAATAAAATAGAATAAAAAATAATTGATTAATTGGCTAGAATTTAAGAAAGAAATAAAAAAGGAACAAAGAACAGAGAGGACAAATAGAAGATAAACAGTAAGATGGTAGAAACAAACAGCAAGATAATAGATGTAAATTCATTCAAACAATGTAATGTATTATATTAACAAAACTACAGGAAAAAACCCACAATTTCAATAAATGCTGAAAATGTATTTTATAAAATTAACTCATTCATGATTATAAAAAACTACTCAAACACAAAAGTCAGTTGTATCCGTATGTTACCAACAAACAATTGGAAAAATACTCTTTACAATAGCATCAAGAATCATAAAATTTTAAAATGTATTCCTAACAAAAAAATGTGTAAGACCTCTAATGTGGGAAACAAAGGCAGAAGAAAAATTATTAATTTCCTTACTACCTAGAGCCCACTGACAAATCCTTGAAACAAGGCGGAGTGACATTCCTCTAGGGACTCAACTGCCTCAATGTTAATACTTTGCTAAGGGCAAAAGGCAATCCTAGCCGGAACCACCCCCTTCCCCAGGATCCTGTAAGTCTACTTTAACATATAAAAATTCCTTTGGAAACTTCCTTTATCTCTAACCCCCAAGAAGCGTGTTGGTAATCATCCCCCAAGCATATTGCCCACCGATACACATCTGAAGGGTCTCATGACTAAGGTTTTATTAGACGGTAATAAATGACCTTTTCCCGACAACAGCTAGAACCTTTCTCACAGCTGGACTATACTTTTCATCTTGAGTGTAAAACTCAACAATTACGTGTTTCTGAATGAGATTTCATGCACTGGAAGGTCCTGGAATTCTTGCTTCCAAAATTCCTTAGACACTTAAGCTATCCCTAACCCCCTTCCAACTTGAAAGTCTATAATGGGCCACTCCTCATGACCCCAGGGCAGTTCTTTCTGCCCACTGGTTCGGTCCCTGTGCTTTAATAAAACCACCTTTTTGCACCAAAGACCTCTCAAGAATTCTTTCTTGGCCGTCGGCTTCGAACCCTAACATCTTCCTACTTCAACCTCTACACTAAAAACTATACAAAACATTGTGAAAATAAAGAAGACCTAAATAAACGGAGAGATATAGCATGCTCCGGGATTAGAAGACTAAAAATTGTTTAAGATGTAAACTTCCTCTTAATTGGTTTACTGATTCAATAAAATCTTAATCAAAATCCCAATAGGTTTTTAAATAGAAATTGGAAAACTAAAATTTATATGGACCTATGAAGGACCTACAATTGCCAAAATCTTGAAAAGGAACAACAAAATTGGAAGACTTACATTACCTGATTTCAAGCTTTATTATAAAGGCACAGTAATTAAGACAATAAAGTATTAGCATAAAAAAATTTAACAGACCACTGGGACAGAAAACAGAGTGCAGAAACAGACCCACACCTAAAAGGTCCACTGATTTTCAACAAAGCTGCCAAAATAATATAAAAGGGAAAATAATGTTTTTTTCAAGAAATGGTCTTTGAACAGCCAGATATCATAAGGAAAAAAAAAAAATCTCAACCCTTACCTTACATCATATACAAAAACTAATTCCAAGATGTATAAATGTAAACATAAAATCAAGAACAAAGGGAATAGAGAACACATGAGAATATCTTCATGATCTTGGGTGTAAACAAAGATTTCTTAGGACACCAAAAGTACTAACTTTTATAAAAGAAAGAAAATAGATAAATTGGATTTCATGCAAATGAAAAACAGCTCTTCAAAGACATCAAGAAAAGAAAGCCATAGTTGGGGGAAAATATTCATAATGCATATAATGGAATGCTTTTGAGAATATATAGTGAATGCTTACAACTCGATACAAAGAACATTAACCAACTTTTAAAAATGGATTAAAGATTTGAAAAGACTTCACAATGAAGGAGATAGCAATGGCCAATAATTATATAAAAAAGCGCTCAACATCATTAGTCATCGGGGAAGTGTAGAGGACAAGGGCACCCCAAGGTGGGCCACTTGAACAAGAAGATTGAGTTAAAAGCAATCAAAACCCAGCAGATTCAGGAAAAATTCTTTGACTTCCCCATGACTGCTTAATTTACTTTGGAAAGGAAAGCCTGTCCCAGGAAGAGTGCAATTAACAGATTCCTCTTTACTTAAGAAACTTATGTGCATAACAGGGCAGCCTTGGTTTTCCAACCATCTCCTCTCATCTTCCTACTAATGGTTTTCCTCCCCTTTATATCCCCACCCCCAAGCCCCTATCCCTTTCCTTAGGTCAGGATGTCATATAAGCCTCATGTTCCCTGTCTTTGGAATTTCATGTCGGTGTGGATTCTCCATGGGTATGGAATTAAATCTGATTTTCTCATGTTATTCTGTCTCATATCAATTTGATTCTTGGTCCAGCCAGAAGGACCTTGAGGGCAGAGTAAATTTCTTCCTCCCCAACACAAGTTAAAGCCATAATAATACCACTAAACACTCAGAGGAATAGTCAGACCAAAAACCTCAATACCACCAAGTATTAGTGAAGATGTGAAGCAACCAGAATACTCATACATTGCTGTTGGAACTGTATGACTGTGTAATCACTTTTTATAAAGTTAAACAGATGAACCCAACGAATTGGCAATTCTACTCTCAGGTATTTACTCATGATATGAAAAAATAAGCCCACAGACACAAATATATTCAGGGCAATTTCATTTATAATAGCCCCAAATAAGAAACTACCCAAATGTCCACCCATCAATAGAAGAATGAATAAAACTGTATATTCATTTAGTAGAATACTATTCAGCAATAAAAAGAATGAACTACTGATACATGCAACAACGAGGATGAAGACATTATACTGAGAGAAAAACACCATATGCAAAAGAGTAGATAGTATGATTCTCTTATATGAGACTTTAGAAAAGGCAAAACTAATCTATGGTGACAGAAATCAGTAAAATAGTTGCCTTGGGCTGGGTGATATTTGCAGGCTGACTAGTACAGGGAACATTCTGGGGTGATGAAAACATTTTACATCTTGATAGGGATATGGATTACATAGGGGTGCATATGTTTGTCAAAACTTACTGAATTCTTAATTTCTATGTAAGTTATATCTCAATTTCAAAAAAAGATATGTAAAATTTTAAAAAATGAATTCAAAAAAGATGCACAGCTAAATAGGTCATAAAACAAATTTCAACACATTAGTGATGCCTAGTTCTACTGACTCTATATAAAAAGTAAATGCAATTTGAACTTAAATTTATACATATATATTTTTAAATCTTTGAAAAAAATGTTTTAACTGGTAAAATTTTTTCATTATACCATTGCATTTGGAGGTCTGTCCCTCAACTACTTTCATTCTTGCTTTTAAGTATGATTTCTCGAAAAAAAATTTCCCTTTTTCCTTACACTATTCTGTGGTCAATACTTAATCATAGGTAGGCATAAAAAGGAAATATGCAATCATGCTCAAGGTCATATAGTTTTAACTATATGTGGCTGGTGATTTGGAGAGGTAGCCAAGGAGAGTCATTTCACTGTACATATGGTTCAGGATATTTCTAGTACAAAATAACAACAGTGAGACAGATTCTAGAGACTAATGTATTTAAGACAAATGCAGTAACCTTACCTAATACTGGAACCACAGCATAACATGACGCCAAGAATGCTTCTGTAGGAATGCCACTGTCTTCCAGAAGTTCAATGTCACTGAAGCTAAACAATTTGGTGATACAGAAGGGGAAAGATGGAAAGTACAACATTAACATTCTCTGCAGCTGAGGTAGTCATGAAAACAGTTGCCCCTCTGTAGAGCAAGTCATTTGGCCTGATTTCAGTGATTGTTCTATTATAATATGGTCCAATAAAATCATTTTCTGAAGATAATCTACCAAAGCAAGCTAAAATGTGTTCAGAGTATAGTCTGATAATCCAGCTCCCCACTGTTTCAGAAAGGTAAAGCAGATACCTGGTGTACCATATCCTCTGTTCTGTTAGAATATGCTATCACCTGGAAGGAACACCATGACTGATTTTCCAGAAGGGAAGCTGGTATTCAACTGTCACTTATTTTAGGAAGTATAGAATACCTGGTATTCATGGTACTAAAGAAAGTTGGGATGATTTCTTGGCCTTCTTCCCAGTGGGGTTCCGGAGAGCTACTTGAGGAGTTTGATGCAGGCTGTGCTAAGCTGCTGTCATGATTTCCTGGGTTGTCCTCTCCTTCTTCCTTCATAATCTCACCTTGGACTGCACACAGAAAATACCTATTACTAAACTATTATTTATATATTATAAAAATTAATATATATTCATTGTTGAATATTTCTAAAACACAGAAAAGTTTACAGAAATAAAAATCAGTGAAATACTATATAGACACATATATACACATAAAAACAAAATTGGGTTTAAATTAAATATGTAGGTTTGTATCCTGCTTGTTTTCACTCAACAGTTTATCAGGAATATTCTCACTACCATTCAATACTCTTTAAAATGTGATTTTAATGACCATGTAATACTGCATCAAGCTCATATGGAGGGCACTTAGGGGTTTCTAAAATTTTAATGTTATCAATACAGTCGATCCTCATTATTAGTGTAGTCTGTATTTGCGAATTTGCCTTCTCATGATAGTTTATTTGTAATCCTAAAATCAACTCTTGTGGCATGTTTGCAGTGATTTCTAAACATGTGTAGATGATGAAAAATTTGAGTTGCCTGTGGGCTAAGGTCAAACAAGGTAACAATCTGCCTTCTTGCTTCGGTTCTTATACTATACACAAGTGTGTTTATGTAAGGTCATGCTTTGTGCATTTTGTTATTGATTTTACTGTTTACAGGTGCCTCCAAATGCAGTGCTGTCTGCTGTTCCTAAGAAGACTGTGATGCGCCTTATGGAGAAAATACATGTGTCAGGTAAGCTTCACTCAGGCACGAGTTATTGTACTGCTGGCTGTGGGATCAATGTTAATGAATCAACATTACATACTAAATAAGGTGTCTTTAAACAGAAACACACATAAAACAAGTCTATATACTGATCAGTCAACCAAAATGTGAACAGAGGTTTGTAGGAATCAAACTGTATTTCCCCTAGAAGCTATGGTTCAGCATTTGCTAATTCAGTGTCTGCAGTAACTTTATGGAACACAACTTTATAGAACACAACCATGAATAATGAGAATCAATTGTAATGTCATAAAGAATATCTCTGTCCACAGATATTCCCTGAGACACAGAGACACAGAGATTCCCTGGAGACAAATTTTTAGAAGTAAAATTATTGGTCAAATAACAGTACTGTTTCCACAAAAATTCTCCTATCTTTATTATTTACTCGAGGGATAAGACTTCAGTGATTCAGTGGATTGCTTGCCTCAGATTAACAGCTACGAAATGCAGCTTCTTTTCCCCCAACTAATCTGGAAAAAACAGGGTCTCTTATTTCAGGGGAGATGAGCAAGAAATTTGTTTAAAATTTTATTTTCAAAATACTTATTAAACACTTGGAACACAAAAGCTCTAATACGGTTGTCTTGGACTGATCTGAAACTGGTTCTAGTGGTTAGAGCCAATGGAATTAGCAAATTTGAAAGGGCGGCATTTTCAACTACAAGCTGTTACCTGAGATGTGGGACTCAGGCTTGACGGACACAGAGAAGTCTGGGTGAAAATCTCTGGCCTCACCGGAAACCAGGAGGAGAGCAACCTGAACTGCCACACTTTTACACCGTTAAGTCTGACATCATAGTTTAAGTTCAAAGGATCTTGAAACTTAGAGTAGAAGGCCAGTGAAGTACTCATATTTTCTACAAAGTCAGCCCAGACATCTGCTGTTCACAGCAGCCCACAGACATCACAGATAAGAACAATGAGTGGGAAAAATCCTCTTCATTCTGCCTTTTCAGCGCTGGGTCGGATGGGATGGCACAATGTGTCAAGTGACCTGTGTCATCAAGCTAACATCTGCCTCAGGAGCTACTAGTATACTGTCTTGAGGCCAAGCCCTATCAAGTGTCACATGATGAATAAACAATCAAACTCCCAAGATCAATGGTTTGGGCTCAACAGTTTGCTTCAGACTTTATTTTTGTTTTTACCTGTTATATTATCATCTGTATTTTCTTCACTTGATATGCTGCAATCTACCTCTGCAGGTTTCAAATATAAGGAGCTCTTACTTTTCATTAGGATTTCTTCATCAGCATTTATTTCCATATGTAAAGATCCATTTTCACAACTGTTTAGCTCCATTTGCCTGAAAATTTTTTATAAGGGGAAAAGCCAAAAAGTCCAATTATTTGGTCTTAAATAGACTGCCTAGGTACATCTTATTCTGAGAAAGGAGGGAGGGGTTCACAAGCACCATCTCCTTTTAACAGTGATTAAAAACCCCAGTACTGTTGAATCAGCCAAACCTCTCAGCTTCCTGCCTCTTAGACAGGTATCTGCCCGTGATGGGAGCAGGCAGGTCTCCAAACTGAGGTTCTGAAATCAAAAAGCCATTCCCGGCTTCTCATGGACCCTCAGGTGACTCAGACTTCCTGCTCCCCACCAGCAACAGGAAATAGTCATTGACAGCTCTTTGGTTTTCAACCAGCTTTCTACACATAAACATTTAACACTTTTCTCACTTTCCTCAGCTTCTCCCTGGGAAGTTTTTCTCTCTTCAGCTCTCAAAATCACTGGCCACTCCTCCTATGTTTGCCTGTCAGTTAACTATCTAGAAGCTACATGCTGTGGTCAGGGGAGAATACTTCCTGCAAAGTATGTCTGACAGAAAAAACCCAGGAGGACACAGGATACTTCCTGAGGATCTGTTTCTCTTCGGGGTACCAGAAAAGTCTACTTAACACGCAAGTGGAACAGCTAATTCTGTTAAAGGGACAACCATAACATCTTATTATAAGTGATTAGACCCAACCGAATTAGAACAAAAATATTTTCTCCTAATAAAAACAATGGGAAAGGGCCCAAGCTATATGGTGACTGCAGGAAAAGCATTTGTTTTCTAAAGAAATGCCATATTTCAACTTAGCAATTAAAACTGTAGGTGTTTATTAAGGAAACGTCATGAGAAAAAAGTCTACAATTTTTTCTAGTAGAAATATTTAGAACAAGATAAAAATGGTAAACAAATTGGAACAATCCCTGTACTACAGCAAACAATAGTATACAAAGAGATGAAATGTTAAAAAATTTGAAAGGACAAATATATGGAGTATGTCAAAATACGGGAATGCTTATATTAAATAATAACTAAAGACAGACCCCAAATAATAGGAACACAACGATGTAAATGTGCACTTTTTTCTAAAATTGAAGGAGCAATTAGAGGAAGAAATAGTTTAGATTTTGATATTAAGTTTTTTTTTTTAACCTGCAAGGCTACCTAACATTTTTATTTTTATATAAAACAAAATAGTACTATCTTTTCTGGATAAAAGCACATTTAAGTCAATGCCTGACTCCTCCACAAGAGAGGAGGTTCCAACCCTCAGCGATTAAAAGCTACTACATGTGGTGGGTATGTCCATCCATACCTGAGGGAAAATGTAAACATCTTTACAGGTAGTCTGTGCTGAGTGAAAGGTCTGCACTGCTTCAAGCTCACCCCAAAGAGGAAAATCAGATACTGTTTCCTTCTGGTATTATCTCAAATCATGATCAAAATAGTCTTATTTTTGGGGGGGCGCCTGGGTGACGCAGTCGTTAAAGCGTCTGCCTTCGGCTCAGGGCGTGATCCCAGCATTCTGGGATCGAGCCCCACATCAGGCTTCTCTGCTAGGAGCCTGCTTCTTCCTCTCTCGCTCCCTCTGTTTGTGTTCCCTCTCTCGCTGGCTGGCTGTCTCCCTCTGTCAAATAAATAAATAAAATCTTAAAAAAAAAAAAAGTCTTATTTTTTTTAAACAAACCATAAAAAATTATTTATTTCTAGAAAGAAGGAAAATCCAAAAGAGTTACTGTACCTTTCCAATGAATTGTGAATCGGTATAATAGGATGTTTCATCTTTAAAAGAAGCAAAAAAAACTTCAAGTTAAACTTCAAGCTTCATGTTAAACTTCCAACAGAGCACATTTAAAGTTTCATCACATATAAAAGTCGTAAATATGACCATAACACAACTGCCCCACTCAACAGGAACAATTTTAGACCCTCCCAAAAGAAGGGAGTCATTGATCTCAATCAGTCCTTTGTATTTTTTCAAATAAGTGTACCCACATTTCTAAGGAAAAGGAAGATGGCTCTTTTGAAGGATCTTATTATCATAGCCAAACCATTGGTGGTTGGCTTTCTCATAATTTTAGTTATGTTCATTAAAGATTATGATGCAGCATTGTTTCAAACACCAGAAGTATAAAGATAAACAGTATAGAGGTTCCTCCCCTTAAGGTAATTTCAATAAAGAGTAACCTTAAAACATGGGTATGCAGAGAAGAGGAGCTCCTAGACCAACTTAGGGATTCAGGGAAGGAGAGATTACACACTGAAGGATGGGGAAGTGCTAACGAGGGGAAGGCAAGTGAGAACAGCATTCCTGGCACTGGGAAATGGTGCGAAGATGTCAGGGGAGCTATATGCAGTTAGCATGTTCAGCCAGGTAATGACAGAGCAAGAGGCTGGGGGTGTGGGAATGGGTCAAGAAGTTTTGACATTAACCTTTGGCAATGAGGGAGGCACTGAGAGGTTTAGGTAAAGCGGTCCAGTTTATACGTCATGAGCAGAAATACTGTTGGCTGCCTGGAAGGATTAGGCTGAAAGTAACTAGTTAGAAGGTCACCACAAATCTTGACAAGATTCACTGGACAAGGAGGCTGAAAGGAGTCTAGCTACATCAGAGACAGGCTTAGGCGGTAAAATTGCTAAAAATAAATGGATATGAAGGACTGAGGGCAGAAATATGTAAGTGGACATAAAGGGGAGGCTACTAAAAAAACGTCTTTCTCAGTCACCAAAGGGTGATAAGGATGGCGGATAACATGGTTCACTACATCACTTTTTAACTTTTCAGCTTTTCGTTATGTCCTGCTGCTGCCAAGCTGAGCTGGCTTTTACCTTGTTGGACTTGAGCATGGCCAGCTGTGGTGAACCTGGGGGAGTGCGATAGAGTAGTTCGGAGGTGAAGGCTGTGTTTGCAATCTGCATGCATTCTTCCAAAGTCTTCAGAAAAGTATTGCAGGTTGATTTCAGCAGAGTTCCCACATCGATTCCTTCCTACAAAACAACAAAAGTGGAAGACGCCTTTACCTTGCCAAAAAAGGAGCCCAATGGTGGAATGTCCTTAGAAGTTTTTATCCACAATGTAGTAATAATGTACCCACCTATTTTGCTGGACAAATATGTACATCATTTACAAAAGGAAAATACTGAGTCAACTTTATCTACTAACCCTATATAAGCCTCCCTCTGACCCTTCACACTCTCCCCCCACTGTTCCAGCTGAAGGTAACAACTTCTTTCAATTCCACAGCATCACATGCTGGCACTGTGCCAGGTGCTGGGCAGAGCCCTCAGGGAGTTTCCAGTCTATAAGGGTGGCAGGCATGAAACAGGGAATCACATGGACTGAAGACCAGTGGAATCAATGGAAAAATGTCTCCCATTGCCTGAGTAAAAATGAGGTTCTAGAATAGAATAGAAACCATAAATCATTCATTATTTACTTTCAGAATGGGGTTTTTGTCTTTTGGTACAGATGAGTTTAAGAGCTTTTAACAACTGGAATTCTTTTGAATATCTAATCACCTTTTCTCCCAGTTATTTTACTTGTTTGGGGTGTTTTTCCTCTGAATATTGATATTAATAAGCTGTTCAGGAAACTGAGGCCACACCCTGATTAGACAGTATAGTGAACATATCTTAGTGGTATAAAAGAAACCAGACAGGGCCCAAGATGGAGTCGCTCATGCTAATAAGCCTCACATCAGCAAACCAACACTTCAGTTTCTATGCCTGATTGTCCCAAAAAAGGCAGGCCTAGGCCAACCAATCAGCACAAGTTACCTGACCCGGCTCCAAGACTTCCCTTTGCTCCACATGAAGAAAGTAACCCTGCTTTAATCAATAAGTTAACGCCCAGCAGAACTTCGTTGTTCCTGCTCACTTTGGTCTATAGCAATCTCTAGCCTCAAGGCTTTTTAGAGTTCTTTCTTATCTACTAGATGAGATGTTGCCTGATTCATGAGTTGCTGAATAAAGCCAATAAGATTTTTAAAATTTACTCAGTTGAATTTTTCTCTTGTAAGAGTGGCCTCTATATTTTCTTCAACTTTGTACTTCTAACGAGCTAGCCGGTGATGTCACTGGTTATGGACCACTATGATTCTGACATCAATTATGTGTGGGTTTTCCCATACCACCAAGCAATTCTCTGACACCACCTGGGTGTCCTACAATTCAACTCAATTCTGATACTATTTCCCTGAAGACAGTGTCAGATCTCACAGGGCTGCTCCCCACCCCACACTTCAGATACCAGTGGCAAGCCCAGGCTGTCACTTGTACTTCTGACTGATCTGCTACAGATTGGAGGCTCTAACTCCCACCTTTCAGTTGATTGATTAATCTGCTAGAGCTGCTCACAGATTTCAGAGAAACATTTTACTAGTTACTAGATTGCCAGTTTATTATAAAAGGATACAACCCAGAAACAGATACATAGGACAAGGCACCTGGGAATGGCTCGGAACTTCTATGCTCTCTGAGCACGCCACTTTCCCCAAATCTCCATGTGCTCACCAACTCAGGAACTCTCTGAACCTTGTTCTTTGGGTTATGGAGGCTACACTGCAGACATGATTGATGAAATCATTAGCCATTGGGATTAAACTCAATCATCGGCCTCTCTTCCTTACCAGGAGATGAGAGTGGGGTGGGTGAGTGGGTCAGAAAGTTCCAACCCTCTAATCGCAAGGTTGGGTCTTGGGTCAACCAGCCCCCATCCTTAGGTACTTTCCAAAAGTTGCCTCGTTAACATAACAAAAGACAACTTTATCATTCTCATCACAGGAAATTCCAAGGGTTTTAGGAGCTCCGCCAAATATATATTTCTTATGAAGACCAAATATATATTTCTTAATATAAATCACAATATCTCAGCCACAGTTTCATTAGCAAGTTCCCAGGGCACTCTCAACATCTTCTTGGATTAAAAATTGCTATGTTCACATTTTCCCTTCCCCGTTAGGTCAGGGCTTCTCTACCTTGGCACGACTGACATGGGGGGCTGAGTAATTTTGGGAGTGGAAGACGTCAGTGGGGGAGCTCTCCTGCCTACTGCAGGATGTGAAGCAGCACCCTAGTCTCCATACAGTAGATGCCAATAGCACCCCTTCAGTCGTGACAACCAAAAATGTCTCCAAACACTGCCAAATGTCTCCTGAGGGGCAAAACTGCTCTGGGCTGAGAGTCACTGCTCTGAATGGCAAGCGTCCCAAGAGCAGGACTGAAATGTTTTTTTGGTATCCCTCTCCTCCCCCCTCCCAGCATAGTGTCTTACACACAACAGGCAGTTGCTGAATGAGTAAGAGGGCCCAAAAGGAAGTGAATGAAAGTGAGTTAAATCACCCTTATAGGAAAAACTGAAAGCACATATACCACTAGCAGCATAATGTTCTTCTACTACAACCATTAATTAGAATCCATAGATTCTTCATTTCATAGGCATTGTTGTTCAGATTATAACTACTCTGAGAATAGAGCAGAGACCCTCCCTGAGTAGTATGAGCCACTCAACACACAGACTAACACCAGATAGATCTTTTAATACATGTTTTAGGATGAGTAAATGACAACTTTATTAATAAACATTAAAAACTGCAATCCTTACTGACAATGGGCAGGGAAAAAAAGCTGTGTCTCCATCTTTGAAAGCATTACTCTATACTAAAGCACAATTACTATGTCACCAATAAAATTCTGTTACAGGGGTACTTGGCTGGCTTAGTCCATAGAGCATGCAACTCTTGATCTCTGGATGGTGAGTTCAAGCCCCATGCTGGGTGTGGAGCTTACTAAAAAAATAAATAAATAGGTAAATAAAATCTTGTTACAGTCTCATCAAGGATGACAGGTACACATTATTGATAGACATGATGTTGGCATGTGAGTAGCCACACCTGCAGAAATAGCTGTGCTAGACAGGTAAGGCTGTATTTATAAAGTGATGAAAAGTGGGGAGAAACATATTTTAGTATATCAGCTAGGCTAATGGCACCAATGTTAAAGGTTCCAAATGTTTATCAACTAATTAATCCTGAATTCATTCCATGAAGGAAAACTATATGCTTCCATATGCTGAAATGCACACATTTCTTCTCTTTGTTGAATTTTGATACTTTTTTTCTCCAAAAAATAGTAAACTCCAAAATAGTCAAGGACTGTGCGAGAGTAATCATAACCTGTAAGCAACATCTGCTGCTACTTTTCCTGTCATTAAGACAAATAATATTTTACCTCAGAATTGGACACACCAGTTGTGGTCACTTCTTTTGTTTTATCTACTTGCTGAACAAGGAGGTCACAGTAGAGTCTTAGTTCCGACATTTTGGTTTTCAAGTTTTCAGTGTTTTCAGCAAACTCTAAATAACAAAATGATGATAATGTAATTACCAGGACGAATAAGCAATTTACTAGTTAGCGTACCATAGAGTGGAATATATAACCTATATCTAAAGTCAGATGTTTATGGTATGCATTATAGATACAATACATATGAAGATAATGGGGGCAAGAAAAACAGAAAAAGGAGATTTCTGGTCTTTTGTAACCTACATTATTTCTTGAGCCAACATACTGAATGATCACCAGTATAGGAAGAAGGATACAGCATACTTTTCAAACCCTCATGTCAGAACTGGGACCAGAGTCAAGGGTTCAGGGTTTTGGTTTCATCTGCTGCACAGTTTTCCCTATCTGTAAAATGGGGTCATAGCTATCTGCCTGCTATCAGTACCCAAAACTGGGAAACTGTTCTGTAACGTGCAATTACCACTAATAAGATGGCTCATTAACGCACAGAACTGGTCCAGCATGCCACCCATCAAGGCTAATGGCACCCTCGGTGCACCTGCTGCTCCCTCATTAGCACAGCACTCCAGCTACTCTGGCGCTGAGGGCTCAGCTAGTCATTATCACTTCTGGTTTTTTTCCCATGAAGAAGCTGCACGTTACAACCTGATCTGAGTCAAAGCTGACAGTGTCTAGAATATGCTCCCGATTTAGCATTAAAAAACAACCAAGGAAGAGGCCATTTTCCTGTGTCTACTTGCAGAGTTAAGCACATCTACCACACCTGTCATGAGAAAGAGGCCCCTGTCTCCTGCCAGACTCTTTCGGTGTATATACTGGGCCGAGGGCTGGGAAGGTGGCACTAGGGCTCAGGCAGTAAGCCCTCGCACTCCTCCCCCAGTCCACATAGAAAGTTGTGCTAGGGTTCTCAGGAGACCTAATGATGTTGAGTTAATGAGTATTAAGCAGTAGCAACCTGACAATTAAGTATCCATCCCGCCCCAGGGAAAAGGAGGGGAAAGCAGGGTGTTACTGCAGAAAGTACCCTGATTCAAGGCTTCTTTACCAAAGGTCAACTTTGTACCAGACTAGGTACTAAACACTTTCATATCATTACTAATCCTCATGGCAACCCTTATGTAGGTTATTCCCTCTTTTGAAAATGTGAGGAAGCTGAGGATTACAGAGATTAAGTGACCTACGTCTAAGTCAAAAAGCCAGTAACCTACAAAGCCACGATCTGAATCCAGTTGTATCTGGCTCCAAAGCCTGTGCTAGCTCTATTATGATATGCTAAGAGAAAAGAGTTAGATACAGGCTGTCGTTTAAATTCCAGAGGTATATGGAATTTGCATGATATAAAAAGCTGGCTAGATGGTCAGAGGCAAGATAACAAATATGAGAACCCAGAGATGCCAGTGGGTGATTCACAAGGTTCCCAGACCAGAGGACAATCAATACTTACCTTTTTCCTTCTGGGTCCTACTGTCGGTCAGGCAAGCCTTGGCTGACCCCAGGGCTACCAGCCACCGCTGTCTCTCAGCCACACTTCTGGCCTTCAGGTAGAAATACTGCTCCCCAGGGATTATCAGGTCCATGCGTGTGTTATCTACAGAATGAACTAGAAGCAAGGCAGAGGGAGGTCAGAAACCTACAAAAGCCCTATCTGGATAGCCTCCATCCCTCCCAAATTCTTGAGTTTAACTCACTACAGGCTTCTTCCAAGACAGGATGCTAGCTCTTACCACCTCCCCTAGTTTATTTATCTCTTCCTCGATGCCTCTGCTGATGAAGAGGAAAAACCCTGGCTGGCTCCAACGTATCACCAAGACTAAAAAAGAAGCACTCAATTCTCCTTATCGGAATAGAGACTGAATCTCTCTTTTGGCTTGTGTATGAAGTAATACTGCTCTGAGGCCAAAAATGCTTGCATGCCAACAAGTAAGGGTGCGCCTCTGTATCTTCTTGGGTTTACTGGAAAGCAATAAAGAACACAGTATTTTTCCTTTTCTACTGTCCTTCACAAGTTAGAGCAAAAGTGTGGGACCTTTGGGAGAAGAAATAAGCAAACCACACTCTCCTTCACCTCCCACCTGGCTGCAAAACACCCTTCTAATCTGTTTCTCTTCTAATCTGTTTCAGAGCTACATCTTCTCACCATGCCTCAAGATGTCCCCAAACCAAGAAGTAAAACCTATTTGTGGGTCTTTATGTGTTTGCTTGTTTTAAGTATGTGGTGGTGGTGAGAAGATCTGCGTGCATCCTGATCTAAACATAGAAGTGTTTGACACTGCAGTAAAAAAAAACTTAATAAGCTTTGCACATCGTCGCTGGCTTTAGGTGAGCAAGTGACTACAAAATGAGCATTAGATGTGTGGTGAAGCATACTGCTCTCATTTATTTTGACTACTTCTTCAACAACCTCCTTGTAAAAATTGGCTGCAGTTTTAGGTCTTATTTGCAAGGCTTTCTTTGGGACATAACACTATGTATCTTTGTACCATAAGAACGTCAGAGAAAGGCACGCAGAGGCCAGTGCTCTTTTATGTGGGAGACAGAAAAAAAAAGAAAACCTACAGATCTGTTGGTTTCTCACCTTGAATTTCACAGACCGCCATTTGGATGCTCCCCTTGCAACCTTTCCAGGCATCTTCAGGAGAATCATAATAGGATAATATCCCCCCACAGAGAAGGAACCATCTAGGCTGCCAACCTGCAAATAAAAGCAAGAGCACGGTCTCAGTTACTGCCTGCATGGGAGGTGCCTCCCAGGACACAGGAAAGGAACCTGACAAAGGAGGCTGGGTCCCAGCTCCGAGGAGCTTAAATTCCAGGGGAAATTCTAAGGGAAAGAAGTAGGTTAGTAAATACCTGTATGCATGATCCCATTTTTTAAATTAAAAACAAACACCCACAGGGCATATATTTTTAGTCACAGAAGGATAGAAGAAGTCTGCAAGGATCAGGAACGTAGTGATGATTGTCTAGTTAACAGGATTATTGATGATTTTTATTTCCTTTTCCTTTAATACGGTACTAGTAATCTCTGGTTTTTAATTTTTTTAAGATAAAAGATTATTGTTTCCTGGGCTTTGTTATCACACACTTGATCTCCTCTCCTCTGCTGAAGAAAAACGATCCCAAACTTAGAAATGAGGCAGAACATTACACTGCTCTGAAAGAGAACTTTAGCCACTTCCATTTTGACCTCAGTCTACACTTTTTGATTAAGTTCTTCTTTTCCTGCTTATCTCTTTAACTCAGGCAAAAGACCCCACAGGCAAAGCATTCCCTGATAGAAACTGAAACTACTCCCTCAAACATTAACCACTGCCCTGATTTCAGCAAGACCTTGCACAACTGACCCAAGACAGTGATTGACCTGACCTTTACTGCCCAGCACACATACCCACCTTTGTTCCACATTTTCCTTATCTAAACCCAGGAGTATTTTCAGCACTTTGGACCATCTTTGAGACGTTAGCCTGCTGACTTCTTGGTGTTGGTCTCACTGAAATGCATTATTTTCTTGTTTCACCACCACTCGTCTCTCTGTCTTTGGATTCTGTCAGCAGCGAGGGGCTGAACCTGGTCTGTGAACCCCCACTGAGCCAGGTGTTGTTGCGCCCCGCTGCCCTGGCTACAGCCCTTTTGACGTCATACAGAGTTACAGAGTGCTAATAAGCCTGTGTAGGGGCATATGAGCCGTAGAAGGTAACTTTAACTTACTACTTAGTATTGATCCACTGAAATGGAATAATCTTAAAACATTCAAGGGCTTAACTACTTTTACTTTGGAGAATTTCAGGGGACAAACCATATTCGGTTGAAATATACTTCTTATCTAGTGCTCTTACCCAATCTATATTCTAGACAAACCAAACTTATTTTCTGCTTCTGGGATATTGCCTGAGCTGGATCTTCTTTCTAAAATGTCATCTCTGACTATTTCTACATAAGCCTTGTCAGAGTCCTCAGTCAGATATATATTTTTCTTTCTGTGAAATGCTATAGCCTTTTAGGGATACATTCTTCTGATGAGACTCTTCTGTGGCTGAGGCAGACAGAGAGAAGGCCAGTAGGAGCTTTGAGCACAGCCCTGGGGGCTGCTTACGGACAGATGTTTGATGCCTGATTCACACAAATCAAAAGGCTTGAGACTCAAGAAGAGCTATGCTTCAGTCCGGGTCAGAAAGCAGGAAAAGACCAATGTCCCAGCTCAGTCAGGCCTTTTTCTTAGCCTTTTTATTCTGTTTAGGTCTTTAACTGATTGGATGAGACCCACTCATATTAGGGAAGGCAATCTACTTTACTCGACCAATTCAAATGTCAATCCCATCCAGAAACATCCTCACAGGCACAGCCAGAAAGATGTCTGGCCAGATATCCAGGAACCCCATGGCCCAGGCAAACTGACACATAAAATTAATCATCACACACAATCAATTTGAAGACGTACCATTATTTTATGTAACACAAGAAAAAAAAAAACAAACCTGCCCATTAAACAATGACATGGTGCTGATTCTAAGATGCTTCCTGATTTCAGTTGTTGAAATGTGAAAAAATATCTACAAATTGAAAAAATGTGGCCCTAAACTAGGTATATCTTACAGTATCCTGAAAAAAGTTAAACAGCTCCCCCCACCACACACACACACAAAACACAGCTGCAGGTAAGTTTTGAAAGCAGCTGGTAAACTGTAATAGCAACCGAAACACCACCCTCCCTGTGATGGGTTCTACGTTTACTTAGAAGTTATAATTACACTAGGGGAAGTTCTATATATCAGTATTTTATCCCGTAGTTTGTAACTATAAAAACCATGACCAAAAATAACTTTTCTTTAAAGCATAAAGTTACTGGATTTTCAGAAGGCACATTAAGAGGCCACAGAAGTCTCATTCCCATTATATGAAATTTACAGGCAGAGCAATGGAGAGTCTAGCGTGGGACTGGGACACACCACTCTTTCATTATGGCCAGTCCTAGGAGGCCCAGATACAGCTCAGAAATAACTGTATGAGAAACGAGGCAAGAATGAAGAGGCCATTAATCCATTTCCTGTTTTAAATTAATCTGCAGTTACCTTGACTGATGTGACAGTTGATTTTATGTATCAACTTGATGGGCTGAGGGATGCCCAGACAGCTGATAAAACGCTATTTCTAGGTATGTCTGTGAGGGTATCTCCGGCAGAGATAGGCATTTGAATCAGTAGATTGTGTAAAGATTGCCCTCACCACTGCAGGTGGGCATCATCCAATCCACTGAGGGCCTGAGGAGAAAGGCAGAGGAATGGAGAATTTGTTCTCTCTTTGAACTGAGACATCCATCTTCTCCTGCCTTAGGACACTGGTGCTCCTGGTTCTCCAGATTGCAGACCCAGATCAGGACTTATACCATCCACTTCTCCAATTCTCAGGCCCTTGAACTCATACCGAACTGTATCACTAGCTTTCTTGGTTCTCCAGCTTGCCAATAGCAGATCACGGGACTTCTCAGTCTCCATAACTGCAAAAGCCAAGTCTTATAATAAAACCCTTCATGTATTATATATACATACACACACGTGTGTGTGTGGTGTATACAATTCTGTATACTATTGGATCTGTTTTTCTAGAGAAACCTTACTAACACACTTGGAAATGATAAAATATTCAAGGTAACAAAAGAGCAGATGAAAACTGTGGGTGTAACCAGTCCCTGCTCTCTTAGATTACCACTAGATGAATCTTCCTGTCCAACCCCCACTCCTTTTTTTGGCCATTCTGTATTGGAGATGGAATGTGGTGTCAGCCAAACTCCCCACCTGGAAGGACTAGACAAGAAACTTCAATGAGCAGAGAAAAGTTTTATCTTTTATAAGCTGCCCCTGACAGGGATGGGTAGGGGAATAAAAGTATTTAAATGCCAATTTCACATACTTTGCATTATCCTGGATTATTTCACTACAGAAGGTATAGTGGACGTTTATTTTTGGCAACCTGGCATCCACCCTCCACATTTCTGTTACTGAAAATCTCCTTCTCCATACTCTATCCATGTAGTTGGGTGGGGCTGACCAGCTCCAGGGGGACATGTGATTCAGGCTTAAATGGAGCTTCACATCCCCTGTCCTCAATGATACACTCCACAACAGGCAAGTGACCCAACCAAAGATAAACTTGGGACTCTTGCTGGGTCTGGACAAAGGAGGAAAGAAATGGAGACTCTCTTTTTTCTTTGGTCTTGAAGATGTTTGCCTGGAGCTGCCAGCAGTCATTCAGCCACCACATGGGACCTAAATATGATTCACACACAAAGGGAATGGGTGTGGCAGGACTTGAGGGAGGCAGGGAAAGGATGAAAATCCAGATAAGAGTTTTGAACACCATTCACAATAAGACCATGTTATAACCATAGATAAGATAGATACCCACTGAACTTTTCAGGTAAGTGAGCTTAAAAAAAAAAAAAAAGTGAGCCAATGAATATCCTTTTTTTGTTTGTTTGTTTTTTTTTTACTTCAAGCCTGAGTTGAGTTTTTTCCTAAATAAAAGAACATTAAATATCACATGATCAACTTCACTAAATATAAAAAAAAGCAAAAAGCACTTGACAAAAATCTAACACCCTTTCATAATAAAAATTCTCAACCAACTAGGAATAGAAGGGAACCTCTTCACCCTAATAAAGGCACCTAAAACAACAACAACAACAAAACCCACAACTAACATCATACTTAATGACAAAAGACTGGATGCTCTTCCCCTGAGACAACATACAGATGCTTCCTCTCACCACTTCTATTCAACATTTTATTAGAGGTTCTAGCCAGGGCAATTAGGGTACAAAATGAAATAAAAGGTATCCATATTGGAAAGGAAGAAGCAAATCTACCTCTATTTGCAGACACACTCTTGTATATTTCAAAACAAAGCAAAAACCTAAGGAGTCCAATAAAAAAGACTATTAGAATAAATAAGTTTATTAGCAAGGTTGCAAGATAGAAGAGCACTATACAGATATCAATTGTATTGCTATACAGTTGCAATGAACTGAAAATGAAATTAAGTAGACAGTTCCTTTTAAAATAACATCAAAGAGAGTAAGATACTTAGGAGTAAACTCAACAAAAGAAGTATAAAACTTATACTCTGAAAACTGTAAAACATTTTTCAAAGAAATTGAAGATTTGAACATCATTATTCTAAAACCGTTACCCGCTTGGTCTTTTCTCACATAGTGCAATGTCTTTCTATACTTAATTGATGGCAACTGTTTGCAAAATGCACTTTTTTCAGCTCAACTAATTGTTGAACAATATCTATTTTTTCAATGAGCATAATTTTCTTGATAAAAATGTACATATATTTGGTTCTAAAATAGCATAGCTCATGGTAATTTACACTATATTTTCTTCCTTTTTTATTTCACAACTACCATTTTTAAATCAGAATTTCTAGAGATGTTCTTATTCCTTTAAAGATCCAAACCAAAAAGTGATTACTTGTGAGTCATACCTATGTCTAAAAAATACCGTAGCTTCCTTTTTTTACTCAGCACCCTTGTGATAAGTAACTCATCCAAACATTTCACTAAGGAAAAAAAAAAAGGTACTCCATTAAAAAAGACACTTTACTTCTTTTTTTCCCCAAGATTTTATTTTAAGTAACTCCACCCCCATCATGAGGCTCAAACTCACGACCCCAAGATCAAGAGTCACACACTCTACTGATTGAGCCAGCCAGGCATCCTGACACTTAAATTCTTAAAAATATTTTAAAATTTACATGTAGTGAAATTTTTTATTCGGTTAACAGTTTTGAGTTTTGATAAATGCATAATCTTCTAACAATCACCATAATAAAGATACAGAAAAATTCCATTACCCTTCCCTCAAAATTCCCTTGTACTGCCCCTTTGTAGTCAAGCCCTCTTCCCACACTTTTCCCCTGGCCAGCCACTGTTGTCTTTTCATTTTAAGTTGAAAATATTTCCCAATTTTCTTGGAGACTTCCTCTTGATCCACGGGTTACTCAGAAATACACTGTTTAATTTCCTAATATTTGGGGATTTCCCACATCTTTCTGTCATTGATTTCTAGTTTATTTCTGTTAAAGACAAGGGCATTCTTTTCAATTGGGCACAGTTTCTACTACAGCCCAGAACATGGTTGATCTTAGTGAATGTCCCACGTGCATCTGAACAAAAAAAATGCAGTAGGGGTGCCTGGGCAGCCGGCTCAGTGGTTAAGCAGCTACCTTCAGCTGGGGTCATGTCCAGGGGTCCTTGGATCCAGCCCCAAGTCCAGCTTCCTGCTTAAGGGTAACCTGCCTCTCCGTCTGCCTCTCCCCCTGCTCATGCTCACCCTCTCTCTCAAATAAATAAATAAATAAATAAATCTTTTAAAAAAAGAAAGAAAAAATGCAGCATTCAGCTGTTGTTTGAGGGATTACTCTACAAATGTCAATTAGGTCAAGTTGGTTGATAGTGTTCTTTATCTTTGGATGATTTACTGTCTACTTGTTCTATGGATTGAAGAGAAAAGAATGTTGAAGTTTCCAGAGATAATTGTGGATTTACTTCTCCTTTCGGTTCTACCAATTTTTTTTTCTCTGTTCCCTTAAGACTGGAAAATTTCTATTGACTTATCCTCAAGCTCACTGATTCTTTTCTGTGTCGTCTATATTCTACTGAGCCCATCTACTGAGTGATTTAAAAAAAATTATATTATACTTCTTAGTGCTAAAATGTCCATTTCGTCCTTCTCAGTATTTTATATTTCTCTGCTAAGAATCTGTGTCTTTCCATTTGTTTCAAGAGTGTTCACCTTTACCATGGTGGTTGTTCTGTCTTCCTTTCCCAGTCTGCTTGCTATTATTTACTTTTCAGAGTTCTCAGGTAGTTGCTTGAGTACTTTGTTCAGTTTTTAGTTGTAATCAGTGGGAAAGAGGCTACAGTGAACTCATTCCATCTTAGCCCAATAACAACATTCTTATATAGAACTAGTAGGATACCCACTAAGTGAAATGTCAACCTCGTGCTAAGGTACATCACTCTGCATATAAACCCATCATAGTTTCTTCAGAATTTCTGCCAATTAGATTAGATGTTATGGGAAACCAGAAGTTTACAATCTTATTGTTTAACAGGAAAAAAAAAAAAAAAAGATAAAAAAAACATTAACATGTTGTGAATTTTTAAAAGTCCATAATGAAATAATGTTGTGTAGAAAAGCAGAAAAACGCAAGAAGGGGCTTCTTATCTCTTATAGAAAATTAAGCTAAGGGGCACCTGGGTGGCTCAGTCAGTTAAGCGTCTGTCTTCAGCTCAGGTCATGATCCCAGGGTCCTGGGATCGAGTCCCAAGTTGGGCTCCCCACTCAGTGGGGAGTCTACTTCCTTTCTCTCTGACCCTGCCCCTGCTCCGCTCTCTCTTGCACTCACTCTCTCTCAAATAAAAAAACAAAATCTTGAAAAAAAAGAAAAGAAAAGAAAATTAAGCTAAACGTAAAGAAAAAAAATGAAGGTGCTTTTTCATAAACCATAAGAGGTAAAAACTAGTGACCATAATCACACAGGAACAGAAGCAGCAAAAACCTGAATGAGCCTCTAACTTCTTTCAGCTTTATTTTCCTTTTCTACAGAATTACATCATGAGTCTATCAGTCTCTTCCAGCTTTCAAAACCTGTAAACCTCTATCTTAATTCAAAGTAACAGGAAAGTCAATTCTTTTGCAGAATCTATTTTAAGAGAAAGTAATGTCAAGAAAATAAAAGGAGACTGAATTTCTTCATAGGAGTAACAATCTTTGTGAAGTGGTGAGTCAAGACTTAATTTATTCACCATAAAATTATGGTTGCTGTATTCATAGTCCGTATATATTATATAATGGTTACACTACAGTATATTATGAACGTTTTACAGATATGTTAAAGGTGAGAAAACCTACCATTTTTACACTAAAGGAAAGCACAGTTACTGACCCCTGACTGCTATAGTCCTGGTGTTTTCCACACCCAGCTGTGGGTGCTCAGCCATATTTCACCTCATCAGAGCCCTCCCCCACAACTCAGCTTCCCTCTGGGAGCTTCAGACAGGACAGGGGATAACAAGGCTGTGGGCTCCTCCACCAGGTCACTCATAAGACCTTTGTTGCAGCTGGGAAGGAGGGAAGAAGAGACATCCTTAACAGTAAGAGATAATAACCAAGCATTAACTAAATTATAGGTTCCTCAATTTACCATTAATTAATTCACTAAGCATTTTTTGAGCACTTATAATTTGCCAGGCTTAGGGATTTAGAGAAAAGAAGATCCCAGCCTTCAAAGAGTAATAGTCTATTGAGGAGTCAGACATGCAGATGGTGGGGAGACTATAATTACAAAATATCATATAAATTCTCTTCTGTTGAGCCTGCTGTAAGTCACCTCTGCTGTGTGCTCTGGGCTATCAAACTAGGTATTTGTTATATTTACTTGTTCTGGGCAATGATTCTCATATATGTCCCACCATCACCTTACTCAAGAACATAGTCATGAAACTGGTTCAAGTTCAGACTCATAACATCTAGAATTATCATCTTGAGCATGTTACTTAAGTCCTCTGGGCATTATTTTCCAATTTATAAATGAGAGAGATGGACTAAACTGAATAATTAAGGTTTAACATGTCATCTTCCTTCTGACTATAACATCACTTTTAACAAACCCAGCATCCTCTTACTATCCTAGCTCTAAACCTGAGGGCCACTTCTGCCCCATCCCTCCAGGTCAGTCCCTAAGTCTTTCCCAATTGCCCTCATTTTCACTCTTGGATTCAACACTATACCGTGCCTATGCTGAGGCATATGGTATAAAATCATGGGAAGGACATGAAGTTGGAGAGACCTGGCTCAAGACTTAATTGCTGTGCAATTCTTTTTTTTTTTTTTTTTTTTAAAGATTTATTTGAGAGAGAGAGAAACCCAAGCAGACTTCTTGCTGAGCGCAGAGCCTCACACAGGGCTCAACCCTGAGATCAGACTTGAGGCAACACCTAGAGCTGGGACACTCAACCGACTATGCCACCCAGGCGCCCCATGCTGTGTGATTCTATGTTAATCATTTACCTTAAAAGCCTTGGTTTATTCATCTGTGATATGGAGGATACTGCCTCCCTTTTCCCCTTTTGTCGTCATCTCCTCCTGTATTTCAGCTTTCCCTCCTCCCTTATCATGTTTTAGACAGCTAAATCTTCCTTATATGCTGTTTTTACCCGTTCTTCCTTCCTATTCAGAAACCCCAAGTGACTCCCTACCAACTAAAAACTCTCGGGCTTGACTTGGCTTAACCCAATAACACCCCAGTATTTCCTCCTGCTCTCAGGACAGAACTCTCCTTTTTAGTATGGCTGATTTCCTCATGGAGGGTCGCTTCTGTTCCCTCACCTTCCCCTTCTGTCCAGGTTTATTCCACCCACCTATTGGTCCCACCTCTTCCATGAAGTTTTCCCTGACCACTCCTGAAAAAGGATTCCCAGATTTTCCTTTTCTTTCCCCTCCTTTCCCTTCCCATCCATCTTCCTTCCTTCCTCCCTCCTTCCCATCTTCCCTTCCTCTCTTTCTCTCTCCCTTCCTTCTTTTTAGGATTCCTATATTTTTCTTGACCAAGGTATGCCTGTCTCCTTGGACCAGTTTTACACCTTACTCATATTATTTCTTCTCTGTATCATTTCTGGGTATTTACACAGGCCTCAGAAAATGAAGGGCTGGTCTCCATCCAAGTTGCATATATTGGCCAGTTGAGGCAGAAAAGCAAAAGGACATGTGTGATGTCAACCTGGACAACCAAAGACTTTAACATTCCAGCCTGTCAGGGTTGCCCCAAATTTGCCTTTAAAATTCCAATAAAGACAGTGGAGGGTGATAGGTAACGGCTAACTACACCTAGGGACCAGCTATATGCAATGTGGTTCTTCTAATCCTTGTCAAGCCAGCCTTGAAACAACCACGTAAAGGCTTAAGGGTCAAAATCATGAATTTTGAAGGACATTTTTCATAGTTAAGAAGGATATCCACTAGACTATGATCGCCTTGAGAACAGGATCATGTCTTACTCAAAACAGTATCCCTAACGCCCACACAGGGTCTAGTAAGAAGCTGATACTTAGTGTTTCATTCATTCTCAATGAATGAATGATAGACTGATTGGGGGCTATTAGACTGTGTTAAAAAGTAGACTGTTGAAACCATTCCTCAGGTATTTAAAAATCAAGACAGAGCCATCCTTGTCTTGGATTATACAGGAACAAGTCTATCTAAAGGACATGGAATAGATTCTTAAGCAAATGACACTTTGCCTTCTTTGATGTAATAGGAATACTGAGAAAGGTCAGCCCTCTCTGGCTAACTCTTTAAGTTATCCATTCTTCCATCTCTCCTGGTACTGTCACACCATCCACAAACTTGAAAATAGATCTAGGGAGAGAAATGCCCAAGCATCGTGGTATTTTTTTGGACTTACCCTCCCTGTTGTCTCATTCATCCGTCTTGTGTCCAACAGAGCTCCATTGCCTGTTTTCTTATCTGTCTCAAATCTATTCCTAATGGAATTTAACTGGCTTTTTGTTCAATTCTAAACAAGATGAAAGTAATGGTAACAGGAAATGGCAAAAATTAAACACTGAGAGTATAGTAAAAGAAAAATGGTCCCCAACCCTCTTCAGTCTACAGACCACTTCAATGACATAATTCCATGGTCACCCCTAACATCTCCAACCACATCACACATCAGAATGTGTACAGCAGACTGGTACTGCTTTTGAAGGAGTGCCACTGAGGCAATGGTCTAACATCTCTTGTGTTCCTTACCAGATTACTAATTTTTGCTAGAAGCAAAAGTACAGTAGTACACAAAATTACATGATCTGTAATCAGCATTCATTCAAAAGAACGACTGTCATAGGACTACAGAGTCAATTCCAAGATTCTGATGGTTCATTTGAATACTTTCCTTTATAAATTATTCCACTCCAACTTCCAAAAGGAGGATTTAAAGAATTCAGGATACATATACTCTCAGAAGCCATGAGGAGCCACAGTTTGCACACAGATAAAATAAACAACTGAATTGCTCTGGCATCACTGATCAAAACAGCTGCCCAATTAACCTAACAGTAAGCGAACTATGTACCAGGCAGGTTCATATATGTTATCCATCTCATCTTCATAATAAACCTAGTATGGCTATTATTCTTGCTGTCATCTTAAAACCGAGGCTCAGGGAGATCAAGTAACTTGCTCAAGGTGTCAGCACTAGTAAGGAGCAGAGCAGAACTTTGAACTCAGGGCTTTCTGACTTCACATCTTTGTATGTAAAACATTCAAATATACCGGCCCATGGTCCCGTCACTCTAATCATGAATAAAGAGTTGAACAGTGGATACCACAGAGAATGTGAAGAATAAAGATGACCCTTAACTCTAAAATCACACACAAAAATTAACTCAAAATGGACCACAGACCTAAATGTAGGGGCTCAAATTATAAAAACTTAGAAAAAGCCAGGAGTAAATATTCATGACGTTGGGTTAAGGTAGGCAATAGTTTCTCAAGATATCACAGTAAAAGCACAAGCAATAAAAGAAAAAAAAATTGATAAACTGGGCATCAAAATTAAAAACTTTTGTGCTACAAATGATACCATCAAGAAAGTGAAAGGTAATCTAAAGAACAGGAAAAAATATTTGCAAATCATATATTTGATAAGGAACCTGTATCCAGAATAAAGAATTCTTACAATTCCATAATGACAAAATAACTGGTCAACAAGTGGGCAAAGGCTGTAAATAGACATTTCTCCAAAGAAGATATACAAATGGTTCATAAGCACGTGAAAAGATGATCAACATCATTAGTCATCAGAGAAACAGAAATCAAAACTACAATGAGATACCACTTCATACTCACTGGAATGGATATAATAAAAAAGACAGATAATAATGAGTATTGGTGAGAATGTGGAGAAATGGGACAGTCTTTCATTACCGTTAAGAATGTAAAATGGTGTAGCCAGTTTGACAAACGGCTTGATAGTTCCTCCAAACTATTCAACAGAGTTACCTTATGAACAAGCAATTCCACTCCTCGGTTTATATTCAAGAGAAATGAAAACACATCCACACAAAAACTTGACACAAATATTCACAGCACCTTTACTCATAACCAAAACAAACAGAGCAACTCAAATTTTCAATTGATGAATGGATAAACAAAATATAGTGTACCTGTACAATGGAGTATTATTTGTAATAAAAAGAAATGAAGTACTGATGCATGTTATACATTCATGAACCCAAAAAACATTATACTAGGTAAAAGAAGCCAGTCACAAAAGACCACATAATGTATGATTCCCTTTATATGAAATGTCTAGAATAGACAAGTTTACACAGACATAAGATTAGTGGTTATCAAAGGCAAGAGGGGGTGGGGTGGGAATGATTGCTAACTGGGTTTCTTTTGGGAATAATGTAAATGTTTTAAAACTGTGGTGATGGCTGCATTCTGTAAATACACTAAAAACTATTAACTAGTATACTTTAAATGGTGAAAATTACATTAAAAGAATCATTATCTCGATAAAGATGTTAAAACAACAACAACAAAAATGTTGACAGGGTATGAGACCAGAGAACCTTGCTCTGGATCACTCACATTCTAGATGTTCTCTTGGCACTGTTTACACAGCACAAACATATATGGGCAAGTGTCACCTTCCTCCACTTGGGTTGAGGGGGGGTAGTAAGCAAAATTATAGCACCTCCTCAGACAACCATCTGGTCAGCATGATGCAAGCTTTTGTTATTTTTGGAATGCAGTACTGCAATGTGCTTGGGCCCTAAGCTGCTCTTTGGGCCCATGAAGCCTGCAGCTGGATAGAGCTCGGGGCAGCAATCCTCTTGTTTGCTGAGTGAGCAGGAAAGGCACCTAAAACTGTGAGGCAGAAAGCTCACAGCACAGCTCAGAAAATCTCCTTGTGACAAAACATGCACAATGCTGAACAAAGTCTTCCTCACTCCTGAACTCCTCCCTTCCTCCTACCCCCAAATAGAGTCTGCTGTTCTAGGTCAGCATACTTTAAATATAGGTGCATTATGAATCAGCTAGAATTATATAATGATCAAACAGGAAGGACCTTTCAAAGTATTATATAATGGAGCAATGACTCTGAAGGCACTTATTAACTGTGTGACCTTGGGCCAGTTCCTTTACTTTCCTGTGTCTTAATATCTTCATCTGGAAAATGGGAATAATAAAGGCAACTGCTCCTTAAAATTTCTATGAAGATTAAATGAGTTAATCCATGTAAAATGTTTAGAATAGTGCCTGGAACATTATTAAGTCTTTTACTGGTTTTATAATTATTAACTGGTAAATCTCATCATTTTTATGGAGGAAGATGCTAAGCTCAGAAAGGTAAAGCGACTCTGAAGCCGACAGTGATAGAGCTGGTATCAAGTGACTCCTCAACTAGGGTTTTACTGTAGAGCATTAATTTACAACTGAACGTGTATAATATTCCTTGACCAACTTTTAGGGCTTGAAAGATACAAATAACAAACATACCGTGCCTAACTCTGGGTCTCACACAATATAGGTGTTTGTGAAATGTCTGATCTATTTCCTTTTCATTCCAGGTTTAATCTAATATTTGAAGAGAGGGTTGACACTAACTCCCAGAATGTCCAATGTTCTGATGCTTAAAAGTGGGATGGTTCAGGGCTGTTGAAGAAGAAAATACACATAAGCCCTTGCTTTTCTCTTCCTCTTCCCCTTCTCCTTCCCCTTCTCCTTCTCCTTCTTCTTCTTTTCATTTTCCTTTTAAGGAGCACAGAGTAACTGAGTATAATACCTAGTGTATTAGGAAAAGGGACTGCTTCTATTTCTGTATTTTAGCACTACACTCATGCAAGCAATTTAGGTGCTATTCTCAGGGTTTGATGATGTTTCCAACTTTCAGCAATTGATACCTACCAGTTTAATTCAAGAGGCAAGAGAAAGTCACAAAATAAATACAATATTTAACAAAATACAATAAATGCAACCAAAGTAAGCTTTTAAGAAATCTCATCATTTCTCTCTCTTTCACACACTCCAACCACTCCACAGTGTTTACACCAGTGTGAGAGGTCCTGCAGGGACCTATCAAGCTTCCTACCCACTCCTTCAGCCTTGTTGGAGCCTTAGACTCACTCAACTCTGCAGTCACGTGGGTCTTCTTTCCTTTCCTCACTCACCTGTCTCCATCCCGCTTTGGGGCCTTCATACTGACATTTCCTGTAGCTAAAAATTCTTTGCAACCTCCAATTGCAGCTCTGCCTTGGCCTTGCTAACTAGCTAGCTTCTATTTATCCTTCAGGCTCTGCTTAAGATCTTTTCTTCAGAGAAGCCCTCCCCAATGACCCAAACTAGCTTCTCTCCTTCACCTTCCCCCAAATCACACACACTTGGAACAAGCTTCTCAGTACTTACTCAATGAATATCTTTCTCCCCCATGAGACTATAAACTCAAGGAAGGCTAGAACTGTCTATCTTACTCAATGTTGTTTGCTCTGCGGCTAAGATAGTGCCTAGGACACCACAGCCCGTGGTGAATGAAGTTAGCGATATCTTCCAAGTAGTCAAAGGATCAGCTAATAAACTGATTTCCTAATTTCTCCACTCAAATTTGAGAAAAGGCTTCCCATATCAAGCTGTTGGCATGACAAAATTACACAAACAGGTATGATTTAGAGAAAAATTCAGAATGGACAAAAACTGGGGCTGGGATTATATGTATTTAAAAATTACTACATGCAAAACCCTAAGAAAAAATATTACTTTTAAAAACAAGCTTCATGGGGTGCCTGGGTGGCTCAGTCGTTTGATCGTCTGCCTTTGGCTCAGGTCATGATCTCAGGGTCCTGGGATTGAGCCCCATGTTGGGCTCCCTGCTTGGCGGGGAGCCTGCTTCTCCCTCTTCCACTTCCCCTGCTTGTGCTCTCTCTCTATCAAATAAATGAATAAAATCTTTATTTTTTTTTAAAAGGGGAACACAAGCAGGGGGAGTGGGAGAGGAAGAAGCAGGTTCCCAGAGGAGCAGGGAGCCAATGCAGGACTCGAGCCCAGAACCCTGGGATCACGCCCTGAGCCAAAGGCAGACGCTTAACAACGGAGCCACCCAGGCACCCCTGAATAAAATCTTTAAAAAAACAAACAAAACCAAGCTTCAGAAGAGAAAAAGTAGCAACGTTTTCATCAAAGCTTGTCATTAACTGTTACACAATGCACTTCTGGGAGACTAACTCACAGAGAAAGGTGGAAGAAACAAGAATGCATTTGTTCCTCCTAGGCTATACCGCTCCTTTCCGAAGTAAATTTATCTCCTAAGGAAAGACAATATGCTGATACATAATTTTAAGTATATCCAGGAAAAGTACCCAGTGGTGTGATGGGTTTCTATGAACAGTGTGCCCAGAATAAAAAGGCACCTGGGTCAAGCATGATATAAGGACAGCTGCCTTGGCAATGGCTCCAGCCCCCTTTTTTTTAGGGCTTCCACCCTGGCACACTTGCAGAATTGACTTCTCTTACTTAGCGCAGGAAAAAAAAAAAGACTCTCTTCCAACAGGACAGATGGTACAGGCATCACATGATAAAGATTCCAAAAGATCCTTCCAGAGAAATTTTACTTTATTGAAGGATACATAAAAACAGTCGGGGGAAAAAAGGCATTTCACAACAGGAAGCAGATACTGCACCCAGAGACCAACCTTTCTATATAGAAAAGGAGAGGAAGAAAGGTGAAGCAAAAAAAGGTGGGGGGAGGAGGTAGAAGAAAAGAAAGACGAGTGTTCAGGATAAAAGAAAAAAGTTAAACAGCATGTGTGACAGAAAGGGGTGAAAGCCCAGGAACTAAATTTTACTCAAGGGCATAAGATCCATACATCTCAGGACTTAGAGATACCTCAAAGGAAAATTACCTGAGCAAACATGTTCCCTTTAACTTAGCAGAGTGTTAACCAGTATCTGACATTCACCAAAGTCCAGCCACGAGTTACCCACATCTAACTTAATCACCTGACATCAAAGAAAGTCCTCAAAAGCAAAGGCCAGATCTTCTAAAACACTTCTCCTCACTCAGTCTCTACTAATGATTATAAGAAAAATAAACAGAACTCACTTCTAACCACAGTTTGTATAAGGAAGACATTCTGGGTACACCCAACAGGTGCACTTCTGGCTGTGCTACATAACCTCATCAAAATCATTCTGCCAACTGATCCTCCCAGATAAATCAGTCCTTAAACGACCCCAGAGCATCACCACACTGCAACATTTAAAAAACTGTTCTATCAAAGAAAGGGTGGGACAATATATCTCTCCCACTATAAGAGATACTGAGAATACTTCTGGTTTCAAATACACTGCTATTAAAAGTGTCCAGCTAATTTTCCATAATAAAGCTTAGTTCCCCAAAGGTGCCTAACACAAGTTTCTAGCAAGCAGAAGGCTTTTACTAAACACTGGTTGCACAAATGAAAAAAATGCTCGTTCTGAATCATATTCACAGTTGGAGAATAGTTATGACCTTCCAAGATAAGAAATAAAGTACTTCCACACATTGGAAAGGGGGCGGGGTACTATTTTTAAGCCATTCTGCTCAGCAGTGCAACAAAACAGTTGCTACGGTTTCATTTTATGGTAATTTCTGAGTCTGTAAAACAAAAAGAATGCTCAGTGAGAAAAGCAAAAACCGTGTACATACTTTGGAGCTTTGAAACTGTTGAGATGGAACTCTGATGCCGTGGCCCGCACATACGACTCCGAAGGTGACAAAAGGGAAGTGTTTGCACTGGGGATTTTGTTTGAAAAAGGACCTTTCACCTCTGGAGTTCCAGCTCACCTTTGGCATTCATTAGAAATCTTCCAACCTATCTGCTGGTCAGGCGAGACCAGCTCCTTCTCCAGAATTCGATAGACTCCCCAGAAGACAGACTCACTGCGGGAGTCAGTGCCCCTCTCCCGCTGACACCGACGACATCCTGCCTTTCAAGTCAGCCCAAAGCTCAGTATCTCGTAGCTTCCTTCCCTTGAAGTGAAAGGGCAGCTACGGCCCTCACCCAGCCCCAACGGGGGGCTGTGTCCGTACAGCATGGGTGACACGGTCCTGTGAGAATAGCTTTGGGGAAATACTCCCGGCCCGTGCAGGCCTCTCTGGTTTCAGAAGGGACCGTGACCCCGACCCCCAGGATTCGCGTCCCGACGCCGCCCTCCGGCCGCTCAAACAAAGGACCCGGCGTCTGGCGCGCCCCCCACTCACCGCTCAGATAGTTGGTCCACTTGTACAGCACCCCCTCCATGGCGCCCGCGGCTCCTTGGTCCCCGCCGCGCCGGGGCCGTTTCCCCTCACCCGTCGGCCCCCTCACTGCCCCAAGCCCCAGGAGGCGAGGAGCACCGGCAGCAGGGCCATCGCCCAGCGCTGCCGAGGCGCCGACTCCCGGCGCCCGGGCCCGGTGCGGGGACGCCCGGCCAGTCTCACATCCTCGGCCCGGGGGCGGGGTCACTGCGGCTGCCTCGGCACGTGAGGACGCGGCCGGCCAGAGGGCCCGCCCGGTGGAGCCGGCGCACTGTCCACAAGGAGGCCAAGGCACCGGGTGGGCCTGAGCGGTGGCTGCAGCCTCCAAGTTGCCGCTGGCGAAGCAGCGGTTAGCTCGCGGCGCCACAGGGAGCTACCTGAGTCCTCCACCCTCCGGGCCCGGGGCCCGCTTGCGCATGCCCAGTGCGCCGTTTGCGCGCACGTTCCCGAAATCCACTCCGGGTTTTGGCAGCAACCGCGGCGACGGCGGCGGAGGGCCTGACGTAAGGGGAGGGGCTGGCAGGAAAATTAAGTCCCGGGAGGCGGGCTTGGGAGTAGGCGTTGGGTCTGAGCGAAGGAGGGAGACCAATAGGGTCTGTGTGGGATACAGACTTGACTGTAAATGGTACCGTAGATTGGGAAGAAGCCACCTCTCGATGTTTGGGGGTCAATGTGACCCCTTAGGGTGCCTCCTGCGTTCTAGTCCCCCAGGGTCCAATTCTTATTTCCAGGCTAATTGATCCCACAAAATCGAGGTCGCCAGCAATAGAGCCTACGGAGTTGATGGGAATTTCACGATAGGATACTGTGCGGCTAGGAAACATGTTGTCTAAACTCTAAGGCCTCGCTACTGGAAGTATGATCCATGGACAGCAGCACTGGCATCACCTAGGAGCTTTTCGAAATTGCAGGATCTCACCTCAAGCCCAGACCTCCTGAGTTGGAATCTGCATTTTTACAAGATTCTCCGGGGAATTCCTAAGCATATTAAAGTGTGAGAAAGTACTCTGCTAAGGATATTTGACAAGGGAAAGTGCTAACAACAGATTAAGTGGAAAGAGCAGGTTACGAAACAAAGTGTACAATCTGGTCCAAATTATTTTAGGCATATGTCATAGAAGCATGCACCAAAAATGTTAAGGTGATCATTTGTATATGGTGGCGCTATAGGCGATCTTTTTCCCCCCTCTTTCTCTTTAGCATAAGATTGTCAGATTTAGCAAATAAAATACAGAACGATGGATTCGTTGTCTGAAATTCATATTTAATTCCACTCGTGTATTTTAACCGGAAAACCTTACATGCTTTCCAGTTTCTTCCAAATCGACTATAATGAAATGTTTTGCTTTTGAAATTAGGCAAAAAAGGTAAAGCTAATAATTTTAAGCCAAGATGAGCCAATGTAACTCATAACCGTGATTGTTTCTTTTTTGAAGTGAAGGTCTGCATGTCCTTAGCCACGATAGATGGTAACATTGACCCTCTACACTAGGGTCACCACCTAAGTGATAAATTATTAGCAGCCATAACATTATGCGGTGTTGTAGAATGAATCAGAAGACCTGGTTTGAAGGCGGAGCTCAACTGCTTTGAGGCTGAACAACTTTAAGCGGGACACTTAACCTCTCCTTGCCCAGCCATACTTATCATTTATATGGGATTAAGGAACCTGCTTTACTGGCAGTGTTGTGAGGTTTACGCACCGGAACGCGCTTTGCGAACCCTACAGAACTATTTAAGTCTTTATCGTTTCTACGGTAAATTAAACAATCGCAATAGCAGGATTATGGAATTCTGGGGGCGGCCTCTCAGCATCGGCGAGAGTAAACGAGTGCTTCCGGAAACCGCTACCCTTTCACCTGGCCCAGGACTCTTCCCAGCAAGCTGAGCTCGCATATTTTACAGATGTAAATCTGCCGGAGGCGTTTCAGGTTAGCCCAGAGCGTCACCCGGTCTCCCGAAATCCGAGGTTGTGAAATTCTTTAATCCGTCGAGCTCTAGGACCACTCCCTGCGGTTCACAGCCAGACTGGTGTCCGGCTCCGCCCGCCTGTGACTGTTGCAGCATCATTGGTTTGAGAGGCTCCAGCGGACAGCACCGCAAGCCAATGGGAAGCCGTCCTTCGCCGGCGGCAGAGCTGTGAGAGCCAGTCAGACCAGGGTATGGAATTTAACTCTTTAGAGGTGGGTTCGCCGTGCGTGGGAAAGTTGTAGTAAATGTGCCACGTCTGCTAGGAACAGGGAATTATGAACGTGCCAGAGGCTGTCCTTAAGTCTTCAACTACATTCTTAGCTCTATGAGGTCGGGGGCCCTTTCTTTGTTTTTGTAGGAACTTCCTTCCTACTCCAGCAACATGAGGCTTTTCTTGTGGAACGCGGTGCTGACGCTGTTGGTCACTTCTTTGAGTGGGGCTCTGATCCCTGAACCAGAAGTGAAAATTGAGGTGCTCCAGAAGCCTTTCATCTGCCATCGCAAGACCAAAGGGGGGGATTTGATGTTGGTCCACTATGAAGGTTACTTAGAAAAGGATGGCTCCTTATTTCACTCCACGTAAGTAATTATACCCTCAAGGTAAAATAGTGAAAAACCCACCCACCTATGCCAGCTCTCGGGCAGGAAAGTAGCCTGTATCAGGTTTTACCTCTCTTTTAAAAAACTGCAATATATTATTTTCTTCTTTGGAAAAGGAAATTGTTTAACGACAATCTTGCATAACGGGGCCTTTGAAGTCCTTACTGGAAACGTGGTAAGGATAAAGGTTTAATTTTTTATTATAAAAATTAGCGCTAGAATCTTTGAAATACTACAGAAATATCTAGGTGTATAGTTAGGCAATACATAGGGAAAAAAAACTTAAAGGAATTCTCATTTTTCAAATTCCATTCCCGAGGGAAAATGACCCAATTCCATTTTTTATTTGGTGTAGGTGAAATTTACTGAAAACTTTCCATAGCGACTTGATGAGAATACACAATCATTTATTTGCTTGTTGTAGGGTATGCTAATGCTAAGCCATTGATCTCTTTAAACTTTGTTCTTACAGATGACATTTTGGTCAAAGCACAGTACCATGATTTGTTTCATGATTTGTTTCTTTCTAGAAATTCAAAGACTTCATTGATGGGTGTGGGTGTGGTTATGGAAGATTAATCCAATACCTACAGTGAAGGATTTTCAGGTGGTTACACTATCATTATTTCTGTTCTATAAACAGAAATTGCGACATGGAAAAGTTTTACAAGTGTACTGATTCCTACTTAGGCATTGATTCTCTTCATTCCATTCCAAAAGTATTTATTGAGTATTTCTTTTATGTTAGGCCCTGTACTTGATACTAGGGAGATTAAAAATTTTTGGCTTCTCCACCTTTGTCCATTCATTTATCTGTCCACCTAACAAACCCTTGTTGAGTGGCCACAATCAGGCCTTAAGGATGCAAAGGTGACTAAGAGTGGATTCTTGTCCTCCAGCAGTACATCAGCTGCAGAGAGGAGGAAGACAAGTCAGTAACTCATGCCAAATAGTATGGCATTTTCAAATGTTCACAAAGCATAATGGAGTCTGGAATTATTTATGCTCTGAGAGGTGGAGAAAAAGAAAGACTTCCCAGAGATCATAATTAAGATGGGCCTTGAAAGATGGGTGGAGGGTTCCTTCCCGGTGGAGAATGGGAGCAGAGGGGACATTCCAGGTAGAGAGAATGGCATGAACTAAAGTAGTGAAACTTTGTGGCCCCTCCTAGATCTGGTTTTTGATAACCTGCCTTCACTGAGCACTCAGTCCTGGTCTGTCTTTGGAGAAGGGAATGGCACCCTTCTCTGAACTCTGTTAGCCCTTCCACAACTTACCAAAACAGTGGCTTGCTATAGAATTCTCAACTGCTCTATCTCTTTATCGACAAGGCTAGTGCCACAGTGAATGTTAAACAATATTAAGATTTGTGTTTTAAATTTTCAATCACATCTTTATTTTTAGTCTGATATTGACATAGCCTGATTTCTTTCAGGTCTCAGAACCTATGTGGACTTTGGCGGTAGCCATAAGACACTATTTGGCAGTTTGCTACTAATGTTATAGTACCTGACGAGGGGACTGTTGTCATGCAGCCTCAATGTAAATGGTCAGGAACTGCTAACCCTGAGCTTTGTGAAGAGTTACCATCAAATAGTCCATTGCAAAGCACGTTTGCCATTTTCAGAACGATAGCCTGTGTGGTAAATAGCTTAAATCCTTTAGCTGTGACAAGAAATGTGTCAAAACTGTAGTCAGCGCTGGGTGGCAGATTGTTTTCTTCCTTCTTTATTCTGTTCTAGCCTTCCCAAGTATTCTACAGTTGGCAATTTGTTTCTTTAGTCATGGGGGGAAATTAAGGAAAAGAGGAAGTAATGGCCTTTACCTGGATTTAGTAACTAACCATGGTGCCCATGAAACCTAGCAGAGTGATTTCTCATTCTCACCTATAAGATATCTTTGAGAACACTTTCCTTATTGCACTGAAAGAGCTATTTGGGACTCAGGCACTACTCAGCCTGCAAGCCCCCTAGTAGCTCACTAACTGGGTTTCTTAGGCTGGCCTCTCTCCAGCTCATGAGCCAGGACACTTTTATCTCCTTCTCCCTCAGTCCTTGAGGGGCCATTCCTCCAGGCTTCCCTGCAGAGCCCCACAGAAGATGCCTGCAGCCAGCATCTAGGTAGGGTTCAGGGTTAAGAACAGCCTTTTCCACCTCTCAGAGCCATCACCAGGCTTACATCAGGACAGTTTGTAAGTAGGCTAGACCCTCCATTGTCCATGTGGGTATGGACCCGTGTGTCTTGGCAGTAAATTCTCCTTAGCTTCTCATCTTCCTTCCCAAACTCTCCCATTTTCCATTATTCTTTCCCTCTTTTGCCCCCTTAAGATTTTCCTGGGACAGCATCACTATCGTTAAGACCTTGAACTTTGGAGCTGGATCAAACACTGGCACATTTAACCTCAGTTTCCTCCTCTGTACAATGGGGAAATAATAGTATTTATCTCATCTGATCATTGTCAGAGTTAAAAAAAAGCAAAGCATTTAGGGTAATACCTGGTAAACAGTAAATCACAAATAGTTATTAACTGTTTTTATTATGATTCCCTCTGCCCTTCTCTACCTGAGTCATTGTGTGAAATTTGTATCAAGAAATACGGGCAGGGAATTACAAAATTGACTTGGTTTTATGTGTATGTATGTAGCTGTTTTTGTTAATTTCCAAATTTAATCACTTATGGGTGGAAAAAATACACCACAGCAATAAAAAAATAGAGTTACTAAACAGGTCTAATGTGTTCTCTTTCCACTGTAGTCACAAACATAACAATGGTCAGCCCATCTGGTTTACCTTGGGCATCCTGGAGGCTCTCAAAGGTTGGGACCAAGGCTTGAAGGGAATGTGTGTAGGAGAGAAGAGAAAGCTCATCATTCCTCCTGCCCTGGGTTATGGAAAAGAAGGAAAAGGTAATAACAATTCTACATTTTTACTATAGCATTGGAGTTTTTCTCTGGATTAGGAGACGGAAATCAGAGTAACTATTATGTGTTTTTTTTTCCCCTAAAAGTAAGTAGAGAATGTATATTTTTTTTGGAAGTATGATTGTGTCTTGATTATCATTTGAAATGATCAGATTAAAGCCATTATATCTTAATGGTCAACTGAGCTAATGATAAGAAGTTCTGGAACTTTCAACTCTATCATTAACAATTAACCACCATATAACCCAAATAATGGTTTTTTTTAAAAAAAATTGTGGCACAGTACACATAACATAATGTTTACTATTTTAACCATTTTTTAAGTGTACAGTTCAGTGACACTATGAACATTCACGTTGTTATACAGGCATCACCACTATCCACTTCCATAACTTTTTCATCCTCCCCAGCTGAAACTCATCGATTTATTTTAACAATGCAAAGAAAGCTTATTCAACAGACGTGTTTTGATGAGTTGAACATGTAAAATGTAGATGATTAAGGCATTGAATGAGGGTTAGATGTGGGCTGCCAGTGACTCACAACTCAAGTTTTCTACACCCAGGCTTTTTTTTTTTTTGGAGGTTGTTTTCACTCTTGTTTTAAAGTTGTTTTATAACTTTTTAAATAATTCATTTATAAAAATGAATGGAGTGACATGAAATGAGTTTAATAAAACAGAAGCAAATGGGCTAGCTGATTCCAGGAGACTTTGTGCTAGTTTGTGGCAGGGTGGGCATGCACTCCTGCTGTTTGCATGGGAAGCTGAGCAGCTTTCCAAAGGACTATTTACAAGAGACCAGATGATGTTTCCTGTGTAGGATATGCATGTGTCCTATAATTCCTTTCTCATTTAGCCTAAGGGAATAGTCAGGTATCAGGAGAAAGATTTGTGAACAGAGATGTCCATTACTACACTGTTTCTAATAGCAAAAATAATTGGAACCAACTTCAGTGGATAATGAGAAGGCTTTAGCTAAATAAAATAGGGCCCAGTTATTAAGAAATGGCATTTCAAAGATTAAAAAAAATTATATCCAAGTATGTATGATATAATGTTATATATAAAAGTGGAAAATAAAGCTGTAGTATATATAATACTAAGTATTAGAGAAAAGTATATAGACATACAGAGTGAATCACAAGGAAATAATTAAGAATGATAACAATGGATGGCTGGGAATTATTTTTATTTCTGGTTCTGTCTCTTACAAATTCTCTACAATGGGCATGTATTACATAATGAAGAAAAAATATTATTTTTAAATATTTATTTTAGAGAGAGTGCATGTGTGTGAGTGAGTGGGGGGAGGGGCAGAGGGAGAGAATCTCAAGCTGACTCCCCACGGAGCACTGAGCCCTACCCAGGAGTTGATCTTATGACCCAGGAGATCATGACCCGAGCTGTAATCAAGAGTGGGACACTTAGCCAACTGAGCCATCCAGGTGCCCCTCCCAAAAGAAATTATTAAGTAGTCATCAGAACAGACAGGGAACCACTCTGATACTGTAGAAATATAGACTTCACAGGATCCTTAGGTCTAAGCTTAACCATTTACAAAGTGAGAATCCTAGCCCCAGTTTCCTGAGAAGAAAGTAAGTGCCATCTGTGAGGCATTGTATATTTTAAAATGGAGCTTGCCATATAAATCTTATGCACAGAATGGGATTTACTTACCAAATTCAATTCTTATTTTAATAATCTCTTTAGGGAAGAAAATCAAGTATCTAGAAAATGTTTCTCTGGGGCGCCTGGGTGGCTCAGTCGTTAAGCGTCTGCCTTCGGCTCAGGGCGTGATCCCGGCGTTCTAGGATCGAGTCCCACATCAGGCTCCTCTGCTGGGAGCCTGCTTCTTCCTCTCCCACTCCCCCTGCTTGTGCTCCCTCTCTCGCTGGCTGTCTCTCTCTCTGTCAAATAAATAAAATCTTAAAAAAGAAAAAAGAAAAGAAAATGTTTCTCTGGTGTTCAAATATTATTTTACAACTTCCTCCTGTATCTTTATTGTCTCACCTTTAATGTATATGTAGTATTAGTCCTACTGTATTTAACTCAATTTTACTTTGTAACAAGTCGAGATCTAAATTTGAGTCATTTCCTCCAAACTGAGAGCCATGAAACTAACTCTGCTAATATGTATTTAACACTAATTTTGTAGTCCTTTGGTACCATGTTTGCATGCCTCCTTTGGAAAGACACCAGTTTCATCAACGACCTAGTGCATGCCCCTTCTCTGTCTAGATCTGGAATGGTAAGCTTGGGCACACAGTGTAAGTTTTGTTCTCTTTAATAGTTAACAAATGCTCTTTCATGGAAATATGTGGGATTTGGGTGGGTGGGGAGGACTAAGAAATACTCGTAATGTTTACCCAGACCTGTATGTTAAATATAAGGAAACGAGTTGAAAAAAACTGTTCATACTTCCCAGAAAGGTTTTGTTTTCTGTTTTGTTTTGTTTTGTTTTTTAGGTCCCTGGGACTTTAACAAAGCTCTTTTCGTTTTTAAAGATTTTTATCTTCCTTCTCAGAAATTTATTTTAATTTCTTCTCCATGAAATGTCTTCAAAATAGGTATAACTTCTATATCAGAGGGGGTGTTGCCTAACTTTCTGAAATTGTTGAACCTTTCTGTATTGTTTTTAAAGCCTGTAAGAGAATTATGTCTTATTAACATATACTGAGAGCTCACTAGTTATCAAGTATGATGCTAAATATTTTGCGTGAATTTATCTTCCTTCATCCTCCACAAATTCTGCATCTTACAGATGAAGAAAGGCTTAAAGAAGGGCAGGAGTAAGCTTTAATACCAGCTACTATGACACCAGCTCTCACTCAGCTTGATACTGCCTCCCAGTGGTGGAGATGGCAGAACTATATATATTTCTAGGTCAGGACTTTGGTGACCCCAACGTTAGTAAATCACTTGTACTATAATTAACTCTGAATTATCTAAAGCCCTTTAAGTCATTCTTGGCATGTAATATGTAATATCTTAATTATATTGAAATTTAATACCAGGCCATTAGGCATATCTGTATGTATGTGTCTGTTTGTGTGCACAAAACAATTTGTAATTGCAAAACCAGAAACAGACTGCTTTTGATCTACTAGTTTGGATTAGTCCTTCTCTATTCTATTTGTTTGAGTAAAATATAAGTAATTTACATGTGATAATGTTAGGAAGGCTTTTCATTTAATTCAATCAAAAGAATATTTTATTCAGTATCGTAAGTTTTCTGTCATCAGAACTCTGGGATTGTTTAAATAAGCCTTAACCTCCTTTCTCCTCATGTCAGGTAAAATTCCCCCAGAGAGCACGCTGATATTTAACATTGATCTTTTGGAAATTCGAAATGGACCAAGATCCCATGAGTCATTCCAAGAAATGGATCTTAATGATGACTGGAAACTCTCTAAAGCTGAGGTGATCTTTCCTTCCTCATGTTCTGTTTCTTTCTTTCTTTCTTTCTTTCTTTCTTTCTTTCTTTCTTTCTTTCTTTCTTCTCACTTTTTAAAAAATATGTTTTTAAAGAAAGTCTATTTTTATTTGGATAAAGTATTATTTATAAGTTTTCTTAAAATACTGATGCTTCAAATGTTGGCTTCCCCCCCCCCCATTTGGAAATCCTTGTTTTGGAGAGAAATATATTGAGACTTAAGAAACATCATTCGTTCTTTTGCCCCCACCCACCTCCCCCCCACCATACTTAAGGTTCACTGTATCTTGCCCTTACCCTGAGTGTCTGAAAGATCCATTTTGGTAAGACAATTCTCATTTTGGAGTTGCTATATAAGAAACATAGATGTCCTGAGAAATATCTCATGTTGATGGTTTCTGTTTAAAACTGTAAACTGGCTGTTAAATGCACTTATAATTTCCTAGCAGTTAGCAGCAAACAACCCACATGCTGTTTTGTTCTGGTTCACACCTGGAGAAAGGAGACTTCAGCGTGGGTTTTCCAGAGCAGGAGATCTTTCCCAGCCCCCTTTTGGTCCTGGTGTTTGAGTAAGGAGAAAGCAAGAAGACTTCTATCTTTATTTATTTAGGCTTTTGCAGCCATCTTTACACATACCTGTCTTAGTCTGGCTGCTGTGGGGAAAGAAGTGGAGGTAGACATCTGCTCTGTGTTTTTCTGTTTGCCCATGTTCTCCACCGTTCCTTGGCTGGTCAGAAATCAAGTCCCTTTTTATGTTTTGATCAATTTCATTCTAACAGCCAGGAAATGATTAAGTCTTAAATAAGTCAAGTTGTTATGAACTCACAGGGTCATGATCTACAAGTTACTAAATTTATAACACCTCATAGTATTACCAGTCATAGGACTTTTTTCTGTCCAAGATAAATTTTAATTACCTTTCATTTAAAAAAAAATCTTAAATATATAACACATTCACGTGGTTCAAAAGAAAATCAATCCAGTTAAAAAGTGTTTATTAAGAAGTCTTTCTCCTATCCACATCCTCTTCAACTATGTCATCTACCCCTTTCTGCATGCAGTTTTGTTGGGTTCTAAAGTGTCTTTCCAGTGTTTCTTTATGCAAATACAAACAAATGTGAATACATTTTCCTATTTCCCCTTTTCTTACACAAAAAGTAGCATGATATACATAATATTTGGCATCTTGCTTTATTCACACAGTATATCCTAGAGATTCATTCTACATTAATCCATTTAACTTTAATCATCCTTTTTTTTTTTTTTACAACTTCATTAAATCTCCTGACTCTTAAAAGTTAATGTATGTCATATGTTTGCATATTGGCGGTAGGAGGGGAAGGATTTGAAATTACTGATCTAACAGGAGGAGTACTAGAGATCTGATTAAAAATGAAAATACAGGTTGAACTGCATTATGGTGAACCTAGCGGGTAATTAAGAACAGTATTTTGTTTATATCTTTAAATATCTGAACGAGAGTGGAAATTTTTAGTCTAAGCACTCATTAGGGTGAATTTTGCTTTAATTTCTGAGATTGGAAGGTCATGAGGCATGCTCATAATCAGGTCCACTGCATGTACTATTACCATACACTTACTTAAATTAAAAAATGCCGTTAGGAGAGGGGGGAGGCCGATGGGGGATGGGTGAACTAAGTGAAGGGGATTAAGAGTACACTTACCATGATGAGCACTGAGTAATGTATAGAATTCTTGAATCACTCACAATATTGTACGTCTGAAACTAATGTAACACTGTATGTTATACTGGATTTTTTTAAAATAATAAAACTTTTAAAAGATTTTTAAAAATAAGTTTAAAAAAATGCCATCCTTTAATCTTATTTTAAGAAATATCTGGAATTCTGACCCTAGTTAGAAAATGAGATCTGGATAATTCAATGAAATGAAAGACTGCAGTCTTTCAAATGCTTGGCTTTATTTAGACTCAGATTAAGAATAGATAATATGCTTTCATTGGGTATTTTTCAGATAATATAAGGCTTATCTTTGCCTCTGAGCAATATTCTGTGTCTCTACTGGAGCAGTATAGCAACAGTTTTTAAGGGGAAAAAATTCCTTACAGTTCTTTTACTGTCATTAGAAATATATTACAGTTGTTTAGTCATTGTTATATATAATCAAATGAACTACCAGTCTGCTCTGTGATATTAACTGGCTTGATATGGGTATCTTATGAATTAGAATTATTAACGAGACCCATTATTTTATAGGTTAAAGTGTATTTAAAGAAGGAGTTTGAAAAGCACGGAGCAGTGGTGAATGAAAGTCATCATGATGTTTTGGTGGAGGATATTTTCGATAAAGAAGATGAAGACAAAGATGGATTTATATCTGCCAGAGAATTTACATATAAACATGATGAGTTATAGAGAAACACGTGCCCACTTTCTATGGCATGCATCCTTAAAGACAGGGCAACCATTTTTAAAGAAAGTCTTATTTTTAAATAATGTGCTGTTCTTTTTCTGTTTTTTATTTCTATATATTTTTCTGAATATTATTCGAAGAAACCCTTAGGAGTCCTAAGTGCCCATTTCTTTCTGGTGAGTTATTGGGAAGAAAAAATTAATTTGTCTTTGAATAGAAGACTTCTGGACCATTTTCCACTTTCACATATGAAGCCTTCTGTTTAACTTGCTTACTTGTAATTTTAAAAATATTGCAGCCGGGAGCAAGCCCAACATGAGACCAGGTTATTGCACAAATCAGCCCCCTCTATTTCTACTTCTCTCTATTTTCTCCAAGTTAGATACTGACATTTGAAGAGCCTTGGGCTATAGCCCAAGGCTTACTGTTTTCATGTTATAATGAAACAGTGTGTCTGTAACTGCCTTTGAGTCTGCTTAAGGGAAGAGGAAAATAGTTGTTGAACTGGCCTTGTTCACAGTTATTGCTCTACTGAGTAGATGTGCAATGCTGCAGTGAATAACAAAGTTAATGACTTATAAATATGTATACATTGAAACATTCTGCCCAGGACTTAAGCTCTATAAGGTTCGGTTCTTAGTGACTAATAAATAACCTATAATGATTAATAGGACAAATTATTTATGTATGTGGTTCTTTGTAATAATGTGTCAAAATTTTGTAGCTGAGGTACAGAGTTGTGTTTAGTCAGTGTTTACTTTTTAAGTCTAGCCGATGACCCTTCCTGGTATATTAATGAATAAAATCTATAACTAGTGTATTCCACTACAGTAACATTGTATCATGAGTGAAATTTATAAGCCAATCAAAAATTTCCCATTTCTGCTTATCAAAAATATGACACAGGCCTACAGTAGCTACTATTGCATAGAAATCTGTCCTGGGTCAAAAAAATGGGATTTTATAATTTTCCCTGAAATTGGCTTTTATCCTTACTACTTTGAAAAAGCCCCCAAATCTCCATTTCACTAAGAATAGTTCTTTATTGTTTAGGAAGTGATCTCAAGGGCATCGTCTTTGATTTTCATTGTTCTGAAGCCTATGAACAAAGCTGGTGGATCTTGGCGAACCTATTTTATAGATGAGGAAATTATTCTTCAAAGAGATTGTTTTGCCCGAGGTCAACAGCTAAGTTGTACAGCAAGATTGCAGTCCCCAAGTTCAGTATCTTGTATTGTCCTCCTTTGACTTCACTGGGCCTACTTCTCTCTTCAATTTGTTCTCCTAACAGTCAACGCTGTTTTTATCTTTGGGTCCTTATCCTTTGAAGATGGTTTATTGGCTGTTTTGGGTGCTTTTGAATTCTTCCCCTGATCTAGGAATGGCTCTGGTTTCATTGTTGGGGTTAGCACTGAATTCCCTCAAAAACCCTCTACTGTGAGAAGGTCCGGGTGTGTGTCTTAGTTCTTTCATTCTTGTTTTACCTGTAGGTTGTTGCTGTTGTTGTTGTTTTAGAGAATTACGAATAATTATTATATACAGGCTATTTTCACTAGTTGTATATTGCATTTTCCTCATTAAAACATAAAGGTCTTGGGAAGGACATATATAACACCTTTTTCTGATGAAATCAGCTATATGTAGAAAACTCTTAAATTGTCACTGCTGTTTTCCTCAACCTGGAGGAGTTACGAACCACAATACGAAAGCCTTATGCTGTGTTCATCAGGAGGGAACGAGCTTGTCACGTGGTACCACCTCGTATAGACATTACTGGCAATGCTATCTCTGGTAGAGCAGGGAAAGTAAAAAGAATTTTGATTATTCGGGCAGCATATTTCTTTATCTCACGTGACTTTATATCAATTCCCATCTAAATATTTAGACAGAAGTATGAAATGAAAGCATATAAATAAGTTATGATTGTTTTTAAGTATCTGCCTTTGGTTTAGCTGCAAGTTTATGTCTTTCCATTCACGGAAATAATCAGACATCAATGGCGACCTCACTTGTAATATAATTTGACTCATTAATATTGCTAGATGTGTCCTATTTAAATTTATATGACAATGTTGTATTTTCAAAATAAACTTTACTTGGGGAATAATTGGTTTTCTGAAAAATTCTTCAAGCACCTGTTTCCTCAGCAGCTTTATTGATGTTCCTAACTATTATTCTAGGTTTTATGTTGAAACCAGATGGGGAAGATGGACAAGTCGTCGTAGGAGAGGGGTGTAGTGACACTTCGTGCCTCTGATTATCTATTCTGTTTAGATATATTTGTAAGGAAAGCTGTGGTTCCTTTTAAATTGTCTTGAAATAAGCATTAAATATTGAGCATGACGGGCAGTAGTTAATAGTGAATGTGGGGTACGGGAGAAAGTATATGTGTTGGGTTTTGTTTAATTTGTTTGGTTTTGGTGGTAGTTATCACTATTGTTTTGGTTTGGGATTTTATTTTGTCAGAGATGGACATTATGATGATTAATGCCCAATGAGTACATGAGTACTATAAAATACCTTATGTAATTAAATGAAATACCGGGTTGCCATAAAAATAACGGGAAACAATGATTTCTGATTTGAATGGGGAATTAGCCATTTGAATCTTTACTTGTGGAAATGAATTTGTACTCACCTTATTCATGATAATAGTATATTCTGTCCATCTACAATGATATTAGATATCAGCATGCTATCTGTTCCCACTGAACTGAATGTATGGATGATTTCTCAGTGTTGTTTGGAAATTGCAAGAGTTCGAGAAAAAGAGACTTGGTGGAGTATTATGGGAAAAACTCTATCTTTTAACTTTTTACTAAAAAAAATGAATTGTCATCGTAATAGCCACCCTGGGGAAAAATAACAAGGAACTTATTTTCAAGAGATACAGAGCACTTGGTCATAAGGGTGTTTTGTTTAGTTTTTGTTTCTTACTGACTTTCGTTTGAATTGAAATCTAAAATGTTATATGCCCATTTGAAAACATGAAAATTATAGTACTTCTGTCTCCTATATCTGTAGCATTGTTTTTAGTAAGATTTGCATATTCTCTTTAGTGCAATGAAATCCATATATTCTTATGTCTGGGTTTGGAGTCTTTACTGGAAGGTAAATTCTTTCTTCTGTTTAAAATATTGGTTTGCCTTGGGGCGCCTGGGTGGCTCAGTTGGTTAAGCGTCAGACTGTTGATTTCGGCTCAGGTCAAGATCTCAGGGTTGTGGGATCGAGCCCTGAGTCTTCGGGCTCCGTGCTCAGTGGGAAGTCTGCTTGAGATTCTCTCTCTCCCTCTGCCTCCCTCCCCCCACCTTGTGCTCTCACTCTCTCTAAAATAAATAAATCTTGAAAAAAAAATATTGTTTTGCCTTTGCTTTCAGCCCTGCCTCTGCTACCTCCAGGTCCAGGCTGACAGCAGGAAAAGATCCTTCATAGTTCCACCCTCAAATACAAGGAGAGGTATGCTTTGGTTCCTAAATGTTGCAGAAATGTAGCAGTCACTCACATTTAGTGGATACCAGAATTGCATGGAAAATGTGTTTAAAATGCAGATTTCTGAACCCTTTCCCCAGAGATTCTGATTAATTCTTGGATTAGGCCCATGAATCTGCATTTTAACCTGCCTTGCTAGATGATACTGATGCGGGTGGTCTAAGAATCTTTAATTTGAGAGATGATTAATTATTTCCCTGCCCTTAAATATACAGTCTCCTATATTTTTCTCTTAATAGTCTTTTTTTGTCTTCTGTAAAGTGTTGGTCACTGGGGCAACTAATTGTGCCTGAAAATGAATATACGGTCAAAAGGATAAGTTGTGTGAGATAGTATTTTCCCGAGAGAAATTTTTTTATGACTCTGAATTCCTACAGCAAAAAGTTAGATCATCAGTAAATATGTTTTTGTGAACTTTTCTACTAGAAGAGAGAAAAGAGTCCCAGACGTCTCCAAAATTATTATTCTATATTATTTTTTCAGAATTATCTACAGCCTATCCCTTGAGAAGAATATAAGGTCAAGAGATTTAGGAAAAAATGAAACTATTCTCTTAAAAACATAAATATATGTATATGTGTGTATAGTGTATAAACTATGTGCTGTGTATAATATATACATATATTATGAATAAATTACATACATACATGCATATAGTTTTGTATCAAAGATAGTCATTGACATGCTCTCTCTAGTACATGATTTCCCTTCTCTGAAGACTTGTCTTTTCCATGCAGTTAAACTTCCATTTGGTCAATTTGGAATCTTTCCGTACTTTGCCTACATTTCTATGTTTCGCTTATAATTTAGGTAACATTTCCTAGTAGTTCTCCATGTAAAACCAACAATAATTTTTTTAAATCCCTTCAGCTTTGGTTTACCAAAGGAATTAAGTGACTCATTTTGATATACATAGATTATTGTAAAGGAAAATAAATGGATACACACATTGGGAAGATTTGGGAGATCTGTAACACCTAGCACGCTCTCCATGGATTCTTTTGTTTACCGGTCCTCTGTGTTCCTGTACTGCTAATAAAGCCTCTGGCATAAAATGGATGACTTCAGTGAGTATGAGTCAGCTGATAATTTACAAAGCCAATCTAGGTGCCTACGAGCTAGACTAACATTAATTTTATTTTATGATCTAAATACAAATTGCATGAGATGTTTGCTGAGGTTTTACTCTAAAAATCTGGAGTAAAGTGAATGCTGTCCCCTTGGTCTGTAGTAATAGCTAAATTATATCCCACTTGGGGATTTCTGGGAACTTACAAGTCATTTCTTTAATTTGAAATTCCACACTGCTTTAAGGTAAAAGTAATTTCCTTTCCAGTAAACAGTTGCAGTAGAAACAATGCCACACACGATGTGAACTGAGGCCGTGAGGGACGGTTCTCATTACTGTACAGAATGAAAGAAGGGTAGGGAGACCCTTTGGACCTTAGTTCCAATTTCTTAGAGCACTTTCTCATTCATTTGTTGGGCTTACTCTGCTACAGTGTATTTTATGTTAATATAACTGATTATACTTTTACCTCTGGGCAGGAGACTAGGATATTATAACATTCAGCCACATACTGGGTTTTTTTTCCTGTTAAGATCATATCTCCTTGAATCGCTGTGCAGCTGTTTCATGCAGAACACATTTTGCTTGAGACATTCTAGATTTTTTTTTAAGTATCTCTTAAGTTAGGAGCTAAATTAAATTAAATGGGTAATATAGTTGTGTAGAATAACTAAGAAGAGGACGAGTGTAAATACAGGAAATTTGCCTTAAAATAAGAAACATTTTACTTGCAAGAAAATAGGAAAGAACTAAAAAGGATCTTTCAATGAAATCCCCATTTGAATTGCCAGATTCCCCTGCAGTATGATTGTTCTCTCCTGTTTTCCATGCATTGTTTTGGCTAAATTTTATAAGGTATATAATCTTTTACAAAATGTCATGTGCCTTTTTTTTTCTTGCTACAAGCATTAGTATTCCAGGTTTTCTGCTTTGTTTCATAATTTTTAAGAAAATTAAGCAGCCTACTAAAGTTAATTGATTCTTACTCACATTAAGACTGAACAGTAAATCAACTCTGCTCCTTGGATTCCTTTTCTCTAACATTTTATTACTATGACAATAATTCTTCAAAAGTACTCACTCTTTATTATTGACCTATTTCTTCTGAGCTGGGCAATGTCAAATAGTTGTCTTTTTTTTTTTTTTTTTTGAGGTAGGGTACTTTTTAAAAATTAAATTAATATGTAATACAACACTTTTTTATGGTTCAATAAATTTTAGTATACTCACAGAGTTGTGCAACCATCACAATTAATTTCACAGATTTTTTCTTTAGGTAGGCTCCATGCCCAGCGTGGAACCCACCTCAGGGCTTGACCTCAATGACCCTGAGATCAAGACCTGAGTTGAGATCAAGAGTTGGACACTTACCAACCTAGCCACCCAGGTGCCCCATCACAATTAATTTTAGAACATTTTTCTTATCAAAAAGAAATCCCCATACCCATTAGTAGTCCATCCCCCTTTTCACCAACTCCCTAAGCAACTATCAAACTACTTTATCTATTTGCCTATTCTAGAAATTTCCATAATAATTCTTAAAGCTCAATTCTTTCTTTATATTCACAGTAAAGAAAAACTGACTATCTGAAAATTCATACAGTAAAACATTTCTGCTTTTAATTTTTGTTTCAAAAATATGATAGGTACTTTTTGAAAATCAAATTGAACGAGACACAGGTTCCAACTCCAAGGAATAAATGACTCTGTGTACACAAAAAGTCAAATCCTTTGCACATGTAAGAGCTGGAACCAATGGTATAAAGGATGTAATAACAGTAAAAACCTAGAGCTTGGTTTATGACTGAATAGTAGAAAGTCAATGGAAAAGAGAGTGAAGAATAATTAGGAATTTAAAAACTAAAATATCTCCATATACCTAGATTATTCCCAACTGTCTGAAAGCCAGGTAATTAATCCAACAGGGAACAAAATGATACCAATTTTCTGCTCTTTCATGGAAAATAGAAGCATGTCCAAAACAAAATACTCTTCCTCTGGAGTCAGAAATTTTATACATTCTCTCAATCTTTCAAATCATTGTTTAATCACTGAAGCATGAAGGAAGTCCTCCTTTAATTGAACGCAAAATTTCTACAGCAATTTAGCCAGACTTTGTTTAGTTCTTGGAAGGTTGGAAAATAACTAATAACTTCTGTTTAAAGTTCTATATTATCTCAAGTGATCAGTGGTGTTAAAATTGCAGATATAGGAGGCTCGACTTCTACAATTCTGGATTGGCTTTCATCTATTAAAAGGTGGCCTCAGGCGTCACTAGACTATTAAAAACAAGCTTGGACCTTTTCCACACACATAAACTAGGAAAACATCAGCAAGACAGAACTAGGTTGAAACTCCCAGTCTGATCATAGAATTCTCTAGTCTTTTCTCTAATGATCACGAGACAAGGTCTCGGCAATTCTCCTTTAAATTATCTGTACAGTTGGCTAAACCCGTGAATGACTCCTGGAGGTATAGCAATGAGTGTGAAGCATACATAATCATTCGTTTTTTAAAAGAGGTCCAGAACATTTATGAACTGTTATTTCAAATTAAATAGGAGCCATTCATTGAAATGACACATTTAAATAATTGAACTTAAAGACCCATCACCTGATTATAATAAATAGGATTTTGTACCCTTTTGCCAAAATACAATTTATGGCTATGTAAATTACATATTCAAAAGGCTTGATGGATCATTTAAATTCTCAAGATAATTTAAAAATAGATTTTAATACTTAAAATCTCTTGGTGTTGCCTATACTCAATATGGGCAGTAATTCTGTAAATTGATTTCAGGGCATTCTAAAGGTTTGTTTCTATGGTAACCAAATTCAGAACACTAACCTCTTAAAGATGGTTGTCATAGGATTAAGGCAGGTGGCTGACTAATCTTAACTAGTGCTTTTCTTTCTCATTTTTCCATGGTTTTTCTCTCAGCTGCTTTCTTTGGTTCTCATAAGATTACATACAAAGCAATTACACAGGCTTTCTTACCCATTTATGAGTGTCTCATTCACATAATACTGTCTGTTGTTCATCCCCATGAGATCTGCCCAGTGACAGATCTTTTTCTTCCTGCTACAATTATACACTAAAAGAAGCACTAAGTGGAAAATACCTCCATGAGTAATGTGTTAAAGGCATTTCTCAATTACACATGTACTTCAGCTCCTCAAAATCATTGCCCAGGGTAGGGTTCTTTAGACAACAATTCCTGTTAGAAGAAAAGGCAACGTTGTCATCAATAATTTTTTTAAAGTGGTCTCTGTTTCGATAACCCTCATTTATGATCATCTTTCACACTTGTTCACGTTTCCTAGTAAGCTAGATTAACATATTTATCTGTGCATAGCTCTTAGGTTACTCTGATAGGAACATGGAATATATGCATATATTTACTTTATACTTAATTAATTTCCTTGCTTGCCTCTAACTTCTGAGAGGAGAGGCTATGATATACCTTTTACATCTTTGTAGCAAAAACACAGTTCCTGGTACAGGGGTTCCATAAATGTCTCTTGTTAAGTTAGGCATGATGCAGAACTTCTATAAGTAAGCTATGCATTTATAGTTCATAAAATAATGGGCCTAGTTGATTCTGTATCAGTACATTTGGTTCCTTACAGGCACTAAGATCAGTGTTCCTAGCCTTCCACATCTGCCCATGAAGGAAAATTGCTATAAGACTTGCTATCCTATTATAAGCAACTAGAAAACTGGGCAAAATACATGAGACAGCTTGGGTCAGACATTGGACAGCGGGCAGAATAGGATTGTTTCTCAAGAGAAAGGAAACAAATGAGATGAGACCTACAATTACCTCAGCTTTCTGCTTGGAGGCAATTCCAGAACCATACATGGCAAAGAGAAGGGAAACAAAACAGAGCCCAGTTGTCTTGTGGGGTTGGGGAAACAGAGATCAGAGTTCAGGAAGGTCAAAGCAGTTAGAGTTTGTGGGATAGAGTTCTTCAGAAAACTAAGTGGAAAAGAAATTCAGAAATTTGCATTTTAGTCATCAGTTGAATATCAGTCTACACACGCGGACGATGAATCTCCGCAAAGTTGAGGAAAGAATAACTGTTGGGTGCTGGGCACCCCAAACTTTCCAGAGCCCACACAAAACTGGGACTTGTTCACATTTCTACGAGCCGGGATCACCTTATGGATTGCATGGGACATTTATTAGAGCCCCTCTGTGAGTCATACCTTAGCAGAAGGGCTAAAGTAGCAGTAGAGTTAAAGCTACCCCAGACCTGTCCTAAATAGTTTATAAACAAGCCAAAATGGGCCAAGCTGATCCTTAAATAACTGCCAGAACAAAGTCCAACAACCTTTAAAGGAATACAAAAAAATCCATTACTCAAAACATAAAATTCACAAAGTCTGGCATCCAATGAATAATTGCAAGAGAGACAAAGAGGCCAGAGAGAAATCAATACATACAAATAGAGTAAAAATTGACAGATGGCGGAATTAGCATAGAAGTAATTTAAAACAGCTTTTAAAATATAAGTATGATCAGAGACTTTAAGGCAAAAATATATAAGAGAAATGGATGATATAATTAAAAAGAACCAAATAGAACTCCAAGGGATGAAAAATAAAATATCTGATATAAAAATTTTGCTGATGGTTGGGGCACCTGGGTGGCTCAGTCAGTTAAGCGTCTGCCTTCGGCTCAGGTCATGATCCCGGGGTCCTGGGATCCAGCCCCGCATCGGGCTCCCTGCTCGGCTGGGGGTCTGCTTCTCCCTCTCCCTCTGCCTGCCGCTCTGCCTACTTGTGCTCTCTCTCTCTCTAATAAATAAAATCTTTTTAAAAAAATTTCACTGATGGCATTAACAGATTAGAGCCTGCAGAAGAAAAGATAAGTGAATACAAATTATTTAAAATAAAATATTCAAAATAAAGCACAGAGAGAAAAAAGACTGATGGAGGTTGGGGGCATAGAACAGAAACTTAGTGACCTGTAGGACAATATGAAGTAGTCTAATATATGTATATAATTGGAGTCCCTGAATTTGGGAGGGGCAGCATACAATGCGTAAAATATGTGTAGAGAAAATGGCAAAAAAATTTTCCTAATTTGATGAAAACTATAAACCTACAGATTCAAGAAGCTTAATGAACCCTAGTGGGATAAACACAATAAAAAACAAAACAAAACAGACTAAGGTATATCATAATCCTATTGTTCAAAGCCTATGGTTTTTTTCTCCCCAAAGACTGTGTTAAAGAGAAAACTCTTAAAAGCAGCCATGGCGGGGAGGAGGGGGGTAAGGATAGATTATATACAAAGGAAGAAAAATAATCAAACACTAACTTTTCTCCAGAAACTTTGCAAGTCTTGTGACAATGTTTTATGACAACAGAATGGTACCTTTAAAGTGCTGAGAGAAAAAAAAACTCCCAGCCAAAAATCATATACCCAATGAAAATGTTTCAAAAATGAAAGGGGTGTAATGAGTCTTTCAGACAAAACTGGAGAGAGCTCACTACCATCAAACCTGCCCCCACAATAAATGACAGCAATGACACTAAAGGTGAGGAGGGGTGGGGGATAGAAGGATATTGTTGAAAGTGTTTTGCTTTATACCTGAAATTATATTATTTGAAGGTAGACAGTGATAGGTTTAAGATGCATATTGTAAATCTTAGAGTTATCAAAAGTAAAACACACAGTATGACTAATAAACCAATAATGGATATAAAATGGAATACTAAAAAACCCCTCAATTCTTCAAAAGAAGGCAAGTAAAAAGTGAAAAAAAAAAGGTGGGGGGAGAGAGAGAAACAAAGAACAGATGGAACAAATGGAAGTAGCAAGATGTTACATTTATAACCTACCGTGTTGATAATTCCATTAAATATCAATGGTTTGAACCAGAGTTTCTCAACCTCAGTACTATTGACATTTAGGGCCAGATAATTCTTGGTGTGGGTGGTTGTGCTTTATATCCTAGGGTGTTAACAGCATCCCCCGCCTCTGTGCACTAGATACCAGCAGAGACCTCCCCCACCTCTGCCATTTTGACAACCAAAAATATCTCCAGTCATTGCCAAATGTTAAGAGCTGCTGATCTAAACACTCTAATTAAAAGGCAAAGAGTGTCTGAATGAAAAGCAGGATCCAGTTATATTCATTCTTTAAAAAAATAAAATCAAAAACAGACCTACTCTAACATAAAGAGGAAAGAGGTTAAAAGTAAAAGGACGGTTTCCATGGTTGGACTCTTTGCACCATAAGGTCCTTTTGCGCTCCAAGGGTGTATGACCACTGCTCTACCTGTAGTATTTCACTGATTCCCTCAGCCTTCTCCCACTATCCATTCACTCACGTGGCAAACCACAAGCGCAGGGATAACATTCGAAAGACGTGAAAAGAAAGTCTCCTTCCCTCCCCTGCATTCTGTCACCCAATTCTCCTTCCTGGTGGCATCTATTATTACATTTTCTTCTGTATTCTTCCAAAGATATTCCATGCATTTGCAAATATGAGTACAGGCATATTTTTTCCCCACAAATGGTAACACACAATATTCTGCACATGGTTCTATCCCCTCACCTCCCTTAGTATTGGTTGGAAATCTTTCATATGAGTACATAGACATAGATATTCCCCATTTTTAAGTTTTTATAGCTGGATAGCGTTCCATTGTATTGATGTGCTGTAATATAGTTAACAGTCCTTTTTTGATGGATATTTGCGTCCAGTCTTCACTAGCCAAATAATGTAGCAATGGATGACCTTGTACTCATATCACTTCACACCTCTATCAATAAATCTGTAGGATAAATTAGAAAGGCGGAATCCTTGGATCAAAGACGATGTATTTGTTATTTGGGGACATATTGCAAAATTGTGCCCCGTGGAGATTATAAAACCTTTTTTATTTTTGTTACTCTGATAGATGGAAAATGCTACCTTGTCTATTTGATTTGCAGTTAAGTGAGCCTGAATATCTTTTCATGTGCCTGAGTGGTATTGAGTTTGTTTTCTTGTGAACTATCTCCTCGTATCCTTTGAGTTGGTCTTGTCAGTTTGTAAGAGGTAGAGTCTGTGATCTGTTAACAGACGGATGGTCATGTCCTGACCAATGACCTTGATGCCAGCATCAACACACTTGTCACCTGTCTGTGGATTTATTAACCCAGGTATGGAATCTTGGCTTTGCTATTTGCTGTGTGACCTTGGGCGAGTTTCTTAACCTCTTTGGGCTTCAATGTACCCAGCATCGGGTCTCACTTAGCAACGTGGCGCAGGACAGCACCTTTAAAACCAGGGAGTTGGCTTGCACCTGGGAGTCAACGACGAACAGGACTGGTTTTTCCGCGGGGAAATTTTGCCTAGGCACCGAGGCCGCTCGTAGGAACCCTACTGCGGAGTTCGGGAGTGCGCGGGAAGGAAGTGGGGCCTGAATCCGTAAAGCCCGAGTTCTCCCTCTCAAGAGAGCCGCAATCCCGGCCGTGACCAAGAACTAAAAATCGAGCCAAGAGGGAGCCACTTCCCGCGGCGACAGCCGCCCTCTCGGCCGCTCCCCTGCTCCCAGGCGCCCTCCCCTACCAGGCCGAGCGCGGCGCTGCAGCCCCTGCGCCCAGACGCGGCGGGTGCGGCGCGGCCCAGGGGCCCGGGTGGGGGAGGCGGGGGTGGGCCCAGCGGTCACGTGAGCCGGGCCAGCTGTTCGCAGGGGGCGGCGGGCCCGAGCGCCGGGAGTCTGGGGAGGGGGAAGCGCCCGACGGCTGCCTCCGCCACTGCAGCTGCAGCCCCCGATGTCGCCGCAGTAATCGCCGCCGCGGCAGCACCCGCACCCTCGGCGGCCGCAGCATCAGCACCGCAGAGCCGAGCCCGGAGCCCGCAGCCCCGCAGGTGAGCCGCGGCGGGCACGGCTGGGAGCGCAGGGCGTCCGCAGCCGCTTCTCCCCGAGTGTTTCGGCCGCGTCCGCCATCGCCGTCCCCTCTGCTTCGTGGCCGACCCCTGTCCCTCCGAACTGGCGGGTAGCGCTACTCCGGGCCGAAACCCGGCGGGTGGTGGCTAGGGCAGGCTGGGGTCTCTGGGGGCTCGGGGGAGAGGTGGCTTCCGCCCGGGTGGGGATGACTCGGGCTAGTAGGTTGAGGGGGCGCAGGAGAGGGACGCCCCACCCCGGGGCGCGGGCACTGCCGCCTGGTGTGAGCCTGTCTCCCCGCTCTACACCCCAACCCCATCGTTTGCCCTGACCTCCGGGTGCTTTTCCTGTGTTTCCATGTCCTGGTAGCTAAGTTGCTGCCCCGCTGGGGTGTGTGCCTGTGACCCCCCACCCTCCACCTCTCGGGCTGCTCCCGAGGTTCGCAGCTCGCTCGGTGGTGGCAGCGCTGGTGGTGGAGTGGGCCTGGCACCTTCCCGGGAGGTAGCTCACCTGCCACCAGGGTAGCGCGAACATGGCTGCCTGGTGGGGCCCGCTGTCCTTGACCTGGCTCTGCGCCCACGTCCATCCGGTTTGCGATGGCGAATCATGGCCAGGGGACTGCCCTCCCCTTAAGGGCTGTTGCTGTCGTCTATGCGGGCTGCAGGACTTGACACAACACCCCCCCCTCCCAACCCCCAGCCACTTTCCGGGAGGTCCTTGGGAGTGGAGGGGTGTCAGGACAGGTACGCCATGGCGCCAGGACACTTACTGGTAGAAGGCGCTCACGCGTTTCTGCTATGATTATGCACTTCAGTCCTCCGTTCGCTTGTCTGTCAGGGCGCTGATTATTTGGCGACATCACTGCTGAGGTTTGAGACTAGTGTGGTCTGCGAAACAGGGGGGATGCTTGAACTTTTAAAGAATTGACAAGAACTCGGATTTAGGGGTTTAAAATGTCCATGAAACCCAAGTGCATCTAAGGAAGCTGTCATTCGCTGTGACTCAAAACTGACTTGGTAGGGTTTTACGTATGGGCTTTCTGGATTTGCTGTTTAATTCTGACGTGATGGTCTTGAATTACACTTGTGTCCAGCTCTCCCGGTGGGGTGTGTGTGTGTGCGCGCGCCAACTATGTTCCAAGCCTGACCAGAAGATGCCGTGGGTTGCAGAGGAAACCTATGTTAATTCAAAATGGCAGCGTGAAAAAAATCAGGCCAGGCGGAAGCGTACAGACCACAGCTAACATCAGCTGCCCCCTGACTTAAGCCTTGGTGAGGACCTCGGCATCAGGGAAGGCTCTCCAGCTGGTCCTAAGGGGTAGGGAGTGATTCTTGCAGCAGGCTGGTTTTTAGGGGGCAGCAGGGTCGTGGGGGAAGTGAAGTGGGAAGTTTGGGGAGCTGTCATTATCTTCTCTAACTTACTAAAAGCTGGTGCAAAGACCTAATTAGAATTCTCTGTGATTTTGATCTGATTTTCTCCAGGCTCCACTAAGGACGATTTATATGGCTGCTTATGTCTGTTTGATGCATAACTTCCGTTTATTTTATACCTATGAGTGGCTTTTAAAAGAAATGAACGTCTAGTGTAAACATCACCCAAGAACAGTACATAACAAATACCAGGTTCTTAGAACAAGTTTCATTGGAAGAATATATAGGTCCATGATCAAGCACCCAGGCATCAGAGAATGATAAATTCTTGAAAGGTGACTCATTTTAGGATTTTTTTTTTTTTATCAGCCTTTTTTTCCGGTTTTACTGCTGTGCTGCCAGCCATCTTCTCATTTAGGAAGGAGGAGACGCATGAGGAGGCAAGTGTTTCAGGGATAATGGAATAGAGGAAGATTAGTGCTATGGTCAGGAATGGCGAGCTGGAAGCAGCCTGAGAGAGCACTGCTGTCAACCCCGTTTTGACAGCGCGGGAGGGAGGCTGAATCCAGCAGGGTGATTGGGCTGCACCCAAGGTCATATAGCTGGTTGGCAACTGGCAGTGAGGATCAAAATCCAGGTCTCGGAGCTGCCCAGGTTAGGGTTCCACATGTCACCTTGCACAGCTTGGGCAAAAGGGACAAACCTGTCATTATTAGGATGGCAAACAGAGCAATTCAAAAGCAAACTGTAGCATGAATTTAAAAATCAATGGGTATTTAAAGTAAGTGGCTACATCTTAGTTTCCAAATTCAAAACCATTTAACTTCTTTTTTTTTTTTTTTAAAGATTTTATTTATTTATTTGACAGAGACAGAGACAGCCAGAGAGAGAGGGAGCACAAGCAGGGGGAGTGGGAGAGGAAGAAGCAGGCTCATAGCGGAAGAGCCTGATGTGGGGCTCGATCCCATAACGCCGGGATCACGCCCTGAGCCGAAGGCAGACGCTTAACCGCTGTGCCACCCAGGCGCCCCAAAACCATTTAACTTCTTAAGCTGTGTGCACCTCATGTCCGCATTTTCCAGTGACTAGACTGCTTCTGTATTTAAGCACCAAAAACATAACTTTAGTCGTATTCTTTAAGGTGAGAAATGCATTCTTTGATTAAAAAATGGGTGGCTTGTGTTTAGGGAGAATCATTGGGTCAATTTCTTTTACAAAGAAACCAAAGTGGGATATGTAATAGCTTTTGAGTGTGTCGAATTTTAAGCAGCACTGGATACAGAGGCTTTTTCTAGAATTTGAATTTGAATTCTCTTGGTCATATACCAGTAACCACAGATCTACTAAAGCCGAACTGGAAAGTGTGCATGGGTTAATATTTGTGCAGAAGTGGTGAGGATACAAAATATTTCTTCTGGGCATTCCATTTCTTCAGCCCATTGATCTGTAGAAGGAGGAGCTGCGTGGGTTGCAGGGAACAGGGAGAGTAATTCGCATTGGTGAAGCGGATGGGAGCTAGGTATGGGTGATTATGTGCAAGGGAGGACAGATGATGATGCCATCCATGCTGTTTAAAAAAGAATAACTTGCATTAGAGCATGAATATGAAGATTCATTCACTTAAATTCCCCTGATATACCAAAGATATTTAAAATCGCAAGGTTTGGGAATACTTAACCGTGTGCAATTTGTGTTTGTTGGAGAACAGTAATCCAGTTATTTTTAAAAAGCCACCCATGATCTCTTTATCCAGCAGTAATCAGTCCTTAGGAAAGTTTGGGGGCATTTTCATTGGAATGAGAGCCTAGGTCTTTGCTGTCCAATTCAGTAGCCAGTAGCCACTACCCACGTGTGGCTCTTGAGCACTTGAAATGTGGCTAGTCAAAACTGAGATGTGTAAATTACACCCCAGATTTCAAAATTTGTATGAAAAAAGAATTTAAAATACCTCATTAGTAATTTGTGTATTGATTATATATAGAAGTAATATTTTAGATCTATTCAGTTTAAATAGAATATATTATTAACAATAGTTTCACCAGCTTCTCTTTACTTTTTTTAGATGTGACTCCTAGAAAACATAAGATTACATGATGTGGTTTACATCTGTCTTTCATTACACTGTATTGGTCTAGATCATTAACGGAAAGTGGAGGTTGGTTGTGGTGTGTGGTACTGTGCACAGAACTGGGTGTGTAAGGAGAGAGACATTTTAATAGAAGCAGGGGGGAGATAGAGTGGATGGAGAAGGACTAGCAGGAGGGAGTGCTCAGGGACCCTGGGTAGTTGGAGAGCGTGAGTATGAAGTGTGCTGGGGCTGCTGAGTTATGAGACTTCTGAGGTGGAAAAAGCAGAGTATGCAGTGATCCAGAGTTTGGAGTCAGTGGAATTGTGGTTGGCAGGGGTGGTGGTGGTGGTGGGACAGGAACCAGGGTGATGAAAAAGCAGCATGGACACAACCACACGTCATATTGGAAAGTAACTTCCAAGTCTGAGATGTCTGGTTTTACAAACATACCTAACACATCGAAATGAGATGAACACATCTCATTCAGGGTCCAAGCTCTGGTTCTGCCTCTAATTAGGTGTGTTGCCTTGAGCGGGTCCCTCATTGAGATGCTTCGCAATCTCCTTTTTTAAATGGGATGAATAAGAGCCGTCCACCGACTTGCGAGATGGTTCCCGTGGGAGGAGATACGGCATATTTTAACACAAGAGTTTATTGTCTTTCTCTGCTTGACTTATTTCACTTAGCATAATCTCCTCCAGTCCCGTCCATGTTGCTGCAAATGTTGGGTAATCGTTCTTTCTGATGGCTGAGTAATATTCCATTGTATATAGGGACCATGTCTTCTTAATCCAGTCATCTGTTGAAGGGCATCTAGGCTTCTTCCACAATTTAGCTATTGTGGACAGTGCTGCTATGAACATTGGGGTGCATATGGCCCTTCTTTTCACTACGTTTGTATCTTTGGGGTAAATACCCAGTAGTGTAATTGCTGGACCATCGGGTAGCTCTATTTTTAACTTTTTAAGGGACCTCCATACTGTTTTCCAAAGTGGCTGTACCAACTTGCATTATCATATGTTTCACTCATTTATGGAACATAAGAAATAGCAGGAAGATCGGTAGGAGAAGGAAGGGAATAATGAAGGGGGGTTAAACAGAAGAGGGAATGAGCTATGAGAGACTATGGACTCTGGGAAATAAACTGAGGGCTTCAGAGGGGAGGGGGGTGGGGGAATGGGCTAGCCTGGTGATGGGTATTAAGGAGGGCACGTATTGCATGGAGCACTGGGTGTTATACGCAAACAATGAATCATGGAACACTACATCAAAAACTAAGGATGTACTGTATGGTGACTAACATAACATAATAAAAAATTATTATCAAAAAAATAAAGCAAATTATATAATTCTAAAAAAAAGAGTTTATTGGCATTTACATTACTTTATTACATACAACACTACGCACTGAGATAACTTTTACTTCTACACATGTACATATGAGGACAACAACAACAAAAAGACCAGCCTTCCTCTGATTCTACCCATATGTGTTCTAAAAATTAAAAATTTTGAGTATTAACATTTGGGGGGAGATTAGGAGTGTTGGGGGTCTGCACAGATTTCTCTCCTGCTTTCCCCATCCCAAATAGTTAATTATCCCAACAACATTTACTGTTTAATACATCCTTTCACCTTGCTTTCAAACTCAGCCTTCATCCTACACTAATTTCCGACATTATATGGATATATTTCAGTAGTGTCTGCTCTGTTAATCTGTCTATTCTTGCATCAGTATTGAACTGTTGTAATTATTGAAACTTCCTAACGTGGTTTAATACCATGCAGGGCTAGTTTTTCCTCATTAGTTTTCATTTATGAAACTTTTTGTCTTGTCCCACATCCTTTCTAATGAGCTCCAGGATCATTTTTGGTCAGATTGTAACCAAGATTGATTGCTGCCTAGTGACTCCGTGGATTACTGTAGGAAGACTGACAGCTCCATATAACATTGGCTCTTCCCAGCAAAGCACAAGCATCTCTCCCTTCAGATCTTCTCCCATGTCTCCATAAAGCCTTACAGTTTTCTTCACTGAGGGTTTGTACATCTCTCTCTAGTAAACTTATCCGAAAATGGGCAGAAGCCCTATAAAGAAAACTACAGAACTCCAATGATGGGCGTAGATGCTCACACCAGCAGAGACGCTTCCTGCCTTTGGATGGCAGGTAGAGTCGGGTGGTTAGGGCATTCTGGAGTCTGAGTTCTCTCTCTGCTACTTTCTTGTTATATGACTCTGGACAAGACTTAACCACTCTTGATCTCAATTTTCTCATCTTTAAAAAAGGGGATACTAAGGGACGCCTGGGTGGCTCAGTCGGTTAAGTGTCTGACTTCCGGCTCGGGTCATGATCTCGGGGTCGTGGGATCCAGTCCTGTGTCAGGCTCCACGCTCAGCGGGGAGTCTGCTGCTCCCTCTCTCTCTGCCCCTCTCCCTGCTCGTGTGCGTGCTCTGTCTCTCTCTCAAATAAATGAACAAAATCTTTTAAAAAGGAGGGTATAATAATACCTTTGTGATGTGGTTATTGTGAGGATTAAGTTATTTTATTATTTCTATATTATATATATTTATATGTATCTTGCTTAGCATATTACTAAGCACATAGTGAATGCTTCATACTCTTAATAATAATAGTAATATGTAAGATTGTAAGATTTTGTGTGTTTTACATTATTATATGTAGTAATGTAAGATTTTGTGATTTTAATTATTTAATTACTCCTGTCAAATGACTCTGTAAAGCTAGTATCATTTTTGGATCATAGGTCCAGAGAGGCTCTGGAAACATTTTGCCAGATTTTTGAAAAGTTTAATGGAACTTGGGAAGCAAATGGATGGAAGAGCCAAGAAATGTACAAGACAGTTATTGAGCGTGAGGTAGGATCTGTACTTGCTTTGTCTCTGAGGTAGATCGACCACACCCCTCTAGCACTTTGTTTCTGCCCTGACCCAGGGATAGGCACATTCTTTGCCATCATTCTGTGGGTCTCTTCGACCCTCACTGTCATCCTTACCCCCAGTCTGGCCCTTAAATGGAATGGTCTTCTCAGCAACTCTTAAGGATAGTTGCAAAGCTCTTGTAATGGAAAGGATGGCTAAGATCACATGTCCCATTCCCATTGGGACAGGGGAACAACCTGCCATCCAAGAAGGCAAGAGTGGTGGAGGCGTTAATCACACCTTCCTCTAGAAGCTCCCCACATCAGCAGCCCAGTCCAGGGTGGTGGGGAGCTGAAGGGGATGGACTGTCAGGTCACTCAGTCAGGGTAACTGGGAGGGGAGGAAGCTGAGGGCCAACCAGCTTGAGCGTCACCTGAAGCAGAGAGAGGTTAATGTTCCCTTCTTCTGTTCTTAATAGTTATATATATTTAGCCTAGCTTCCCCAGTGCTTAGTGTACCTCCCTAAAGTGAGCTACATATCCTTGCAAGCTCCTATAAGCATTTCCAATCTTATTTTCAGTTGGGGTGCTGTTCTCTCTCGTTTGTGCTCATGAGCACCTCTTCTAGTGATAAAGACCTTGAAAACATTGTTGTAGTTCCATTTTCTCTTGGGTGCTTTTTTTTCCTCAAGGTGCTTTGGAGGTGGTTAGGGGCTCAAAATACATATTGGTAGTTCATCTGACTTCTTAAAAATTCTAACTAAAATAATGTAGCGATCGGAGGCTCCTCTGAATATCTTCTTCTCCTCTCAAAGTAAAACCTTAGTGTATTTTTAAACTTGCACTTAGAAGTGCCCTAGTGACCTAAAAGAATTAAATGAAATGTCTTAAAATGTCTTTCTTAAGCACCAAAGGAATCAGATTTTTTTAATAATTAAAACCCCAACAAAGTAATATGAGCTTGCTATAAATTTAAAATGACATAACTAGATAAAGTAAAATTTAAAGCTTCTATCTGTGTATCCCATCCTTACTTTCACTGCCAATTCTCAGTTAGATACTAATCCATTAATCCTCAAGGTTCTTTTCTCTCTCTCTCTCCCCCCTTTTGTATATATTTATATTTACATGAATGTTTGTGCACATACATATATGTATACGTATATACATGCATATATTCATATATACAAATACAGGTTTCTTTTGATAATAAAATGGGCTGCATTTTCTAACGGTAAAACACAGCAAATGGCTCTAACATTAAAGGGTATTTACAAAGTTGTTTTTAAGTCACATTTTGCTAGACGTAGTAAAGGTGTCCTCTGGTTACCAGCAAGATTTAGTCTTATTAGTTAATTTCTTCTGTAGGAAATGAATAGTTAACCAACTTTTTACAGGGACAGAGAATGTTGAGAAGTGTTTCTGAAATCCCAGTTTGCAGAGTTAACAGGTACATATCAAGTCACGTTAATGGGAAAAGATCAGAGTAGACAATGCATTATTTAGATGGGAGAAGAAAACAGATGGTGGGAATAGGAAGGTCATAATTCAAAGCAACCTTGCCAAATTAGTGGACACAATGGCAGCAATGTCAGAAAAGAGAACAGAAGGAAATGAAAGGACCCTAGATGTGGCTTGCTTAGTAGCTTCCAGATCTTTCCCACAGAGAATGCTTTTGGCAGCTAACCACATACCTGCCTACCTCAAACACATTCTTCCTTTATCTCCATTATCATTATGTTTCAAGAACTTTGTTTTTTTAGAACAAGTCAAAGAAGCAAGCGTTGGGTGTTTCTCTATTCTGTATATGCTATATATATTATCTCATTTAATCCCCATAATAGTTCATGGTGGACATCATGGCTACACTTTATAGACGAAGAACTTAGTAAATGGAGGAGCTGTACATGGAATTGGGACCTGTCTGATCCTTTCTTAAAAAGCTATAATGTAACCTTCTAGAGAGATTAATTTAACTGCACAGTCTAACCTATGTCATTAATGTGATGCAAGTCATTTTCTTTCTTTGTGTTACTATGAAAGATGCAAAATGTCTTCCAACCTGCCACGTATTGGAAGACATCTTCCTTACAATGAACTTGATCAGACTATATTTTTCTAATTTGGCAAGCTTGAGTGGAGAATTAATCTTGCTTGTACTATTTATCTACTCTTTCCTGCAATTAAAAAATTGTTACATCCATGAGAAATGGATGCCATTCAACTAATCTCTCCTCTTTCCTTCACTCTAAAATCCCTAAAAGGGCTCTTGTTTTTTCTGGCTCAATTCTCACTTTCTGTCCAAGGCAGAGGAGTCATGATAGTCGCCAGTCTTGCAGCCTGAGTTTTCTTGTGAGTGATACTATATTTTAAATACCCCAGAGTGATGGACAGACCACTGGGTGTGGTGGAGTTTTTGCAGATGGTCCTTGAATTCACATGTGTCCCAACCTTGAATGTACACAAACGAAATAATGAGCCATATATATCTGCACTACTGTTTTTCAAATAGTATAGGGTTCTCTTGCCATTTAGTACATCCAAATCCATTGGAAGTGTTACCAAAGCCAACTATAATGACTGTTACGTGGGGGTTTCCATGAAAATTTCTTGACATTTATAAGTTGGAAAATGTCATATTAGAATATTTTGTATTATAGAGAAATTCTGGAGTGATTTGAAGAATTCTTTTGTAAAGTGACCATTTACCACTTAACTTATTCTATGAATAAATGCAGATACAGCATTCCATTTGACTATATATAGAAAACTCTGCATTTCCGTAGTTACTAGTTTGTCCCATGAATCATTAAGTTAGACATTTTGCTTTATTCATATTTCTCGTTGTGACCATATAGTGCAAATGAAGCAGAATCAGATTTGGCCCAAAGGTAAAATGAGTGCGTTTGCCAGGACCGAGTTATACGGTTCTCTCCAATTCCTGGGTTTCTGCCCTGTTGCAAGACCATAGTTACTACCTGTGGCGAGACAGGATAATAGATTATTTTGATTACGACTCTTCCTTTTCTTTTTTCTTTTTAAAATATTTTCATTACAAATACTGTACTTTCCTGTGGGAAATTTGAAAATACCTAAATATGTGGAGGTTAAGAAATTGTGATTCTGCAACCCAGAGACACTACTGCTCTTAAACATTTTGTTGCATTTGCTTATCCTTTTGTATCATCTATTTAGATAATATACATACTTTGAATGATACCATATTTAATTTGTGTGACCTCTTTTCATTTCACCAGGTTGATTCTGTGTATTTATATATTTTCCAGCTTTCCATGATATGTATAGATAGGCAATTACATATCATATGTTTGTTTTGTTTTGTTTTTTGATTCTTATGATCATCTAAATGGCTATATTTTGGGGGAGGCGAATGAAGCAGCAGTGGCCCATTAAATTATCAGGGGTTATGATGAAGTTGAATGGTCATTAATGGCCTGGAATTTTGGTTTTACAATTTTTATTTGTTTATTTAAAATCATGGGGGGGGGCGGGCAGTGGGAGAGAATCTTCTTTTTTTTTTTTTAAAGATTTATTTATTATTTGAGAGAGAGTGAGAGAGAGAAAGAGCTCGAGAACGGGGGATGTGGGGGTGGGAGGAGAGGTAGAGGGAGAAGGAGAAAGAGTCTCTATGCCCAGTGCAGAGCCTGACGTGGGGCCGGATCCCACAACCCCGAGATCATGACCCCAGCTGAAACCAAGAGTCTGATGCCCAACTGACTGCATCACCCAGGCGCCCTGAGAGAAAGAATCTCAAGCAGATGCCATGCCCAGCGTGGAGCCCAACAGCGGGCTCCATCTGATGACCCTGAGATCGTGATCTGAACCTCAACCCAGAGTCGAACCCTTAACTGACTGAGCCACCCGGACGCCCTGGGTTTTGCAATTTTTAAACAGACACTCTTTTCATTTCTTCTAGCTAATAACCTTTATTGCAGTACTTTTGGAATGAATAACAACTGTTTGTGATCATTTCAGTCATTAAGAAAAATGTATGCAGAGGACATTTCTTAGGCATCTTACTGATTTAGAAATACTCAGCTACTTGAAATGATATTTAACTCTTCTCTTTTTCTGGCTCAAATTCTCACTTTCTAGCCAAGGCAGAGGAGTCATGGTAGTTGCCAGTCTTGCTTCTGTCAATGAAGAACACTTTCTTAAAAAATGGCATTTTTAGGGAGTTGGATGAAACTTTACTTCTTTAAAGTAGCACAAAATGCAAAACATTGAAATGACAATTAACAATCCAAATCTTCCCGATTATCCTGTACTCTGATTTCCCTGTGTTCAAGCTGGAGACCAAGAAAGCGTAGCTTCCTACCCCTCCATTTGTCATATTAGGGAAAAGAAAACCCTGCTTTCTCAAGTTAACCAGAGATGGGTTTCACCCACCTTTATGCTCAAGGCAGAGTATTGCTGCCGATACTGTTGCTGAATTCAGCAACATTCAATTAAAATTAGATGGTTTCCTTAAAAATAAAGTTGAGAAAGAACAAGGCAGAAAGTTGATGGCCTCTGAGGCTGGTGGATGCCTTAAGGGGGTTTATTATACTGTTATGTGTGTGCTGCAAATTTCCACAAAGAGCCAGCAGAAAAAATGAATAATGCTGTGAGAAGCAAAGAGGTTAAATAACCTGCACCAACGGGCATCGCACACCAGTCTGAACTGGCATTTGTTAGAATATGCTGCCTGTAATCTCAGCCTAGATCTACTGAACAGAATCTGCAAGGAGGGTGTGTCTGGGAATCTGCATTCTAACATACTCCCCAGATGATTTTGATGCGTGGTGGGACCATGGACCGAACCACAGCATGGGAGCACCTTGGCAAAATGAGCTTTTCCTGCTCTTTTTCTCTCATTGAAGGTAAAATATAGATATGTCTCTTTCCCTTCATTTATTCAACAAACATTTATTGAGGTCTTAATGCGTGCCGGTCTATGTACTAGGTGCCAGGAAATAAGGGCTTATGTAAGAGTTCTTGCCTTCGTGGGACTTACAGTCTGATGAGCAGGGATAAACATCTTGAAACTTGAAGGAAAGAGAGATGGCAGGGTAGTGGGAACCAGGGGCTCAGCATTTTCCCCATTGCGCTGACATACCAAGCCAAACTAAGATTCCTATCCATCGCCCTACCCCAGTAATCCTTCCTCAAAGAGGTGTCTAAGCCCCCAAAAGTTGAGTAATAACTCCGAGAAAACATTCCCTGTATTAGATCAGTCCAGTGCTGTTTCTAACCTTAAAAGAAATTTGAACATCTCATCATGTGCTGTGCTTTGTTTATTTTTTTAAAGATTTATTTTTTAATTTTAGAGGAAGAAAGAGCTAGCGAGGGTGTGTGTGATCAGGGGGAGGGGCAGAGAATCTCCAGCAGACTCTCCACTGACTTCAGAGCCCAATGCGAGGCTCAATCTCAGGACCCTGAGGTCATGACCTGAGCTGAAATCAAGAGTCAGATGCTTAACCAACTGAGCCACCCAGGAACCCCTCGTGTGCTTTGCTTTAAAAAGTTATTTATTATAGAAATTACAAGCGTATACAGTATAGGGCAGTATATTAAACCACTGTGTACCCATTACCCAACTCTAGCCATATTTATTGCATAGCCAAACTTGTCTCATCTGAACTTTCACTGTTTTGTCTCACCCTTGATTACTTTCATTACATCATTTCACATGGAAATACTCCGGTGTGTACCTCTGAAAGATACGGGCTCTTTTTTCAGACATAACGACAATGTCAGAATATCTAAAACAAGAATTCCTTAATATCATCAAATATTCGATCAGTGTTCACATTTCCCCAATTGTCTTATAAAGTTTTTGTATTGTTTATTTAAATCAGGACCCAAATAAATTCCATTCTGCGCAGTTGGCTGGTACATCTCCTAAGTAACTTTGTCTCTTAAACTTTCTTTCCTTGCAGTTTTTGTTGTTGTCATTGAAGAAATCAGATTTGTCCCATAGTTTCTCCGAGTCTAGACCTTCCTGATTGCCTCCCTCTGGTGTCATCTGCATTCTCTGCAAATCGATGGTTTATATCTGGGGGCTCCATCACTCCAGTTTGATTCTGTATGCACATTTTGGTTACACTTTGGACCGTGTGTCTGATGTGCGAGGTGTAAACCGTTGATGAGAAAGGGTGAAGGAGCCATAGTAGGGATTGGTGTAATGGTGGCAAATCATCACCAGTAAGATGGAGGAAAGTAAACATTTATTAATTGCCCACTGTACACAGCCACAGGACCTGGCGCTTTCCATATGCTCTCACGTAAATGCAAGTGCTATGCTCTGTTGTGTATGGGGGATTAGTCCCATTTTCACATGCGGAAACTCTGGTGCAGAGTTCATAACCTGCCTGTTTGTTGCGGTTGGCGGGTGAAGTCAGGCTACAAGCAAGGGTCTGTTTGTCTTAAAGTGCATCATTCATTCTCTTGCCTCTGTACACATGGGGCTGCAGGGCCAAGTAGGCATGGTAAATGAGTACAGCTGACCCAACACTGAAAACAAAGAGAAAAGCAAGAGCTGTAGGGTGAGGCCAGGAGGCACTGTCTTTGGCCTCAGTGTCAGGGAGTGGAGGGGAGTGTGGGGAGGAGCCCCTACTCAGCTCCAGTCTTGATGTCATGTAAGAATGGGTTCCCAGGGTTGCCAGATCTTTTGGGTTTTCAGAAGTATCTGAATTTCTATGAAGAAACTCTAGATCTAAAAATGTTAGGTGCTAATTCAGATTTTAAAAAACACTTTCTGGGACAACACCCTGGGCCAAACCAAACCAACGAGCAGCTTGCCACCCCCGTCCCACCTCATGCTGCTCAGAGGTATGTCAGCTGCAGATTGTGCTGATGACTGAGGCTGGTGACTGTCACAGGGAGATGTTGCCCCTGAAATTAGAGAAAGGGCCAAGACATCAAGGGACAATGAACCAAATCTTCAAAAGGTGACAGAGCATGTAGATACGTCAAGAAAAAGCCCATTTCTGAAATCTGAACAGATCAGACCTTGACAAAGCAACAGCCCTCCTCAGTACCTTTTCTCATCCTCATGAGGACTGAGTCCTTACCGTGTCCTGTATGGTATTCTGAGCACTTTGTAAGTATTTGCAAGTTTCAGCTCATTTTCGCCTCACCACAGCCCCATCGTTATCCTGTCATGGGAAGGTGACAGCGGTCTGAGATTCGAACCTAGGTTGACTCCAAAGCCTGCTTACTTTCTTACTACCCTGTGTGGTCTTTCTTCTGTGAAATAGTTGCTCATTCAAGGCACTGAGTATTAGAAACTGCAGTTCCCTAGCTGTGGACTCCCAAAGCCTTACGCTCTGCTACCTTGAGCTTTCAACAGAACACTTAGTAGGATCTTTCTTTCTTGGAAGCAGAGCTTGATGAGCCTTTCATGAGTTTCGGTTAGCATTGACATCCGATTTCTAGTTAGATAATTCCTTTCCCAAACACCTTATTTATCCTTTATGATCCCAAGAGTAGACCTACGACAGAAAAACCAATTCCTAAGTGACTATCTTTTGTCTTGTTTTCACTTCAGGAATGCCAATAATTCAACGAATTTATCAATAAATAATGTAATATAAATGATGTCTCCTTGACTTTTCTGGAAGCTGGTAGTTCACAGACCCTGGAATTAAGCTTACCCAGTCCGCTTGGTAAAATTGGGAGCTTGCAGAATAAGGCAACCTTGCTGGACATTTGGGTTTCATTTTTGTGAGCAAGTCAAAGCACTTTGTCAGAGTTCCTTGCGAGACAGTTAATAAGCCTCTAGCTTATAGAGACAGTCATTTTCCTCCTCTCAGGCAATTATAGCTTTCTTATTTCTGGGTAAGGTCACTGATGAGGGACAGACACTCTGGAGCTTCATTGAGATGAAAGGGCAGGGCAGTCTGGCAGGCAGGCGATGAAAACCCCAGCTTGGCTCGGCTGGGGCGCAGAGCATTCATGTCCTTCAATAACAACTCACTGGACTTGAGGACAAAGACCTTTTCTCGCTTGCGGCTTCCTCCCTCCTTGTCTAGACATTCTGTGAGTGGTCTCCTAGTTACAGGGGTACAGTGCTCCAGCCCCGCACGTCTGCACCCTGCCTGCGGTCACCAGCCAGAGCGTGAGGATACGGCCTCTGTGCAGGGCACCCCAGGGACGCGTGAGCATCTTGCTCCCACGAGGAGCCCTGACTCCTGAAAGAAGCTGGATGAAGAGGACAGTGGTGGTTAGAAACAGCTTAGGGGGATGTCACCGCAGCGGACAGCACCATCTCTAAAGCGGTGGGGTTGCGATTCCGCCGCCTCTAGCCGTAGGTGGCTATTTAATTAAAAAATTTTTTAAGTGTGGTGAAATTCACATAACGTAAATTTATCATCTTAACGACAGTTTTTAAGTGCACGGTTTAGTCGTGTTAAGTATATTCACATTGTTGTGCAATCGACCTCCAGAACTTTTCTGGCTTGCAAAGCTGAAACTCTGTCCCTGTTAAACAACGCCCCACTCCCCCCTCCCCCCAGCCCCTGGCAACCACCTTACTACTTTCTGTCTCTATGAATGTGACTACTCCAGGAGCCTCATGTAAGTGAGATTGTACGGTATTTGTTTTTGTGTGGTTGGCTTATTTCACTTAGTATAATGTTGATGCTTTAATTTTAAATTAATTAAAAATTCAGCCCCTGATGTACACTAGCCATCTGTGAAGTACTCAGTAGCCCCATCTGGCTAGTGGCCACTGTTTCGGACAGCACAGACCCAGAACGCTGCCATTCTCGCAGAAATTTCTCTCGGACAGGGCTCATCGAAAGGAAGCCAGGAGGCTTATACAGAGACGTGGCTGGAGGAGGGGGCTGGGAGAAGGAAAGTGCCAGTTGTTTTTTTTTCTCACCATTCCAGCTGGTGAATAATCTGACTCCTTTTCTCCACCAAAGCAACAATGCCGGCATCAAAACATCAATCCTGATGTTTTAATAATTGCCACTTGCATCCTTCTCCCAACGTCCAGTCTTCCAGCAGCACTGAACGTGAAAAATAATCCAGTTTGAGAAAATATACAGTACAGGTTACAGATAAATGTACTTTAAAATATTCTTAGCAAGTACATCTTAGGGAATGCCTGTCAGTTTAACCATCTATGGGAGTTGAATTGGAGTGTTTCATTAATGGGAACTATTAGTTTATCGCTAACTTGGCAAGAATCCTAATTGGTATTTATCACAAAGAAGCCTTATTCAGTAGACCTACCCTTTAAGCTGTTGCTTTTAAAGATTTTTGCTTGAGACCCACAGTAAGAGGAATGCTGTATCTCAACCCAGTGCATGCACACACTTACATGTTTATATGTATAAACCTGAACTTAACGTTTCTTGTAACAACACTTAACCTTATTAAGTGTGATGCATGTATTCTTTTATTAAAAGAAAAAAGATTGCCTCTTAAAAAAAAAAAAAAACAAACACTGATCCTGTTCACTAAATTGATTTCGTAACCCTCAGAAGGGCCACAACGTGCAGTTTGGAAAACACAGCTTTAAATACACCTAGGTTCCATTTCAGGCCTGGAGTGTCATGCCTGCTCCCCATCCCCTCCTCGGGTCCCTATCACTCAGAAAATGGCTTACGAATTGCATCGCAAAACAAGCAAGTTTTTTTTTAGGGTTTAAAAAATTTATTTATTTGTTTATTTCAGATAGAGAGAGAGAGACAGTGCAAGAGAGAACACGAGAGCAGGGGGCGCAGCAGAGGGAGCGGGAGAAGCAGGCTTCCCGCTGAGCTGGGGCCCAGGACCCCGGGATATGACCTGAGCCACCCAGGCACCCCCCAAAAAGCAAGTGTTTTAAAAAGCCATTCATCATAGCTTTACTTCTGAGCGAGTTCTGTCTACTCATTT